>NC_140131.1:1966875-2622500 GCF_964035555.1 Netta rufina
GCTCTCCAACCATTCCTCTCCCAGTCTGTAGCTCTGCTTGGGGTTATTGCGCCCCAGGTGCAGGACCCGGCACTTGGCCTTGTTGAACTTCATGCAGTTGACCTCAGCCCATCGGTGCAGCCTATCCAGATCCTCCTGCAGAGCTTTCCTACCCTCAAGCAGATCAACACACGCGCATAGCTTGGTGTCATCTGCAAACTTACTGAGGGTGCACTCGATGCCCTCATCCAGATCATCGATGAAGATATTAAAGAGGACCGGCCCCAGCACCGAGCCCTGGGGGACGCCACTAGTGACTGGCCTCCAACTGGACTTGGCTCCATTCACCACGACTCTTTGGGCCCGGCTATCCAGCCAGTTTCTAACCCAACGAAGCGTGCGCCAGTCCAAGGCAAGAGCAGCCAGTTTCTTGAGGAGAGTGCTGTGGGAGACGGTGTCAAAAGCCTTGCTGAAGTGAAGGATATGATCTAGATGATTCAGCTGTGCAGGAACAGAATTAATGAAATGTG
This sequence comes from Netta rufina, assembly GCF_964035555.1. NCBI lineage: Eukaryota > Metazoa > Chordata > Aves > Anseriformes > Anatidae > Netta > Netta rufina. The sequence continues at coordinate 1,967,385 of NC_140131.1, forward strand.
TTCTGAGGGAGATCACTGGCCTCGTTTAGCAGTGCTGGATTTATGTCACATTAATATGTGATGGTCAAAAAGCACAGTGTTTAAGAGAACGTGCTAATTTCTCTGGAAACAAGAGCTCTCTCTCAAGGCTACCCATACATCTGTCCTGCTTGGTCTTACCGCATCTAACGGTTGGCTGTGGGTGACCCCACTACAAGGTGGGGCAAGGACAACAAAATGAGAGTGCTCAGACAAATCAATCACCCAACCTGTTTCTGGTTAAAGAAATTGCTCTCAGAATGGTTTCTTAGATGGTGCGTCTGAGAAAGTCCTCACAGAAAGAGCACTGGGTATTTTTAGCCCTTCCCTGTTAAACATAAGGTTTAAGTAAGTGGAAGTCAGAGATGGAATCCACATCCAGGACCTATTAGCACTTTACGACATAATTCTTTCTAAATCGCCACTTCTTTGCCTTGTTTTCCATCTTGTTAATACAACCCATAAATCCGTGTTTAAGTGTTTTTGATGTGTGGCTCGCCCTTGGCTCAGCTGCCTTCTCGTGATTCCCAGAGCTGACAAGAGCTCGGTCCCGTCGGGGCGGAGAAGCAGGAGCTGGCTGCAATCACTGGCTGTGGGGGGAACGTTCACTCCCTTACTGCAGAGAAACGGGAAATGCCAGCAGCAATTAAAGGCAGAGTCGCTTTGGGTTGGTTTCGTGTTTGTTTGTTAGGGAACCCTAGCTATGGGTACATGTGGAGCAGGGCCTGCACACAGGGCAGGCTCAGAGGAGGGGTCCGGGAGCCCCCCGAGCAGCCCCAGGAGGCAGGACGAGGGCTGGAGCCAGGACTGCTGCCAGCAGGGGCTGAGACAGAGCCTGGGACCTTCCGAGCCTTCTTTGTAGGGCTGGGTCCTGTGGGAAAAGAGACACGAGAGCAGACAACGGCCCTGTCCTGAGCAAGGAGAGGAGCAGACACCTGCACCGTAGCTCAGGCATCTAGAGGGGGCTGAGTTATCTGACCTCTAGCCAAGGCTATTTGCTGAATCCCAATTAACTTTACACATCGTTCACTTACAAGACTCTACCCGAAAGGCTGCGCATTTTGAAATGATTGTTTCTAATGAATATCTGTCTAGCTATTAAAGAACCTTGTAAACTAATGTGTTCTGCTGTAGATTTCAATTAAACAGCAAAATATTTATTTTTTTTGTAAGAATGCAGCCTTTCTTGAAGGAGTGGATAGAAGAGAGAGCACGCTCTGGCCTGCCTGAGGTATGTTATTTTGTATAATTTGATTCAAAAGGTAAAAGTCACTTTATGCATGCATGAGCAGTATTATGCATTTTTAGTATTTGTAAATGGAGCTAAGAGCAGAGTTCTCTTCCAAAATTTATGACATGGGAGATTGTTTTATTATCATGTCCTTGTCCTAAAAACATCCTCACCCCTTGTTGCAACCGTCAGCAGTTATACTGTTAGAAAAAACAGCACAAAGACAGACTGGCCAGGCAGGGGGACACTAGAGCAAAGCTGTTAAAACAAGGACAAGCTGTGAAGTGCTCTCCTGCAGTGAAGGGTCCTCTGTGAAATGCAGGGACGTGGATTTGTGTGACCACCGTCACCCACATCCCCTGTGGCAGAAGGAACAGACACCGAAGGAGAGGGACAATCCATTGCACAAAGTGACTCACGAGCATACTCACAGCCTGCCCTCAGCCCTTAGGGGCTGCAGCATCCAACAGGATTTGGCCGCTTGTATCTTCCCTTCCCTGCCCCACTGACCCCAGCACCAAATTCCCACCAGCTTCAAAAAGGAGAACTTGATCAGGAGCCAGTAAGTCGCAGTTATTGCGGCTTTTGTTTTTATGTTGTGTAAAGGCCTTTTTTTTTTTTTTTTTTTGATGGAAAACTGGTAACAAAGAGCCTATTACATGGTGAAATACCAGTCTCAGGCAGGAATTAAATGAGTAACAACATCACAAGCCCAGCTTTAACAGTCAAAACAAGAAATAAGCAAATCATATAAATGTCACGACCAACCCTCTTATTTCAAGCACATGCTTTGCAGAGCATGATAAATACCATTTAACTTCTTTCCAAATCCTCAAGCAAACAAAAACATCCAAGCATGGTGTCATTTATTCATGTTGGCCGAGGAAGTAAGTTTGCCAGTACAGTCGAAAGAGCAGCTCCAAGCAAGTGATAAAAAGCAAAATTCACAGCCGTGGATGGCCGCAGCCATATCCAGCTTGTTAAGAATCCAGCTTTTTAAGAACTCCATAGAAGTGAGAAGTTAAGTTTGTAAGCATGATTTTTTAAAATTTATTTATTAATTTTATAACCCAGGAAAACATGCAATTAAAAATACAGTGTAACACCTTCCAGTTCAGCTGTTGCAACAACAGCCAACAAAGACACTGACAGGGTTTCAGACCTCTGCCAGGACAGCTGCGCCCATCATTCTGTGATTTCATTGAAATTCCTAATTTTAATAATGGGCAGCAATGCTGTAAGTATGTTTCATAGGAAGAAGCCTTTCCTATATCCTATATGCAAAGATTCTAAAGTGAGCTTGTAAGTGAGATTGTATAATGCGCAATTATGTACAATTACGTTAATTAAACATAAATTACTACAATAAACAAAGCTGTAGCTTTAGTCTCACTGGGAAAATAAACCTCCTCCTATCATCTAAGACTTTTTTTTTTTTTTTAGGGGTGGAGGAAGGGGGGGTATGTATTTATAAACCCCATCTTCTCTCCCTGCTTCAGACAGGGGCAAAAGGCTCCCAGGTGCTGCGGGCCAGCAGGAAGCTGTCTGCACACACAGACAAGGACTGAGCACCCTCACGGGAGAGGAGACAGGGAGCAATCAAACAGTTCATTTACAACGAGCCAGCAGAAAGCAGCAGTATCCAGAATGTTTGTTAAAGTCTTGAACTAGCGTACAGGGAACATTAATTCCAGAATAGAAAGCAAAATACCTCCAGCCAAAGTCCTACCTACAGGGCATGAACTGCTGTAAGCAATTTGTGAATGTAACTCCCAAAAAGAGAGGCATGGCTAAAAACACCCTTAACATTAGGAGAAAAAAAAAAAAAAGAGAAATACAGCACCAGGCAACAGAAGAAAAATGTTTCTGAGTGTCCAGTTGATCTTTAAAATTCAATCCCAACTCAGCAGTCAATGCTCCCCTCCATATTTTATCAAGAGACACTTCCCTGTGCAGCCCTCCAGTATGTACTGGTCATGTATTTGCAGAGGCCACTTAAACAAATCAATTAGTCATTAGTACCTGGTGTGCATCCAGCTTAATGAAATAGTCTTTTCATCCATTATCATAGCTCAGACACAATCCCCGCAGAGTAAATGATGCAGTATCTGAAAAGTCACACTGTGTTAACAATTAAAATCAGAGTTACAGAGATCATTGTAGAGCTTTACATAATTTTCAGTTTAACAGTAACAGCCTCTGCACAGCTTCCCAGGACAAGTTTGTTTGGTTAATGTCTGGGTATTGATGAGCTTAGATTCATTTTATGACTGTTTAATTTTTTAGAAAGTTATCCAAGGTCATAACCAAGTAGGAAAGTGACAAGCTTAGAGGACTGAATTGACTGTAAAACCAGTTCAAGACTCAAGCATATTTGTTTTTTTCTCCCCAGCTAAACAAGTTGACAGGAAACGGCTCTGTCTGAGCAGCTACAAAAACAAGGGTGGGAGGAGTAGGAAAAATAAGTCATATCCTATATTATCATAGTACTGCCAAATCCAAAATTAGGTGGAATAAAGGAGTTCAGGAACCAAGTTTCCCATTCAAAATCTAGAGCCTGAAGTCACTCTATAAGCAGAGTATGAGTTGGGTGAGGCAGCACAGAATGGCAATCCCAAATATTTGTTCTGCAAAACAGGGCAATGATTTTGAATTGGCTGATTTGAAGTTCAAGCATACTCACCTCTTCCAAAGCTTAGATGCTCAAATCAAAGCAAAGAAAATATCAGAATTTAGAACCCAGACACTGCAGCCACCTTCTCCTCATGGCGGGTGTTTCACAGCCAGGGTTAAACCAACTGAGCAGGCTTCATTTTCGCAAGCAGCGGTGGGATCAAGATCACCTACTCGGTACTGCCACTAACTGAGCTACAGGAGTAATAGGAAGGAAAAGTGGGAAGGGAAGAGAGCTTTGATGCCCTGTTAATGATCAGGGGGACAGGTACCAAAACACCTGCAGGTAGCTCTGAGACACATCCTATGCAGCTCCAGAAAGGGTGTGAAAAAGATGTGGGAGAACCCCTGGCAAGATACATGTAGTCCCCGGGGATCACAGTGTCTGAAAACCCCCTCCAAGACCCTTTTTTACCCATTAAGAAACATCATCACCAGTACAACAGGCATTTGAACAACTCATTAACTTCCCTGCCGTGGCCATGTCTGGCAGCTACAGTACCCTTAGGAAAGCACTGGATATGTTGCTCCTCTCATCTTCCCTCTTACACAGGAGTCTTCTGTCAGCTCTTGAAATATAATAAAGACAAAGACTTAAACACCAGGTATGTTTACTCAGTTTTATTAGACAAAACAAAAAGAAAAGTAGGATGTGTCTTAATACTTCATCTCGAGAACCTGGCGATCACAGAAAAATAAGAATAGTGTTTACAAAAGTTACAAAAGCTGCACTGCAATCTGAATTACAGGAAATGTGATTAATTGACAAGGAAGCTTTATAAAAATGCAATAACAGATTTTCAGCTGTTTATGAAATAACGATCTTTCCATGTATAAGCATTCACAAAATCAGCACAGTATTGTAATTAAGGCACTTTGGATACATAACATTCACTTCCACGTATGAAAACAACTTCAGAGAAACCACAGGAAATTGCTACTGGTAGATAGTGACAGTGTGCCCAGTACTGGCCATCAGAGCACCAGGTTTGTGTCAATGAGTGAAGCTAGCATTGAGAATTTTTCTACCCTGACACTCAAACATTGAAAACTCGTCCAAGGAAATTTACTTCTAAAGAGCTCAAAAATTCCATGGTTTAAACATGGTTAAAATTAATTTTAAAAGTTAGACAATTTAAAACAGAAGTCCATGGTGAAATCTGCATGAAGTTCACATTAAGTATTAGTGCACGTAGCTGCATCACAAGAGAAGCATTCGCTTTCTTCATCCAATATCTACCTGCCATTTCATGAGGTACCCACCAACCACAGTAATATCCAAAGTAAATACAGTACAATAGCATAATTTGTCAAAGAAGCAACCTCTCCTTAACGATGTACTACTACTTCTAGTCCTCCTTTTCACTTCAGATTGTCACGTGCTCACTGCCTGTATCTGCCACACACACGCGCTATTTACTAACAGATCCTACAGTAACTGTTCTCTAATTTAAAGAAAAATTAATGTCAGCTTGTTTTTACTCCACTGTCTCAAAAGCAAAATCTCAGTGCTAACTGAATAGTTCTGTAGACTTCTATCGCAGCCGTTGGTCCATGAATTCGGAGGAGTGAAAATACTCAAGAACCTGCTGCAAGCCCAGGTATTTTAACAGGAGTTCAATGGAATGATTGCAATGACTTCAGGTTTGTGTAGAATCAGGCACTTCATTTGTATATTACTGTTGTTGTTTCACTTCACCGACTTCAATGAAAAATGCTGTGATACAGGGGAAAAAAGTGACTTCTTCAAAAATGAAAGCAGGACCTCTATGTAGAAACTGTGCTTGCTCTAAACAACTCAGCTCATAACTAGAACAGTTTCCCCAAAAGTACTTTACAATCAGTAGGACACAGCAGATTTCACTTGAAGTCAGGAAGAAGAAACTGGTGGACAACTTGTTTACACCCAGCATCTTTACAGGCATGTTCCTGCTTCATCTGTGAGGAAGCATTAACATTCAGAAAAAAAACTTGTCTTCTTCTGTTAACTCTTCTTTTACAAGAACGACAGCTTAAGGCACATTTCAGTATAAACTAGAGCTACTCAGCATTCCTCACCACTGAAGTGTTCACTTTATACACACCTGAAGTTTGTGTTTAAAGCATGTAATTAAAAGCTTTCTATCTAATCAAATAGAAGAATTATTTACCTTCCTGAAGGACGACACTCCACATTCCTACTGAAGTGACACTATGTTACTTGGTCCCCAGAATGACTTTTATACCTTTTTTTTTTCTACGGCCCTGAGCATGAACAAAAGACCAAGTATCAGAGTGCTCATGTAACATTCGTTAATTCGTAAAGCTTTGCTCTGTGCAACAATCCACAGGACTCTGTTTTGCAGTACACCAGTAATGAGGGAGTTTGGAGAGCATCCTAAGTAGTTCCATACAATTTAGTAGGCAGAAACCATTGCATCAGTGAAGCCGCCACATCTCGTAGAGTTGATTCTGTTACCTCTTTGCACAAGGTCCCTTACAGTTAATGCTGGGTGACAGCAGTCAGCTGTGAGCTAACAGGAATTATAAAATACTCACTTGCAATCTGCTAATCTAAAGAACTCAACAGTAAAACATACCCCACGTGGGAATTCAGTTTCTTACTTCACAGAACAGGAATCTCCTTATCTCCATTTTCCTATGGAATAATAAGCTAACGTGTCTACGTGTCTCTTCTTTTATCCCTTTGTAGGCTACTGAAAAGTCTTCTAGAGTTAGGGTTGTATCAGAATGCATCTGTATTCAAAGGATTCAGCAAGACAAAATAGTAACAAACTCACTTATAAATGTAAACGTTTAGTAAGATAATGCCATCAGAAAAATATAGTTTTAATATAATGAGCTTTTCTTACAGACAAGAAAAACTGTTTGAGTAAGTATGTTTTAAAAGCAATGAGAACTGAGGAGGGAAGTCCTACCCAGCAGAACACTCATTCTTTGCGATTTAGGCATTTTACACATAGGAATAGAGTTGTATGCTGTGATTGTAAGTGTCCTGAGAGTAGTTTCTTCCTCCATGAACCTTCCAGAGAAGTAATGTCAGCTCTGAGCATTAAAATACATTAGATTATTCCCAAAATACATCTACAGTCATTAAGTTGAAGAGGGACAAATCAAGAGGATCTTTAGAGGGGAAACAAAGTAGTTTCTAAATGAACAACATAAAAGGAAGGGAGGATTTTTAACCAGTTGTTTTGTTTTTTTTGGTTAGGCAATAAAAGAGCTTGCATAACTTATGTTTGTTATTTTTTTGTTATCAGGAAAATCAACTAGAATTACAATTGCTCAAATGGAAAGCAAGTACTCATTTATCCATAATCAAAGTAGAGAGGCAATCAAGTTGAACAACAGTAAGTAGGATAATCTTTCTATTGACCTATTTGGATTACATGGTTAAAAAAACAAAACACAGCCATGCTGACCAACGTCTCATACACCGATACTACTCTGATTAGAGCAGAAATTAATGCATATATACTGAAAAAAAGAGTAAAACAGTTTACATTTTCCAAACTTCTTTGTAGATAAATTTGCAAGGGCGATCCCAATTTTTACTGGACATGTTAAGAGCTGTCACAAAGGCCCTTCCCCCTTGGCTGACATTTTAAAAAGCACGTCATGATCTGGTAGTGGAAAGCTATGTCACATGCATATGCACACACGTACGCCTCGGCGTGCACACATACATATGTTGCAATACAGACACAGATACACACGGCGATGTATGCTGCAAAACGTTACCAGCGTCAGGGTGAGGTCCTACCACTGCTCCCAGCTAAAGTCATCTCCTCTACCAAACACAAGAAAAAAGCCTAAGATAGTAAGGAAAATGACTGCATTGCCAGCCAGCACCAGGCCACAGGCTCCCCATTTGATCTGAAATGCAAGGAAATGAAACAATCAAAGCAGTTCTTATAAGACAGGTACAGGGCAGTTAATTATACGCATTAGATAAGCTAAATGAAATACTACAGAAAGGTGCTAAAAGCATGAAGAGAAAAAACAAAGTATAAATAATTCAATTTATACTACTAATTACTTAATTAGCAACTACTTGTTATTAATGCAAGACTTCAACAGACAGACTAATGGTGCTACATTCTCGACCAAAATCATTACCTTGCCATACAAGTCACTAAAACATACCTAAGTTGCAGAAAAACTCAGTTAGATTAGTGTTCTCTTTTAAATATTAGGTATGAAAATAAAAGACAGACTTTCAAATAAATGCCAGGAACAAGCACAGAAAACAGCACAGGGCCTTAAAGGTAACAGGACCTTACAGCTTTCTGTAACTATCTGCCCAGCTAAGTTTATTATTTATTTTAAATTTATTTTTTATTTTATTTTATTTAGTTTATTTAGTTTATTATTTATTTTAAAGGACGTTTACTCTTAAAAGACACAGCTATGAATTAGAGTTCCCCCTCGTGGTCACTTCTGGTTCTGCCTGTTGCCAGGTCCACAACGGAACAAAAACATAACGCTGGGACATTGTGCGTTAAAATAAATTATAGCTAAGCAGACAGAGCTTTAGGCAAAACTGAAAGACCGAAGGGAAAACAAAACAAAACAAAACACAAACACAGGAATCTCATTAGGCAGTTTGGGAGACAGGACAAGAGAGTTCTTTGCCTTGGAAATAACCGTGACAAAAATCTCACCACTGAAGAGCAGTTCATAAAGCAAAGAAAGTAAGTTAGCAGAATTTCCTCAGACTTTGAGAGGACAAAGCATGAGCTTGAGAAATGCTCTGAAAACCAGGAGGGCAGTTCTGGCAGTCTGGCCTTTTATCTTTTAACTGATAACGTGCTCCAGTCACCAAGTTTTCAGCATCCTAGATGGACAAAGCAGACATTCTGAGATAAAAATAAGAAAGGTGGCGTAAGAAGCACCGGAAAAGCTGATGACAGAGAGAGGCATGAGATGAAGGAGGGGGCAATATCTTGTAGCGGGCCACAGCAAAGCTAGAAGAAAACATCTAAAAGCTTTTTAGTCACGTAAGTCATTTTGTTCAGGTCACAAAGCTGCACAGGCACAGAGTTTCAGCAGCGAGAGTTTTCATCAAAATCTAGAAACAGCACAGTCAAGAAATTACTGAAAGGATTCACCAACAAAAGTGGCTCACCGGGCTTAGAAAGAAACAAGGGCGTGCTTAAAGGTTATACTCAGTGACTGGTTTCTTATAACCAGCCGAACTCACCGCCTCGACCCGTGCCAGGATTATGGGGAACCCGAAGGCGGAGACCACGATGCCGGTGGTGAAGAAATACGCCAGCTCCCTGCAGGCGCTGCTGGCCGCGTCGCTGTCGTCACTCACCCTTTTTGCGATGAAGTGGGGAATGGGGCAGATGAAGTAGAATATTAAGACAAACATCGGCCAGTACACGCTGGGGAGAGGAAGAAAAAGAGATATATTGTCAGTTTAGTGCGTGTTTTAGTGGGAAGTGTGTTGTGTTCAGGAAAAGCGATCGCAGTAGCTGCTGCCTTACTTTGTGGTTGGAAAAATGGGCTTAAAGTCAGAGATTTAAGCAGAAGGTTTTGTCAGCAGGGCCCCCCCCACCCCCCTGCCTGGCAGGCTCAGCCTCTCACAGCCTCACGCAGGGCAGGAGCCGCCCCGGCACGCCCCAAAATTGGGTTATTGGGGGCTGCAGCCCCTCCGGGACACAACCGCAGCGCCTGAGGAGGTGCAGGACGGGAGGCAGCAGCAGCTTGCCCGAATCCGAGCGATTTCAACCCAAAACCATGGCAGCCACGAAACCGCACCCTACACGCACCGCGGGGCCGCGAGAAGCCCGGAGGGGAGCGTTTAAATAAAAATAATAATAACGATAATAATAATAATAACGATAATAAATAATAATAATAATAATAATAACGGGGCAGGGGCTCACCCGTAGTACTCCAGGGCGCAGCCCAGCATGAGGAAGGTCAGCCCGATGGCTCCGCTGAACGACAGCCCCACGAGAGCTGCAAGGGCACAAGGCGGCGGGGGGTTACCGTTGGGAACCGTTGGGCACCGACCGTTAACGGCCGTTACCGGGAGCAGGGGAAGGGGGGGGGGGGTACGGGGGGGGGGCCCGGTACCTTTGATGCCCGCCATGTTCCCGGCCGGCGCCCAGCTCCGCGGCCCCGCTGAGGTGGCGGCCGCCGCTTCCGCCTGCCGGCAGCGGGGCCCCGCCCGCGCCCAGCGCGTCAGCGGCCGCCCTTAAAGGGCCCGGCGGCGGCTGGGAGGGGAGCGCGGCTGCGGAAAGGGGCTGCGGGCCCTTTAAGGGGCGGGAGGCGGGAAGGGGCTGCCCGTCGCCATGGTAACGGGGCGGGGGGGGGCCCGCCCCTGGCAGGCGCTGAGGCGGCTGAGGGGACAGGGCCCCGTGTGCACGGCTTCACGCAGCACCCTCCCCAAAAAACCCTTTTCTCGCCCCAAAAAGCCCCTCCCCGGCAGCACCCATCCGTGTTAGGAGCCCCCGGCTCACCCCCCAGTTCCGCCACGTCGCTTTTAGGGCAGGTCTTCAAGCACTGAGGGTTTTGGCACCCCGTCATACAAAGGGGAAGCTTTGGCACAAAAGCCGCCTTTTTGGAGTAACAATTTTTGCAAAGCCCTTAGAACCCACCTCCCAAGGGAGATTTTCTTTAAATAGCCCCCATCTCAGGCTACCACCTCTTCTCATTCCATATCGGGTCTGATACAGACAAGTTATTTCCCAACAAATAAAACCCAGGGAATTCAATACAAATTTGCATCTTGGTATAGCTACTGCTAACGTAAAGATCTGGGACCTACAATATACTCAGCTTTTTTTTTTTGCTTATCCTGCACTTACAGAGAAGGTACCTGTTGAAAGCAAGCAGGCAGAATTCCCCCACCTCAACCCCCCAGCACAAACCACACCACAATGTTAATTTGAGCTTTTAATGTATATACAAATGTTTTAGACCAGTCACAATTTCATTGAGTATATACTGTATTTACAAAAATTACAATAATTTAGTCAAACAGTAAACCTGAACATTGATAACCTCTGTCACTACCAGATATGACAAGAATTTTTTTTTTTTTAGTTAATTATCTTGATATACATACGTCCTAATACTTTCATGCATCCATAAAAACATTAGGGATGAAGTAATCAAAGTTTAAGTGGGGTAAGGTTTCTTTTGGTAGATAAAGTTTAATGATGGATTTGGATTTTGTGAAGATGAGTATCCAGAGTTGTTTGCCATGACAAACTTGATACAAAGCTAATGTAGTTCTCATTATTAAAAAAAGTACATTATAGTAATGAGATCCTTTTTATTATATAGGCATAGGTCACAATATCTACAAATGTGAATGAGAAACAAACCAACGAATCACAGGAACATAATTCACATTCCAGATATCTCTTTAAATAAGACAAGCACATACTGGATCAAAACATTAATAAATAACATCCAGTTTGTTACTATTATCTTAAGGTCCTTTATATAAAAGGAGACCTATGTGTTGGTTTCACATTTTCAGTTAATGGTAGTAAATAATGGACCGATACAACAAAAGGATGACTTTTATACAGAAAGCAATGTACTTTGACACACTGTCTTTGCAGTAAAAGGTTTGCCACTTGAAAATTTAAGTGCAACAACAAGTGGATTGTCTTTAAAAACCACCAGCTTTAAAGACTCACATCAGATGGCAACCTGATCCCCAAGCAGCAAATACAAATGATTTCCTGCCTATCTTCTCCATGTACCTGCCTTCTCAAAGCGCAAATACAGATACAATTTGTTGGTAACTGAACTGCTAGCTTTAGTGATTCTAGAAAAGGAGAAAGTCAGATTTGGGGTGAGGAGCATAATTTGGTTTTTAACTAGGAAAGATGCTTCAGCAAAGATACTTCATTGTGATATTATTGCTTTGGTCCAAAACAAACTTCTAAGATAATCAATTTGCAGTGTATTTACCTCAAAAATCAGACCTGGCCCACAGATGTCTACATGACAGCTTGTACACCACGGTCTGAAAGTGAAATTGCAATGGGTTGCATTCTGCCAAGAGCCTTTGCCACATGTTCTGGAGCTGATAAAGGCATAGAGGTGATGCAGGTGGGCTGGAAAAAGTCTTCTGAATGCTCAGGAGGGGAAGTGCTACCTATAGTCTAGGAAGTTGCTAAAACTTCTCAGCAGAGTTTTAGCTTGTTGATATTTATTTTATTTGATGCTTTCAACCTACTGATGAGAACTTCATGGGAAGTACAGTGCTCATCCTTCCCTTTTTACAACTGTGGAACCACCCTTCCCCCCAGTTCATGATTCCCCCAGAACTGCTGTTTAACAAGCCAACAAGGTGCAGTTTAACATCAATTACTTGTTGTTTGCTTTAAAGACACTTGCTCCGTGATGCTGAGGAATTTGTTCCATACATTTCACTGCTGGACTGTGAGGTGAAGTACAGTATTAATGCATAAAGCAGCAGTAAGCTGCCACACTGATCAACCCAGGCTTTGGCTTTGTCTCTACTCAGACATACTATACTACATGAGCAATTAAGCAGCAAATGGTGACTGTTAGAAATGTGCCTAAATCACATCCGAGCACTTAAATTTGATAAAGGTTGATCCAAACCTAGGAAGAAAGTACATCAAAGTCTGGGCTTCACCACCAGTTAGAGAACTCAAGTGAAGTGTTGCCATATCACATTTTGCACACACACACACAAAAAAAGTAGGAAATTCACCAGATACACTGTGTCAGAGACAGAACAATTCCACCTTTTCCCAGAATGTGTTCTCTCTCACCCCACTAGAATCCAAAGGGGAAAAAAATGTTACGAGTAACTGTAGCCTCTTGGCTCCCATATGGCAAGCCAGGTGGCTAGAGTTCCTTTGAGCTCAGGATTCTTGAAACAAGTATAAGGAAACCTTTCTCTTGTTCTTCATGATAAGTATTAGGCTCTTAGTTTTCTGAAACTTCTGAATTTCCAGCCAGAGTTTGGTTGATCTGTGACATTTGTGACAAGAGACTATACAAGCACTAGCACAGGTTTGTAGTGGAGACTGAGAAAGTATCTAATACAAGGGTTTTTGTCCTTGGTTTTCAAATTCTGACCAGGCATCATTTAGCTCCATAAATATCATCTTTGCATATTGTTCATATGGCTGCCCGGTGGCCTGGAACAGAAACAGAAACAGAGATATCACATTTACCAAGTGCAACTACCAGAAGCAGACCTCTGTGCAGTTAGATTCTCAAGCCGTTATCGTTCAGTTTCCATAAATCGTTTTCATTTTTTTCTTTGACTCCAGTTGAGGGCTGCTTACCTTGTTTGTAGGTTAAAAGTTTCTTAGCTCTTCAGCTCTTTTGCTCCTCAGAGCTGATAGCCCCTCAGAAGCAATGCAGTCCCAAGAGGGGCAAAAAGCTTTAATCTAAGCTTTGCAAGAGGCACTTTACCTGCACTGAAGGGGGAGAGCTACCACTAACACACAGTTCCTTGATAAAAGCAGCATCCCTGCAATCCTCTCTGCAGCCTGCATCTTCTCAAGCCTTGCCACCCACTGCCCTGAAAACCTCAGAGCCTCCATTTCCTTCAAGGTGGAAGCCTCATCACCAGACAGTTTCCCAGATTGTGTCATTGCATGCAGGCTGCTAAGCGTAAGCAGCAAGACCAGAAGCCACAAGTCTGATAATCAGAACCTGATTCTTCTGTTTTAGAAGTTCAGCTGTAGGACCCACCCCTGCCTTCACCACATCCCCATCTCCTCTAGCAGGCACAATATTCTGGGCTGTCATTCACCAGAAACACAGCTTAGAGTCAAAGTGAAGGTGAGAATCTCTTGCTCAGAGTGGCTTGTAGCAAGCACAGACCTGGGACCAGACACAGTTGCAGTTCTCACCTTTAAATCTTGAAAAAATCTTGAACTAGAAAGTAACTACAAACTTGTTTGTACCAATTAATTATTCAACCGCATTTAACACGTTATAATTAATCTTACTTTTTGAGGACAGTGACGATTTCTGAACAGTGTGAACTAGGAAAATCTCACCTTGTCGGGATGAACGACAAGCACTGCCCGCCGGTAGACCTTCTTCACTTGCTCTGGCGTTACAAGATCTGCCATACTGACAGGCTTCCACTTGGTTTCCCCTGCCCACAAGACCGTGTGCATAGTGGACAGGAGCGCTCGTATATTTCTCTCCTTCCCTTCAATCCATTCCAGGACCTGAAGAGATGAACGTGAATCTTAATTTATGCCTTACATCAGATAATACAGATACATCAGATTCCGGTAGGAAAAGGTTTCTACATTTGAAAAGCAATGACTCCAAGGAGCATCTCGTATTTTTTCCCCAAGTTTTAGAAGGCCTTTGGGAGATATTTGTTGAAGATATCTGTCAGTTTTGTAATTTTTATGTCACTACTTGAAAGTTAAGAAACACCCAGAGCAACACCCCTGTTAAAATTACTGAGCTGGTCCATTGCAAAGAACACTTCCAAACAATCATTAGATGGAACAGTCAAAAGATAAATGAAATGTTTAACTGCGTGGCTCTTCGGCAAGCTTAATTGCATACTTAAAAATAAGCTTGATTGGAACTCTGCTGTGGATACACATCTTTAGAAGACTTTACTATTTAGATATGCACAAAAGACTCATGCTGAAAATTGGCTTCATTGCAAATCCTTTTAAACTCTGTGTCAGAAGCCTCAAATTGTCTCCATGTGCCTGATTTTTTTTTTAAATCTGTAATCCAGCAGTTAAATAAAACACTTCCCTAGATGATGCAGTCCCTCTTAGTGGTTGCCATTTTAGCCCACACTTGCAGAAAGGGAGGAGGACAGGGATGCAAACACCAAAACCAAAGTGTAAATAGACTCCGAGGCTTAAGAAGTGATTCAACAAAATAAAATGCATCAGAGCAAAGTGAATGGTATTGGGAATGGAGAATCACGCTTCAGTAATTCTGCAGCTTGCTGAGGGGAAAATGTCGCACACATCAAGTGGTACCACACGAATTGCTGAAGTTGTACAGCTCAGGAATTGAGAGAAGCGTGCCCGCCCAGCTGATGGCATGACTGCTGCCCAGCTCAATTACAAGCAGCATGGTTGCTGGCATGCACTTTCCAAATGTTAAACTTTCCAAAAAGTTAAAGAAAAAGTATTAATAACCACTCATTCTGCTCTTCTGGTTTTTAGAAGTTTGCTTGTCTTTTGCTTTGGGCTTTCACTCTCAGTTCTGTATCTTTCTGTAATTACAATTTGTGGCTTTATATTCCCAATGCAGAGTGGGACAGAATTGATTTCCTTCCCTTCATAATAGACCTGTAGTTTGGCAATTTATTCTGGTGAGATGAGGGAATTCCAAAGTAGACAAGATTAATGAGACCGAGGCTTAGTTCCATCAGCTGTGCCTGCTAATCAGAGCTGCAGTAATGTGGCAGACCGGTAGCCATGAACTGTGCAAGCCACTGTTGCTTGCCACAGTCTCGTTTAGGACAGAAATGAATCCTTGGAGTTTTAATTGCATTCCAAAGGATATTCACCTCTCCAGGATAGGTGTGAAAATGTGTTATATGAACAAACAGCAGGAAGCTCTCACTTTCTGCCCCAAGGCAGTCTCATTCTGAGGTGAGGTCCCTCATTTGGCCAAAAGTTGGGTTTGGCAGAAGGACAGGCAGAGACCTTAGCTTCTTACAAATGAGCCGGATGAAAGAGCAGCGATTTCAGGAGAGAGGGCGTTACTTTTAGAAAAACTCACTCCTTTCTCTAAGCGGTATCTCTCCTTCTGATGCAATAGTGGAGATTCTTTAAGATATTCTCCACTACCTGCAGTATCTGACCGTTTTCTGATCACATTGCTGTCTGGGACGTGGATGGGGAGCACAGCAGTTCATGACACTGCCAAGTTCAGACACCTACCTTATGGCAAACAAGGATGAGAGGTACCGTATGTGCTTGCAACCCAGCAATGCCATGAAGGATGTGCCCTAGATTAAGTGCTAAAACAGGAGCACAGCTTTTGGCCCTAGATGATCATTTGCTCAGCTGCCCCTCACATGCAGTAAAGCCAGTGACTGACTGCCCCCCTCCACCTTTCAGGAGCAGTGTTTAAGCAGCCTCCAGCATGAGGAGAGTGAAAGACAGATTGAATGACTAACCACATAAATAGGAACGTTGCTTACTTTCAGTTTTTCAGGGTCCATTTCCTTAGCCATTTCTTCCTTTCTCATCTCAGCTATTGTTTTGGGCCCCTTCTTGTCCTTGTGAGCATTAAAACCTTGGCCAGATAATAGATCTTCAAAATCTGCAGACACTTTTGGTTTTGAATCTTGAAAAGCAAGAAGTTGTTCTCACAATGCAGGTTTATTTAACACAGATTTTCCACCCCAGTCACCCTCCCCACACTCTACCAGTCTCAGAGTGCTGATGAATATATGTAGGTTCTCACAAAAGAGGTATAAGCTAATGCTACTTTAGAATTATCATCATCACCCATTTTAATCCAGGATTTTCTAAGTATTAGCATGCTTTAGAGTCTAGGACAGGACAAGTAGTGTTGAACTTCATAAATCAAATGATCAGCATGACTTGCTTGAGAGACTGTAGCCTGCTTTGGTGTTTGAGCATTAATGCAAATGTTTGAGCAGCATTGCAAAGAGCCAACCTTTTGGACACTGAACTCTGAAATGCTTACCAGCGTTAGCTGGTCCTTTTCCACGCTCGCTTTGTGCTCCCGGCATTGCTGAGAAACTCACGTTGTAATTGGGCTTGTTCTGGGGAGAGGCATGAGGCATGCTTGGCTGGGCTTTGGGCTGTGCCTGCTGCCAGCCGTAGCCAGCTCCTTGCTGCCAGCTGCTGCCGCCCATGGGCTGGGGAGAGGGCTTCTGCGGCGAGGGGGGGAATCCTCCTCCCATGCCTGTCGGCGTGGTTGGTTTACTGGCAAACGAAGGCCCACCTGCACGGTACGGGGAAAAGGAGTGACGGCGTGCGTTAGAAAACAGGGCAATGACTCACTTTCCGAAAAGGGAACCTAAACAAAATCCCCCAGGCGGCTGGCTTCCACTTTCAGCTCTGCCACAACCGTACTTTCGCAACATCATGCAAAGCCCTGCAACTTTCCTGCCACCGCTCTGCAAACTGCTTAAAAGACAGCACCCGCCTTTGGAGCTCGCAGTGAAATCAGAGCAGCAGCTTACTGGGGAAAAGCAGGGACAGTGACACCCAGCTAGCTGGGAACCACAGCTGCTGTGTTATAGAGGCACTGCCTAGTTGACACGCTGAAATACTATCTCCTCACGCTGTGCTGCTGTGGTGTTATCCCACAGAGGTGTTTCTTTCAGCACCTTGTTACTTTAGGGGCTGGTTCTCTGATTTAGTTTGTGCTGGGTGATATTTAGTGTTGATGTTTTATTATTTGAGACTAATCTCCACACTTAACTTTGAGCTCTGGAACATGCCATGGAAAGTGGGTCAAGTGCTTTTGACTTAGTTATGAACAACAAAAATGTGGTTAAATATCCTGTGCAAGCCAAGTCATTTGTTTTTGAACCCCATAGCTTTGCTACAGAATACATGCTTTAAAAGCACCTCAACCGCTCTGACATGAGTCTTGGCATTCTTTTTATTTTGCTCCTGCAGAGCAGCTAGTGATCCAGCAGAGGGAACTGGGAAACCTAATTCCAGAACCATGCTGGTACTGACGCAAAGGAGAAAACAAACATCAGATAAAACCACAATGGCTTGCAAAGAGCTGAGGGCAGTGACAAAGGGGAGAAAAATCTATTTACCAGAGTCAGGGAGACTGACATGCTGGATTTTAAGGAAAACTTAAATTATTTGTCAAAATTGACTTTTTAAATGTTGGGGCTGATGGTTTGCTGATAGTTTTGTGAGATAAAACAAGGAGGAAATGCTTGTCTCAGAGTCAAGTAAACAGTTCTTTGTGGCCAGGTGAAAATGAAAATGGATTTGGACTCCACTTTCCGATAATGCTGCAAATTGGAGCCAGACTAGTGAGGTTCCACAGGTTTCTTCAGAAAAGGAGGAAAGTGAGTCAAGGCTAGAAGGACAAAATATTTCCTCAAGGACCCCAGGAGCTTTAAAGAGCCAGCACCTGTTCCCAGGCACTGCTCCAAGGTCTACAGCAACAGTTCTGCATTTGGAGTTAAAATCATCAGTATCAAGAGTTTTTGTCTAAGGATGCTGCTGAGACTGAGGCTTCACTTTGCAAACCATGTAGCCTACAGGCTCCCAACAGGTTGTTAGCACTTTTTTTTTTTTTTTTTGATGGAACATCAGTAAAAGCACAGGCTTGCTAAAAACTTACAGAGAATTATGCAGGAGGGAATGCCTCAAAGTGGCACTGGCACGCAGCTAGGCTGAGAAAACCCACAAAGTTCTTTGTCATATATCAGGTTGTTCATTTTATTTCTCTAAGACAGAGGAAGCTGGTAACGTTTTGTGTAAGGGATGCAAACCTGCTAAACTCGCTCCAAGAGTCCCCAGGTCAGCAAATGGATCCAGTGTTTGGGGTTTAGGCTGATGAGTAGGAGTGCTATGGAGGGATCCTGTAGGACTGGTGGCAGCTGACCTGCTTCCCATACCTAGGCCGCCTTAAAGAAAGGAAAGGGGAGAAGAAAAAAAAAAAACAAAACACATCAATTTTTATCCTTATTTTAGCTGAGTGCAGCTCTTAACCAGTGCTCAGTCACATAATGTTACAAGACTGCTGTTAAAATTAAGTGTATTGTTGTCAGGTTCCTGAGCACTCTCAATTCAGCGTTGGCCCAGACTGCTTGCACTCCCACTCACAATTAGGCTCAGCAACGAGAACATTCCCCAGACTGTCTGCAGTGACAGAGTAATTATGATAAATGGATATATTTTAAGAACTAAAAGCCTTCAGGAAGCAAGTTTTGGTAGGACACACATACTCTCCCAGGAGTAAAAAAGAATCATGCTGTTATTTAGCAGCATCCAAGGAATGTACAGCATTTCCCAGGTCCTCCTGACTCCACATCTTAACAAAACAAAATTGCATACACCCCCACCTGTCCCACCTCAAGCCCTGGTCTTCTGAGGAAGGAAACACAGATTTTTGAAGAAGTTTAGCAATCTCTAGCCAGACGCTCACATGGATGACTGGGAGAGCAGAGCAATAGTACTTGCTGCAGTTCAGACAAGACTAAAATCCTGATCCAAGCTTTGCTGTATTAATCAATGTATTAATCAATGTGCTAAGCAGCAGAAAGTGGCAACTCATTGTCTGCAGTCACTGGTAGCCTCTCCTCTCTCAGGGTTCACTAAGGGTTTCTTAAGTGTCCTTATGTTCTTACGACACATACCTGGTTTGCTGGGCCAGTCCCAACCGCCTGAAACATCTGGTTGTATGGAAACCGTTGGTGTGCTAGAAGCTAAGCAGAATGAGTACGTATAAACATCTCAGAGCAATACAGCAAAAACAACATAATCCAGCACCTAGGAAGGGCAGGGAGCAAGGAGCAAGAGAGACAGTACAGGGCTGTGTCCATTTGCTAATTGGAGTGAACTTCTGCCCCACAAAGAACATTGAATATTTACAATTTTTTTCTGATCTCATACTATACAGAGGTGAGCAGGGAAGGACATAGATTTACAGTCTTCATTTCATGGCAACTTTAGCCAGAGGCTTTGTATGTAAGTTTGTATAACCTTATCACCAGAATAACATAGGTTTTTGCCTTTCTGAACACATCACAACCCAAGCAAATATCCTATATGCAAAGGGCAAGGATGGAGATCACAAATACAGCAGAGCAGCACCCACACAGACATAAGCCATAAAGAAAGCAGTCTTTTCTTTAACGTTGTATCAAAGTCTGTCCATCTATACAGTTCACCCTGCCAGCTTTTCATTATACATAGACGCTAGCGTTGTAATTTAACACCTCATCATGCTGGGATACCATTTAAATTCCTTTCATTAGTGCAGCCAGCTCCGAGTGTGACCTGAATGTCTTATTCACAGAGTTAATATCCAGTACCCAAATTTGGCAAAGCAAGGATGTAAGCAGTGCCAGCAACACACTAGTTGCCCCTTTTGTCATTCTGACTTTCCAGGGAGGCTTTCTTATGCATGGGACATGTGTTAGATGGCCAGACACAAACAAATTAGTATCTGAATGTGTTTCAGTCAGGGAAGGTTGTAATATTAAGTTTTGGCATGGGGGGAGAAAGGGACAGCTAAGGGACATTATTTCAAATGAAGAAAGAGATTAAAAGAATCCAAAGGAAAAATAATATTTTCTTCAAACTAGAAATTAGAAAGTCAAATTTAACTGGGAATTTGGCCAGGATTAGTATCAGATCTACAGAAAGCAGATACCTTTAACTAAAGTCACCAAAGGACACGTGTTTTCTCTAGCAGGCTTAATATGCCATGCTCTATTTAGTTTAATTAATGGCAGTTTGTTCAAACGAGACCTCATAACCACAGGAATATGCAGGCAGACATTCTTCATGGTCTCTTTTCTCATGTATACAAATAGCTTAATTAATTAAGTATAGGACTTGAACAAAACAAGTCTCGTCCTACCACACTTCAAATATGAATATGCTGTAAGTCTGGAGACAAAAGGCCCTTTCCTGTTTCGTGGGGTTTGTGTGGTTTACAGTCATTTCATGGTAAGCATTGGTTTGTACTTAATGGCTCCATCACAATTTAAAAGCAGCATTTCACGTTTACTTAAACACACCAGAAGATCCTCACGCTCTTACCCATGTGAAAGGGATCGCTGTGCACAGTTGGTGAAGGACTTCTCGTTGCCTGAAGGAAAGGATCACCGGGGACATTTGCTGAACCAAGAAAGGAACCCAGGAGGTCTGGACCAGCTTGCTTAGGGCTACTTCCAAATGGATCAAAGGCAGTTGCTGTAAAACAAATGTGAGAAAACAAAATCACTAACCATGTACAAGGACTACTGCACTACCTCTGGAAGGTGCCAAAGACGTCAGCCACAGCATCGCTCACGCCAGTGCCTCCTTAACAAAATGAAAAAAAATGACTGTTTCCGTACAAGAAAGTTGGCAGGCATTGCAAATACTTTTAAGTTATTAGTTGCTGAGAAAAAGTAAAGTAAGCATACTGTGCTCTTTGAATTATGCACGCGTTGACAACGTGTCAGCTCTCAAGCTGTAACATAAAGGATTAGGCAAACCAAACCCAGGGAGGCTGTGCAGTTAAGCACGGTGCAGAAACCTGCTGTTGGAGCGGGCCAGTTGCTCTCATTTTGTCTTTGGCAGAAATGACCACCTATTTCAGAGACCCTCAGTGAATCTGAGCAACTTGGACTGGACTCCTTACACTATTTGATTACACATGGTTTTCACTTGCCCTCCTCTGCTCACTTAACCCTCCATAACATCCCTCTTCCTAGCATCTATTCAACCATTCCCTCCACCAGTCTGATTTCAATCTTTGGAGCAACAAAAATAATAAAATAATTTTTAAAATATTCTTATATTGCCTATCTTGTCTGCAGAATGACCAGAAACAGCAGAAGTGTGTAGCCACATTTCATAGTCCAAGACAAGCCTCATTGCTCCAGACCCACTGAAGTTAAAATAAATAAATAACTCCAAAGCACTGCAGGTCTAACCAAAACCCAAGAGGCTAGTTTTTTTGCTTGTTTTTAGTGAATGTATATTCTCCTCATGTGTTACTGGACACAGTAAGAGCAAAACTGATGACCTCCAGTGGCTGTAATGCAAGAAGCCAGCCAAACATATAGCTGAGCTCCACCAGGGACTTTAAGAAACCAGCCAGGCGACCTGCTTAGTGTTCATGGCTGTGACGATGCACTGAATCAGAGTAGAGGAGCTGGGAGGCCTCTTGGGATCCCTCCTGGCTCTTAGTTTCATGAAATGAGTGTACCCAAGGAGGAACAAACAGCCTGGAGCAGATCACCCAGGTGGCATTCTCAAGCACGTGCCCCATGTCACACGCAGGGCACAGCCAGCATTACCTTCTCCTGCCCTCGGGGACGGGGATGGAGATGCCGAAGCTGCAGAACGCCGAGGAGTTGACTGCACTGATCCAGGTCCCCCCACGTGAAAGACCTCCTCAGCAGCGGGCTGTCCACTTTGACTCTGGGAACCTGACCCGCCAACCCCAAACAAATCATTCAGCAAGTCTGAGTTAGAGGGGGCAGTGGCAGGCTGCGAGGGAAAACTCTTGCTCATGGGGCTACCATCCAGCCCCAGCAAGTCAACGTCTTCAGGCGGGGGTGGTGCCGGAGGCTCTTGCTGCTTTTTGCTGTGTTTTGGTGTCCCGTGAGGCTTGTCACCACTGGCATTACTGTGCTGACTGGAAAGGGACAAGAGTTCGTCATCTGACTGTTCGCTTTCCTCATGCACCAACGCTGCTCGATCCTCTGAGGTGGGGTGAGAGCTACTTTTGTCAGATTTCTGATCTAAATGACGATTAAAAATAAAATTAGGTAGCTGTTAGTTTTTTCATCACAAAGCTCCCATAAAAATCAGCTTACACGTAGAACAAAAAGCTACCGAGAACGAAGCCTAACAAAACGCTGCCATGGTAAAGATTAAATTAAAGTCTTTGCTGGCCTGCATTGTAAGCAGTCAGTTTTATTGATCAGGAAACACAGAGGGAGGTTAATTGGCTCTCCTGAAGTCTGAAGAGCAGGCACAGAGGAGAACTGAGCAAGTTTCTGGGTCAGGACCAAGCGTCCATGGTGATCTCCAGCCATGCTTCAAAATGCAGGCAAAACAAGGCTCATTAAAAAGAAGCAGTGACAAAAACCACCTTCCTAGCTTTGTCTCCTAGGCCAGGTTCCTACCGAACATATCCCTGGGGCCACGGGAGGAACGCTGCGTTTGGCACCACCGTGAGGGTTTTGAGGCATTGAGCGCTATTGAATGGCCTCTCTGACAGGCACCCTCTCAGCGCTGCGTTCTCATAGCACCGCATATATTAAGTACAACATGAGCAAAAAGCAGTTTTGTTTTAGCATCAAGGATGCCTAGGGCAAAGGTTGATGTTAGAACTATGTCAATAGGCTGTCACACACAGCACGAGCAGACAATGTTTGAAGGGGACATTGTAGGAAATTAATTTGCACTCAATTGCAACATACGGGTGTGACCAGCAATACACTGATCTAATGTGAAAGGCATGTTACAGTCAGATCCTTCAGCCTCCCTCTGTGCTTCAGGGAGGGGGAAAAAAAGTTGTTTATCTCATTCTAAGCAGATTTTACTTTAAAGACTAAGTCTGCCTACCTTGCCAGCTGAGAGATGAGAAGAACGCACTCTGTCCAACGTTTCTGATGTTGTCTGGGGGTGAATCTGTAGGACATTTACCTGTAGCACAGAACACCACCATAAATAAATAAAACAATAAAATTAAAATAAACCAAAACAAATTTCAGCATCTTGGTAACCATGCGAATCAAGTGAGTAAAGCTGTGCAGCTCATACCTGCCAAAGCAAGAGTGTCCTGATGCTCCTGATGGGAGGAGAAAAGAATGGTTGGATTGATGTCTTTTGTTGTGAAGTTCTCCCAAGGAGGAGTTAATTCTGTTTGTCTATCAGTAGATTGTATTTCTATCTCCAGTATGACATGAAAGAGCTGGGGATATTTGTCTGGAGAGTCACAGGCATCCAGTTCAGGTCTAAATGGGGACAAGAACTGGTCAATTAAAAAGAAAAGGATGTTTCTGCAAATCTATACAGTCTTTCAGTAGATGCACACACACAGACTTTCATGTTTCAGCTGTGAACATTCTCCTTCAGCCTTCGTAAGGCTTTTATGCTTCAGGTTTGATTAATGCTCAGCTTAAAATACTCACTTGGTGAATTTTAATGTGGTTGTTCCCAGCGCTATGAATCCAGTGTGAAATTGAATTTGGAATATTTGTGTGTTGGTCATCTGGAAAACAGAGCACCAGACTGAACAAGAGCTTAAACTGACAGAACTAAAATATTTGTTCACTGCACATACAGACTTTTAAGGCTACCTTACTACCTGTTACTACACAGACTAATTATAACTGCTACAAAACCTAACTCATTCTGCCTGTTTTACAGAAAGCGGAGCTTTCCTTTCTCAAACCCCAATATTTCCATCTGCTTCAAATTTTCCTTCTGCTTCCAGACAGTGGAGAGCCTTCACAGCATTCAGGACTGTCTTCATTTCTGGGGTCTACTTGACATTTTAGCACTTAAATGAAGCTGACATATTTCTATTAAATACATTGCAGAAACAGGTTTGTACCCCAGGAACATATGAGACCATTTCACCTGCAGTAGCAGCTTCAGTAAAGCGTCATCTATACCGCAAGCAGCACCAGTAATGAATTAAGAAGAGAAACATTCATGAGTCACTCTGCAACTTGAATAGTAAGGTTTCAAACATATCTTCAGGAAAATTATTACGATCTCAGATAAAAGTATCAGGAGATACAGTGACCACTGGAGAACGCAGCCACCACATCCAGCTGGTAGCTGCAGGCTGAAGCTGTTCTGCCTGATCCATCTGCAGCACCCACCTGCAGGGAGCAAATGAGGTGGTATTCCAAGCAGGTGGGAAAACATTTGTTTCCCCCCCACTTCCTCCCATCACTTTTCACGCTTTAAGTCACAACAATTCAGATTATTTCACTGATTAAACCAATTAACCCTCATTGCCACAAAGGTTAATGGAGTGAGTTGTCTATCACAACCACTGATTCGGTTATTGCAAACCCAATAAAAGTTTGCTAGTCCGAACAGACTGCATCTCCAAATTCCTCTTCTGCAATTACAAGAGCCAGAGAACAGCATTTTAAAGGCAATCTGAAATCCTAGAACTGCACAGACCAATAAATATTTTCACTTTCAGCACTGCTACTATGCTGTGGGGAGGAGCTGCGGGTGCGCTCACTCTGGTTCCCCTCTGTTCTCTCCCCCTAGTTTCCATTGCCTCCCATTTCTTTGATCTGCCAGTGTGAAGAGGTCTTTTGTCTATGGGGAGGGTGGCTGCCCGGCCAGCCTCTGGCTTATGCAGTCTTTCCCCTCCCCGCGGCTGCCCAACCAGCACAAATTGCCTTTTTGCCCTAAAGATCAATAAGGTGTCTGTGTTGCTTGTTCTAGAACAGCCTTTACCATACAGGAGTGACAGCTCATTACGTTATACTCATTTAAGCTGAGTAGTTAGAATTTCTGGTGGTGTTTTGCCCTTAGCTGGTTACTGATAGAGCTGTTTCTGTCTTCTGCATCAGCTGGAAGGATCCTACACACCATCAGTACACACTGACTCCACAAAGAGACACCGGAGGCATCACAGACTTCTCCAAATGCTGTTCTTCATTTTCACTTGGAAACAATCAAATTTGTGTTTTCTGTCTATGCTCAGAAAACTTTCTACATCATGAGTGCCACATGCGTTCTTAGTCCCCATCCTTAGCCCCCTCTTAGCTACTTTGCTTCTACCATGCAAGAGAAGTTAAACTCCTACTTTTGCTTGAAGGCGTCCCCCAATGGTTGACCTCATGTGGTAGACAGAAACAACAACATCTCCATGGACAGTGGCTCCCAGTGGAATTAGGACTTTCCCTTCTTGCACACGGTATTCTCTTTGAGGGGATGAGAAGGAAATCCACAGTTAAGCTCCCTTCCATAACATCATTACCACCCAAAAAGCACATCAACATAAAGCTATCATCTCTCTCAGGCTGAGCAAACAGAAGCCACGCTCAGCACTCTCCTTAACATTAGGTTTAGGTGAAACAAACACTTCACTGGGGAAGCCAGCATAGCCCTGAACCATCTCAGTGCAGATATCCCACTGCATGTAAACTGCCAGTCAGTTGGAAGTTAATTTCAACACGAGGCACCAACCTTCAACTAATTACCTGCACTCCACGATTATCAGGCAGTCTGACAGCGACTGCAGCACAGACTTCGGGTACCTTACAGCAAAACCAAAGCCTCCTTGCGCTAAACTCCTAAGGGTGGTAGGAGATCAGAGCAACTCACTTCATTCTTTCATACTCCTGGGACGTGGTGAGGATTCTGGTTTCTCCGCTGAGGATGTCGCAGAAGGGCCGGCACCCGTTCCTTTGCTTGTTGAAACAGGGGACTGGACTGAGGGTGACTGACTTGATAGTAAGTGGTTTGCAGTGAGGAATGATGGGCTTGTCTGCTATTAGGTCGCAAATGTATCCGATGTATCTGCAGGCAGAGAAAGCCGTTACTGAAATCCCCATCCCAGGCAAACAATTTTTGTTTTGTACTTGAAGTCTACCCTGATATCCACTAAAAGTGCAGCTCTTCCACAGTCGCAGCGTGGGAGTTTCCGTATACTCCAGCAGGTTTGCAGCTGGCACAGAATTTACGCTCCCATTTGTGTTTGATTACAAGAACTACAGCCCAAGGGGAAGGAAATTACCCTCTAGCTCCAAGCTGAAGGTCACTTCTCTGCACCTTTTAGGAGAGAAGGTGCAGAGCAATGGTTTTCCTGCTTTACCAGTAGAAGTTCGCCTTCTATTTTACATGCACATACCAGATGAAGTACTTTGTTAGTCAGGTACCAAAGGATTGTTATTACCACATACATAACACTGCATCTTCCCTTTGCTCTGACAGGCACTTCTGCCTCTGCTTAATGGAAATCATAAACAAGATATTTTTACAGTGTAACCTCCTGCAAGGATGAGGCTGGCACAGGGAGGGGAATTCACCAAGGTCCTGTTAACTACAGACTTGTCAGCTTTCCCGAGCTAGAGCACAAAGGGTTTGGAACATTTATTCCTCCATTACTATTACATCAATGTGAGTGAAATGGAAGTGGCCATAAACATCAGTTAAGACCTGTCAAAACTAAGTTACACAACTAATGCATGAGTACTGCTCATGCTGCAACAGGAATCCTGGATTTTCAGTCTGTTGCCTCCTGCCAGCACCTTCAGGCTGGTTTGGGTGGAGAAAATGGGGTATGTGGCATGCATACCCTTCAGCTCACATGCATTATTTCATAAAATCAGACAATAACTCAGGTTGGAAGAGACCTCTGAAGGTGTTTGTTCAAAGCAGAACTAACTTTAATGTAGCATCTAACCCCAGAGCTGGATTATGCTGCTCAGGGTGATACCCAGCCAAGGATCTCTGAGGACAGAGATCCCACAGATGCCCTGGAAAATCTGCTCCAGTGCCTCATCACTACTTTACCACATATTTAATTAATTTATTTATTTTTCCCAGGGAACAAAGTGATAACAATGCATATCTCAGCCTAGGGGCCGGGGACACCTTGACAAAATGCACAAGGATACTCGTGCAGTGTTTAGTGCGAGGAAAATAGCTCCTGCATGGCATTTAGCCACTATACTCTACCTCCTGTGAGATGGCCACAGTACGATTCCAGGTCTCTTTGTGTTCAGCAGCTGCACAGCAGGGCCTGGATTAGAGAAGAGGTGACAGAAACAGAACATCGCGCTGACCAGAACTGCTGAGGCTGCACGGCCATCCTGTTAATTAGAGCAGGGTGGGAGGAAGAAATGAAAAAGTATCAGAGACGTCCTTTATTTTCGGTAGAACACTCTCCACTGTTCCCTAAGTCACCTAAAATAATTTCTCCAGAAAGCCTAGTAATGAATTGCATGGTGACAAGGAATTTCCAGTCCTGTGCCTTTTGTTTAATGCCTAGGACTTCAGTGAGCTGCAGTGGCCTGGATCAAAGCTGACATCCAAAAAGCATCCAAAGCCGAGGACGGCTCAGATTTGGCTTCAATGCCCAGAAGCATGTTTTGTCTCCAGCTGTAGGATTTGCCATCCCATTCCTGACCCAGGCCCAAGATCTGCTCAAGGTTAACAGCCTATTTGCCTTTTTAAGTTCAGCCTTTGCCTATTGCCTCTGAAAAGATCTCCCAGTTTCACATGGGCTAAGTAGGCTTCTCCAGACTCAGCAGAAAGTATTCAGGACTCACCATCTTTTACAGCATTACCCTGACATTCATTGCCCAAAGGACAGTAAAGGAATTTGATTCTTGGGCTAAATTTCCAGGACCGGAGGCAACAAGTGCATCTTAGTCTCTGTTTGAGACAAACCTGTATCCTGGAGCTGCTGGCTGCACTACATGAGGCAGGAACTGCCAGACTCGTACGTAAGGTTTACGCAGTCTGGGATCAGTCATTTCCCCAGTTCCTCCCAGGTTTACACTGATGAAAACTGACAGCCTCCTGGATTTAATTTAGGCTCCAGGAGCAAAACAGAACTCTCCTCTTGGGCATTACTGTCAACATAAAAGGTTGGCTGGGGTAAATTACAAGCTAGTCATACAGAATGACAGCACCCTCATGCATCAGATCTACGTGATACCCGGTCCTGAACAACCCTTACGGGGGGTCAGCAACCTAGCTGGCTGTGGTGCACCACGAGGGGCAGAAGGCAACTGGATGTCTTCAGCCAGGTCTGACAGCAACCATCGCAAGAGACTGACAACCTCAGTTTTACAGTTAAACAGAATTCCCAAAGACATGTTTGCTCCTGCACTTCCATCAGCAACCCTCAGTCTAGAGCTGGGTTTAGCCCTATGACTACACACAATTAAACACAAAGCAACAGAGGGCTGACGATCCTTACGGTCAGTTCTTGAGAGAAGTTCAAGCCATCACCGGCTCATAGATCACTGCTGGAACAATTGCAACTTCTCTGACCTTGCATTGCTCCATGTTCAGTGCTAGGTCTCCCAGGTTAGCTGTGGAGCTGCAAATAAAGCCCCTTTCTAGGGGGCTGGTTTTACCACATTTCTTTTATTTATTTATTTATTTATAAGAAATTGTCACCATCCATGTAGACAGACTCTAGATGTGCAACAGGCAGTGTGACATAAGACTCACAGGTCTGAAAATCTGCTCACATTCTGCCCTACTCACCATGCAGTGGATGACACACACGTTCTTGGGGTTCTGCTGTAGCCAGTTGTGCATGTTCTTACAGACAGCATAGAGGTTGTGCAGGCTGGGCGCTTGTCGTACTGGCCAGCTACATTCAGATACCTGCAGGAATTGCACAGTGAACAAAAGCTGGCTTCATAAGAGCATTAGGCAGGGCGTGCTTTTACAAACGCTTTCTGCCAAGAAACATACTTCTCCTTTGCAACCTAGAGTTACGTGCTTGAAACCTACTCCCTCTCTGATGTGTAATTCTGATCCCCGACGTTCATGAATTATGAATGTACAAACAAAAAGGAACCCTCAATTGAATAACAAGATTTTGATGTATTTTCATTGATGATACGTTTTTATTTTTTAATTGCATTCCAAGCCAGATTATCTTGAGTGGCCTTCCATAGCACTCCAGTCTCGCAGCTGCACATTGATTTCTGTCAAAAATCTTTGTACAAGTTGTCCCCAAAAACCACGGCTCTGATTTTCAAAGGATACTGAACATCTGTTATTCTCAGTCGTTTTGTGTAATAGGATTCTCAAGCCCCATTTGACAGATATTAGATTGATGAAAGGGAAACTTCTGTTCAAAAAAAAAATCCTATCTGAGTAAGCATAGTTAAGATATGAGCCAGAAAAAATGAATGACTTCTTAGAGTTGAAAACCCACAAATCCTAAAGTATGCCTGGTTACTATTCATCAGCGTACTAGTTCTGAGTCACGACATCTCAAAAAGAGTCTTCACAGTCTCAAACAGCACATCAAATAGCCTTCTACAGACATCTCAGTTTTATTTGTTTTTAACTGAAATGTCTTTTTCTTAAACGTCATTTCTGGCTAAAAGAAATTTAAAGGAAAAACATTTGTCATTAGACAAATGATTGTTTTTCTCTCAGCTGAGATTTGGGTTCTGTTTAATGAAAACCAGGGGCAGGAAGGAGATTGTTTGACCAGGTGTTCTTAAATGGCCGTACCATTTTCATACCTGACCGTGTCATCTCTCAGAGAAAGGCAAGGCTCCAGGATTCATAAAAGATGCATTTAAGATTCTCTCTTACATATGTACACCTGCACAACAGCTGATAGCAGAAGCACGAATCCTGCCCAGCACATCATTGATTCTCTTGCCTATACCTCTTCTGCAGCTTTTCAGGAAGGGGGACAGAACAACCAAAGGCTCACTGTGTGGTAGCTCCCATGCAGGAATGGCCCCCATCAGCTTTCTGTTCCACAGACCTGACAGCGTTTGCTTTGCTGAAAGCACAGGACCATTGTAAGTTCTGAACTAGAGAGTTCACAAACATTCATTCAATTCTTTAATAGACCCAGAATGCTGATGCCATAACTGAGATAGAGGTGCCTGACAATTATTTTTCTATTATCAGGCAAGCCTTCTCCTTCCAACCCCAAGTACTTTTGCACCAGGCTTCTAGAGGTACAAGATCCACTTGCAATTAGAGCACCAAACCACAATGCAGATTACAAGAGGCTGCTAGAATTAATATGACCAGCGACCTTTGCACTGATGAATCTCTGAATAGGTCTTAGGACAACACACTGTCAAGCATCTGGAAAAGCCATTATCACTTACAAAGTAAATAATACACATTTCCCACAGTCCATAATTATATATTTACTTTGTCTATAATTACACATCTTTCTGCTGGTTCGCAATTAGGAAATTAAATACATGGGAAGTAGCATTTCATTTATTTCAGATATAACCTCAACACCCCTCACAAAAGGCAGCCTTACAGAAAAGGAACAGGAATTCTTCTAGAGCTTTGGAAATATGCAGCCAGTGCTTGTTTTTCCTCTAGCAGTAGGGCAGTAACGGCCAAGAACGTGACCCTACAGGGACTTTGAAGTTTGGTTTTGTTTAATGCTATATTTGAGTTATATGTTTTCAAACTGCTCACATTTTCTCGAGCAGATGTGAACTCTCCCCTCCTGCTGGGGTGACGAGGCAGGGAGAAAAGCAGAGCACGACTGGACTTGAGCAGCAGCTTTTACTGCTCACATTGCCTCCTCTCCTCACTGGATGGGACACTTGGGGCTTCGAGCCCCACACAGCCACACAGGGGCAGGAAAATGGGCTGGCAGGACACTGTCATCTCCCTCCTCTGTCACTCTCTGTCCTCTGTGATCTTGAAAAGAGCAGCTCTAAAGAAGATAGGAATTAAGAAGCCATTCACTTCAAAGAACAAGTGCCTCTCAAAACTTCAGCTCATCTGGTATCCTTACCCAAAGCAGAGAATACTTTTCATGTGATTTCATTTCCTTGATAGCCCATTAATATTTTTTTCCCCACTACAGGTTAAGTTCAACCTCATATTTACAATTGTCTCATCTCATGTATTCTGTTCTGCACATTTAATTTTCCTGAAGAATACTTGGAGTCAGTATTTCCTAGCCCATAACCTGAAAGTACCATCTTTCAATAAAAAGCTGTATCATTTTCTTTGTGTGTGTGTCAAGGCAATAGCCTACAAAGCACCTACTCATGCTTCGAGAGTGACCTACAAAGTCATCTGTCAAGGTATGGTAGGAGACAAATTACAGGGGATGAAGGGGTTATGGTCAGGTCAAGTAATATATCAACAGGTGGTTAATGCTGGGCTATCAAAAGTAGATCTGTCTTCCTCCTCCCACCAACAGCAACAGTGATGCACCAAACCCAAGTAAGACTGAAGATTCAGAGCCTTTGATATTTTTTAATTAGTCTTTCCTGTTCATTTACTCATAGCTGAAGTCATGGCTGCTTACCGATTGCTACAGAGAAATTTGCTTCAAGTATAAGTGAGTGGTTACTGGAGGTCAGAGCAATTGCTGAGGATAGATTCAGCTACAGCTCAAGGGAAAATGGAATGAGGCTTATACACAGCATGAGATTCTCTTACCCTGACAGAGGGTTACGTCTGGCAACTACTGTTGCCTTTTGAGTCAAAGTTCACAAAAAATAAGAAATAAGAAAATCATCACTCCCTTGGGGGAGAGGAAAAGAACAGGATTTTTTTTTAGAAGATTAGATCTAACCTTGCATTTCAGCAGCAGTGTCTTGAAGAGCTATCCTCCAAAAGCCATTAATGAACCAGAGCCTTGAACTGCTCCTGTATGCCATTCTGGTTTTAGAGAAGGAAACTGGGACAGAGACTGGAGGTGTTTTTTTAAAATTATACGCTAGTGGAAGAGCCAAAATGTACCTTATACTGTTTCTAGTCCTGTGCTTTGCCTCCTCGGTGCTTCTGCTTGATTACAACACCACTGAAGGATTCTTCAACGTGAAAATTATCTAAGTCCTTTTACTGATAATTTCTTTTAAAGCACTTCTGTTAGGATCTTTGTTAGACCTTCTTTATAATTCCTATTAATTCCTCATCACCTCTCAGATACTCCTATATGATAACCCACAGCTATCTGTATTCCACACTCAAGGCACTGCCAGCAATTTGCCATTTATTAGGATTCTTGGTAGTGATCACTGGGGCTCAGACCACATTGAAGTCTTGCACACCCACATCATATGCTTGAGTCTGTGCTTTAATTCTTTCTGAAGCTCACCTCTGTTGCATGAGAAACTAAAGGGCTTACTCCTTATTTCTTTGCAGCAGCTTCTGGCAACTATGTAGGAGTCAAGAGCAGCACAGGCTCAACTCGGGGCAGCGTCACTCTCACAGACTCCTGACAGAAGCATTATGCCCTGAACTTTCCATCTCTTTAATACCCCAGACATCAGCTAAAAGCCAGAAGAGACCATGGCCACTTAGTAACATCTATAATAAAGGTCTCTTCCAACCCAAGCCATTCAATGATTCTGTAATTCCTTTTCCATCTCAGTACGTTCTGCCACACAAAGGAGAGACAGAAGCAGGATCTTCTGCCCCGTTTCTCAAAAACTCTTGGAAGACACTCACCCTGTTGTGAAACTTGGCACTGCGATAATACTTAGGTGACAAGTTGAAGACTGTGTAGTGGTCAGGATGTCTGGAATCCAAAAATGTCCGTACGTCTTCAATGTGGTTCCTGAACCCCAGTTCAACGCCTTCAGCCGGAAAAGACATCACTAGAAGGGTAAGAAGAAGGCAAGGTGAGCATGCACCATAACATGGTTATAAACTTCTGAACCCCGAGGAACTACAAGTTCTATTTATCCCAGCAGCAGTACTTACCTATGATTCTCGAGGTAATGTATGAAATATCTAGCTCGCCCTTGGTGTAACTAAAAGAAGACAAAGTAGGAGATAGGGATTATGCATTGTTACAGAAGACAGCCCATTACAGAAATCAGGAGGACATTGTTTTCCCACATAGATCTGCTTTTCACACAAGGAAGGAAATGATCTTAAAACCAATTCTTTGTCTTTCTGTCTTAAGCAGAGGCTACAAACAGTTTACTGTAGACAGCGACCCAGCTTTCCTTTCACATACACTATTAAATGGATGCAGAAGCTTCCAAAAATAATAATAAAAAAAAAGTCCCTTTTCCCCTTTTCCCTTTTGTCATTAATTTTCAGTACCAGTTTTCAGGAGAATCTCTAGCTGTTAGACACTTCACAGATCAAAGCCTCAGAGGAGCTGCCTCCACTAGATTTCTTTAATTTACTCTAGCCCCATATCCCTCAGAGGCAGGTGGAGTGCCAAGCACAAAGGCCATCACGAGCAGAGGTGACCAAAGCAAAGTCACTTCAGTTCTTTCTTCAGCTCAGGAAGTGGTTGTAGCAAAGGGAACAGTTTTATCAGCAAGAAGGGTCTCACTGAACATTAAGTAACATGAGCCAACTTCCAGTGACAAAACAGTCATGCAGCAGCCGAGTGGCAGGACCCCACAAGGGTCAAAGGAATCAGAAACTACGTGCCCCACTTTCACCAGGGAGGCCTTTTCCAGACTCCTGAACGTTGGCGTTCATTTATTATGCTAGTTAAGATGGCAAGTCAGACCAGAAGGTAGTGACACTACCTGCACTAGCCAGCTCCAGCTCTACCATACCTGGCAACAGATTGCATGACCTTTGAAGATGTATCTTTCAGGGTATCCTTCAGGTTATCCTTCAAATTGCTGAACAGCCTCCCTGCTCCTCCTTTCACCATGTCCAGCAAGCCTCCCCCATAGCTGGACTCCATGTCTGGTGATGAGGCACCTTCAAATACAACAAAAGCAAACCCAACGTCACTTATTTGGAACAAATCCACAGAGCCAACGAACCCATTGCTCTACTCAGACCAAACGTATTCCCGTGCACCGCCGCAAGTTGAGTGTAGGCCCAAAGTAGTTTTGCTTATGAAAGAAATGCAATTTCTCATCTCTGCAAAATCATGTTCTAGGCACAGAAAGCGTCGGCGACCCTCAGCATTGTTTGTAGGTTGACTGCATGGTATCAGTACAGCATGGACAACCACCAGCCAAGCTCCCTTGCCTCTCAACCCAACCCAAAGCAAGGCCAGCTCTTCAGTGTGGAGCTGATCTGCTGATTTAAGAGTCATTTAAGAGTCCAGACAAGGAGAAAGCAGAGCAGGGCTCACCTCCTTGGTATGCTTTTTCCTCACAGCTTGAAACATCATGAAGCTGCAAAGTCGAGAGGAGACTAACGCAGAGCAAAAGCCATTTAAATATTATTTTGATGGACTGTGATGTGGCGTTCCACCTCAAGTGTTTGTATTTTGCAATTATACTAGAATAACTATTCCACTCTCCTAACCAAAACCCAATTCATTGCAGTTTTTCTTATTATACCACTGCTGTGTTAATAGCATAAGTCATTCTCAGAAAAATATAATAAATTGAATGTAGACTTGAGTAAACATGGTTTTGTTTTATTGCAGAATTTTGTTAGAGACAAACCAGTGAAATCATATTTTGTTTGCTATAAGATAGACCTGTCTACATAAATTGCTTTTTGTTCACTGGGACTTGACTATCTTGACTTAACAAACTTCAGCTACAGTACTCTAATTAAACATTTGCTACCTCATTATTATGTCAGATTAGTCCAAAGCCCTAGATGCAAACTCACTTAAATGTTATTCACTCTTTGAAACCCAGCGTCAGCTATCAATAAATGTAATATATATTGTTAAGCTGGAGACTCCATTGGTAAAGTGATGCTATTTATTCCCCTGTGCCCAAAGAGTGCTTAATGCACTGTGATGCAGCCACAGCCCACATGCACGTGACCTACGTGCAAAACTGGTAACATCAGAGGCCACAGCTCCTCTGCATCGTGCTTGTGAAGAGATGGACAATACTCTGCTGATTCAGAACAGGAGATGCCTTTCAGGGCACAGGAACATTTCCTTTCCAAACCACTTTGAAGTGTGTACTTCAAATATGAATAAAAAATAAAATAAAAAAGGAAGTAGCTCATTGGCTTCCAAATAGGGAATGGGTGTTTGATCTTTCTTCAAATACTTTGCTTCCACATTACTCTGTTAGGAGGGTCAGGGATAGAGAAGTGAAGTTCAAAAGGCATGTGTAGATCTGCAGGTCAGCTTTTTAAAGAAAGGAAGGGAGAAAGATGGTAACTTGGAGTGAGGAAAGGGGGAGCAAAGGGATCAGAGCCAGTGGGTATTGAACACATTTTATTCTGGGAAGTGCTCTGTGAGTAACAGAAAGGCTTCAAGAACACGGAAAAACAAGAATCTTTGGGAAATGAGACAGGGAGAGAATTTCACTCCACTTCTAAAAGAAAACCCTAGCAATTAATTCCACGTTTACTATATGCACTAGAACAGAGAGACCAAAAGGACCCCTGAACAAGAAATGCAAACATTACCTAGCTATTGGGAAGCCGCTGAGGAAGCTTACAGCATAAATCACTCACTTCTATCCCAGGTGCACTAATTTGCTCAGGCATCTTTTAGCCACTGGATCGGAGCAGCACGCCCCGTGCTGACAAAGGCCATGGCTCTGTTACAGCACGACACAGCCGCAGAGGAGCAAAGCAAATACATTTGAAGGCTCCTCTAACAGGCAGCATCTCCTACAAAGCATAAAGGTGAATAAAGGGGTGGTGAGTCCCAGCAGCAGAGCAGAAAGTGTTAATGCATTAGCACACAGAGCTGACAGTGTACACAGAAACCCATGAGAACAGCTGAAAAATCTGATTAAAAAGGAAAAAAAAAAAAAAAAAGAAAAAGAACACCAGCCTGCTCCTGCGGTTTTTGCTGAATAAAACATTTCTGTGCTAAGTCCCTCTTGTAAATGCAGACCTTTAGAGCTGCTGCAGACCTCTCCAAGGGACACCCGCAGCTCTGGGTGTCACCTACCGCTGCCACTGCACGTCCCTGCAGCACGCCCAGAGATGGCCCCTCTAACAGAGAGGGCTTCAGGGCTGCAAACGAGATGGGACGTGGTTGCCCTTGCTTGCCTCCAGACCCAAGGCTGGGCTACCAAGGCCGCTCGCTAGGTCTGAAGGGACGAGCTCGCCGGGGCTCCCTCGCAGCCTGGAGGGAAGGGGCTCAGGTTTTGGGGTGATCACTGCTGGTTTGGGCAGTGGCAGAATGGCACGTCCCAGCTCTCAGTGTGCCATCACGCAGCAGTTCAGCTAGCTCAGGCCACGCGTTAGAGCTGCTGTCCAGAAGCCTTGTTAGGGAGAATTAGTTTCTGTTTGAGATGCAGCTTGCTCCTCACACAGCAAGAACCCGGTATTAACCCAGTTCCTGGATATTCCCCGCGACTCGGTGCGCCTCAGAGACACGCTTCTGACCTGTATTTGTAGCACAGGTTTCAGGGGGATCGCTTGCTAACTACAGCCTTTTCATTTCCTGGCCAAGGCACTTATAATGTCGGGATTTTAGTGCTGCAAAACGTGCCTGAGACATCACGTAGGATGGGTCTTCTGGACTACCTCTGTTAGGGGATGGCAACGATGATCACACTGAAGCAGCCCGAGCCGATGGAGCAGTGTGGAAGCAAGAAGCTTCCATCATCCTGATGACAAGCCAAGCTTGGTTTTCTTACAGCTGAAGCTCCTTGCTCTGAGCTAACACCTCCCCAAAGAAGGGACAATTCGGTGCTCAGGATCAGCCTCCAGCAGCCACCAAATGGAGCAGCAGCCTCCTGTGCCTCCTTACAGAACTCAAACCTGTCATTCGGTGGTGTGCCTGCCATAACGTGTGTCCATCAGCAGCCCAAGGGTGGGATTCCTGCACAGCTGGGCAGATCACAACCGAAGGAGCCTCCGCACAGCACCAGCCTTGTGCGGTGTAGGATGGGAGCTGGAGAGCATTGGAGTTTTAATTAAAGCACTTCAGCTTTCTCCTTGCTCAGGGCAAGTGAGCAATGCCCGTTTTGAAAGCTTTTCCTGCAAGATTTGCACCTTAGGGCCCTTGTCTCTCTAGGGGTCCCTGAGCACCAGACCCCACAGACCCACGAACCACAGGTCACGGCTTCCAGCTCCACCGGGAATCAAGGGGGAAGCGAGCGACGTGTAAGTGGCATTTCAGACTCTGTCAGTTTGAACGTTTACGCTGATGAAGCAATATTTGCTTGAGAGCAGGGAGGTGAAAACAAGACATCTGGAAATGGGAGAGCAGGCAGCTGAGTGCTATGTTCTGCGTGTTACTTACTGAGGGTCGGAAACCCCTTTTTGCTTGAGAGGGCAAAAGCAGACTTGAAACCATGGGAAAGGCAGCAGGTTCATCTTGGTCTGTGTCTCCTCACCATGGACCTTCCCTAGGAAAGCATTCGAGCTTTCATCTGCCACCCCCTCAAAAACCAGTGGGCACCTTCCTCAGCACAACCTGCTGCAGTTTCCCTCCGCTGCGTGCAGCTCGGTCCCTGGCAGGGGGACACGGCTCGTTTCCCCTCCCCTCCCCATGCACACACCCCTGTACGGGTGCATTACACACCCTGAAGTGGCTCCAGCTCCCGTAAATCGATGTCACCGCAGGTGTCACTTTTCCACAATTGAAGTCAAGCATGGGAGAGACAGATCAGTTAAAGAGAACCCAGCTACGGAGGATTTCAGCTCTCCCTCAAGCCCAAGCCCTGCACGGGGGTGGTCAGGGAGCAAAATGTGCTCCTCTGCATTCTGCACCTATGGTACCCGAGCCTGACACTATGCTGAGAAAACGCTCATAACTGCTGCATTCATGTCCCAATTCCAGATTTTTAGAAGTTTTCAGCCTTTCTCCCTGTCTCTGCCCCACGTGGTGACCAGGGCACAGTGTGAACAGGGAGCAAGAGCCGCGGTGGCGGGCACCCACCCCTGGCCTTACAGAAAGGGCCCTTTTAAAGGATCCCATCTGAAAGAAGTCGCGCTGCTGTTGTTGTGGCTTCAGCAACAACACCCGAATTGTTTCTTTTTTTTCTTTTTTTCTTTTTTTTTTTTTTTAAGGAGCACCCATCAAAAAATGATGCTATTTGTGCTTCCGCCCTGCCGTGCCCCCAGGCAGCCGTGCCGAGGAGCAGCCTCAGCTCACGTTCCTCTCCCAGCAAAGCCTGCATAAGGCAGGCCGGGATTTCAAACCAGCATTAAGAGACACTGGCCCAGGCTACAGCAGCCCCATCATATTTATGAGCTTCCCCATCGTATTTATGAGCTTCCCCTCTGGATCACACAGGAGCCCCCACAGTGGAGGGGAGCAGCCCTGGTACATGCACCCCTGCCATCATGTAATTAAAGCATCTCCTACAAAAAAAACTCATAAAATGATTTTTTATGGGGGTGTGTGTCTGCAGAAGAGCAGGGGCAGAGAAACCACCCCAAGCACATCCCTGGGTACCCACGGCACCCCCAGGCCCTCCCATCCCCACGCTGAGGCATCCTCCAGGCTCAGCACGTCGCCTCTCAGGGACTGCAAATCAATGCAGGCATTACGGGAAGAGTTTAAGCTCCCGTTTCAAGAGGGAGGGTGGCAAATATTTCTAAATGAAGTTATCTGGGCAGGCAGCTCCTCTGCATCCAGTGATAATCAATAGTGTTTAAAACGGAGTGCTTTGCTTGTCAGATACGTTTTTAAGGAGCGCAGCCTGCGAGCCCTGAGCCCGAGCCTCCTTCACCATCCCTCCCAGCACACAGCCCTCCTCGGGGGGGGGGACTGAACTTTGTGAAATTTAAGCAAAGCCTCCGAAACATCCCTGCTATTCCATTCACTCACAGCCTCTGCCAGGCCAGGGAGAGCCCACGTGGCAGGATTACATCGCCTTTTTCAAAGGAACTGCGTGGGTTGCAAAGGGACTAGAAAAGGCTGGGGAGAAAGCGGCAGCGACAGAGGCACCCAAAGCAGCAGTGGAAAGGAGAGCACTGCTGCTTCCGAAATTAATGGGCGAGCTCCTCAGGCTCACAGAGGCCCCGAAGACCGATGCTTTTGCTAATTTTTTTTTTGCTACCAGGCTCGTCCGTCCCCTCCTCCTGCGCTGCCCCAGATTCCTGCTCGCGCTGGCTTTCCCACCAGGCCGAGAGCAGAGAGAGCTGCAACCAAAAGGTTATTCTGCAAAAAAAACACACGGCAACACCCGTGTGGAGCAGAGCTGCAGCATGGCAGCACCACACAGCCGTGCCGTTTGGTCCCATTGTCACTCATCCAGCCAAAACCCACACAGGGCCTTTGCTCTTCCCCAGGGTTTACAATACGGACCGGAGGCATACGGCAGCAGGTTGCTGTAGCAAGTGTGGCCCCCCGAAAAAAGACATTATGGCAATCAGGCCCACGTGAGCTCCCTGAGAGCACAGCCAGCTCAGAAACACGGGGCACAAACAAATAACCACAGAACGGCTTGGGTTGGAAGGGACCTTAAAGATCAGCTAATTCCAGCCCCCCGCCACAGACGGGGACACCTCCCACGAGACCAGGCTGCCCAAGGCCCCATCCAGCCCGGCCTTGAGACATCTTAAATAATTCATTCAACTGAGGGCATACTTGGGTTTTGTTGTCGTTTGGTGTTATTTTGCTTTGTTTCTTTATTTACCGCAGCTTTCCTGTGGTTACCTGGCACTGCACCCACCCAGACCTTAAACCTGACGTAGCTGGCATGTCATCGAGAAACCACCTCACGGCTCGGAGTTGCTCAAGAACTTCTTGGCAGCTTTGTCAAGAAGTCTTTTTCTGTCAGAAAAGCCACCTTGCCTTGTTCTGCCTTTCTCACCCCAGAAAACTATGAGCAGTCCTCCTTTGCTGTAAGGTTACAAGGAGCTCACATAGCCCAGACCTTGGGAGGAAGGATGCTTAACAGCTTTAAATTAAAAGACGGTAGATTTAGTTTAGATGTGAGAAAAAGATTATTTACTATGAAGGTGATGAGACACTGAGGCTGCCCAGAGGAGCTGCCCCATCCCTGGCAGTGCCCAAGGCCAGGCTGGATGGGGTTTGGGCAGCCTGGGCTGCTAGGAGGGGTCCCTGCCCATGGCAGAGGTTGGGGCTGGGTGGGCTTTAAGGTCCTAAAGACTGCGAAGCTCCTAAAGGAGATGTTTCCAACAGGACCAA
Source organism: Netta rufina (assembly GCF_964035555.1). NCBI lineage: Eukaryota > Metazoa > Chordata > Aves > Anseriformes > Anatidae > Netta > Netta rufina. Next base: position 2,007,631 of record NC_140131.1, read on the forward strand.
GTCTGGGCTCACACCACAAGTGTGTGGAATGCACAAATACGTGCATAAATACCTGTGCATTTCTGCAGATGTTGGGTGACACGTCCAGTGGTGCCTCCCTCCTGGGGCTGGGATGAAAAGCTGCATTCCTCCTCCCATGAGGACTCACGTCCCTTTCTGTGCTTGGTTTTTGTGGGTGGGCTGGGACAGGGCCACTGCCGGGAAGCACTCAGAGCCCTGGGCAGCACAGGGCAGGGAGGCTCGGGAGCTTCCGTTTGCATCCTCCTGAGATAAACTTCTAAAGCTAACGTTGTAGGAGCCCAAGGCTTATTATTTGAAGGTTCATCTGAGACTGCATAAATGTAAACTTCATGGAAATTTTAAGAATTAAGATCTCTCTGCTGTTGCTTGGAAAATTATTAAGGATGCTGCTCGCACCATTAACTAAGCAACATGTAAGATTTCAACAGTGAGAGGGTTTTTTTTTGTTGTTTCATCGTTTAGAAGTGTTGAGAGAGGAGAAATATCCCCCCTCAGTACTGTGCCAAGTTTGTTTAATTTGTTACGTTTTTTCCCTTAGTTATGAAAGTGAGATTACAGTGAACAAAATGCATTTGAGGCTGGAACGCTGAAATTTTGGCACAAACCGTGACATTGGTCTTTAAAGGTGATTGACATTCTCTCTGCCTCGCCTCCCTACCAATTAAAAAAAAAGGGAAAAAAAAGGAAAAAAAAGCTATTGCCAACACCAAACCATTCAAGTATCCAAAACACACCACACAAACAAAGGAGTTATTAAACTGAGCCTCCCTGCTGGAAAATGCAGCTAGGAAAGAAGACAAGACAACATTGTCAGCGCCAGCCTTTGTCTCCGTGCCAGTGACATGGAGACGTCTCTCTCCTGACTCAGTGAAAAGTAATCAGCAGCATACAAGAGACTAGGTTTGCAAGCGTAAAACAGCTAAAGAAATCTCGACTTGAACACTCGCAATTTATTTAAAACGTTTTATTTTGCAGTTACGCTGCCGGAGGAGGTACGTGGCACAAGCCAGTCTAGCCTCCGAGTGTTTAAAAGCCATTTTGTAGATTAGGCAGTTCATAAACGTCCCAGAAGAGCACAGAAAGAGAGCTTGCTCCTCTTGTAACACGTATCCTTGCTGTTATTTTTCCCTCTCTGCATTTCCTAGAACCTCCTCCTCCTCTTTCAGTACACAGCAAGCTGCTAAGAAAGCATTACTGAATGCCACAGCAAAAGCCAAAATAAATTGCTTCTTCCCCGCCTGCCTCTCATCTTCTGGGCACGTCCACAAACTTCACAGGTTAAGAAGACAAAAGGAGAACTACTTTAACGATTTTCTTGGAATTCTGTTTTGGGACTTGCGATGTTTTGTGTCCTACCAGATCCAGCTCGAGCCTCCCTCCGTGTCCCTTCCCCTCCATCCCCAAACCCAGCAGCTTTCTGGATGGACGAGCAGCGAGGAGAAACACACAGTCCCATTGGAGACCAAGATGGACCTAGGCACTATGATTGTGCTTCTATATGGCACCAAGCATAATCTGTAGGGGTTGTTAAAGGTGTTACATCAGGAGTTGAGCACTCAGGGCACACACTGCAGTTGCACAGAGCTCCAGTGCCCACCCAGGGCATCACAGAACTTAAACATAACCCGATACGAGGGAGCTACACTGCAATTTTAATCTCATTCTGAGTGGTTTGAGCCTAGCAAAGCTTAAAGCAAGCAAAGACACGGTGATAACACACGGAGCTTCAGATACCAGCCCGGATACGGCTGCCCTACCTCACGTAAAGTTTCAGCTCTTGATTCCTCTGAGCTAAACCCAGCCCCAGTAGTGAGGGGCTGCAGTGTAAGGAGTTTCCACCTGCACGGCCTGTGAGCAGGGTGCCCTAGGTAAGAGATGATACTTTAAGATTGATTTCTATGAACTGGTTAAAAAAAAAAAAAAAGAAAAAAAGAAAAAAGTTAATGATGAAAACCAGCAGGACCCCACTCAGCTCACGTGAGCTCAGGTAACTGCAGCAGGAGCAGGTAGTAGCTAATTACATCCACCAAAATTTTGCCCCCAAATTGTCAGCACTCTGCCTTCAGCACAAATCCTCTCCAGTCTACCTTCTATAATCACCTAATACTAATCTAGACACACATCTTCCAGACAGCACAGGCCATTTTTCTGTGTCCTAGTGCAGATGAGCAGTAAGAGGAAAAGGGAGGGAGGGAGCTTTGATTCTGCAGCTCTGCAGCTTCACCGGGGTGCTCTGCCCCAAGCACAGCAGTGACTCCACCGGAGCACCCAGCTTTACCCTCGCAGCCCCCTGCATTAACCATCCCGTGGGGCTGGGTGTGCAGGCTGGGACCTCAGGAGCATTTATTTCCCTCCTCAGCTGCAAACAGCCATTTTGCTAACGCAGGCAGCAGCTGCTCTGCCACACGTGAAGCCATCATTTAAAACCAGAAGGAAAAAAAAATCCTGAAGCATAAGGGAGTTCAGGTGCAGAGGATGTACACAACAGGTTCTGCTTCGGCCAGGACCCCTCAGGGATTCCAGTTTTGGGATCGGCCACATCCCTGTGCGGGGCAGAGGCTCCTGCACCCCACCACGAGGCAGCATCACAGGTCACTGAGCCACCTCATTCCCCTCCATCCCCAGGACTTGGGTCTCTTCTCCCAGCCAGCACACTCTCTGCTGCTCCCCATCGTGTGAATTTAGACTTTGACACCACCACTGAAGAAGGAGGCCCAAGTATTTAATATGAATACCTTACCTACTTATTAAAAATAAATAAAAATGTTGGTATTTTCTCCTTCCTACTAGTAAGCCAAAACCCAGCCACCTTCCTTTCCTGTCCCTCTCTCTCACTGCTACCTAATTTCCCCCACCAGAACTATCCATCTCCACACAGCATTAAAGATAAATTGCCCCACAATTCACAAGCAGCTTCAATTACTGAATCACCAGCAGTCAAAAGCACACCTGAGGGGTGGATACAGCTCTTTAAGCTTTTATAATTTCATACTTGGCAAAGAAAAATGTCTTTGCTATGAACTGATAAAAATTGCTCATTTATCAGCAGACAACAAACGAACAAGGCAGATACAAGTCTGACCCCACATTTAAAGCAGAGCATCACACCAGACACAGCTCTTCTGAGCTTCATGTGAAGATTTAGAGACCCCCTCCTCCTCTTTCCCCAAAAAATGCTTATGAAACAGATAAAGTATTAAGAAAAACTCTATAATCCCAATTCAAGGGCCACAACAAGGCCTGAGGTTTGTTGCTGCCAAGCGTGTGGCTGGTTCCAGTGACTGCAAGCTTTCGGCAGAGGACCATAAAGAGCTTCCAGTGAGTACCAAGTGCCCAGGAGGAGGGGAGCTCGGGCTAACACAGACCCCTGCACCATCACCTTCCAAGCCCCAGAGACGGCCCTTGCTCAAATCCACGCATTTAAGGGAACAGCATCCTAGAAAAATACAGAGGGTGTTTGTACAGTTACCCCTCTGGGATGTCTTTGCAGTTTGCAGCTGAATTGCTGGCATGGCTGAGTGTTGCACAGACCCTGTAAACACAGGCATTGTCTGGCTATCCCTGAACACCTCTTTTTGGCTCGGCAGGGAGCGGAACGGCTTGAAGAAACGGAACAGAACGACTGCACCAGCAGCGCTCAAATAATACAGCAAGCTGACGCGAGACAAAAGCCACGGCTTGACATGAGCTCCGGCGTGCTCCCACACCTGGCTAGATGTGAATGCCGCCCTCGGTTCTCCAAGTTCTAGGAAACCCATTCAAATAATTGCTTTAATGACAGACATTAAACTGACCATAATACCTACCCAACTCCGTGGATGCTCATGTAAGAATCCAAATAACTGTAACACAGCAGCCTACTGTGAGTAAGAAACTACTGACGCATACTATTATTACAAGCAACTGTAGCAAGGATATCATAGCAGCAAATTAAAATGCATTTCTGAAGTCCAGGAGTAAAAAAGTTTAAAAAAACAAAAAACAAACAACAAACAAAGCTAGCCCCAAGAAGAACTCCAGAAAGCACATTGAAATGGCAAGGGGAAAGAGGGAAAGGTTACTCCCATTACAGCAGAGAAAATGGGAGAAGAATGCAAGGTAAGACTCTCCCCACCTAGATTCAGACACGGGTCATCAGAAGAGGACACCACGTTAAAACACCGTGGATGAATTGAGGAATTGAGCTCTTGCTGAGCGCCTGGGGCCCACGCCTTCCTTCCACAGCACAGGGCAGGTATCCCTGCAATATCGTGCCACTGCAACGGACGGACACAAAATTCGGTCCCCCCATGAGTATATGGGGCATTTCCCTGATGGATTTTGATCTCTGTTAGTTCGTGGTGGTGACGGGCGTTGGGTGAGCCGGGCGCCCTGCCCAGCCACAGCCCCAACCCGCTCCCCTCAGCGGAGCCCCAGGCGCTCGGGTTCTCCATCACCGGCCACCCAGACAAACACAAACCCGGCTCCATCCCGTAAAGACCATCTGGACATCTCCCCTGCTTAATAAAACCAACGGCACACACAACGTGCCCAACACCACCACCCCGCAACCTTTAGGGCTGCTTTTTTAGAGGCTCACAGCAAGCCTCCCGCTCCCTTAGGGGACAGTGCAGCCTCACACCCCCCGTTCACCCCATAACCCCAAACCAGCAGGGCGAAGCCAAGCACCCAGGGGTGCTTTTAGGCCACCTTCACCCACCCTACGGCCGCTTTTAGGGCTCCCTCACCCACCCCACAGCCGCAGGGAGGGTGGTGGCGGTGCGGTGTGGGGAGGCTGCGGCTGGCCAGGACAAAGCGCTACCATTGTCCGCGCTGCCATTGTCCCCGCGGGGCCATTGTTTCCCCCCTGACGGTGCCATTGTTCCCCACACACACTCGGCACCGATGTCCCCCGGCCCTACCGGAGCTGTCCATGGTGCCATCGGCTCCTCTCTGCTGCTGTTGCTGCTGCTGCTGCTGAGGCGGCTGCCGTGAGGGGCTCCGGCCGCCCGCCCCCGGCTCTCCCGCCCCGCCGCCGCCGCCGCCCTCCACCAGCTGCAGCGCCTCATAGCCCTCCCCGCCCGGCTTCCTGCGGTACCCCCCGAGCAGGCTCATGGACGAGCCGGGGCCGGGAGCCGCCGTGGGCTGGGCGGAAGAGAAACGGCCCCGGGGAGGAGGCAGGAGAGGGAAGGGAATGGAGGGAGGGAGGGAAGAACGGGGCGGGACGGGGACGGGGATAGGGGCGGCCGCTGCCCCCTGCCCGCCCTCCGCGGGCCCGGAAGGAGTCGAGCGGCGCCACACGGGGCTGAGGCAGGGCTGGGGGTGCTCCTGGGGCTCCTCCGGGTCCCTTCTGTGAGGGGAGCCCCAAGGGACGTGGGCGCTGCCAGCTCTGCTGAGGGCTCACGGAACCCCCCCTTCCCCTTCCAGCCCACCCTCACCTCACAGTGAAGGATTTTTCTGCCGTGTGTCTCGTCTAAATCCACCCTCCTTCAGCTTAATGCCATTACCTCCAGTCCTAACCCTACACACCCCAAAAGAAGCCCTCCCCAGCTCTCCTGCAGCCCCCTCTAGGCACCTAGGTCCTTATCAGGTCCTTATCAGGTCCCCCCAAAGCCTCCTCCAGGCTCCCTCCACCTCTCTTCAAAGCAGAGGTGACCCAACCCCACGATCATCCTTGTCAACCTCCTCTAGACTCATCCTAATACATTCATTTCTCTGTAATTTCGGTAAAAGTAAAGACCCCTCCCAAAAATCTGTATCATCCAGACATGCCTTTGGTGTCCTTCCTGTAAGAGATCAAGTACTCTGCTTAGAAAAATAAAGCGGGGTGCTTCTGAAGCAGTACCATCAACAAGCCCTTCTGTAGGGATGGCCGTAACCTGAAATATTTCCAACATTTCACTTAAACTTTCCTCTTGGACACGGCAGGGCAGGGGGCAGCTGGTCCAGCCATACCTCGTCAGGCGTGCTCGTTTACATAACGCCCGCAATTCGTATTAGGCTGCAGACCGGGTGCATCTGTGACCCAGAATTTTCTCAGAACAATCCAAGCAGATTTGCAAGCAACAAACTAAAATGAATTAACCTGACATAAGTGGTTCACGGTAACAGCTTGAACTCGAGGTTAGAAATGTGTATCTGCTACCCATTCGTTAGCGGGCTGTTAATACGTCGCTCTGTACAGAGCGATGTGTAGATCATGATACTCATCAGGAGGAACGTGTCCCTCTCCCTCACATTGCCCATTTGCAGCAACCTAGTAAAGAAAAAAAAACACAGGTATTTTTTAAGGGATATCTGTGAGTCTGTCCTAGTCCACCAGGGATACGGTAATTCCTTCTGTGTTCTAATAACAAAATGGGAAATTCAGGGGAGGAGAGGTGTTCAAGATGGATTCTCATTTATCTTGCTCACTGAGATAACAGACCACCGGTGAAGAGGCAAAACCAGGCTCTTGGGTGAAGAGCACACACCGAGGTAATGTCACCACAAACATTTGGACATTCTCACGCTGGAGGTAATGAGCTGGGGAGCCTGGCACAGCACATGCCCTGCACAGCCTAACCCCATGCTGAACTGCCACCAGTGCTCGCTAGCCGGTTCTGTGGCCTCCATCCAGCACTTTGAGCTCGGCTTCGATGAGACCGTGCCCTGAATCCATGAGTCATCTCTCACAGGTGAGCAGCAAGGGGCTGTTGCAAAGGACGATCTGCATTAGGCAGTGAAAGTCCTTCCAAAAGTGTTCTTATGGGAAAAGGGTTCAGTGTTTCCTACCCAACACTGATGTTGCTATTGCATCTGCAGCAGGCAGACTGCAGTCCTATTCAGGAAACAAAGCTTGATTTTCTTTGTTGAATCCATTAATTCCTCTCTTTCCAGTGTTTGGGGGATCATAGCCATCTTTCTCCCAAGGATTCCCAGAGGAAATCCCACGGCACCCTGACCCTCCAGGCCTGGGCTCTGCACAGACACGGAGTGGGGACAGTACAGCCTCCCTGGGGCACCGTGGGGCAGAAGAGAGATGGGTCAACTCACTTCAAAGCCCCTTCCTTGCCTGAAATTACCAGTTTTAGAAAAAGAGAGCACTTGGCGGGATTAGGAGAGCATGTTATGTGGGATTGGGTTATTCACCTATTCACTCATTTTCCAGCTCTACAGGAAGCTTAGCCAAAGAGCACATATAAAGTAATATGCCTTCCTCACCCAATTCACCCCTTAAATTGGGCCAGTAAATGGTCATACAATTTCTCCTGTTTGGAGGTCTGCTGCATAAAGAATGCTATATAAAAAAAAAAAAAAAAAAAAAAAAAAAAAAAAAGAAAGAAAATTGCAGATGGCTTTCAAAAATGAGAGGAAAAAAAAAAGATCCAGGGAAACAGCTACTTAGAAAAATTCATTAGCATCCTCGAAGGCTTATTGAGTCGTGGCTAATGATGCTACAAAATAATATAGACGTTTTTATAATGTATGAATGGTAAGGCTGGCAGGTGCCATTAGGACTGCGGGAGATGTTAACGATGCGATAAAGAAGACTGAATCTTGCTCAAGACTTGGGAGACACAAACTCCCTCCCTACTGCTGACCTTGCAAATGTCAATTGATTTGCCCAGGCTCTAACACTGTCTGCTCCTCCGTCTGGGCTGCAGCCTCTCCTGGGCAGAAGTCTTTTATGGCAGCTGTAATCAAGCACCAAATGTATGGAGGCATTATTTCTTTGTTCACCTCTCTCTCAACTAGATGTACAATTAAGGTGAAACCTTAAACTCTTAATTCTTCATGAACACATTCAAGCTGTGCAGCACCATAAGAAGTACAGCTATTGCCTGAAAATTAGTTTATTATCTTGGGCAATACCTTTAAAATTCAATGAACTAAACGTTTTTTTCAGAGTTATTCCATTGCAAACACGAACTTGCTCTGTTCATTAAAGCACTTGTTTCTTGAAAATTAATGTTTGAAGCTTTCCCTTTATCTTACCTCAAAAAAAAAAAAAAAACCACCTATTGTTTCCACACTATCACTGACCATAAACAGCATGCAGAGCTCGTCCCCGTTGTTAGATTTTGTACTCCCATTTCCCAAAGCACCTGGTACTGCTTTGTAGGGCAGATTATTGTCTCTGCACCTCAAAGCACTGTAATTTCTTCTTTCCTTTCTCTTTGAGCTTACATGGACTGTGGCCCCTGCATTGGGACCCTGGGCCAACAATGCATGCTGAGAATTAACATTTTTACCTCCTCTCTCTTCAAATGGCTCAAACCCTAATCAAACCACCCTAATTCATAGACTCCCAGATTTAAATTTCCTTCAATGGCCTTGTAACAAATAATCTATAAAATGGACTTTCTGGGAGGGAAAGAAGAATAACAAAAAGCCATTATAAGCTCACTTAATTCTGCTTACCTTCCCTGCAACTTCTCCAGGAAGGCTGATGGCACTCAGCCATGGCTATGTTTTGGAGAACCCTTCAACCACCCAGGAACCCACCCTGCCACTTTATCAAGAATTTGAGCTATGTGCCAGAGAAGTCAGCCTGCCAGGGCCAGGAGGCTTAACACCTGTGTAAATCAAAGCAGTTTGGTGACTTTTTGACATTAAAAACAAACAAAAAAGACAGCCGCTGCCACCATCACCTTCTTGTGCTTGTTTAGTACCCAAGTCTACAGCACAGCCACTGCTGAATGCATTAGGTAGCAGACACTGCTTGTATCTTCAATTTGAGATTTTGATGCTTAATCTAATTAGTCTTCAGGAATTTGGTGCAGTAAAAGCCTCTTCCCTGCCCTAAAAACTGATTTGGTACAGACCTGATGACTGCAGCTGTCACAGCATCACATTTACCCTCAGAAGCCCCACATCACAACAAAAATACAGAAACTAACCCCAAAATAACCCTTCCCCAGCCACATGCATGGGCGTGGGATTACAGCCCTGCTCACAGCAGCTCAGCCCCACAGGGCAGGGGGGAGGACACTCCACCTAGGTTAGCTTTGACCCAAATTTTGACTCTTCCATCAGAAAAGCAAGAGCATCACCACATTTTTCTGTCAGACCCTTCCTCCTGGACCTGCCCCATGGGTATTTGACTCTGGCAAGTGTTCAGAAGCTTTGCTCTCAGGAGAAAGGTCTGTCCCACCACCCTCCTCCCTAGGGAGAGCCCAGCACAGCCAAGCTCTCTCTAGCTGCCAGCATTTTAAATAAGTGCTGCTCGTTTAACCCTGGTTAAGCAAATCTGATTGAATTGATTAAAGCCAGCAAGATCTCGTCTGGGCCAGGCTGGGTTCCCAATCAGCAGGCAGCCCAGATGGGCTGGAAGAAATAACACCACTGCGCTTTGGGTTGCTGCTGCCACAGGTGGAGAATATCTTAATGTTTCCATTTTACTTTTGGCCTGCTGCATCCAAATATTACAAAAATACAAAACATAAACACTCAAAACTTTTGTTGTCACGTTCAGACACGAGGTATGAGGCATGGTTCCAGCTCAAATGACTTTGGGGCATAAATGACGGGTGCAGAGAGGATGACACCCCCTGCCCTCCCACCTGGGGGCTTCATTCATCGTTCGTACAGCTCCATGAGCTGCCCAGGAGCACTGACACCCGTGCACTACTCCAGGAACAGGCACATGATAGCACCACGGGTACAGGCCCTTGGTACGGAGCCAGAAATAGGGTTTCAGAGCAGTATCAGGACTTGTGCTGAGGATAAATACGGGATATTTGGACTGGAGTCAAGGACAGCCATGCGGTTCCTTTTCTGCTTGTGCCTATGGGAATGGTTTGTCCAGGCCTGGATTTGCTGGAGAAATGAGGAGCTGCTCGGGCAGCAGCCATGCAGGGCAGCACCGCATCTTACCCCCATGGGATGTGCTGGGCCCCAGGCAGATTGGGCTGGGATTTTTAGGGATGCAGGGGGAGGGAGGGGAGTCAGATGATCCAATCCTTTCTGAAGTGGCTTAGAGAAGTTGTTCTGAAAGAAAAACTAAACCTTACCAGGGAGCCAAAAATGTAAAATTTGAAAAGAAAAGAGGACCCCTCGGGCTCCTTGGTTTGTGTCTTCTCTCTCGCAGTGCACAGCGTTCCCACTGTGGGTCAGGACTTAGGGGCGGACAACTTGGCCGTGAAATATATCTCGCACATACAAACCATCCCCCTTTGCACTACCCTCCCTGCCTCCTTCCCCCTTTTTTTATCAATACAGCTTGTCATTATTTTGTTTTCCAGTGACTTCAGCGTGGCTCCGTTATTATCTCCCCGTCCGTTGCTGCCCTCCGTGATATCACACGCCATTAAGCGTATTGCTGCCTCTGCATGTTTTTGTAGCTCGCCTCTCAGCCTTGTTAAATTGCTGCTGGGGACGATGCACGGCTTACTCACGCCACCCTAGGACTTTGTTTCCGACTGTTCAAGGACTCAGGGGGCTCCCCAGCAGCGGTTCAGAGTTGGGGAAACACAAGGGACACCGATCCCCAAGGGGACATTAAATCAGGGAGTGTCACCATCAGCTCAGGAAGTCCCCAGCCTGCAAGCTGTTGGGAAATCGGAGGCTGTGCAGCTGTCCACACAGCGCATCAAACCTGAATCAGGTATTTGGGTAAAAATCAGGTATTTCGGTGCCTGCCTACCACCCGTTCATTGCTTCCCTTTCACTGCACAAGTGGTTAAATGCCATGAAAAATCTGGGCCTCCTAAAGCCCGTCTGCAAGGCTGCAAAATGCTCTTGTGCGTGATGCTGACTGGAAGTTCTGAACCACAGCAGCATCTCCATCAGCACAAGTCCTGCACCCCACAGCTGGTGCCTCAGGAAAACCCCAGCATTGGGCAAAAAAAAAAAAAAAAAAAAAAGATTAAGGAGTTTGATTTAAAGAAAAGATTGAAAACTAAAGGAAGCAAATAGGTTTCCTGTGGCAAATGCTAACATCGCCGATCAAATGTGTGAGCTGTGACACGCAGCTCAGCTTTCACCTGCCACGACCAATGCCATGAATCCCAAAGCGCCTTGGCTCATTTTCCGGAGACATGATGCGATTCCCTCAGCACTCACTGTGCCTGAAAATAATCAGCCGAGGCTCTCGGGTGCCACGACCAGGGCACAGGAGAGGAGCCCTGCACGCCGTGAGCACAGCCCCGAGAGCAGAAGAGGAGCTGCAGGCGGCATCGCCACTCCTGCATGCAGCTCCTGTCAGCAGAGCTCATGGGATGGAGGATGGGGCAGGGGATGAGCATCCTCACTGCAGCTTTTAGGGTTTCTCTCTGATGAACATCTACATGAGGTCCTGCCCGCAAAAGGTTGGGAGATGCAGATGGGCCTGACAGCACCGGGAGGTTCGCCAGCAAGCCAGCACTTCTTTTTTTCCCCCGTTGAAGTGTTCCCACGCTCTTACAGATTTTGGTAGCGGGCTGCTGCTCTAATACTAATTGGAAGAACAGCATTATTAGAGCCTTGTTACTCATTCTGCCTGGTATGAAGCATTGCAGCGCGGGGCCTGTCTCTGCTCATAGCACCAGCTGACTTAGAGCCCTCAATCACGGCGGCGGTGCAGTGTGGGCCCAGGTCTGTGTCCATTCCTCATTTCCTTGGCTGTGCTCATGCAGCTGCCCCCAAACAGGCAACACTGTCCCCACGGCGCTGCCTGCACTCTGCAGTTTCGGAAGAGTGGCTTGGATGCGTCTCAAGGGGCAGGAGGTTGAATTGCACCGGTGTGGGGGCCGTGGCAGCGCATCGCCGTGGCTGTGGCCGCAGGCCGAGCGCGGAGAGCTGCAGGGGCCAGAAGCCAGCTCCTCGGCTTCCACAGCACATCCCGTGCCTGCCGTGCCACCCAGCGCTGCCTTCACCCCAAAATCTTGGCTCTGGCAGCTCCAGCACTGTGCTGGCCTCCCAGGAGAGCATCCTGAGCACACACGGCACGCCCTGGGCTGGGATCGGTGCTGCCGAGTGAACGTCCCACAGCTCCTGCACAACAGCCCCACTGCAGAGGGTTCGGGCACAGTCCTGGCCCCCACTTCACTCTGCCTCAATGAGTTTGCTCAGCACGGATCTGTTTCCCTGCCAGGATTCAGATCTGTGTGGATGCCACTTCCCATCCTGTGTATTTTGGGTTACTGAAGACAAAAATATATTTAGGGGAAGAAAATCTCTATGTTGTCTACAGCGCCTACCAAAACAGGGCTTCATACGCTACCGTAACGTGAACTACCTTAAAGGTTCATAAATTATTATTCATATTTGGCTATAAATAATCAAAAGAGCTATTTATAGCGTTTCGGCTTTGAGAGCTCCTCACGGCAGCTTCTCCCGCGCCCCTAATCCCATCTGAGCGGCGGCGGCAGCGGTGCCCTGGCAGCTGGGATTTCCAGGCCGCGTCCCTGCAGCCCCGGGGTTTTATCCTCCAAATCTGCACGCCGGGGGCCGGCACGCACAGGGCCGGATTTCAGCAAATCCCCACCCAAAATCCGTCCCGTTGTTGGCCGGCCGAGCACCCGCCAGGGCTGCTCGGGGCAGGGCGGCGGGCGCAGCGTGCGGCGGATTACTCGGGTCAGCAGTTAAAGGCCGGAGCTGCCAGGGCTGGTGGAGAAACCCGGAGCTCAAGGACAAAGCGTGGTTCCTCCTTAAAGGCCACGGCCGCCCCGAAATGCTGCATCTGTGGGCTGCGAGGGTTTCTGGGGCCATAAACAAGCAGGCTGTGTCACAGCTGTCTAAATATAGTGCGGCCCGGGTTGCCTCCGTGCTGCCTGTGCCATCGGAATGGCTTGATGCACAGATGCGTGTTTATTTTTTTCTCTCCGGGCAGGCTATGACTAAGAGAAATCTGCCGGGGAAGGGACAGCAGAAGATGGAGGCCCTCGGCTAAATGTAGGCACTGAAAAAGTCCATCGTTTGCAGTCCTGGAGCCCTGGCCAAAATATTTCTCACCCTCCTCCTCCTCACCCTCCTCCTCCTTCTCTTTCTCCTCCTCCTTCTCTACCTCTCCCCCTGCCAGCACGCAGAACAAGGCTGCAGTAATGACAGCCCCAAATACATCAGAAAAACATTAAAAACCTCCTGATTTCAGGCAATCCAGCAGCACTGACGGGCAGGGCAGCCGCGTACCTGCACCACAGCGGCGAGTGGAGGTCGGGAGGCCACAAGCCCACCACTCGCCCCGGCCCTGCTGGCCCCTCCTGCAGCAGCCGCAAATTTTGCCTTTTTTTTCTTTTTTTTTCCCTTCTCTCGGGCCTGAAGCAGGGCTGTCATGGGGAAGGCAGTGCCGTGTTTGTCTCACGGAGCACGCAGTGCTGAAGGTCAGCCCCGCAGCAGATGTGCTGCAGGCGGCTGCGTATCCGCGCCCCGTATCAGCGCTTCCGTGCTACACGCACACCGGGTAACCTTGCCGCAGGAAGGCCCGGATACAAGCTGGAATTATGATTATTTCCAGCCCCCCAAATCATTTCCTTTCCCTTCAGGGAAGGCGGTATGCCCAGGGGGGTATTCACAGCGCTGCTGCGTACGGCCGCTGATTTTGGGGTGCCGGGAGGGATGGTGGGAGGCAGGGACCGGGGTGCTGGGATGCAGGGACCCGGGATTTTGGGATGCAGGGACCGGGGATGCTGCGATGCTGGGGTGAAGGGATGCGGGGACCTGGGATGCAGGGATGCCGGCATTTTGGGATGCTGTGATGCAGGGAGCCAGGATGCCAGGATGCAGGGACCTGGGATTTTGGGATGCGGGGACCCAGGATTTCGGGATGCTGTGATGCAGGGACTCAGGATGCCAGGATGCAGGGACCTGGGATTTTGGGATGCAAGGACCCAGGATTTCGGGATGCAGGGACTCGGGATGCAGGGAGGCAGTGAGGAAGGGACACGGGATTTCAGGGTGCAGGGACCCAGCATTTCGGGATGCTCTGATGCCGGGACCTGGGATTTCGGGATGCAGGGACCCGGGACGCAAGGAAGCAGGGATGCAGAGCGGCAGGGAGGCAGAGACCCGCGATTTCAGGATGCAGGCACCCGGCATCTCAGCGTGCCGTGATGCAGGGGGATTTCGGGACACCCGCTCTCGCCTTGGGGCGGCCCGAGCGGGCAGCGGGCTTGGTAGAACCCCCCCCCAGACAACGAGCAGCGGGCAGCGGCCCCCAGGAACCTCCCCAGCGACCCCTTAACCCTGCTGCTCGCCCCGACCCCGGCCCCGACCCCTGCCCGGTGCCTCCTCACCTGGCCCCGCCGCCGCCTCCATGCTCCCGCCGCCCGCCGGGGCCGCGCCGCAGCCGGCAGCGCCCGCTCGCGGGGGCGGCGGCGGCGGCGGCGCGGGCACGCGCACGCGGGCACGCGGACGGACGGACAGACAGGCAGAGGGACGGACAGACAGAGGGACACACAGACAGACGGACAGAAGGACAGCCAGAGCCCCCAGAGCCACCCAAACCCCGTCCCTAGCTCGCGTCCCCTTTCCCCGCTCCGGTCCCGGCGATGCGCGGTGACCCCCGGGGGGACCGGGGCTGCTCCCCCCGGGGCTGCTCCATCCCCCCCCGAAGGTCCCGATTTGGAGCAATTTGGCTGCAAACAGCCGGCAGGAATGCGGAGAGCAAAGAAAGAGCATCGCCCTGGGGGTCTACGCGAACCCCGGGGGCGTCGTGCGGTGCAGGTGAGCGGGCAGGAAGGGGGGAGCCTGGGTGATTTTAGGGTCGCGGTGAAGTTTGAGGAAATATCAGCAGCCCTCGGATGCGGACCCGCAGCCGCTTTGCCCTCCGTGAAATCCTGGGGGAGAAAATGGGGAGTGACAGCTCATGGGGCAGTGTCACCCAAGGGGCCTGTGCTTTGCCCCCAGGTAGCGGTGCAGGGCGATGACAGCAAACCAAAGGGCATCCGCAGCTGGCACAAACTTCCAGAGCCCTCTGGGTTTCTCCTGAATCCACCCATCACCCACGTCCCCCCCCGGGTTCAGCTCCTCAGCCCCCACTCCCCGATCCCAGCAACATTTCCCACCCCATTTTCCTTTTTCCCCCTCCAGTCACTGCAGTCTCCGCTTATTCCACACGTGGCGCCGGGGCCCCGAGCTGCTGGCTGTAATTAAAAAGAAGAAAAAACGACGGGATCTGCAAGGTAGTGATGAGCTGGGGCACTTCCAGCTTTTAATTCCCTCTGCCCCGATCCACGTGACGGATTACTCGGGGCACAGAGCGAGCTGGAGCGTTGCTGCCCCTAATGCTCCTGTGCTTTTAGAGGGGGACGCTACACGGGGAAATGAGAATGATTTTCTGTGCAACAGCCGGCTTCATCCACAGCGTCTGAGCTGCCTTTTTAATTTTTTATTGTTTATTTTACCAAATAAAGGAGCTGGCTGTAAGGCAGGACCCAAAGAGCAGCATTGGGTTCAAGCCAAAAAAACACAGAGGGGAATTTCCTCCCCTTGGAGTGGGGATGCTCCAGCTCCTCTCCTTCCTCCCCATTGTGCCCAGTAATTCCAGAGGCTCCTTGGCATGGGGAAAGGGCTCGTGCAGAGCCCAGCGCAGTGGCAGTCGAGCAAAACTCACAGACAGACACCGCCAGCACAGGGATAAGCAGGAGAAAAATTTTATTTACATCTTTCGAGCAGCAGCACAGCGGTGGCCACTCCCCAGGAAGAAGCTGCAGGAGCAAACGGGGGGCGCGGGCCCCCAGTGCCCCCCACGCGGCACCTTGGTCCTTGCAGGATGCTGGAGGGAAGGGGATTCAGCACGGAGCCGAAGGAAAACACGGCAAGGAGGGAAGGCGAGGGGCTGGGTGCGTGCCGCTGCGGGGTTTGGTCTATGAAAGTGCACAGTACAACAATTCTTGTAGAAAAATCCATCCCGAGGGCTGGAGGCATGCGTGGTCGCAGGGCTTCTGCATCTACAGAAGGGTTCAGAGCCTTGAAAACAAGTGCTCGGGGTCTTTCCTGGGGAAAACCCAACTGCAGGCCCCGGGCTGGGCAACACATGGGGGATGGATGCTGCTCTGCAGATGCCCAACGGCTTCTGGCTCTGTTATCAGGAGAGAGCCAGAGCAGAGCTGCCTCTGACTGAGCCAGCAACCGTCAGGGGCTCCTCTGGCGGCATTAAGATGTGCTGAAGTTTTGCACAAGCAGCCAAAAACAAACCCCAAAGTCAGTTCCCCCTGCCCTGCCAGAGACCTTCTCTCCCAGCAACAAAACAGCGACACTTCAGCACCAGAAACTTGCCCAGGCCGCTCTAATTGATGGCACGGGGGTGGGGTAGCGACAGCTTTTCTGCAGCCCTGCTGCGCTGCCCAGCTCCACCGGGGCAGGCAGCTCAGCAAAGCGTTCTCCAAAGTGGATGCTAAA
Source organism: Netta rufina (assembly GCF_964035555.1). Taxonomy (NCBI): domain Eukaryota; kingdom Metazoa; phylum Chordata; class Aves; order Anseriformes; family Anatidae; genus Netta; species Netta rufina. The sequence continues at coordinate 2,023,933 of NC_140131.1, forward strand.
ACTCTGTGCTTTTTTTTTTTTTAAACCTTTAAAAATACACTTCTTGCTTTTTTTTTTTCTTAAATATATAGTCTATAAAATAAGGCAACTCGAGGAGGCCAGCAGAGCATCCCCGCGGATTGGGTGCTGTGCCCCCGCGGGCTCACAGCACGTCCAGTTGAGAAAAGCTGGGGTCTGTGCCCAGGGCTCCTGCACACGGGGCAGCAGCAGCACCCGCAGGGCCTTTTAATCCCAGTTACACAAAGACATCTGGGCAGAAGGGGCACGCTGATGCTGTTTCAGACAAGGTGCACGCTCATGCACATCACTGCTGAAGCGGGCTGAGCATCAGGGCACAAACATTTTTGGCAGCCCTCACGGGCAGCGCAAGAGCCTGCAGCCACGGGGGGCAAACCCCTCCACAATGGGCATTTCCTTGGGGAACAGCCCAGGTTTCCACAAGGACCTCGGGTAGAAAGGCAGCAAGGAACAAGGAATGACTCGAATTCTCCCCCAGAACGCAACGCGTTAAAATCAGTCTCTGGGAGAAGCTACAACACCAACATGTCTCATGGTACGAAAAGCTACGGACAAGGTAAGCACGAGGAGTGCAGCTCTGCCCTGGCTCTCACCTGCTCACCTGCCTGCTCCACGTCACACCAGCTCAGGACAAGCCGACTGTATAGCAGCTTTTCAAAATGCATTTTTTTTTAAATCATCCCTCTTCATAAAAAAAGCACAACTATGTAATTTACCTCCCATGTTTTCCCTCTTCTGTTTCTATCACTGGAAATGCGATCTTCACATTTCTGAGCTCTGCAATGTGAACGTTTTCTGTGTTCCTCACCAATTCCCATGGGGCTAAGTCTCGCATTCTAGAGCTTTATTTCTCTAAGAAATAAACTTAATAGAAAATAATTTAAAATGAAAAAAAAAAACCTACAACAGAGTGATCTGCAGTAAACAGTACTGTGGAGCAATGGAATGACGCATTATAGGCCTAGAGAGAGGCTGGGGTTTCATATGGGGGTGGCAGAGAAATCATGGCAAGTTGTGTAAACCTGACAGAATCATTACCTAGGTTTGCATCACTGATCTGTGCAGTTGGATCACCGGCAGGAATACTTTCTAGCCTCAGAAGGAAAAAAAAAACACTTATTCTAGCAGACTTGACCTTATAAGCGAAGACCTCTTCACCCCGATGCTGGCTGTGACTGTGTTTCCACAGCTGTTATCCAGCACGCCTGGGGAAGCAGCCGTAGGGACTGCATGATCACCTAATTTGAGCACAGCTCCAGCACGGTGCAGAGAAACCAAACACGTTATCCCCTCAGTCCCTGGTCCTCCACCCGACCGGGTTAGTTTTCCTCCTCTGAGTGCAGAGGGGGGATCTTGTTGGAAAGCAGAGCGTACACGTACGGCCAGATCTTGTTGGTCTCCGTCCCCGAAAACGAGTGCAGGATGCCCCTGCTCCTGGAAGAGAGTTGAGAGGAGAAGTCAGCACCAGCAGCACCCAGGGATGGGACCCCTGCAGGCAGGGCGTGCTGTGAAATGCTTCTGCCTGCAGAGCAGGAGCACGAGTTAAGTTGGGGAAGCTTGCCCGTGGCTTTCTGGGCTGCAGGAGGGGCAGCGAGGGGTTAGACGTGTTCACACATGGGTGGGCTGAACCCCAGCAGCCACCCCTAAACCCACCACACACCTCCCAGTTCCCACGGGAGCAGCAGCTGGAGAACCCCTCTCACCTCCCCTGCAGCGTGGATGCTCCCAGTCCACACATTTTCTGCCACCCCTTGCCCTGGCTTCTCCTGCCCTGCTGCCAGCTGCCCCGTACTTCACCTAAAAGGGCAGGGGCCTCAGCCTGGTTTTTGCAGGGCAAATAAACCACCCCGGGCTGCAGAGCACAGGGGGTTATTTAATGAACTCCTCAATTTATATTATTTGAAGCAGCACAGAAAGATGCTGCAGGTTCTGTGAGCACAGTGAAGCGCCCTCTGCAAGGCCACCCCCTCCGTGGACCCCGATGTGGTGCTGAGCGCAGCGATCTGCCCCCCAACACCCAGCAGGGGCCATGGGCACGCTGTTTTAGTTTTTTTTTTGCATGCTATACTCACTTGTACAGCTCTATCACCGGCTTGGCAGCGTCCTTGTACTTCCTCAGCCGGGCAGCGACGGCCTCGGGTTTGTCGTCCTCGCGCTGGACCAGCGGCTCTCCCGTCAGGTCGTCGATGCCCTGAGGAAAAGCCAACACCATTTGGGGGCTGCAGCTCCCCAGAAAGCTGCCCCAGCTGCCCCGTGCCCCGGCTGCTGGAGGCAATTAACATCTAAGCACCTTCCTGCGGCGCTTAACACAAACCTCACTTGGCTGAGTGCATTTTGCACAACTCCTGCGGGACAGCTGCCAAGCACAAAGCCCTCCGGTGCCCCGCAGCCCCCGGGTCTTACTACATGGGATTTCTTCCCCGGTGGTAATTTAGGATCGTGCCAGCCCGCCCACGCAGCACGAGGCGCCTCTGACCTTTGCCTCCCTCCAGGCGCTCTGGACAGGCACAAAGCCAGCGCTAGGGGCTCTTACGTGCACGTGGGGCGGGTTGAACTCCATGTTGTAGACCCTGCCGCTCGCCGGGTGGATCCAGCGGGCGCTCAGGCGGTCCTTCAGCGTCTCGAAGGGGATGTTCAGGCTGATCACCAGGTCCAGCTCGCAGATCCTGTCCAGCGCCTCGGCTTGCCCCAGCGTCCGCGGGAAACCTGCGGGCAGAGAAGGGCTGGGTGAGCAGCAGGAAAGCATTTCTCTGCCCTCCCCGCAGTCGTGGCGCTGTAAAGATAGCACAGCTCCTCGCTGCAGCCCAAACGGTGTGAAAGAGAGGCATCCGCCAGATGGCTGCGACAAAAAATAGCTCCTCCAGCACCGGCTCCCAAAATACAGCACGCAGGTCGCTGCGGGCTCGTGTTCTCCAGAGAAACCACATCCAGCAGGAGGACCTGCCCCATCTCCCCGCCTCTCCTGGGCACCGCAGAGCTCAGCGAACACCTGAAAAAACCCAGGTTTTACCCAAGCAAAGAATTATTAGCTGAGAGCTGGTCAGGACACCACCACAGCTAATGAAGGAGTCGTTAGGAGAAAGAATACATGAGGTCTGCTTTGCCACGTCTAGTCAGGCTGTTATTTGGGTATGGACTGCTTGAAATCAGCACGCTCCTCGCTCCTTGGGGCAGGGCATTGGGCACAAAGTGGTGGCAGGACAGCAACTCGTCCCCGAGCTGTGCTGCCTGGGGGTAGCTCCCGTGCAGCACCACAAACCAGCCCAGAACAGCCCCGTGCTGCACGAACCAGGATCTGAGCGCTGGGATGCACACTCGTGGATGTGGAAACACTGGAGTTTTAACACAGCAAAAGTACGGAGTTGTTTTTACAGCGCTGCTCACTGTGCGATTTGCCAACCAACAGATGAATTAAGCAGCGTTATCCTAAGAGTGATGAAATTTTAATAGCAAGGACTGAGTTTGGGGTGGTTCCTCCACCCACTTTCCTCTTTTTGTGCCTTAAAAAATAGGAAACAATCAAAGAAACCCTTCAATATACAGAAATGAGGCTCCCAGTTATTAATAACTGGCTATTCCTCCTCTTCTCACACTCCATTAACTCAGGGGCTGCTTCAACCCAGCCTGACCCCACAGGGCTCAGGGTCCCAGCCACCCCTCCCGAGTGCTGGCCCCCAAAAGCACTGCCCTTGTGAGAGGTTGGGTGCCACCTGCCCCAACTCCTGCTGCCAGCAGGACCCCAAAAGGCACCTTCGGTCTCTCTCCTGCTGCTGCAAAGCCCTCGGCAGCACAACGATGTTCGAAAGGCCCCCGGGAGCCTCCTGTCTGGATTCACTCACCGTCGAGCAGCCAGTGCTCCGCTCGCCGCTTCTCCAGCTCCGTCATCATCACGCGCGTGATGACGTGGTCGGGTACCAGGAGGCCTCGCTCAAGGTACTGCTTTGCCAAGACGCCAACTTCTGTTCAAGTTAAAGAAAATTAAAAAAAATGAATGACGTTTCTGCTTAAAAAACACCGCTCCCCCTCAAATTCTGTCTGCCCTCTGAGAGCGCTCATCCAGGAGCCTCTCGGCAGCATCCCCGTCCTCAGAGGGGACAAATTTGTACATCTGCTGTAGAAATAATCCCACTGCACAGAACCACAGCGGCCGTCACTGCGCTTTGGAGAAGTTTCCAGTGAAGTTAAGACGAGAAATGATGCGTTTGGGTAACGTCTGGACAACTGGCAGCACCTGGCTCGCAGAAACCAAGTTTGCCTCCTCCTCCTTCCACGTCCAGCCGTCGCCGTGAGAAGCTGGCACTACCTTCCGGAAATTACCCCAAGAGGTGCAAATTCAAGATTTCACACGCAGGCTGCGGCAGTAAACAGGCAACATCAGAGAGCTCGTTTGGAAACACAAACCTCAGAGCCCTCACTGCAGCTGCTGAAGGCAGAACACGGCTTTCCATCCACCGGGCTTTACGACTTCAGAGGCTCAGCTCAAAATACACGCAGATAAGAGAACTATTTCCCAGATCAAACACCTGAGAATATAATTGCAGCGTACCTGCAGGGCGAATACACCTGAGCAGGCTCCTGCTTGATTCTCCCCCGCATCAGCTGGAGCTGAGAAAGTGCTTCGGGAGGAGCCCCGCGGGGCAGTGAGGGCTCCCTGAGGGATAAACCTGGCCAGGACCCACCTGCCCTGCAGCCTCGGCCACCTGGGCAGCCAGCAGCAGCCCTGCTTCCACTTCTTTTTCCCATTTTTATTGCAGCTTGGGTACTTTGAGCAGTGAGGAGGAACGCTGTGGTTTCTGCCTGCCCCCAGATGGTGAGAAAAGGGGCCTGAGACAAATTCGGCTGGGTCTTACGTTACAGATTACCCACAATTTTGTCTTAGGCACTCGGAGACACAGAGAAACTATGTGGAAATAGAACTGCTCCTTGGCACCAGCTGGGGCAAGTCCTGCCCCAGCCCCTGGAGAGGCTCTGCCCCTTCTGTCTGCACCAGGACCAGACCAGCTCCCCTTCCCCAAGCAGCTAACACAGGGTTTGGAACCAGAAATTAACATTTTGGCAGATTATCGAGTGAGGCCAGCATGTCCCAAAGCACCGGTCCTCCACCTGAAGTCCCACGAGCCGTGCTGCATGGGGCTGGCTGCTGGGGTTTTGCACCGATGGCTGCGCACAGAGGGAGGTGCAGGAGGGGCAAAGCCCCCCCAAATCCCAACCCGAGTGGGTTTGCTCCCTCCTCTCTCTCCACCAACCTCTGCAGCACCGCCTCTGCCTGAGCTTGGCCCCATACTGGTCCCAGTATTCATTACTGGGGACTTTTGAGCACGGCGAGCTGCCTGAAGGAGAAGGGGCTCTCCAGGCTCTGCTTTTCCAGCCTGAAACACCCCAAACGGCGCCGTTCCCGACAGGCAGCAGGCTTTGTGCAGGACCTACAGCTCCCGGGGAGAGCCCCTCACCTCCACCCCAAAATTACAGCAACCAACGCCGCCGAGCAGCTCCGCACCCGGTGCCTTTCCCAAAAACGAGCTCGATGCCGCTGCCCATACGGCGATGGGGAGAGAACATCGGGTCTTGTGCAAACAGCACCGAGACCTCGTAGGGCAGAAATATTAATGTGAAAACTTTACTCTTCTTCACTGACAAATCTTCCTCAGCCCGGGCACAGCATCCCCCTGCAGGTCCTGGTGTGACGGGCAGGGGTTTTCACCCGCCTGGCCTGGCGCAGATCCCACCCAGGGGCCAAAATCCACGCTGCTATCGCCCCGTCCCGCTAAGCTAACGACCGCGGGACTTCAGACCCTGCTGTCCCCGTCCCTTCCCGGCTCAACCCTGCACCCGTGCCTCTGTGCTCTTATCAGCAAAGCGGGTCCCAGCCTCCAGCAACGCCTCCCGCTGCGGCTGGGGGCTGCGGGGGCTCGAGGAGAGGCTGTTCCCAAACACAGGGAGCAGGAGGCTGCGGCTGGAGGCACCGTGGAGCACCAGGACTTCGTTTGCCAGCAGCCCCCTGGGCAGACCCTGCGAGATAACGCGGACTTTGGGCCCCCCGGGGCAACCTTTTGCATGATTTCTTATTTAGGTTCCAGCAGCGCAGCCTTAATGGAGAGGAGGAGCTCCGGGTGGTTAATGCAGCACTGCCCGTGGTTATCTGTGCACCAAGCTGGAACAACCCCAGCTGGACAGGGTTCTCGGAGCCCCCAAACCACTTCCCCAATGCAGGGCTCTCACTTTCACCCTGTCTCTGCCAGCCTGGCCTCCCTCTGGGGAGCTGGAGCACGGCACAGCCACAAACCTGGGGATGTCACTGACCCCCCTCCCACCCCTTTTAGCTCACAGTTCCCACCATCACAGCACCCTTCTGCCCCCAAAGTGTTGCAGCGAGCAGAGACCCAGGGCGTGCAGTTTTACTGAAATTAGCTGAGCCCTGCTGACACCCCGGGACGCTGCAGGCACCAGAGGCAAAGAGCTGGGCACTGGGACAAGAACCGGCCGAGGAAAACGGTCACTGCCCTCCAGTACCCCCGGCACAGCACCAAAAGCAGTTTCTTTACCTCCTGCTCTCCCGAGATCCAAACAAAGCACTTTTGCACAACAGGGCAGCCACGAAACGAGGCACTGATTAACCAACACATCCGTGGCAGCGGATGCACTCGCCGAGTCACTGTTACAAAACCCCAAGGGTTCCAGTGGCAGCGGCACACCCAGCCACCCCGCAACACGTGGAGCTCTGGGGCTCACTCCGTGCGGGATGCTCGGGTGTCCTCCGGCTTCCTAAGATGGGAAAATCACCTCCAAATCGACTCCTGCACAGTTTCCTTGCCCAGAGGCTGCTCTAAAACCCCTCGGCGGGTCCCTCTGGAGGGCAGCGGGGTGTCTGTCAGACTGGCCTCAGCTCCCCTACAATGCAAAACCAGTGGCACGGATGACAAACTCAGGAAGGGAATTTACTTCCATCCAGCTTCCTCCAGAGCTGGCACACCGCTGCGTGGTCATGTAACAGCTTGTCCAAAGCAAACAGCAAAAAAAAAAAGAAAGGAAAAAAAAAAAAAAAAAGCAAACAGCTGCACATTACCGAGAGCTATGACCAGAGGCGAAGGCAAAGGTGGCACCTGAAAATTACAGCGGCTTCGCTCCCTAGCAGCCTCACCTGAGTTTCCACCCCCGATCCCCACCCGCTGCTGCACCGCTTGGTCTTCGCCCAGGTGCTCTGCGGCTCCGCCAACAGAGCTATTGGGATTTTCCAAATTTCGAGCCTCTCCCCAGGGGAAATATTGCCGTGCTTTTTTTTTTTATTATTATTTATGGAAGGAAATCTGGGTATTTTTAAACGAGCCTGCAACGCCCCACGGAGCACGCAGCTCTGAAAGTTTATCCTCCCCTTTTTTTTTTTTTTTTTTTTTCCCCTTTCTCGTCACACCTCGAAAAAGGCAAAGCGCGGCTTGTTCCTCTGGGCTGTTTTGTGTCGTTTTATGGCTCCTCTGAGTCAGTTTCCTCCCCGGGGAACAGCAGCAGCGTTGGCATTGCCCAGCCACGGCTGGGGACAGCCCCACACCGCCCGGTTGCTGGCTCCCAAAACTTTGCTGGATCCATCACGGGCCGGGATGGCTGGCCCCGATGAAGCACATCACAACCCGTCAGCTCATAAAAAAGGGCTTCAGATGCGAAACACGGGGTGGGTTGGCAGTACTGTGCCCCCTGATCCTGGAGGGCAGCTTATTAAGGAGCGGGGCTCATAGGGTGCCCCGTGCCACCCCGCTGGCCTCGCCACAGGGGATTGCATGGCACGGCACAGCATCGGGACACCCCATAACCCACAGCAAGCTTCCCAGAAGGGTTTCCCTGTGGAAACTTGTATGTGCCCAGAGCGTCCCTCGCCCCACAGGTGTCGCAGCAGGCACAGGGGGACCCAGGCTGCGTGACTGAACCCCATTCCTCCAAAACCCTTGTGTTAACACGGAAAACCCGCAACCCCAGGTGCCGAGGCTGTCCGTGGGTGCTCGTGCAGCTTTTTTTGGCTGTGCCCACCTGGGGCTGGGGGCAACCCTCAGCCCGCTTCTCCCCAGCACACCCAAGATGGAGGGAAGACCACCTCATCCCCACAAAGGGGGGGGAGATTTCCCCTTAGGGTTTCGCCCCGAGCTGTGAGCGACCCCGACCCCATCCCCACACCGCCCACGACCCCGGGGGGCACCCCGGGCACTCACCGCCGCCCCGGCCGAGGCTCTCCCTCAGGAACTGCCCGCTGGAGAGGTGCTGCAGCCCGAAGCTGCGGGCGATCCTCTCGCACACCGTCCCCTTGCCCGAGCCGGGGGGGCCCAGCACCACAGCCCGCAGCACCTTGGACGCCATCTCCCTGCGGGGCAGCCCCCCCCCCCAGCACCCCCTTCCCCCCAAAAAATCTCTCGCCTCACGCAGCCTCCCCCGAGGGGGGATGCGGAGCTGGGAAGGGGGCACGCAGGGGGGGCCCCGCCGCCTCGCAGCCCCCCACCACGGGACCCCGCATGCCGGGGAGCCCCGCAAAATGGCGTGTTAATGGGGGGGGGGGAGGGAGCCGTGCCGAGCCGAGCCGTGCCGTGCCGAGCCGCTCACCCGCCGCCCGTACACATCAGCACGGAGCAAGGAGGGGGGGGGACACGGCCGCCCCCTCGGGCCGCCCCCTCGGGCTGGGCACCCTGGGACTTGTAGTCCTGCAAAAACCCCCCCTCCCTTATAGATGGGGCAGGGCTGGGCTCGGTGCCGCCTCATGGGGCTGTGGTGACAACGGGGGGAGCACCGGGGGGCGACGGGGAGAGCACCGCGGGGCGCCCCCTCGGTGTGTGCGGTGTGAGGTGGTGAGGGGGGGGGGCTGTGAGGGGGCACCCGCGCGTGAATTATATGCGCGTGAATTATATATGCGTGAAACATATGAGTGTGCACGACACGCGCGTGCACGATATGCTTGTGAACGACATGCGTGTGCGCGATATGCGCGTGCACGATAGGCGGGTGCCCCCTCCCTCCCTCCCTCAGGAAGCGGCGGGCGCATCACATGGCCGCGCGGCGCTGCCATAAACACGCCAAGATGGCGGCCCTCACGCCGCCCGCCCGCCCGTGCTGCGTCACGGCGCCCCCCGGCCCCGCCGCCAGCCCTCAGGTGGGTCCGGCCCGGCCCGGCCCTCAATGGGGCACCGCGCTGGGTTTGGGGGGGCTTCCAGCGGGGACCCCTTTCCTCAGAGACCCCCCCCCGGGTTTCGGCAGAGCTGGCCGGGCGCGGTGCTTCCTCCCCCCCCTTCCTTCCCGTTGCGCACTGCTGTTTTGGGGGATTGGGGGAGCGGGCGGGGGGCTGAGGGGCGCTGAGGGGGCTCCATGGGGGGCTCCGTGTGAGGCTGTGCCTCAGGGGGGTGGTGGAGGAGGGAAGGGGAGAGGTGCTGGGGGCTGTGGGGTTATCGTGAGCCCCCCCCCCCCTGGGGGTGTTGCTGAGGGAGGAGTGCTCGGTGCTGGGTGCTGGTGCCCGGCCAGGGTGGGTTGGGGGTGGTGAGGGGCACGCGGAGGGGACGGGAATCCTATAAAACAGACGGGAATCCTATAAAACAGCCCCAAAACACGGCCAGCAGCCGGCCCCCAGGGGCTGGAGGGAGGGAGAGGAGCTTCGGGAGCAGCCAGGCCACGCCGGGGGGCTTCAGAAAGAAGCAAGGGGTGGCAGCCTCCGCCAACAACCAGATATTCTTAAATAACCCTACAGGGATACCTAGGGCACGGGGTGGTGTGCTGGGTCCCCAGCCGGCTAAATGTTTTGTTTAAAAAGCAGGGAGGGCTCTCCAGACGGTGACGAGGAGCCAAGTTCTGCGTTTTCGCACACCTGTTTGCTTTCCGCATCGTGGCGCGGCTGGAGCGAGGCGAAAATCGGCGTGAGAGGAGAGGAGAGGAGAGGCAGCAGGTTTGGGGGATCCCCTTGGGGGAAACGGCACCGGCCGCGAGCGGGTGCCCAGCAGAAGAGGGGTGCGACGGGAGTTGGGTGGGACCGCACACCTCTGCGGTCACGGAGCTGCTTGAAACAGCCCACGAGTAACTGCTGGAGCACGGATAAAATCTTCAGATGAAGACACACCTGAGCTACCAAGCGGCACCTCTTCTCTTCCCACCTCAGCCTCCAAAATGTGGGATTCCCCATGCCACTCCTCTTCCATTCTGTTGAAATCAGTAGTGGTTTTTTTTCTACTGGAATAATGTGGCGTGAAAAGGCTTCAGAGTGGCAGTAAATAATTCATTTTTGGGGCACTTCCCTTCCTTTCCAAAAGTCACAGCTGTACGTACAGATTTTCTTAAGCATTTTTTACAAAGTTTTTTGGTGTTTTGTTTTTTTTTTCTTGCAGCAGCAGATGATGTAACTAATTACAATCGGTGGCAAACCTGCAAGTTTTAGGGTATACGTTTAGGTCATCTGTGTCATCATCTGACGTCAGTATTGCATAATCTGTTGACTGTTCCCTTTTTATGTAATGTATGTTTGCAGTTTGTTTTAAAATGTACAAATATTTTTTTCCACTGCGTGCTTCTCCTCAGATATTTCATACTTGTCTCTCCATTGCCCTCTTCTGTTAAAAACTTGTAAGGCACCATTTTGGTAGCTGGATCCCTCTCAGCGTTACGCCTTTCTCTTTTAAAAACAACCTCTGAACATCTCCAGACATGCTCTTCTCCAGGTAAGTTCTTTAGAGCAGTAAACCACATCTGGAGTTTCTGCTCCCTCCTGTTAGAAATAGGAGAGCAGCTTGTACTGAGGACGTCCATCAGCATCGTAAATTAACTTTTATAAAAATATGGTAACTTTGGGTTAAAAAGTGTTATGTTTTAAACTCAGTTATTTCAGTAGTCAATATGATTCCCTTAACCAGAGGTGTATGCATGTAGAAGTAGTTCCATGATCTTTTCAGCAATACCTGTTTAAAAAAGAAGAAAAAGTGGGGCGCAAACTACTGGTTGATACAAGTTTGACTTGTGGTAGAAGTTTTTATTTCACAATTCTGTGTTTGGATCCTGTGACCTAAGAGCTCCAGTGGCATACTTGAGCCTGCAGAGCCTTGAGGCACCCCTTCGGCCTCTTCCAGCTGCGGTCCCTCGAGAGCACAGCTGGCTGCTCGGCGCCCGGCGCTGCTCCCGTTGGAGCCCTCGGTAGGCACAGGAGCGATCGCAGCTCTTGCAGCGCATGTGACAAGCCCTGATGAAGCCCAGCTGAACGTGTTCGTGGCGCTGTAAAATTCCACGGCTGCCTGGGCGAGCGCCCGGCGCGCTGGGTGCAGTATGCAGCGCGGTCGCGGTGTGGTGCTGCCCTCTACTCGTGCCGGTCGTGATCCCAGCCTTCGGCTGTCGCACGCGGTGCAGCTCCGCCGACTTACGTGGCTCGCAGCCACGGCTGCCTGCTGGCTGTCTGGTTCATGACACTCAGTTCTCGAGTAGCATAAACCAAGTGCTGCTCTGCAGCTCCAGCGAGTTTAAGGGGGAGAAAGGCTACCCTCATTTTCTCCAGCATTGAGCGGTAAGTTAACCCTTCTCCGTTAAATCCAGCATTAGTGAATTGGATTTTGGAGGCTGTTTTGGTCACCGTGGTCATTAAGATAGCGCTAATTATCTGGATAATTTTCTGAGCTGGATCCCCACATGCAAAGCCACTTGTGTTAAATACTCTGAGCCTCTCACCTGGCAGCTGGGCACCCGCAGAGGGCAGTTTGGGGCTCGGAGGCGTGCAAGGGATGAGAAGACGGAGGAAGCACCTGGCAGCGCCGCGGAGGGGCCGCGATGACTGACAGGCTGCCCTGGCTCAGTTATCACAGTGCTGATGCTGTCTCTTGTAAAGGTACAGTACTGTGATAACTGAAGGATGGCAGCCATCTGAGCTTCACGGGGCCCGTGCCCGCCGCGCCCCGACCCTTTGATTCCAGGAGCTGACGGACGGACAGATGTACACACAACATCCTGCTCAAGCGTCCCCGTTCTAAACAAACCTCTTCGTGTAAAAGTCACGGGTTAAGGAAACTTGAGATGGACTTGAATAAAAATTGTGCTTTACTGGGAGTTTGCCTCTTAGTTGTCTGTTTGATGTAGAAGACCTTCCAGGAATGCCGTGCTTCAGAAGCTTCAATAAGGGTCCCAAAAGTGGGGTCCTGTGCAGCTGGGGGAATATTTGAGAGAAGAGGTGAGATGTGTGCCAGTGCGTGGGACTGGGTACCAGAAGAAAGGGGAAAGACTGCAGCTATACAGCCCCCCGCTGTAGATACATATTTTCTATATTTCTTGTTAAAGATTTTAATGATTGTTAATGATTTTAGCCAGTCCCCACTCACTCTGTTACATGGGGTTGGGCAGGGAGGTGGTGCAGCCACAGTGGGGCATCTGGTGCTCGCTTGGGGCTGGGGTTTTCTGCCTTGGCCAAGAAGATGGCACGTTCCTTGGGTAACTTCTGTCACAATTCCATCAAAACACCTAGAAAAGGTTTTCGGGGCTCCCACGTGGTGAAGCTCACAGCTTTGTGTGGGTGGCACACCAGCGGGGCTCGGCGGCCGAGGTGTTTGTGCACACCGGGGTCGTGAGTGGTGGGCAGCGAGCAGCCCCGTGGGGTTTGGTGCGAGCCCAGCAGGGACCTGCTGGTGCATTAGTCCTCAGCCTGCAGAGGCTGGGGGCTGATGCAACAGCCTGCAGAGGTCACGATTTATTCTTGATACCGACATTACCTGTGGTGTTAACCCCGCAGCACTTAGAAGGCTCTTAATTCTGCACGGGGTGGTTCATCACCATCGGGGCCCTGCCCTGCGCTGCTTGCGGAAGAGGATTAGCTCAGCCAGCGGCTGCTCCAGCGTGGCAATTACACGCTTTGTGCTGTTTTTTAATTCTGATCTTCTTTGCTGGAAGGTGTTTGCCCGAGCGTGCTGCTGGCTGTGCCTGCGAGCCCTGATGGAACGTTTTGCCAGCGTGCGTCATTTACGCGGGGGGAAATTATTACTGGTGTCGTGACAGCGGCTCGAGTCTGCGTCTGGAGGAGGGCTCTGTTGTACTAGAAACCGTGCAGATGATAAAAAAGACATCCTGCTAACAAGAGTTAAAGTTCTAGATAGATTAAAATCTAAGCAGTCAACCCTCCACTTCCTTTCTGCCTCTTTCCGAAGCCTGAGGGGACCCCTTGGCTGGGGCAGGAGCACCCGAAGGCAGAGGGGGTCGCCTGGCAGCGGGCTGTCCGTGGGGGTACGGCAGCAAGATGCTTGCACTGCCCCTTCCTGGCCGTGCCCTGCTCGGGGTTTGCTGGCAGCCTGCACACAAAGTCCCACAAGGAGAGACAAGAGGGGCTGGGGGAACGTTTGTGGGCTTGCAGGTGGGCACGGGCAGGTCTCTCTTCCCCACGGGGAGCAGGATAACTGCTCGGAGGCAGATGAAAGTTTTGCTGTGGAGGGGGTATAAGGAGTAAGGTTCCTTACCTGCCTGGCCTTGAGACAGATTTAAGGGTGGATAACCGAGCCAGGCCGCTCAGGGAGACCCCATAACTCCCACACCGGGTACTGGTGAAAGCCAGAGCGAAGCTGCCAGCTGAAATGCCATGTGCCTCCGGGCTCCTGATTGCGATTCTCATTTCCTGTTACAACAAGCACAGCGTCGAGCTCTGGCATGGGACAGGAACTGAAAACGCCGTCCGTGCCTCAGAACAACACCTCTCCGATCAGATTTAACGGGAGCCCTTATCTCCTCTCTCGCTCAGTGGACACCGCGTCCATCTCCTTTCCTGTAGCTTCCGACTGATATCACAATCGGACAGACTTATTATAAATACTCGTGGGTTTGCTATGTCTAAATATTGCTACACGCGAACAATGCAGCTATCAAGTCTTTTTTGGCAGTGGAACACTTCCTCCCACGAGCTGTGTTAAAGCAAGATGTAAACAGCGTGCGTACAGCGATGTATCGCAGCGCTTGCTTCTCAAAAACAAGCTCGCGGAGGGCCGGCCGCTCCCTGATAAAACTTTCTGCAAGGCGTAGCTTTGATGCCAAGGCAAGGCGATTTTCTCGTGGCATTTCTCAGCCGTCCTTCTGGATGGATGTGTTCTGCCCCAGCCCTTCTCAGGCTTTTGCAGCAGGAAAGTCCCTTTTCCCATCTGGAGGCTGTTGCTCTCCCACCCACGTTTTGCCGAAGCACAGCAGCTCCGCTCCTGCCGCATCTCCTCGGGGCCGCGAGGCTGCAGACCAGAGCTCAGCTCAGCTCCTGGCTCCCATCCACAAAGCATCCTTTTAGGGTAGAAATTATTGCTCCAAGAGAGCCGGCCAGCAGCTATCTGCCTCTGACAACAGCGGGATCAAAGACATCCTTTGTCTGCTAGCACTGAACCCTGGAACCAGGTGAAGGCTTTGCCTTTCACCCTTTTTTATTTTATTTTTTAATGTGACTTCTCTTACCGTACAGCAGAAAGCATCGGCACCAGCAGCCCTGGCTGTGGTTGTGCTAAAAGGAAAAGGAATCCATCCCAACAGAGCTCCAAGCATGCAGTTGCCGTTCCAAAGTCCAGCGGTGCCCCATATGAATCAGGCTCTGTTTTAATTGCTGTTCATTCAAATTGTCTCTGGCTAGCACAAAGCACTCCACTTGAACTTTAGTCCAGGCCTTCTTGATTAAACATTTCTATAAATCAAGAACCCTGACTGCAACGTCTTGATAAGTGCAAGTACTAGTTGCCCTGGAATGCAACGATGACAAACTCGTTTTTAGGTCAGGTTAAGCAATGCCTGAATGTGAGCCTAGAAATGTTGGGCAAATTAGAGTGAAAAAATCAAACAAACAGAAACACCAAGCTGATGGAGACGCTGGTGAAGCCTAGTGGAGTGATCAGAAATGTTAGTGGCTCAGAAGCCTATCTTCTCAGCACACCAGCTCCAAAAACCATCTCACGCTGCCTGCAAAATTTCACGAGCATAAAGGGAATTCAGCACGGACTCGTGGCAAGCGTGCTCAGCTCCACTGCGGCGATATTTTCACCTTCCAGCATAAAAGCAGATGGATGTGTTCGAGCTGCCTCCTTCTCCAGCTGCTCCCAGCAGAGTGCTGTGGTTGTCTCCCCGCTCCTGCTGCCAGGTGAGGGGGGTCCCTCTCCACGCCGCAGTAACAGGGATGGCAACAACATGTTCCTCCTACGGGGAGAAGTGGTCCCCAAGTGTGCTGCCTGAACGAAGGACAATGTAATTGCTTTTCCCTTCTGCATGAAATATTTCTGCCTGCATCTCACATGGCTTGTGCACAAAGCACGCGGGGCTGGAGGGGGGCTTTGGGCACCGCTGAGAATTTGGGGGCTGAAAGCTGGCTGCACAGCACCCCAGCATCCTCTTATCTACCTCCACCTCTGATAGGAACAGATAAAGGTATCTCTGTCCACTGCTGATGGTTCCTCCTGCCTCGGATAGCGTGCAAACCCTAGACCTTTGTCAGTAGCTTGATTCACAAAGGGAGACTGACGTTAATCGATGTCGGGCTGGGGACAGAACTGCTTACCTGGAACTGGGTGTTGTGGCACAATACCAAAACCGCTGCTCTCGTGGCCATGTTCAGGCAGGTGATAAATTCAGCATGGTTTGACTTGGTGTGTAGTTTGCTCTCCGTAACATTTCACAGCAGCAGGAGAGGCACGGAGGCATGTGTGGATGAGTATCCTCTTACAGAAGGTCACGCTTTTATATTGTGCTAATATTACCTTTTCTGGGACCAAACCTTGTGCTTTTCTTCATATGACAGGTGAAACTCTGGTCCCAATCCCAGATTCCTCGTTGACTTCAAGAGGATGAGGGCTGCACTTAGTCTTCATCTTAAAGATACACAGGAATGTTCATCTGACACTGAGAAAAAACATGTTCAGCTGTAGCAGAAAACAGGGAACAAAGAGGTGCAGCTGCTGGCTGTGAGCAGGAGGTGGGCACGGGGGGGGTCTTTCTGCCTAAACCCCTTGAGCAGAGATGTGTTGGCACCCTAAGTTCCAGCTTTTGAGCTAAAATAGCCCCTCCATAACCCCTCACCTCTTGCAGAGGGAGGTAGGCAGATAATTCCTTCTCGTTCCAGGCAAAAGCACTTGGCTGTAAAGCCAAAGGCCTCGAGGAGCCACCGAGAAGAAGGAAGACATCTCAGCCACCTGGCAGATCCTCTGGGCTGTGCTCCAGTGCTCGCTGTGCATCGGTTGGCAGACATGTGCTCATCTCACATGGACCATGCCACAGGATTTGGGTTTTGCTTCTGGAGCAGCCACCAAGCCTTGGTTTGTGTGGCTCAGGACACGTCCGTCCCCGGTGCAGTGCACAAATCATTCTCCTTAAATTAAGGCAAACTCAGTACGATTCGGTCAGCACAGATTCTGGCCAGCACAGCCGAGGGAGCAGAGCAGTGGCAGCCCCGTGGCCTGGGAGAGATGGAGAGGACCGGAGGCTTTCAGCAGTCCCACAGCTGCTCCTTGCCGCCGCCTCCCCACAGCGAGCCAGAGAGCTCGCTATCGATTGCCCTCCATTTTAATTAACTCCAGAAGCAGGCAGAGCACACTGAATAATTCAAGAGAGACATGTGTTTAAACATTTGCAAAAGCCTCAGATTCTTCCTGGCTAAAAATAAGCTTGTGAGAGAGCAAATTACTGCCGTTCGAGGTGCTGCCAGATGGAGAGCAGAGCCACGGACCCCATCCTGGCACCGTCGCGTTGCTCCGCTCGAGCAGAGCCCAGCCGTGGGTCTCATCCCTGCTGCTGGGACCAACGCGGGGGTGATAGGGGTGGAAAGTTCAAGGGAAAGAGTCCAGGCACTAGGGCAGCACCAGCACAGGAGGTTTCGTTCTGGTGCTAGCAAAGAGCTCACGGCAAAGAGCCCTGGGGAACGGGCCAGCAGAGGAGGTGAGGCTGGAGGTTTTAGTCGTAGGTCTGAAGTTCCAGGGGTTTCTCTGCTTTCTCTAGCTGGGAGTCTCACGTCCTGGGGGTATGGAATAGAGCAGGACTTTAAAGAAGCACACAAACAGAAACGTGCCAGTGCTGGTGCCCTTTGTGTCAGCATTTTGGAGCAGCCGAGCAGAAGCGGCGAGGAGGAGGCAGCGAGGCTCCATGCCGATGTTCCTGACCACTGCCCGTGCTGGCCTGCTGATCTGGTGCAAGCAGTTACAAGCGATTTCCTTAAACGTATCGGCTTCATGTTCCCAGAATGATAAAAAAAAAAAAAAATGCCATGTGTTGTTTTTGAGAGAAACTTCCATCCTGTGCAGAACAACAGCTTCTCAGGACAGCTCATGACGCCGCCCCTCCAGCACCCGAAGCCTTCCTGCGTGCTGGGGTGAAACACAGTGCTCCAGGGGACTCTGGAAATTAAAGCTTCCAGAAGCCTGTTGCTAATGAAGCCTAATTAATTTTGGATGTAAATTGGCCGTGCTGCTGCAGCTGCGTTTGAATCCCCATTAAAGGGAAAGTCATTTTAATCAAACCCCACAGTGGGTGCTTTATCTGGCAGTGATTAGAGGAGCCCAGTATCTATTTAGTTCCTTCTTAGTCTAAAGGATTTTTCACTTTTTGCCCTTTTAACTCAGATAAATGCAAGGCAACAAGCCACAGCCTTTTAAAGCTATTAAGTAAAATAAGGAGCACTACAGCAACGTGCTCTTACTGCAGCCCAGCCTTCGAAGGGGCCTGAACCTCACCATTCCCACCTCCACGATTGCTGGCACTGTTCATTTCCCCCCTAACACCCCACAGACGGACACGCAGCCCTGCTGCATGTGCTGTGTCCGTGGCGAAGCAGAGCAGCAGGGTGAAGGCAAAGACAAGGGTGGTGACCTCCTGGCGCTGGCATTGCTCGTCTTAACGGGCTTGGAAAGTCCACGGATCTCCAGATCTGGAGTTTGCCATCCAGCTCTTATTTCTGAGCCCTCCGTGCCACTGTTTTATGATTCTTCGATTCCCTGATCGTGTGGTGCTCTGACCGTGAACACCACCCTTCCTGGAAACATGACGGGAATTCTCCAGATGACAGAAGGAAGGGGGAATACGGCAAACTCCACATAAAACTGCCGCACTCCAGCAGAGACCAAGGAGATCAGGAGTGGGGTTTGGAGCCGGCCACCACCACTCTGCTCCGGTTTGTCTGGGACAAGCAGCTTTGGGCTGCACTGGTCTATTTTCATCAGAGAAAGCTCATTCAGATAATACTTCTGCTTCGGTGACGGGGAAGAACCAGAAAGCTGGCAACAGGGAAAAAACAGCTGAAAAATGCAGGTGGCAACACGAACGCTCCCACCGCAGGACCAAGGCATGGCATAAGCATCCCAGCCCCGTGCTCCCGAGCTCGGAGCCGAGCGTGCGAGCTCCAGTCCCCAGGCAGGGAAGTCGGGAAGCGGACTCGGCTGTGTGCTCGGCTTCCCACGCGGCTCTGCCAGCTCGCTGGCCCCGAGCAGGAAATCCCCCCGCAGCCTGGCTTTCAGCAGCGGCTGCCACAGCACCCTGGGAACAGGGACTGCTTTGGGCAGGCACGATTTGAGCTTTTTTTTTTCAAAGTATATTTAGATCATCGACAAGGGGTACTTCGCCTTCCCAAATGGAGATTATTAAAACCCCAGTTGGCTTTTTTTTTAAAAAAAAAAAAGTGTTGTTGGTGGTGGTTGAGGACAATATTTCGAAGCAGTTTATTAAGAAGAAATAATTCACACATTCCAGCTGTCACAACATAAATTCTCTCACTTGCTTTTCCAAGCAGAGACGAGCTCTCTGACAGCAGTGTCACAAACACGTTTTCACGCATGTTATGCGAGCACAGGAAGTTTAAGATAAATTCAGCAACAGATCAGATGAAAGGCCTTGTGCACTTGCATATCTATTTATACAGCCCCCGGGGCAAGTCCCACCCCATCACTGCAGTATCCGGGGGCCTCGTGCTCCCTAAGATATTGCGTGGTGATGGAGGATGGTGCTACCCCCTTCGCCGATGGGCTTGCAGGGAGGATGTCTTGCCCGAATTTCCCCTGCTGCACCACTAACAGGCACCCAAATTTAGGTTTAGGGCACTCCTTTTGCCTGGCCTAGCTCTGCGCTGCCCCACGGTGCTGGTCCGGCTCCTCTGGCCCCATGTCCCAGCTGCTCCTCGCGCTACAGCCGTGGGGTGAGCCCAGCCTGGCGTGGGTCTGGCTGGGAACAGCTCCTGCCATCTGCCTCAGGAAAAATGGCTCTGAGTGAGAAGATCAGTTTCGATGATCTTAAGGAAAAAATCCCCGACACGCTCTACTTTGTAACTCCCATCCCTGGAGGGAAAACTGGAAGGATGTTTTTCTTTAGGAAAAAAAAAAATTAAAAACATTTAAAAAATAAACTTTCATTTGAACAGCAGTGAGCATAGCCTGATGCTCTGCAGAAGCGTACAAGAGCACAGAAAATTATTGCCAGCATACTTTCTAATGCCATTACAGCGTAAGGAATTGCTGACATTGAAAGGCAGAGGCCAGTTTTACACCTTACATAGCTCCTCTGACTTCCCTGCCTCCTCCTGATCTTCTCTAGCATGTTTGAGAAGAACCAGACTCCAGATACACTGCCAGGAACAAACCAAAGACAAGTGAAATCGCTCAGATGGTGTTAAATCACATTTATGTAAGGCTGCAGTCAATTCCAAGCTGATGGCATCAGCGATTTATAGCACTTTACCGTACGCAGAGCCACTTGCTGTGGTTTGAAAGGCTATGGAAAAAAAGTTGTCTTAACATTTATACTCCTTTAAATAGTGTGAAAACCTCATCTTCTCAAAGATAACCGAGGCAGAGGTTAAGTTTGGCTTCTGGAAACTTGAAAACTGAAGTAGGGGAAAATTTGTACATAACTGCCCACCCTCTTCTTTAAAGAAGGCTGTAGGAGAGAAATCGTTTGAATTTCATTTGAGTTTTAATTCACAAATACCAAGAAAGTCAAGTCTAGATATATTTTGATTTTTTCTTTTCTTGGAGGACATCAGTGTTTCCTGGAAGCTGCAAAATAAAGAAATAAGTGAGATACAGAGCAATTCGCCCGACTCGTCGCTCCACCCCAGTACGGTACTTACAGGGGTAGGAAAAAATGTTTTGCTTCAAAGACCTTTTCTGCAGCTCTTTGCAGGCCCACTCTCCTTGTGAGCACGGGAACACATTCAGCTACAAGTACCTGCAATTAATCCCACAGAAAAAACTGCTTTTAGTGTTTTAATATAAAATTACATCCTTGCCATAGGATGGTGTGTTGTGGGGAAAGCAGGCTGGAGGGTCTGACCACTCTGCCTGCTTTCCCAAGGAGTAGGTTTTCTGAAACTGCAGTCTGTTTGTCCGTCCATCCGTGTGTCTGACAGCCTCACGTCCCCGCTGACAGCTTTTGAGCTTATTGGTTGCTCCCAGTCAATTTAGCAGGGAGACAGAGGTGTTAAAAATACTAAATTCCTACAGATTTTTGTGAAACTGAGAGCTGGAAAGAGCACAGAGATGTACGTCGGTGCTGCTCCAACGAGGAAAGTAGACAGATCCATCACTATGTTTGGGGATGGGCAGGAAATCCTGTTATTAATAGAGTTTTTAGATTAATTTCTAGAAGCACATCGATTTCACTGAAACTACACATCACAGAACAACCAGCAGAAATCAGAAGACACCACAGTCCCGAAATTAAGAAAAAAAAGCAAAAAGCTTTCTATGAAGGATATGGCCCTTGGGAGCCTGGGTCATCCTTGGGCATGGTTTCGGGCTCTGAGTCCTGGTTTAGATGGGGGCAGAGGTAAAGGTGCTCTCTTCTGAGCCGAGGCCTCTGTGAGCAGCCCCGGGCTAAGCCCCTTATGCAATCCTTCCGTCACAGCCTCCTTCTTGGCTTTGGTTTGATTTGCAGCTCTGATCTGGATTTAAGGACATTTGCAGCATCAATAGCTGTGCCGGGAAAGGAACGCTGACTGTAATGCATAGGTAATAGCGATCTGGTATGTTATGAAGCATGAAAACTCATCTAGGAAAACTGATTTTATCACCATGCAGGCAGAGCCACAGAAAGGGCTAGCAAGAGTTAAAGGAAATCAGTGGAAGTGCAGCATTGTCGGGCAAATCAAGGGGGAATGCAGAATAAGAAAGCAAGAAAAGGCCAGGCCCCAGAGCCATGGCAGGCTGTGTGTGCCACCAGCTGCAGCCCCGGGTTTGATCTCTCTCCTTCCAACATCAGCAAAGATCACCAGCACGGTGGAAATGGGGTGAGACTCCGGTGCTCTCTGCTCGGGGCCATACCCATGTACCCAGAGCACTGGTAATCCAGAGACAACAACGCCACGTGGCAGGGAAAAAAGGTGAACACCATGAAATAGCATCCAAATTACACTTTGCTGCTTCCCTGACAGCCGTCAAAAGAGGGGAGGGGAAGTGCTGGCTTGTTTCCTCTTGGGAGAGGGGAAAAAAAAAATCAATGTCCGTCTATCTTTAGTTTGTAAACTACAAACACATGGACATGCCTAGATGTGCAGTTGTGCAATCAGCCCCTGCCGCACGGCTCTGGTGTGGGAGATGGAAAGGTTTGGGGTGATTTCCAAGGAGAAAAGCTTTGAAAATCGGGATAGCCAAAGCATGAGGCAGATGCCAGCGTGTAAACATTTCGTAACAGCAAAGGCACCTGCACACCCATGTACCACCGGTGCATGAGAAGGCCTCGACAAAACAATGCTGTCAGCCTGCTCTGATTAAACCGAAGCAAATGACATGAAACTAGCATTGTGTTGAAAGCAATCACCTTTCCCGCTTTCTGTTTGTTTGTTGGTTTGTGTGTTTTTAATGCTCGATTTGGCTATTAGGACAGTTCCTGTGCAATGCAGCTGGAGAGCGGTGCTTCTCTCTGAAGAAAATGCCAAGTGCGTGTGCATGCGCAGGAAGGGGGCAATCATTTTATTGAAGTGAATTGTTTTCTTACTGATATTACTTCCACTCAGGCTGCTTCCTGTGAGTTTCAGAGTTTGAAACCACAATGAAGAAACCGATTTCTTTTCTGTGCAGAGGGGAGAATTGTTTATCTCATCATTTCGGTGTAAACACCAAGGTACTCACACCGCCGCGTTGTGCGACAGATAGGCCTTTTTTTTTTTTTTTTTTTTAAGCGGATCAAAACACACCAGTATTGTTTTCACTAGAAGATGTAGAGCTCAGAGAAAAGCAAAAGACGTTCAAGCAAGCTCTGCTTTGGATTTTTTTGGTCAGGATTACGGAAGAAACAGGCAAGTCCTGGTTAAAAGCCTTAACGTCGGCCTGCCAGGCAGCAGCACCTGCCTGCACCTAGGTGCTGTGGGAGACTTTAGGAGTGATTTTTGGGCACGGGATCCCTTCCACCCCGTTTCTAACCACATTTTACAACACGGCTTTGAACGACTGCTCAAAGGCTGAGGGACAGCAGTGACAGCAGTGAGCAGACCACCCAGCGGGCTTCTTTAGGCACCGACTTCTGCCCTTTAGGACACAAAACCGGGCACTGGGCTACCTTCCCCGGGCACCAGACCCCGTTATACCCCCGGGGGCCCCTCACAGGGCTCCTCACCGCACCCCAAATGGCGGCTGCCCCCGGTTCCCCCCCCACACAGGAGCAGGAGGCGGCCGCGGCCGGGCACCACCCCGGGGCGGGCCGGGCCCAGCGCATGCTCCGCGGCCCGGGCCCGCTGCCGTGCCGGGACCGCCGCCCTGCTCCTGCCCCTGCCCGGTTGTGGCTGCCCCCAGCTCGGCTCTGAAACAGCCCCGGCCGCCCCCAGCCCCGCGGGGGCAGCGGGAGAGGGGAGCGGCCGCCTGAGGCGCTGGAGGAGGCGGTGAGTGGAGCCGGAGGGGGCTCGGGGCCCGGTGGTTTCCCCAACCCCCCCCCCGCGGGGGAAGGAGCTCGGGGAGCCGGGAGGGAACCGGAGGGGGAACCGGGGGGGGAACCGGGAGGGGAACCGGGGGAAGGAGCCCCCGGTAGGACCCGCAGGGCTCGGAGGGTTTCGTCCCCGCGGTGGAAATGGGGGTGGTGGGAGCCGGGTGGTGGAGCAGCGCCGGGCTGGGGCCGCGTGGTGCTGGGCGCGGGTCGAAGTTTTTAAAAAAAAAAAAAAATCCAAAAATCTAAAAAATTAAACAAAAAAAAAATCGAAAAATAAGAGATCGCGGGGGTGTTCCCGGCCGATCGCGGATCCCCCGTGGGCCCTCGGTGCGGCTCGCCGGCAGCGCTGCCTCGCTCCTCGGGGCGGATCGAGGGCCTGGGCGGGTGGATGCGGGCCCAGCGGGGAAAAAAAAACCCCAATGTGCTGTTTTTTGAGGTCCTCCCGTTGGGTTAGGGTTGAAAAAAGGTGTCTGAAAGCTTATAGGGGAGAACCAGGAAATCGGGCTGAACGCCGGCCCTGCTGCGGAGCCCTCTGGCTGGGGGCACGGCTCGGCCTCGACAGGAGCTGGTGTGGAGGCAGGGGAGCACCTCAGGGCTGTGTGGGGGTGTTGGGACTGCAGAACAGCCCCGTGGGGTGCTCCAAAATTTGGGGGGAGGGAGGATGCAGTCACTTCGAGTCACACCAGCGCTGAAATTTAACTCCAGTCGTCCCAGTTTGGCTCCCACTGGGAAGAGATGCTCCGAGGTGGTTTTCTGTTCGCCGGCGCGGGAGAAAGCTGCGAGTTCTGTTTTGCCCTTATAAGGGGAGCCGTAGGCATTTCCTCCTGGCACTTGTTTGTAAAAACACGCAGGAAATTGCACCTTGCTCAGGGCTTGTGCTGGGGGACGGCCGTGGGACAGGTGCTTGGGAATCAGGAGCAGGTTGGGGACACGCTGCCGGAGCCCCGGCAGCTCACGTTGGGCCCTGGCTGTCACCCACGGTGTCCCAAGCGAGCAATCGCAGGCAGATTTCTGTTTTTTCATTATTTATTTATTTATCTTAATGTAAATATATTCACAGTGATTCGGTTTTCCTTGAATATCATTCTTGTCCGAGCGGCTGCGTGCCGCTTGCCCCCAAGCCCCGTGGAACAGAGAATGCTCTGTGCTCACACAGAGCAAAACTGCGAGCTTTTGACCTTTAGGAAAGGTTAGGTTAAAAAAAAAAAGAAGTGTAAAAAGCCAAAGTGAGTGGGTTTCAATTTGCTCAAGAATATAAACGTGGAACTGTAATGAATCGAAGCTTGTCAACTCCTGGAAGTCTCTGCGCTGCAAAAATCTTTCAGAATTAATTTCAAACTTCTTTAAAAATAAGAAAGTGGAGGCTGGAAATCCAGAACTGATAGGGAGTGTGCTGTTTCTGCATATCCAAATGGACTTGTCTGCTAAATGAATTTAGGAAACAAATGAGAAGCAAAACCTGGAGAGAATATCTGGTAGAAAAGCTTTGGAAAGCAGACCTGCAGCAGCTGCAGAGCAGAAAGTGAAGTATCCGTGAGCAGTCTCGGGGGAGACTCAGTGGGTAAAGTCAACAAACCTTTTAAACTCATCTTTTGTAGCCAGAGCCCACGGTTTAAAGTTACTTTAATTCCTCTACCTCATGTCTAGAGGGACTGGAGGCATCTAGGGTTCTTGGTTAGAAGAGTAATTTGGTAAAATTTGGGCTAACTTTTCTGTGGTAGTTTGGTCTTGCAGATAAAAGCCTACATTGACAGAGAGCAGCTTCCCTTTTTTGTGCAGAGGGGAAAAGTCTTTTGAGTTTTCTCAGGCAGCGTCCTGGCTGTCAGGCGTGCTGTTGCGGACAGGAAGGTTTCACCTCTTTCCTACCACGTCCCTCCCTCGACGTGGAGGTTGAGGGCGTTTTTTCCCCTGCAGAGGTGGCCTCGGGTTTCCTGGCACCTGGCTGCTGCTGCTTTGGTACGAGGAAGAAGTTCAAAACGCAGCACAAACCCGAATGGAGGAGCCTTGACTCTGCATGCTGCGTTGGGCATGAATTGCACGGGAAAGAGCTGCCCTGTGTGTTTACATAAAGAGGAAGGTGTTTGAATTGTTTTGAGGACTTAAGCTGTCTAGATATGAAAACAAACCCTTCAGCCTGGCTTGTGTTTGCATCTGAAAAGGGTCATTAACAGAAGCCATAAAGCAGAAGGTGTGATCAGAAAATGAGATACAGAGAGACAACAGAGTTTGGTCTTGGTTCCTGACTTACCTCATGTCCATCAGTAGCTAAAAATCATTCAGAATAAAACATTTTGTCATAAACTGTCGATACTCAAGTTGGACAAGTGACAAAGGAACAGCAGTTTGTCATTTCTGACTGATCAGGCATTATTCCTGTAAACACACTCAGATTGCTCTGGGTCTCTGAAGCACTTAAGGTGCAATTAGATCTCAGGTATTGATAATGGCAGGCACTTGCCAAATTGACAGAAAATGGCTTTTAGTGTTCAGTGCGTGTTTCAGTGAGTCCTGATGGCCTGCTGCTCGCAGGGGAAACTGCCAAGGACCGACTGCTCCCTTTTGCTGCTTGGATGAAATGTGAAGAGTGGAGTCTTAGCAGGATTTTGGGGTGTCTGGTGGCTAAATTGTTAATTCCATCGGTTTCTATAGCGTCGATTCAACGTGTGAAGTGACAGGTCAGGGGAAGATTAATCTGCTCCTTTATTCGCTGGCTTTGGCAGCGCGTTGGGTTCCCCATCCAGTATTCTGTTTTTCCCCTTCATCCAGTCCTTTGGAGGGACCAAAAAGGTTTTAAAAGCTGCTGGGCTGCTTGGGGGTGGTGGTGGGGTAACGTTGGCTCCCTTGGGCAAACCAGCTGCAATTTCTCTTGATTCAAAGTGGAGAGGGAAGTGAAGAAGCGTGATTTAGTGGCTCTAATATCCTGCCTGGGTGGATTTTTAAGGAATAGGTCCTGAGAATTTTCTTCTTCATCATGAGGGTGGCTGAAGGGCTTAAAGCTTCAAACAGTTTTTCTGGCTAGAATATTTTTTTCTGTTGTTCCTGGGCTGATGATATAAATACCTGCATAAATGATAGAAAACTTGAGCTAGGTGAAACTGGAAGAGCAGCTTTGTACAAGGAAAAGCGTTATCTGTATGTCTCACTGCATGCATCAGCCCTTTACCATCCTTTTGGTACCAATAGTGACACAATTTTGTTGTTTACATGGTTATTATTGTTACTGTTCAATGTTTTGACATACCTGTCACACAAAATTGGTAGATTTTTTTTTTTCCCCTCCAGGAAGTGAAAGGTAAAAATAGGAAATAAAGGAAAAGAAGCGAGAATTGGAAGTTAATGGAAAAGCTCAGGGTGCGTGCATCATCCTGAACTGAGGAGAGAGGAGAGGCAGTGCTGAAGGCCTGAACAGTCAAAGTGGAGCTGGTGCTTGATGCAGAACTGCCCAGGAGGCTTCAGACCTGACCAAATGCAGCTGAGCTGACAAAGAAAAGGCAAATCGCTCGTGTTAGTGGAAGTGGGTGAGTGCTGCTCTTGCTTCTGCTCAATCAGCTCTGATGGCAGCGCAGCCACCTTCCAGAAGCACAGGTCGCTGCTGCCAGCTCCGTAAAGGAGAGTTTGCTGTCAAATTGGAGGAATTTGGTGGTTAGCGCTAACTCCTCCGAGTTCTGCAGGTGAGATTTAGCGTGAGTCAAGGCTTGGGTTGTTTGTGTGCTGGAGGAGGGGACAGGAAGGCTCACAAAGATAGGAGCAGGGTGGATAAGCATGTAACGCGTCGTTGGATGGGTTTTGAAGCCTTGGGTTGGGTTTGAAGCCCTTTATTTTAATCTCAGCTGTCGCTGGCCTGTGCCTGACCTTGGCCAAGCAGCCTGTTTATTCCTGCAGTGCCTTTCTGCCCCAGACTCTCCTCCCCAAGCTGAATTCCCTCTGCATGTGTTGAGGTAATATTGACTCTCTCTATTTTAAACAAGAGAAAATTCCTGTCGACCAGTAATTGCCTTCTTTGAATTAATTCCCAGTGGTGCGGCAAGCGCAGCTCCTTGCAGATCAAAGTATTGAATGTTTTTTGGTTGTAAATAAAAAATGAGGGGCAGAGACATTTGTCATTTCCTCCTGCGAAACGCCCTGCTGGTTTCTTATAAGCCTTTAGGCCAGAGGCTGCGGGTCCAATTCTGCAGTTTGTGCTGAGATTGGAGACAACTTGTAAAGCAAAGCGAACGGCTGTTGGTGCGGTGTTTGCTTCAGGTTTGTAAGAGTTCACCATCACTCCAGCTTCGTGGTTTGGTTTTGGAGAGGCAGAAGTGCTGGGGAAAATCAGCGGGGCCAGCTGCTCGGCCCTCCAGTCTGGACTACACAACACTGCTGGGTAGCAGCTTGCTTTAAGGCACGTAACAGGACGTTGCGTGTCCACAAACAGCTTTAAAATACACAAAATATTCCCCAAATCCCCCAGGTAAGCCTTTGTGTCTGTAGGTAAGGAGAAGAAGCAGACCAAGGTACCAGATCCTGACCTGGGCAGGGCAGTGAAGGATCTCTCGGTGAGGTTTGTGCGTGTGGCGACTCGGTTCGTCAGGAAATGAGCTTGGCACACCGAACTCGTACACCCGTTTCGTGATGCCAGCAGCACAAAGCAGTACATTTAACAAAACAAGCCCTAAAAGCCTTGGCACTTGAGCGGTCTAAATAACTTCCTGTTGGTTGCCATCCATAAATACCTGTCTCTGCACTGCTCGGGGTTTCGCTGGGGTACAATACATCCAAAGCAGGTTTTTGTGTGTGTTTTTTTTTAAAGCTCTATTATGCTGCAGGGCATTAGTTGTTTGAGAAAAAGGTACAGGAGGTACCATCTAGCTCAAACCTTGCTCTGGGCATTCTGCTCATGCTTTGCTATTTAACCCTGCTGCTCTGCATGATGGTTTCCTTTTCTTCTTTTTTTTTTTTGTTTTTCTTTCAGTTTTTGACCCAAGGCTCTCTCACACCGTATCCTGGTGGTCTCCTGCGTGCAGAGGAGGGGTGCCCACCCTCACGTCTGAGGTTTTTGATCAAGAACAGCTACGGGCTGGTGTTTGCAGTTGGCGTTACACCGTTCTCCCGTAGGCTCTTTCGTATTTACTGAGGATGCACAAGAAATAACCTTTCACTTTCCGAATGCTTCTGCATTTCGCTTTTCCTCAAAGCATGGCAAAACATACCAAGAGTTTTGAAATTGTCTGAGCCCGTGTGTTTAGAGAGTTTAAGAGTTCAGAAGGAACCAGCCAGGCAAACCACCCAGCCTGACCTGTGTGTGCCAGCTTCCCTTGTCCCCCCTTGCAGCCCTGAGCTGGAGCACGCTGCTCTGCAGGAGTTCCCTGCTCCTCTGGAAATAAAAAGGCACATTTTCTGCTTTCCTCTTTTGCTTTCTGCTCTTACCGATTTGTTGCATTTGTATTGAACTATTTTTTTCCCCTTATTTGCATCTTCTGCCCTTACTTTGATTCTCAGTTTTCCGCTAACAAGCCAATTAATATCCCCAGCTTTCTCCCCTGCAGCAGTGCTTCCAGCAGTAAGTTACCTCGCAGATTTTCTGATGACCGAGTCTTACTGCAGAAATCTTGTTTTCTGCTCGTTTCTGCGACCTCTCCAGTTTTTGGATGCCTTTTAAACAATCTACACCAGCAGAACATAACCTGTCGCTCCCCACCAGCATGCAGACAGGGATGCCTTCTCTCCCATCTCACTGTGAACTCAAACTGTTGATTTTCAGCTTTAATCCTCCTGTGGTTTTCTTTTTTTTCCAAGATTCAGAGCTCTGCAGTGGCTGTGTGGTCCCCAGGTGTCCCCAGCCAGCACTTCAGTGCATCCAGCTGGCTGAGAGCACCCCTCAGCACCTCTCCCCTTTGCAGTTTCCTAGTGGAAACTTCAAATAGTTGTTCCCCCATTAATAATACATTGGTGATATATTAATATATATAATTTATATATAATTTTTTTCCTTGGGGTTCGTGGCATCCTGTGCTCCAAGGAGAGGCAGAGGCCGTGCCTTTTGGTGATGCAGAACGAGCTCCCACAGCTCGATGAGCATGTTGTACATAGATGCACGTCGCTGGTGTGAGCACTGCCCACCAGCATTCCTGCCTGGCAGCCTTTGTCTCTCCACTGGCGTTATCTGGAAAAAATCAGCTTGTGGTGTTCTGTGCCAGCACCGGCTTTGGAAGCGGTTCACGACCGTGCATTACGAGTGTTTGCAATAAGAGCTTTAAATTCCCTGTTGAAGATAGACTTAGTAAGTGAAAGGATGTTTAAGGAATGCTGACTTAAAAGAAAAAAAAAAAAAAAAAAAGCTTCATTTTTTCAAAATACAAACAGCTTTCTTCTGGCGAGTTAAAAGAAAAAATCCTGCTGTTGGTACAGTTCTTTCAACTTCCTGCACATGTGACTGCAACACAGGCAAGTGACATCTGCAGAAGAAGGCAGGTTGGCAAACAGAGGGCTCGCTTTGCTTTAAAAAAAGGCAACTTTCATATCCGGGATGTTTGGTGCATGCGAGCACAGCCTGAAAACCCAGATGCCAGTCGTGTTTGCTTCGCTGTTTGTTGGTACTGACCGAAAGTTTGCCTTGCAGGGAAGAAGGTGCCTCCAGATTTTATTGCGCCGTATTCTTCCAGGTTTGCCATTGAATTATGAGAAAAATGAGGCAAGATGAGCCACCCTCTTGCTCTCTACACTCAGAGAATTAATGAGATGTGACAAGGGCAGGACCTGCCAACCCATAAATCTGTGACAGGGCTCTGCTTCGAAAGGGAGAGAGATCGGGGTCACGCGTTAGCTCCATCCCTGCAGTGCTGGCACCCTGGGCCTTGAGATCTTCGTGCTTTCTCTGAGGAGCAAGTCCCTTAGAACTTCTTCAACCCATTACGTCTCCGATACTTAACTCCTTGATAAAGTTTAATTACCAATTAATATAAATTGCTATTCCTTCATACGTGTACGCTGCCGAGTCCCGCTTGCGTTGGGAGCTGAATGCGGTGCAGACAAATCAGTGCGTGTCGGTACGGCTGAGTAATTACAGGCTTCAAAACCTTCACTTGTACCAAACTTTGTGGCGAGTTCAGCCTTCAAAATACAGCGGAGCTGCAAACCACTGTCTCTTCCTGATAATTTTGCTGAAGCTGGCAAAGGCTTTTAGACTGCGACGCCTTTCCTGCACGGCTCCGTCTAGAAGTAAGTTGCGCTGAGTATTTCAGCTCCCATTTTTAAAGCAGCTTAACTGGTGCTAGTTCCTCATTCAGAGCCAGGGCAGCTTGCACGTGTGCTCGCAGTGGCTTTGGACGTTACCATCCCCTGGTGCTCCCTTTCTGCTTGCCCGAGCAGCCCCTGTGGTGTCTGTGCATGGAGCTCAGCCCAGTTCTTTACGCTGCCGCAGCAGCTGAGGCTCCCACGATGGTCAAAGGTAGGAAAACAGAGCTCAGAGGGCCAGGGCACAGCTAGAGGTAGAAGGGATTTCTTCTATTTAAGACAAAGATTTTAATAAAAGTTTGGTGTTTTTCTTTTTTTCTGCCTCAATAACTGCTTTACGCTCAACTAAAATCCTTTTTCGTTAGTGGAGAGCCCACAAATGGGATTTGCTGAGCGCCAACCCGAGGCTGAAGAAGCAGCTAATGTCAGTAGAGATCACTTTGCAGGACTTCAGGGTCAAACCCTGGTTAAGGGCAGCTAGGTAACTCGGTATTCTTGTGTAAAGCACCAAGAGCTCCGCTCCAGGAACATCCCATATAGATTGTGCTAATAACAGGGTCAATTTTTTGGCTTCTGGGACTGTCATTTAGGCTTCCATCACTCTTAGCTAAAAGAGGAGGCCTTGCTGCTCTGGAGAGCAGGGTAAGGGTGTGCTACCAGCCAGCAGAAAAAGAGGTTTGGAGCAGCCTAAACACAGTCCTTTGCCCTGATTCCAGCACCTGCTGGTCACAATCCACAGCTGTCAAAGCTTCTTGCAGGGGAAAATAGAAAAAAAAAAGCGGTCTGGTATTTATGATGGGTTTAACACTTAGATCAGGTCTTCTGTTATCATCAGAGAAATAAAGTCTGGAGCACTTTTCCTGACTCCTTGAGTCTGAGCGTACTTTGGCCTGCCTTGCTGTGGCTGGCACCAAAGCAGGAGCAGGCAGGTTTCTGGCTCCTCGCGGGTGTTAGGGGCTGCATCTGCTCACGGTGATTGTCTGGAAAGGGCTTTGGGGCTTTTCCTGACATTCAGGTGAAGTTGTTCGTGGGAATATTTTCTGCCTGTCTTTTTTTTGCTCGGCTTTCAGGTTTTTAGGAGAGATTAATGCTGAGAGATCAACTGTACGCTGAGCACTTGGGGAAAGACAAAAAGGCTGGTTGGAAACTAATGGATGCTGACAGCTCTCCGGTGGTTTGGTTGCAAAATGGGAAAAAAAAAATCAGTGTGAGGATCTCATAAGTGGGTATCATGCATTTAAAAACCTAAAATCAGGTCTGTGCTCTCTTCTGATGGCATTGTTGAGAACCCTTTTCTGCTCAAGCCTTTGGTTGGAAAGGAGCGGAGCAGCACCAGGGGTGGAACGGGCTCTGCGTGAGCATCCTCCTTCCACGTGGTTGATGATTCTGCCAGAGCAGAAACTGGCAGGTACATCTCTAAAAACAGTCTCCCAGAACTCCCTCCAACGTGTTGTCATAAGATGCATTTTGGAGAGGAAAGGAGAAATTGCGGGAGGCGCTGAAATCCCCTTTTCCCCAGCACTCGCTGCTTCGGGGTCCTGCAAGGATGCAGATACTGCGTGGGCTGGGTTTGGACGTGATTTCTGGGGTGCCCAGCACACTCCACCTGGTGCCAGGAGCCTCCAGGACATCATTCAGCAGGAGGTGACATTGGCTGCGGTGGCTCTTACGTGGTGCTGTGACAGTCGTGATTAATTGTCCTTAGAAATGACGGAAATAAAATTTTCTATTCCCAAGAAGAGGTCGGGTCTGCAGGGCTGGAGGAGCGACACATCCAAGTTACTGCAGGAACTGCAGCCAGGTTTGGCTTTCCTCTAACAAAGAAAAAACGTGAGATGAGCTTTGCCTGCTCTGAGTTTGCTCTGTCTGAAGTCTCCTCGGTGCAGACGGCTGCTTAACGCGGCTAATATTTGCTTAATGAAATATTTGTGCCCTTCCAAAGCAAACCTGCCAGGGTTTAAAACAGTTGATGAGGTTACAAATCAATAGGCGCCCTGCCCTGCTTGGCTGCATCCTAAGAAAATCCTACAATTAGCCGCGCGTGGTGCTTCTCTGCGTGTCTGTGGGTTGGTTTGCAGGGGCCAGCAGCCCTCCGGCAGTGATTTAGGGCAGGGGTTTGGCGTGAAGCTTCCCATCTGCCTAAAATTCCCCAGGACTTCTGTAAATGATGAAGAATTCCTCACTTACATGGCGTGGCAGGTCTTTGTAGGGTCTGGACAGTTTGAGTCCGTATCCCGTATATATGGCAGGCAGGTAAATATGGGGATAGGCGTACGACAGGAGAACAAAACGCGGCAGGAGCTTTGCTGGTAAAATTCCTGCGTGCTCACTTAGGATTGAGGTTGTGAGTTACTTCTAAGGACAGAAGAAGGAAGTACTTTTATGGTGAGAAGCTCGGAGCCGAGGCTCGGGGAGCCATCTTAGCGTGCTCAGGCTGTGCTGGGGGGGGCACACGCGCCCCGTGCGCCTCCCGGCTCCTTTCCTCGTTAGCCTCCACACGAGTGCACGCACTTTAATGGGCAGATTTGCTCCCCGCAGCTTTTCTCTAGGTGTTATTGTGCAGGAGGTTCCTCTCGCTATGGGTAAATGCTTTCCCCCACTCGGCGGCACCGTGGTGGTTGCAAGCTGTCCGCCGGCGGAGCCGGAGCGGAGCAGGGAATGCCCGGCTGGTTTTTAGCAGTTCCTTTTCTTACTGGCCCTCAGTTTTGAAATTCAGGCTCTGTAATTGTAAGACGTACGGCTGTACCACGGCGTATCAAACCAGGGGAGCGGCGTTTTCAATTTCCTCAAACTTTCTCTGCTCCTCTTTCCCCCACCCTGCCTTTCCTAACTTACTGCTGGGGGTGGTCACGGGGAGACCTCTCTGGTTCCCCGTCCCCCTGAGCTGCCTTCACCCTTGTTTTGTCATTCAAACAACTACAAAAAGCAGTAAACATAGCATGGAGCTGTGCTCTCTCTATTTTTAGAATTATTCCCGTGTCTTTACAGCAGAAAATTGATTTCAGGCTCGCTCCCTCCACCCTAAATTCAGAAGCCGTCGCGTCTCATGGTCTCCATGCAAAGCGTGTTGTCAGTTCTGTTATCAAGTCGAAAAGGGGAAACACGAAACCCCAGTCCTAGAGCACAGTTCCTGTTTTTCTGACTTGACTGTTTGAGCTCAGACTTTATCGCTGCTCGTTTTTTGGTAGGTTTGGAAGCAAACAAACACTGTCTGGTGGTGAACAACTGGGTCAGTCTGGGCCTAACCTTTATCCACCTTCACTTTCTTCCCAGTGATGCTGAGGCACCCCTAAATTTGAGGGGGGTGTTAGGTCACGTTAGGCTTGTCCTGGCAGGGAAGAACAGAAAGTGATAACTTTTTAAGATTGACGCAATATAACGTAGTAGAAAAGTTACTACAGATGATTCACGCCGATGGCAGCCAACGCAGCCGTGCAAATCCAGCATCCCGCAGCCTGGAACTGCAAGGAAACAACAAATATTTGCTCCAGGTAGTGGTTTTCCAAGTGCATTTTCTTTTCCCTTGATGATGTTGCCCCCCAAATTGCTCAACCTCAGCAGAAACTCACAGCTTTGTCAGTGAAGGTGGAATAAAAGCCTGCCATACCTTGGGAGGCTGTGTTCTCATCAGCCAACCGTGTCTTGCTCTGCTGCCAGCGACCTCTCACGCTCCTTCCCTTGCTCATTTGCTTTATGATCTCTTTTAAGGCATGAATATAAAAATTGAGTTCTTTGCATCAGCAGATGTGACAGCAAGGCTGGCAAAGGCTTTGATTAAAAATCATACACACCACGTAAACCACTCTGGAGGAGTACCTATGTGTATAAGGTGTCCAGATCACACGTTGCCACCTGTAGTGTCTGTGTAGTATTAAGCAGATTGTAATTAGTGCGAATAGCTTGATTAACCTTGATTAAATCACACAGCTGCTATGAAGGCTCTGGGATGGCTGCCCCGTTCTCTGCTGCTGTTTTGATCGTAAATGTGCAGCTGAAGCATCGAAGTTACGAACTTAGCAATATGGAAATTCCCTGTATGTGACTGCTGGTTCCTGTAAACTACAGTAAATAAGACTAAGGCTTGCTTTAGGAGGGTTTTTTTTTCTGTTTTTTTTTTTTTTTTTTTTTTTTTTGGTGTGGTTTGAACAAAGGCTGGCAGGCTGCGCTCACGACCTGCCGACTCCTAGCCCCAGGGTCTGCCCCTTCTGAAGGGAAGGGGCTAAAAGAGGCTTTGTAAAGCGAGGTAATCGGAGCAGAATTTTTCAGGAGTGATCTAATCACGCAAACTTCACAACTTCGGGTCCTTCTTCACCTTGGCTTTTGGTCTATTGTAGCGTAATCCCGTGAGTCATTTACTCAGAAGCGATCATTGAAGGCTGGAGGAATATTTACAAAATTCTGATGAAACGCTAACGACCGGGGTTGCTCGCGGGGCCACGCGTGGCCCGGCCATATCAGAGGTCCCGAGGTCGGCGGTGACCCTGGCCGGGGGATAAAATAAGAGAAGTTTCAGGCAGCCCTGGGAAAGGAGGGACGGCAGGAGCTGCTGGGGGTGAGTCAGCCCCGGCTGAGTCAGTGCTACAAGTGATTGAACGAGACAGTCCCTGCCTGGCTATTTTTAATATTTGCTTACTCACATTTACTGTACGGAGCTCTTTACAGGAAAGGTAGGTAGAAGCTGCTAGGTCTTCACGCTGCTTTTTATGGTGGGGACTTTATTTCATTGATTTGGAGCGATGTCTTCAGTGTTGCCTCTCTGTTTCATAAGGGATGTGATCTAATATATTTAAGAAGTATTTTGGTGTTTTATCCACAATGAATATTCAATTCATGTTTTTTTTTCTGTTGTACAACCCTGCTTGCAATTTCCATAATGCTCAGTGCTGCCTTTCTCGGGACAGCAGCGTGCTCGGCTCTGCAGTTCTGGTGACCAGTAAGGTGAGCAGTAAGGTGCCCGCTCCTTGGCAGACACAGGTATTCTCTCTACAGGTGTTGACAGCTCTGTTTGCAGGAGGAAGAAGTAGAGGAGCTCGCTCGGGGTTGCGTGCGTGTGTCGTGGAGTTCAGCGGTGGCTTCCTGTTTACTGCTGCTGAGCGAGGATTTGGGCTCGGGCCAAAGAAGGTGCAAGAGTGTGGCTTTGTGGATTCGCTGTTACGCCGGCCCGCAGCCGCCTCTCCCCGGCCATCCCCACCTCCTGGCAAGGTGCTGCAGGAGGGACCGCAGCCGTGGGGCGCACGCAGGGCCTGGCACTCACTTCTCGTGCCGTGCAAACGAGCCTCCGGTGCGCAGCCGGGTTCCTCGAGCTCCGTGTTGGTGCTGAAGCTGCTCGGGGTCACGATTCTGCAGACCAGAGGCTCTGTGGTTGAGCTGGGATAAACTGGGAGTGCTTCGGCTGTTACAGGTGAGATAACCCGTGCTCATCAGCCCCTTGGAAGGAAAGGCCGACCTGTTGGGTGTGCAGCTCCTGTCGTGGGACTCACCAGCAGCAGGAGGCAAAGCAAGAGCCGATGGTTTGTCGGTGCAGAGTCATGGCAGCAGGGAAATGATCCTGAGCCTGGAGCTGTTGGGAGAGAGGCCTTGGAAATGAGGGCAGGAGGGCTGCAGCCAAGCAACGTCTGCTCCAGTGTGCTGCTGAAGAGCTGCCATAAAACTGTACCCAGAATGGGAAGTGCACGGTGAGGATTGGCCATAAACTTTTATTAAATTGCTCTTAGCCAAAACTGGGAATGGAGAAACAGCGAGCTCCTGTAAACCTGGATAACATCACGGCACTCCTGGGAGGGCCAGCAGACTCCTGAAGATGTAACAGTTATATTAACCGCCGTGTAACTTTTTTTTATTTATTTTTACTTTGGACAGACTTCTTTATAATAGGCTTCAAAGAGTTTTCCTCGAGGTTCTGAAATACAGAGTATGTACGGCTGGGACTTTTCCCACCATTTCCATACATCGTGCGACGCGCAGAGGAGGATGATTTCCTTGTTAAAGGGAAGACCACCAAGTTACCGTGCTGTAGCTGTGTGAACGGGGCAAGGAAATGCTTTCTAAAAAGAGAAATCAACGAGCTGTAAACAAACGCGAGATGATTCAGCCCCAGCAGAATTTTGGAGAAAAGTTCAGTCGGACGGCTGAGCCGGAAGAGGTACAGGGCTTTCTAGGCAGAAAAGTGTTCAGACTGTCAGACTGAAATTGTTGTGTGTGGTGAGGTCCCATCCATCGCCCCAGCTCCGTGTCAAGGGCTAGAGGCTGCCAGGGTACAGATGAACATAAAGGCAAGCTTCAGTCATTCTGTGACCAACCCATCAGCGAGAGGACGCTTCTGAAAGCTGCAGCGTAAGCTCCACGACCTGTAACGCAAACAGGGCTCGTGGAGGGAAGAAAAACAAAGTTCTGCTGCTCAGCGATGTACGCGGGAGCCACTGCTGCCTTACCACCTTTGAACCGCTGTTGACACAACTCTGAGGTCAATACGTAAAACTTACTCCGTTTATCTGGTTAGTTAAAAATAGCCCGGGGATTTGTCCAAGAGATTGAATGAATTGAATGCAAATATTTGGATTGTTTGATAGGGCGATGCTGGGATATAAGTCAGCGCTGACAGAACACTTGCAGCAGCAGTTCTCTTGCTTGGGACAAGCACACCACGCCAGGCCGTAGCATTCACAGTCAACCTGGGCAGTGGCTGTTCAGTAGAAAGCAGAGAACTCGATGAAATGAGATAAAATTTTGGTTGCAAAAATCCACCACAAGTGGGCACGGGGTTTTTGAGACCCTGTCCTGCTTTACTCAGCTGATCCAGGTGCGTGCAGGCGGCTGGATGCTGGTGTCTGTGCCACTCTAGGGCGGACCCGATTTACAGGCTCCTTGTCAGCCCCTGTTCCTGCTGAACAAGATGCTTGTGGCTAAGTCTGCGGCGCTCAAAGGCTGAATTGTCGGTTACCTTTGTTGTCTCAGGAGATCAAAACAATCCAAGATGAGCAGCAGCCCATGGCTCCGCTTCAGGCAGAAAAAAACAACTCTCAGATAAGACTCATTGCAGCAGTTGGCAGCCGGCATCTGCTGCTATTTCAATTTCTCAAGTCCTGTAGGGGAATCACTACAAAAATAAGACAGGGCCTGGGCTCTCCTAGTGTCCAGAGGGCACTTGGGATGTGGCTGACACCGTTTGCACCCTGGAAGGAGCAGGTGATGCCTCTCCAGGTGAACAGTTGTGTGTGCATAAAGCAGCAAGTGTTGGTTGCAGGGTTGGGCACAGAAGGCTAAAAGAGCTGAGAAGGAGCATCAAATCCTATTACTGGAGAGCCACAGTGGTTTAGGCTCTGCTTTTTGGTAATCTTGCTGCTTGGCAGAGCTCGGTTTGTCTATGCAAACCTCGTTTCTAAATAGCTTCACTGCTTGGTTTCCTTTATTTTAATTGGCTTCTGCTGATTTACTTGTATTTGACTTTGAGGAGGAAACAAGCCTGCAGCTGTGAAAAGGGATTTTTTTTCCACGTTCAGCTCTTTGTCATGGCTTGGATCAGAGAAAAATGACTTAGGGTGAGATTAGGTAAGAAGCATCTTGGGCTCAATCTCCCAGACTGGCACGAGGGGCACATGGCACCCAGCTTGAAGGCAGACACCTGCATTGAGCTGCGTGCTTGGGAAAAGGACAGTGTGCAAGTCTTGCCAGGCACCCTCTCAGCTCTAGCTGGGGAACGTGTGTTGAACACAGCACTTTTTTCTTACCAAACCATTTACCTGAGACCGAAGCCAGCAAAGGTCAGTGCAGACTCATTTTTCAGCTATTGCGTGTGCTGCTCATTGGTGGGAGAAGAGCTAGAGCAGTGCTCGGCTCTTTAAAGAGAAAAGAGGAGTTCCTGTCCCGGGCAGTCTGAAAATAAACCAGTTTCAAGATCTGTCACTGTTATTCTTTTTTGTTTTTTTCTAAAAGTCAGTTTATGCACCGTTTTCTGGCCTTTTCTGTTTTCTCACACGCTTGCAGCCACCCTGGCTGGCCTTTGGGATGCCTGAACCGCAGGAGGAGAGGCCCTTGGTGGGAAGGATGCAGCAGTCCTGGCGGGGATGAGCCGCTCCCCTGTCCTCCCCCAGCAGCTCCAGCCTTGGTGAAGTGGTGAGGAGAGCAGGAAACAAGCCGTGAATGGACTTGAAGAGGAACTCCAGTCTTGTCGTCTCATACTTGGTGTCTGACAAGCCAATTAACTGCTTGGGGTTCCTTCTGACTAATGGGAACAAACATGTTTACAGCTGGCTGTTCTGCAGGTGTGCTCTGGTGAGCAGTCAGTCATAAAAAGTAATTGCTCTGCGTGGCTATCGCAACAGCTGGGCCATAAAGGCCTGCATTTCCCACTCATTAATGTCCCAGCAGCAGTCAGTGCTTCTCCTCCTCGGCCATATGTGTCTTTGGAGAAATATGCGTGGGCAACTTCATACAGAAAACCACCCGAAATGAGCCAAATCCATCCGGTTACTTCGTTTCAGCATGCACCAATCACAAAATTCAGGAAAATGACGCGAGGCCGTGTTAGCTGCTCCTTTTCTGAAGCCTCTCTCGCCTGCCCACCCAGCTCTACGTCCAGCCTTCCCCTTTCAGCAGGCCCAGCATTTGAGCCCCGCTGTGCTCCTGTGGGTTGAGCAGATCCTCTGCCACCCTGCAGCTCCCTGTCCTCGGATGCCGGAGGCCTCGTCCACGGGCCGGCTGTGTTTTCATGTGAAGTGCTGAGCTAATCCGTCTCCGGCTTCTCTGAACTTGGAACAAATTTTCTATACGCAGTCCAAATAGTTTTGATCATTAAAATAGTTTGAATCAGCGTCGTCCAGTGGCTTTCCATGGGAACGTTTGGGGTTGGAAGCTCCTTGCTGTTTGCGTGCTTTTCAACACGCCTCTCGTGTGCGTACATGAATAAATAAGTTTTTTTCCCTTACTGTGTATTGCAGTGTTAATTAACCTGAATGCTTTTGGCTTTTAAATAACGGTTCCCCTTTGCAACGTCTACTACCATGAAAACATTTACCCTCTATTTTTTGAGTGCTTTAGTACTGGTGAGAGTGGTAATCTGCATTTTACTTCCAAAGGGTGCCAGGGGATCTGTGCGGTGTGTGGGGTGGGCAGGGGGGGCTCTGCTCACGGTCACGGAGAGAGCCACGCATGGGGCAAATCCGTTTTCGAACACAGGTGGTGCTTTGCATGGCGTAGGAGAAATTAAAAAGCAGTTTATATTGGGCAGGGGGAGAGGTGGTGCCACTTCTGGACCGGTGCCTCCAGCTTTTGAGATGCAGAAGCAGCTTTTTTCCTGACGGATGTAGGACTTTGTGCGTTGGAGAAAGACTGGCTGGTCCTTCCTGGTGAAGGGATGTGACGTTAGTGCCAGCAGGTAGTACTGCCATGTTCCTACCTCACACACGTGCTGGGGGAAAGGAGGGGGACAAGAAGAGTGATGCTCTTCTTGCAAAAAGACGCTCTGTTCCTTCGCGTGTCTGGGTTTTGCTGAGCTGGGTGGAGCTTTGCCAGGACACAGCTTCTGCCTGAAGGGCAGGGGGGCAGCACCTGAGCATCCTTTGTTGCTGCTAAGGTGTATTTCTCCTTCTTGGTTGCCTTGGTTCCCTTGATGGCAGTGCAGCCGTGCGTCAGAGGTAATGGACAGGAGGGGGTGCGCCCGCTGGAGGAGCGTTTGGTGGCTGCAGGCAGGGAACGTGCCTCAATTTTTTTTTTGCCAGTTTGTCTTAATTTGCAGCCCTGTTGGTAAGACCAGAGGCAGTCCGTGCTCAGATCTTGAATCCTACTGATTTTTTTCTCATTCTTCCATCCCTGTTCTGCTTGACTGCGCGTGGAGAATCGCACAGATGTCTTCGCACCGCCACGTGCAGCTGCGCTTGGCACCCCGCTACCAGAGCACTTGCCTCTTCACGGAGATGTCTGGGCTTCAGCTCCCAGCTCCTTTCTGCGTCGTGTTGGAGCTCTTTATATGGCACCTGACGGGAAGGGCTTTGCTTGAGAGACCGTCTTTAACCCCGAAATTGTTCTGGTACCGTGGGGCTACGTGGGCCAGCCAGAACTGCACGCAGAGCCGTAGCGGTGGGGCTGCTGGTGTTAAAGTAAAAACAGAGGAGAAGAGAAAACAGAGAGGGGTAAGAGACTTCTGAGACCAAAATGCTCTTACTCTTGCTAGCAAATCCAAAGTGGGCTCTGAAATGGTATGGTTTTGTAGGTTTATTATAGAAAGCGTGTTTACTGGTTAGTAGCCGTCTTTGTTGGTGGTTTTGCTCTGCGCAAGGAGGCAGAGATAACTGGCGAAGTTTTGTTTGCTTTTGTTTATGACTTGTTTTAAATGGTGAGCCCTGAAGAGTGAGCTTTAAAATTATCTTCTCACCACATTAAAAAAAAGCAAAAAAAGCAAACCATCAAAAAACACTTACCAAAGTGCAAAGCCACCACAGGAAGCCTGTGACTACCAGAAATCTTCGTGAATAAAGCAGCCGGGGGGGGGTTCGAGCGTCTTGCCATCTGCACGGTAGATGTTGACCAAATAGCTGAAACTGTTCGAGCCTTTACAAGAGGTTTAAGCACGAGCTAGTGACACTTATTTGTGAGGTGGTGAAAGTGCAAAGAGGTGCTAGCATTTCGGCTCCCCCTCGCAGGGCTGCTGCCATCAGCCCGAGGTTGCTGGTCGCCTTGGGGGGTTCCTGCTGCTCAGGAGGTGCCAGGGGCCAGAAGTGTTTCTGGATGACGCTGGGTGAGTTCCTCCTCCGGGCTGAGGAACTTGGGCTTTGGGGACACCTCCTCCTTCACCCAGTCCTTCTCTGAGGCCTGGTGCCCCCGGCACGGGGTGTGAGGTACGGGGACGGGGCTTGGTGGTGCCCCCCGGTTGCCACCACGTGCAGCCGGGGAGCAGGAAGCAGGGGGTGGGGAGAACTGGGACAAAAGTCTCCATTTTGTGATTTGAAAACGAGAAAGGTTAAGAACATCTGTAGTTGCTCTCAAGGAAGTGGCTACGGGGCTGAGCACGAGAGAAGTGACCGTGTGCGGTTACCGCGCCGGGAGCTTCGCGAGAGTGGTCTGCGAGCAGCCGGCGAGGGGTAGCTCTGCAGGAGCTCTGTGGTCACCGAGAAGTCCCGGCCCCTTGGTGTGTTTTGCATACGCTCCCAACTAGAAAGCTGTAGAGCGTGTGAAGTCTGCCTACTCGTCCCGTTGGTATTTGGGGGAACCACTGCTGCTCGTTCTGCCCCCGGTGCTCGAGGCCGCCGAGTGGGATGGGGGAGAGCCGGGCTGGTTAGCAGCGCCGGCGCTGATTTCCTGGTAAGTGGGCACGTCGCCGAACTCCTCCTCCTCTGTTCTCCTGCAGAAGAGGCGTGCTGGAAGTGTTCTTGTGCTGGTTAAGCAGTCTTGCCTCTGCTGGGCGTCAGCTGTTGGCTTGTTTGGGTTGGTTTCTTACGAAAGATCGGAGGCAGGCTTGGAAGTCCGAGTGCCATCGTGGTAAATCTGAGCTCTCCTGTTCTTTAGAAATAAATACAGCGTAGGATTCCCCCGATGGGGAGCACCAGCAGATCATGGAGGTGGCTGTTACATCTGAAGGGACATTTTGTTGCTGTGTTATGCTAAAGGTGGTGGTGTTTTTTATGCTAAAGGTGATGTGGTTTTGTGAAAGCGGGCTGCAGAGATACCCCTGGGTAGGTACTAAGCCTAAATAGATACCCAGGAGAAACGGGGCAGCTGTCACGGAGCTGGGGCTCAAATCCCCTGCAGCTGCACCCTGCCGAGCAGCTGGGATTGCTGAGCGGGGCGGATCTGGATGGATGGTGGCACGTGGAGCTCCTGCAGAGAGTGTGCAGATGTACAGCAAGTCCCGAGGCATCAGGGCTCTTCGCTGCACGTATCACCAACATATGTTTTTTCTTCCACTCCTTCTGCGTGGCAGTGTCTTGCACGGAGTTTTAGCTGTTGACAAGCACTGAAAACACGTGCGTGGTGTTGCCGTGCCCGTTTGGGTGACCTGCTGAGCATCACTTGCCAGCTGAGCCCTGAAGCAACGAGCTTCGTGTGCCCGTACCGCTGCCTCTTCCAAGGAACCGTGGATTTGTGCAGCTCTTCGCCACGCTGGCTGATTGTCCCGCAAGCTTTTGCCTGCGTCTGAAGAGACCTTGAGGAAAGCCCTGAAATCAGCGCCGTGCCACCAGGAAGAGGCCGAGTTTCCTGAAGACCTGCTTCCCTGCTGGGAAAATGAGGTGGCTCCTGGCCAGGGGCGAGCCGCCGCGTGCTGGCACAGCACAGGGGGCATAGGTGAGCGGTCTTGGGGGGACTCGGAGGAAGGAAAGGGGTCATTAGTGTCATGTCCCAGGCAGGAATAAAAACCTCTGATTGTCCATCCTCTTCAGGCCTGGAATCCCCCTGCAATCCCGTTAGCATCGGTTTGGTAATCAAGCTTTTTTTAGCTGGTCGGTTTATGGGAAAACAAAACAAAACAAAACAAAAACAACAAAAGAACTTTTATCTGGGTTGTGCGTGATCTGAGTTCGGGAGCATTGGCTACATGGTGATAACGCAGAAATCGTGTCGTTGTGTGGTAGGTGTGCAGTAGGTTTCCAAAGTGGGTTGAAGCTTGATACGTAGATGTATTTACCTCCGAGGTACTGCTTTAGCTGAAAGCTGCCTAATACTGACTGCTAAGGGATATAACAACAGGCTGTATCATTTGAAGGTGTTATTATACCAGAAACTGTGGATGAGAAAGGATTCGGTACAAGTT
Organism: Netta rufina; assembly: GCF_964035555.1. Lineage (NCBI taxonomy): Eukaryota > Metazoa > Chordata > Aves > Anseriformes > Anatidae > Netta > Netta rufina. The sequence continues at coordinate 2,066,735 of NC_140131.1, forward strand.
TGTAGTCTAGAAGCAAGCTCTAAGAATTGCTGTTCCTTCCACACCAGCCCAGCTAGGGGAAGCCCAGTTAGTGTCCAGAGGAGCATTGGGCTGGAAAGAGAGGAAAACGGGACTGTGTGCCTGCTCACACGTCTGCAGCTGCAGTGACAGACCAGACAAGAAGCGTGGTAAACTAACACGCAGCTTCTCAAGCGAGCTGAAAATGTTCTTCCCACATAGGTGACATGTCATGAAATTCGCAGAAGTTTTTGAAATCGAGTTGGAAAAGCACAGGAAATGAGCGCGCTGAGTTCTCATAGTGCGACAGCCAACTGAGTGGGTTCATAAAGCACTCGGTCTGGTCTGAAGTAGTCAGTACGTGAACGCTATAGGAGCCTGCATCCTCTGCTTTTCAGAGTTAGATTGCTAAAAATGGAAATCTATCACATCTGTTAGTGTAAGCGTGCGTGCAGTGAAGGCTGGTGACCTACCCATCATGTGCACTCCGTTTTTCGCTTCTTAAGAACTTCACTAATCTTCAACGTTAACTAATTTTTGCTGAAAATTTCCGTCCCGCGTTCTCAGCCCGATGTTTAAATCAAAGTTTTACAACACAGATCAGTCACATCGCGGAATGAATACTATCGAAAAACCCAAGGGGAATTAATAACGCTGCTTGTAGGGCAGAGGTAAACAGTGTGGGGCGGCATCGCTCGTGGGGGACAAAACCAACCCTTTGAGAACAAAGCCAACCCCGAACGGTGCGTTCAGCAAAAGGGTCCCGTGGGAAAAAAGGAGGCGGCGAGCGCATCCATCGCGAGGGTGAATTAATAGTGCGTATACACCGAAAGGACGCAGATACAGTGCAGAAGGCAACCTCATAGTAATAAATGGGGTTTGGATTTTCAAAAAGAACATCTTAGGGAAGCCTACATATTACTTTGTGAGCGTAAGCAATCGTAAACATCCCCTGGCTGCGTCCTTTTCGTGAAACAAGAAACAAAGCGGGCTGCGAGAGAAGAAAAAGAGGAAGAGCTTGAAAATAGTGCATAAAACCAAGTTCTGGTTTGGACAGATACTATCCGGGATTTTCCTCTCCTTGTGTTTTAGGGACTTTTGTCCCCGAAGCAGGCCTTCCAGCATTGCGTTTTGCTTCCAGTTCTTTGGCTGTGGTGGTTCCAGTGCCTGGCAGCGATGGCTGGGGAGGTGCGGCGGGGCCGGCGCCTCCTTGCATCTGGGCGGCAGCACCGTCCATCCGTCCGTCCACGTCTCACTTTCGTGTCAACTCCCCAAAACGTGCAGGAAGCAACACTTAATTTTCAGGTCCAAGCAAGTCTCAGCGCACAGGTTTGCCTCCGCTTGAGCGTGGACATGAGCTGTGTGGGTTTCTTCTCAGAGCCTGTGGAGGATTCATGTGTTGCCTTTGTCTGGGAAAATGTTTTATGTGTCCAACTCCGTCGCTCAGGTAGGAAACCAGAGCTAGGGGACACCCAGAGCCTCGTGTGAGCTCACGTGAGATATTTACAAATGCCTGGTGGAGCTCGGAGCCAGTTTCTGTGGTGTCTGATACCTTGAAATATCCCCCAGCTGACGATTTAATCCTGTTTCCTTATTCTAGGGAAACGCTTCTTGCGTTTCTGTTTCTTTTTGTAGAGCGTGGGCTCTCAGCAGAATGTGCCAGCTTGGCAGGAGGTGTCGCAGCCCCGTCGGCTTTTCCTGTTCCTCCATCCCCGTCGGCGTGTTGACAGCTGCCTTCTGATCAGGGACAGATCGGCAAATAGATTTGAAGTATTTCGTTTATTCCCCTTCCTTCTCTTTCTTTGACTTTTGAGGCATACAGGGTTTGGGAGTGGTTATTCAACTATGTTGTATATTTGTCTTTTTTTCCTGAGAAATGCTGGGAACATTGGGCTTGAACCGTTCTGCTTTTACTGATAAGATCTTGGCTGCGGCATCTTAGGCAGGAATTGGAGTTTTCACCAGATACTTTTCTTCCAAATTTTCATTAAGGCTTAATAGTTCAGTAGGCAGACCAGAAGCAAACTGATTTTGAGCAACCTGCCTTCTAGAATTCCCTCTACCAAATTTTATGGGGTCTTCATCTGTGTATGAGGACAGAAGGCTTTTTGCAGGTCTTGGGTCTGTTGGTTGACCTTGTCCAAAGAAATTAGATGTCACTTTTGGCACTTGTGACGCCGTGGTATTGTTTACGTGCTCGTGCACCAAAAATCACGAATTTTGTGGTTGAAACCCTTTGTGAGAAGGATGAGTCATTGTCCCCCTCTGCTGGTGGGTGCCCCGGGCTGGGAATTGGCTCTCCCAGCCAGCCAGCTGAGCTACTCGGCGGCTCCAATACGGCCTTCCAAGGAGGTGGCAAGTATCTGTGTGTAGGTAGGGCAGGATTGAAGTGATCAAAGAAACCTTTTGCTCAGGGGAGAGCTCAGAAGACTCTAACACATCAGCTTTCAAGGTGTGGTGTTAGCAGAGGGTGCATGGGATGAGCCTTCCTATCTTGCCCTAAGGATCTTCTCAATGTGCGTCGCAGAAGACCGTTGTCACGTTAGGAGCAGAGAGCGGCGAAGAGAAACGTGCTCTGGGAAGAGCGAAGGCTGTGCAGTCACACAGCTTCCAGCAGAGTCAGGCACATCTGTCATCGTGTCCCCGCCACCCCGGGTGATGCCTGTGGAGGATGGTGTGGGCGCCAGGCAGGATGAGGCCTGCCGAGCGCGGCGCGAGCCAAGCCGAATGAACTCGAGGAGGGAGGGCTGCAGGGGTGCCCACGGGCTCGTCAGCGAAACGCTCAGGAGGGAGGGAGATAATCCGCAGAAGATAAACCAAAATCAGTGCTCCACCGAGGCTCTGAAACTGTCAAGTGACAGGGGATTAAAATTCCCCTCAGGGTCCTTCTGCCATGAAGCTGTGACAGGGCTGCGTGAGGCAGGCTTTGGGCTGGAGGCGCTGAGGTGAATGTGGTGGCCTCAGGCAGGCCGGGGCCAGGAGCCCGGCCATTTTGTGAGGGAGAGGTGGGGCAGGGAAGGAACCGGCCTCAGTGGGGCTCTCAGGCCATCACCATGCCCTTCTGACAGGGTGCTTTCCTCATGAAGGCTCAGTAATGAGCAGCAAGGTGGGAGCTGGATGCTGGGCTCTCCTCTCGTCCCCAGAAACGTGCTGCAGAAGAAGCAGCGGTGTGGTTCGTCTCTGTTCTGGGAATTGCTGCCCCGATTAGCAACAAGCAGCAGCCATTAAGCAAAACCAAGGAACGCTACGTTGAGAAAAACCAGTTTTGATTTATGAATCTGCAAGGGCAATGGTTTTACATTTCCCTTCACATTTTAAAACCTCTAGACAATCTTTTTAATGTTGTGCCCACGCAGACATTAAAATATATTGAGTTTCAGTTGCAAGATACGTCGTTGAAAAGGGAGTGTTTTCAGTTAGATTACAGCTCCGTCCCTAACCTTTTGCATTTACATTTTCTGGTGCTCTGCAGACATAATTACTGGCTTGTCTGCCTGTTCCAGTAATTGCGCTCTCAATTACTTCTTCCCCATATTATTGCTGAGGGAATGTGTCTAGAAACTCAAATTTAACATTAATGTGACACAGATGAAAGGAACATGCGATTTAATTGTAAACATGTGCTGTGCTGTTAAATATTATTTTTGTTGTGATGGTGTGATGCTTGCTGGGCACTTCCCAAGCACAAGGGAGGCGTGTGGTTCCGTGCCAGGCTTTCCCCAAACTAAGCCTAAGGCTTATCAAGTGATATCTTTAAAGTCTGCTATGTGGGATTAAGGCCCGATGCTGTTGCAGCAAAACCAATATGCGTTTAGTTCAAGTACGTGTTGGCAGAGAGAGGGGAGAAGAGATAAAGGAGGGATGGAGGGTACAGATGGAGGAGTCCTTCAGCCTTGGATGGGTGATGGGCAACATTTACCACACCAGCACGTTGAAGAGGAACATCCGTGTGTGCCAGCTCCTTTGCCGATGCCCCACGCTCTGTCATTAGGACTGGGACTAGGGAGACTCCTTACTGATGCCCACTCTTTTCCCCGTGCTTCTTAAGCATCCCTCTAGCACCTCTTTAGTTTTACAGCCCCAGCATCAGACACTACATTAAATAGAGGCAGTGTCACACCTACCATTAAAAAAAAAAAAAAAGTATTGATGTTTTCCCGAGTTTGCTTCAGGTGATACAGATAAGCTGTACCTTTGGGTGGGGGTAGTTTTGCAAAGCAGCCCCAGAATACTGAGGTTATTTGTGGTCATGGGAAAAGCTTAAAAAAACATAGGCTCTTGGAAGGTGTCCCTGCTGCCTGAAGGCATGGAAGTTACTGCTATGTTCCTTGTGAACAAGGCTCCTCCAAGAGAAATGGGAGCCTGGCAGTGATGCTCACTCCTGTGGGCAGTCCCCGTATCCTCTGCCACCCAGCCAAGGCTCTGCATCTCCAGCAGAGCAAAGAAGAGTAAAAGGGCAAAGAACAGAACCTGATAATCTGGAAGGGGGGTCTAGCGAATAATTACGATTGCTAACATTCATTTAAAAGTTACAAAAAATGAAGTGACTTCAAAAGCTATGACGGAGGTGAAGCAAAGGGAAAAATACTCCTTTGGTGTTGCAGCTGAGGGTTGCTTTGGGCATGACTAGACAGATTGGTGATGCTCTGAAAATATGAAAAAATGATAAAACAATCACGGCTTTCCACCCGCTTTTTATTTGCCTCTCAACCAGTGCACCCAAAGAGGCAAAAAGAATTAGTAGATTTATGAAGAGTGTGTGGACTGCACTCCTGGGCGCTTGCTCTGACTGTATTTGGTTGACTAGATCTGGATCTGTGATACATTACTGGAAAGATTCTGTCTGATCACATGTGGCTTTTTATCAGCCTGACCATGTATTTGGTGCCTCTGATACTGTACAAAGGAATTCCTGACTTCTTCTTCTTTTCCAGCCAGGTACAAGTTGCTCTTGGAGAGCGTGAAGATAATCTGTTTCAGTCGCGTAGAGGATCAGACAGTCACATAAATGCAGGTGTGTTGGGTTCTGAGGTTTGGTTTTGTTTGTTTTTCGGTGGGAGGATTATGTTTGTAAACTACAGAATTGGTGGTTTGGGCTTTTGTTATTAACTGAACTGAAGTTTAGTAAAATGTGGAACACAGACCCCAGAGTAAATGAAGTCTGTGGTCACTTAACTCCTTTCTGCCCTTTCTGTTTAAGTATCAAGTATAAAATGCTGTGCGCCTTTCCTTTTGAGTCAGAGCTCCCTTGTATGCCTTCTTGGCAGTCTGAAAGATCTTTCATTAAGCCACATTTTCACCCTGACACACAAAGTATAAGGAGTTCAAAAAAACAAAGGATAGGATGGGAGAAAGTTATCTGAAGTATTTAGCTGTTAAGATAGATTGTAAAAATAGAAGATGACTTTTTTTTTTAAGGAAACGTAAATTGTACTGTTTATGTTAGCCAGCCTCAAGTATTGTTTTTCAATCAGTTAGATACTTAAGGATGTGAAAGTTATTCCTGCTTTACAGTAAGAGAAACCTTTCAGAATAGTTGTGGAACGACCAGAACTTCAGCTGAGGGGAATTATTTGAAGCAGTTACCAGAAACAGAATAACCATTGACATTTATTTTTTCACTTTTCCCCTCATTTATGAAAAAAGTTGGCTTTGAATAATCAGGTTACCAATATGAAAAGATTGAGAAATGCTGTGCCTAGCTCATCACAGTATTCAGTAACCTTCCTAAGCAACACATTTGTGTACTGACAAATATTTTCACAAGAAATAAGGATGAGCCAAACTGAGCCTTCAATTTTGTACCTTCAAGCAATCTCTAATTTTATCTATGAATTGCATTTTATTTATTCTATGACCTAAATAGTCTACTTCCAGTCAAATTTTTATTTTTGTCTTTTTTTTTTTAATATGGAAATTTGTGTTTTGGAATGTTTGCTACTGAACTGGCAATTAAAAATATGGAACTAAATCAATCAAACTCTCCTTCATCATGTTTTCTTTAAATGTTTCCTCCACTTTCAGTATCTAAATGTAAAAGAAGATTGCAAAGCCATGGCTTTCTGTGCAAAAATGAGGAGCACAAAGAAGAGCGAAGTAAACCTGGAAGCTCAGCATCAGGGTTTAGAAATACTCTTCTACCTGCAAGATGAAGATCCCATTCGGTATACCAGTGGCGAGTTTACCTCGGAAGAGTTGTGCATTGAAGCTGCCCGGAAGTGTTGTGAGTATATGGATTTTGTAGGAGTTTTCAGTGACAAGGCGTGACAGCATTAAAAGTGGTAATTCCTTCTTTGCACATCAGTCAGTAAGTGTAGAAAAAGTAAGCATGATACAAAGTCTAGGGTGGAAACCTTTTCCAAGGGTCTGCTCGGGCAGTTCTCAAACTGTTTAGAGTAAAAGAAATGGAAGGGACTTTCTTGAGATTCATGTAAAATGGTGATCTCTCACCCTGGTTTCTGGCAGATACAAGTACTGATTTCTTTTAGTGGGATTGATTAGGCTTCTTACAGGAGAAGAGGAGACACAGTGTGCAAATAGGTTACACAAAGCTGTTTTTACCTTATACTAGATGGTAAGCCCGTCAAGATCTGTTCCATGTTATTTTGGAGAGGGCTAATTGGAGAAAATTTATCCATTTGCTGCTTTCCCAGTTTTAATTTTCTCTTTTGTTGCCTGACACTTCTTTGCAGAATTACAACGTCTGTAGTATTAATAATTCACCAGTTAAGATTAGTGTGTGTCTAGTTAAGATTACCATAACTGTGCACAATCCTGGTAATACAGAAATGTATAATGAAAACTTCTTGCTTTGCCGTTGTGTTCCTTGACTCAGCAAAATAGTTGAATATCTGTATAATTCTACTGGGATCAGTCTATTTAATCCATGTTTAAGCCTCATGAATCCTAGGTGTAGTGTACTTCTGCATTTACACTTCTGAACTTCTGAGGTTCTTTTATCCCCCTGAATTTTGTGTCTCAAGGTTCCTGGAATACTAAACACTGCTCAGCTGATACGGGAGTAGTAAATCCAGCTGTATAAACATCTAACTGCCTGTTTGGGCACAAGCTTTCTGTAGTTTTGCAGTATTTTCTTTTCCCACGCCATCTTGGTTCTTGTGAGATTGAGCACCCTCCAGTTCATTTACCTACTTACGTCTCTTTCATTCTACAGACAGGAATGATAAGAATCTGAAGGACAGATCTCATCAAATAAGTACTCATATTGTTTTTGAGTACTTTTAATGAGAATTAGGAGTACTTAAAACCTGTTTGTGTCAGCATGTAAGCTGTGAGCTGCTGCTCTTTGTAGAGGTGCAAGCCTGTATACTGTGCAACTGCAGCCAGTGATTTCTGTTAGAAAGTTAAAAACTTTTAAAGAAATGACTTTAGGTGAAGTTTTCCTTAAGGGAACTTCTTTCTGCCTTCTCTTGGTCTTTGCTAAGTCTACAACAAGTGCGTGTGAAGGACAAAAGCCTTACCCATTTCAGCAAGCCTGTGATGCTGATCTCTGCTGTAAATCACTGCTTGCGTAGTAGTTAAACCACCGACGGCAGCTACGTGCTGCTGGTTGGCCGTCTGGAAGTAGTGGGTGTCCAGCCCCATCTTCTGTGAACTTTGCAATTAGGTTGTTCAGGTTTTATTTCCTTGGTTTCTCTTCTTTTTTCGCACTCTCACGCAAATTCGAAGCAGAATTGGTTTCACTGAGTTCTGTAGGACCTGAACGATGTGCTCGGCAGTTGACCCTGATTCAGAACAGCACTTAAGCACGTGTTTTAGTGCTCTCTGGGACAGAGCTGCTTGCCTGGACGGGGCTTTTGCAAAAAGGCACTGCCTCCTATTGAACAGGAAGCTGAAGCAAGGAATTCAAACAAAGGCAGTCCTGTAAACATACCACTTGTTTTTCTCTGGGATGGTGTAAAGGCAAAGGTTAAAGCAGGTCAGCCTAGACCTACAAGTTAAAGTCTGTTCGTTGTTGGAAAACCCTCTGTTGAATTAGCAAAGAATGGAAAAATGATACGTTATGCTTTCTGCCTGTCTGCTAACGAGAAGGGGATTTTGATCATTTTCCTAAAACCTTCTCCTTCAGCTATGGGAGCAAAATTTATTAATCAAGTAAAACTGAGAACAAAGTTGTGGTATTGCTATTGGTTCTGTTAAAACACCCATTTCTCTGATTTGGAAAAGGTGAATTTTTTAAAGGCTTTTCCTCTTACGTTCAGACCTTTGGCAAAATAAACGTCCAAAATAAATTCCATGGTAGAAATAGCTAATAGAAATGTCAGGCTGTTTAATACATAATGCAGTAAGTGGAGTCAACCAGTACACAGTTTGCAGTTCCCCTTTGGTCTTATCTTTCTAATAATTGCTTTAAACTAATCCTTGTGTCAGTTTTTTGTTTTTTTTAATGGTATATTTTGCAAGATCAGATAATTAATTGATGTATTTATATTTTAAGTTGTGCATATGTCTTGTGGCCTTGTGAATTCACGTGCTTGCTTTCTTTCCTCTGACAGCTATATCTCCTCTGTGCCATAATCTCTTTGCACTGTTTGATGAGAACAAAAAGCTCTGGTATGCACCAAACCAGGTCTTTAAGATAGATGAAAAAACTTCTCACCGGCTGCATTATCGGATGAGGTAAGTGTAAAACATCTGAAAAATGATTATTTGGGGACTGGAGCATTTGTCTTAACAATAGATAGACCCTCTAATTCATACTACTGAACTCACTAAAGAAACTAAAAAGTAAAACCAAAAGCAGCAGCTTGCTCTTCACACCATAGATAAGAGATTAACAGGAAAAGCTTTAAACGTCTCCAGATTTTTTTTCATCTTTGCTATATAACCCTGAAAAACACCCCAGAAGCTGAAAACCACAAGAACCCATATCCACGAAACAGTAGGTGACTGAACTGTATAACAGCTAAATTGAAAAAAATGGCTCAGAAATGTTTTATCATATCAGTAGTTTGCATGTTTCAATTTCCATTTGAAGTGTTCGCAGTGAACTGTACTCCTGCTGAAGTCAATGGGAATTTTGCTTTTAGCTTGAAAGGAGAAAGCCACACGCTGTTGCTTTTGAAATTCTCCTCTAGGACTGCAGGGGAATCCATGTGGCCTGACTGCGGGTGGCAGTTACTAGATGGGAGAAAGCATCAGAAAATCAAAGCCGGTGTTGGCAGGATCTTTATCCTCCACGCATACCAAGGGGCTGAACTTCAGGGGGTGATGTAAGAATAGAGCACGTTCCCTGTTGAGATACATGGGGCAGAATGGGTGTACTGGCTCTCATCCACTCTGAAGTGAAAGCAGCAGAATTGACAGCTCTTGAGCACTGCCACATTCACTAGCTAAAGGAAAGATGTCCCTCCTTTTTGATATATTTTTTGTTATTCTATTTTGATAGAAATCCAGTTCTGCACATTATGCTGCTTTTTCTCCCTTTTTTTTATTTTGACTATTCTTGTTGCATCAGTATGAGCTTTAAGTTTGCAGTGTAGGAAAGAAATCTATAGAAAAAGCTTTGCTTTTAGGAATAATTAGTCTAGAAACTTTCTGAAGTTTCTGAACTTTCTGAAACTTTGCCCATCTTCCTGAAGCAAGCGCACTAATCATCACGTTTTTGTTGATTCTTCACGGAACAACTATAAGAAAATAAGCTTCTGTGTAACACCCCTCCTTGGCATAAAATGTAATACTCACATATATGGTCAGTTCAGGCTACAGAGAAAAACATTTCTAAAATTGGGTGCTCATATAGCTGTATGCGTTGTGATATCTTTTTTTCCTGATAATCACTATCACTTGCACATGAGGGAACTGGCACATGTAAGCCTCAGGCTGTGCATCCCAACTGTTTTCTAAGCTTGTTGGAGAAGAGCAGCCACTTTGCTTATGCAGATATGAAAAGAAAACTTTGTAAATGGGATCTTTGAACGGTAAAATATTCCAATTCTGGTTACAACTTGTGCTATACTGGAATTGTTACTATTATTGGATGAATTGTTATGAGAAAAAAAGTACTGCCAGTTTACAAAAAGATCTTTGCTTTTCAAAGAATCATGGTACTGATACCTGTATTTAAAAGAGGAAGAGGGTACTATAGTATTTTCTTTTTTCTGCAACACTGCATAAATGCTGTTATTAGCACCATTAATGACTTAACCTCAGCTAATCTTGGATTTAAGCAGCTGTGATTAAGTTTGGCAGATAAACACCCTACAAGAGTGGAATTGAGTGACTCTTTAAAGAAAGCTTTGAGGACTCTAAAAGCTTGTTACAGGGCATTAAGTGCCTTTTCTTGCTTTAAGAGATGAGTCAGATTAACAGTATACTGATAATAAAAAATAATAAATTATTCGTATAATCTGAATCTGGGACATTTTCCCCTGATACTGGAATTCTTTGATGAGGTCTGCTCTTCTCTGCAGAAAAAAAGAGGGTATTTTAAACATACAATTGTGGGAATTTAATCATTTGATTAGAAGTTTGATGCTTTGTTGTTAATTTAATTTTAATTTAGTTCTTAAAAAATATTTTCCACTGTGTTTGGAGTTTGTATGTTTCCGCTTTGGATGGGTGATGAGGACTCACTCCAGGAACTTCCATAAATTTAGGTGCTAAAATCTAGAGATTTGTGTCTCCCCAGCAATACTGCAGTGCCTTGGTGAAGTGGGGTTTTCCTTTCTTTCATTTACTGTCTGTTTGGTGTCTTGGCTTGGAAACCTGAACTGAGAGAGGGCTGAGCACTGAGGAATTATGAACAGCACAGGATTGTGAAACTCTTCTCTAAATAAATGTTTATTCAGAGCTCTGCAAGAGGCATAATTCCCTTTGAAAAAGGAAAGTGGGCTGGGCTTTTTCAACAGTGCACTGTATTAGATTGTACATAATCATTCCGAGACTAAATCAGTTGTATGTTGACGTTACTTCTGAAATTTCAGTGAATTGATAGGTTTGATTTCTCCTATTGAAATTATATTTATAGAAAAGGAAGGTATGTGACTTAGTAGTTTGAGATGCTTTTAGATGTTAGATTTTTCTTCCACTGCTGAAAGCTTTGTGTTGCATTTCTGATAGCATGGACTTCCCATCTTCCTCTTCTCCCTGGAAAATCCATGCTGCTTAATATACTCTTGGTGCTATTTTGAAAGGACTTGCTTTTTACTAGAAACTTTGTAACAGGACCCATATTTGCATCAAGTGAAAAAGGAGCCTACAGCATAAGAAACCACAGTATTTTGTAATATCCTGACGAATTAGCTCACAAGCTTAACTATTTCATAGCTGGATGGTGTTTAAGCCAGAGCTGGCAGTGTTTGCTGGCATGGCAAAGGGACCCAAGGCATGGGTTTTGGAAATCTGGGAAAGAAGGGTTGTCAGAGTCACCCACAGGTGAAAGAGAAGAAAGAGCAGGTGCCCCTCCAGCATTTCACCACTCCTTGGCCAGACTGAATGGATTTCCTTTCCAGGTCTTCTGCAGGACTTCTGAATCCAAAAGCTTGTGCTCCCATTTCTGCCTTTGAAAGTGGAATAATAATCATCTTTCTCTCCTTGCCACAAATCAATCAGTCCCTTCAAGGCAGAGGCTCTCCTGCTTTGTTTATATGGCTCCACAAACAATGGGGCTTTAATTTTTATTGTAATTTATAAGTCTTGTTTTAATCATGGCAGTCTAATAGGTAAAGGAACAAATTCTTCACTCAGTTACAAACAATACACGATACCTTGCCCATAATTGTTTTCAGGAAATAACAAAACAATTGGTGTTATTAATTATCAGTCATTTTATAAAGTAGCATGTGGAAAAAAAGTAATTTCCTGGAGGCAGAAGGATTTGCTTTCCTTTTGCTTTTTGTGCTTAAATCAAAGGATTTGGTATCTTACAGTATCTTACAGGATGTGTTGGGAGTTTTTACCGTAGTTGTGTGTTGGTGTTCCTACCCATGCTATGTATGTAAGCTTTTTGGGTCTTAAAAGGACTTACTAAAAAGAAAGAGAGGACAGAAACATGATACAGAGAGTATCTTTAAGACTAATTGATAATTTTTCATATGGGTAGTCAACTTACTGTGCAGATACGTGATGAAAACACGTGGTCCCAAACTAAGAACACAGATTTTCTTTTGCTCTTTAAGATCCTGAATCTGCACACCAACCTTGACCACTGCAGAACTGGGACTCAATCCATGAGCTCCCATTCTGGTCAGAGACAAATCATGAAATTCTAGTCATGTATTTCAGAACGTGCACACTTGCATGAGGGTTGTCCTGTCCTGTAGCGTTCGTAAGCATTTGCTGACTGATTTGCTGTCTGCTTGCTCTCTTCCTGTCTTCCAGGATACGCCTCTTGCAATTTTTATTGCGTTACGTTCGAATTGAAACTGGGCAACATTATGATTTGTTACTTAAACAGATTTGTTATTTCTGATTTTCAAATGTGCCTGTAGTTTATAAGGTACTTCATCTATTCAGGTTTTTCTTTCAATACAAAAAACGTGTATTTCCAGGTCAGGAGTTGGATATAACTTAGTTTTTTTCCACTCAGTTTTCTTTACTTCTCCTTTTGTGTGCAGTGCTTATTACCTTTCACATTCATTTGTCTTTTTCCTTTGTAAGCTGATCTCAATTTAGTGTTATTTTGGTCACACAAGCTCCTTATGACTTTGATGGCACATTTAGGCAGACGTTAAAACCTTAGCTGTCAAGAATTTGTGGTAACAAATGTCAAGAATTCTGTGGAGCTCACTGTGGTCACTGTCCGTCAGGAAAGCCTCCTTTTGCACCTCCCTTTGTATTAGTAAGTACTTCTGCATTGTTTGCTCTGGGTAGTGCCGAATGCTTCTCTGGAGTTAGTGGTGTATTCGAACAGAAATCCCTCCTACATAGCGGCTGGGTAAATCTGCTCTCCTGTAACCTTTTAATTGTAAGTACGTCATGATCACGTGCAAGGCGTGAACTCTTGCAAAAGGCACATTGATTCAAACCAGATTTAACTAAGCTTTATGTGATTTACAATCTTAATAGAACTCAGAAAGAAATCTCTGCAGCAATTCAGACAAAGATTTTTCAAAAGCTTCTGACAGACTCTTGGTCTCAACAATTTCATTCGTTTGCAGCAGATGCCAACTCTTTTAGCAGGTTTTTAAAAAGCCTTGTGTGCAGATAGAGTAAAAAGCTTATTTGTTGAACACACAGAAGATTGACTGTGTCCCTTTAAAGCTGGATGATTTGAATTAGTGTCGTTTTCACCATCTCCATCCAAAACCAAAGGGAAGCAGAAATTCCAGTGCATAGCTTCCAGTGCTTCCAGCTGTGGCCTGGAGGGAGGCACTCAGCGGTTGCAGAGGAGGAGGTCTGAAGCCGTGTTAACCCTTCAGATGAGTCATTTTAATTTGGAATGCAAATATCAACTATTGGTTAATGCACAGCAGAGGCATAGTCTCTTACACTGAGGCAGAAGACTGAAGGTTTTTGGCATGTACCTCATTTTGTTTTGCAAGTTTAGAATATGTATCTAATATAAATTGAGGATTTTCTCCCGGATTTTTAAAGTTTATTTCTCTTTTTCTTGCAAGATACTACTTTACAAACTGGCATGGGACTAGTGAAAATGAACCCTCCGTGTGGAGGCATTCACCAAAGAAGTCAAAAAACTCCTATGAGAAGAAGCATGTTCCAGAAGGAACCCCGATCCTTGATGCAAACTCATTAGAATACATCTTTGCACAGGTAAGAGGTTGCATGCAAGTGTCTGTGCCATTCCACTAACACAACAATTATTTGATCCAGTAGAAATTGTCTGCTTTAAAGAACTATTTTCAAGCTTTAATGTGTGTTTGACCTTACCTGTTGGCATTGGTCATACTTTATACTACATGGAGAAAAGAGAATTTGCTCATGGAGAACAACCAGGCCATGTGCAGAACATGTAACGAAAACTGTCTCACAGTCCAAAAACGTAGCCACAGGCTATGTTTTTACAACACAATTGCTTTTTTATTGACTGTTTTTTATATAAATGCTATACCTTTTCTTTTGTGAAAATTGTGCACATGATGCCATCCATAGAGTCATAGAATGGCTTGGGTTTGAAGGGACCTCAAGGATCAGCTAGCTCCAACCCCGCTGCCATAGGCAGGGACGCCACCCACTAGATCGGGTTGCTCAGGACCTCATCTAAGCTGGCCTCGAACACCTCCAGGGATGGGGCATCCACAGCTTCTCTGAGCAACCTGTTCCAGTGCCTCACCACCCTCATTGTCACACAGCCTGCTTGCATGCAGTTTTTCTTTCCTTCCGTTGTGCCTCCCAGTTGCTGGTGGCATGCTGCGTGCTGGTCGTGCCAAGTAGGTGCAGTTTCTATTTCAGCAAGCTTGTGTTCCTAATCGAAAATTGTTCTACTGTGAAACCACACTGTGAGAAAATGCCCAGGTAGCTACAGCTAGAAATACATCTTCATGGTACCACTTGCATTCTAAAGTAGTAAGAAGCAAAGGGTTTCTTTTGTGAAATCTGCCTAATTTGTGCCTTGTTTTATATCAGCATATAACATGCTGCAAAGTGTTTTTTGTCTTTTTTTTTTTCTGATTGCCAGCAAAAAAGGTAAAAACAATGAGTAGGGACCTTAGTGAATATTGCCAGACGATAGAGACTGTGTATGGGATGGATGTGCTGTGATGATGTTTGCAATGATTCCACCTGTTCCACAAATCATCATTTTAAGAAACTTTTTCTCAGGCACAAGCGTTGATGTTTCTTCTCGAGTAGGCAGGCTTTGTGGGATAACTAGTGCTTGCCTACATTCCTGTTTCATTGGTCTAAGAGAAGATGGCATCTTACTGCATAGCTCTTATCTTCTTCCTCTACCCCTTCTTGTCATGGCTTTCAGTTTTGGGTGACTCTTTTCTTGCTCAAGGAGAGCCTCTGATCTTGTGACTTCGGTTGCTAGCGTGACAAATGACAGACCTGATATCTTTTTTTTTTTTTCTTCTCTCCTTGTTAAGGGTCAATATGACTTGGTGAAAGGCCTAGCACCAATCCGTGACCCTAAAAATGATCAAGAAGTTCATGAAATTGAAAATGAATGCCTGGGAATGGCTGTCCTTGCAATCTCTCACTATGCCATCAACAAAAAGTTGAAACTTCCAGAGCTTCCCAAAGACATCAGGTAAGTTGGGATAAATTCTTCCTTGCTGCTGGATATGCTTCACTTCTCTTCCAAAAGGGATCTTAAGCATTTTATTTTGCACGGTCTGAGTACATGGGAGTTACAAGCTCCAACGCTAATACTGCTCTGTGTCTTCCTAATCTGGTCAATTGGGATATGTAATAGAAAATTTGAGTTACTTCTTACCTGAAGATGATATGAAATTGATGCAGCTAGTGCAGCCAGCATACTGATGTGTTGAATACTTGCTGGAAATTCAGGATTCCAGGTTAATAAATTCAGAAATTGTACTGTTGTTAAGTGGCAACTTAATGTTACTGATTTGGGTGGGCTGTATCCATTTGCTTCTAAACCTTACAGGTAAGGTTATTATTTGAATTCTTGTTGGCTACTAATTCCATAAACTGCTTCTGCAGTACCAACTGCACAGTGGTTTACTGCGTCTTGTTCTCTATAATTTGCTTTCAAAGTGTAAGGCAGCACCACATTTTAGAGTTAAAAACTTAGGACTCAACTGTCTTAACTCACACTGTTGTTTTTCTTCCTAGTTACAAGCATTATATTCCCGAAACTTTGAACAAGACAATCAGACAAAGGAATTTCTTAACCAGGATTCGGATAAATAATGTTTTCAAGCATTTCCTTAAAGAGTTTAACAACAAAACCATTTGTGACAGTAGTGTGTCTCCACGCGATCTGAAAGTTAAATACTTATCAACAATGGAGACTTTGACTAAATATTATGGAGCAGAAATTTTTGAGACTTCATCTCTGCTGATTTCATCTGAGAATGAAATAAATAGATTTAATTGTGGTGACAACGAAATCCTTCCACTATATGAAGTCATCGTGACAGGAAACAATGGAATTCAGTGGAGGCTCAAGCCAAATGTAAGTATCCCTTGATAAATGTGAATTTGAGATTACTTTTGGGGGCATAACAACTGCTAAAAAATGTACATGATCCTCAGACACTGCAGATCAGCTTTTTCGTTTTTAAAAGGGCTCTTTTCATAGATCGTAGGATAATTCAAGTTGGGAGAGACCTCAGAAGTTGTCATGTCCAACCCCCTGCTCAGGGTTAGCTCTGAGGCGAGACCAGATTGTTCAGGGCTTTAGCTATTTCAGTCTGGGAAAATTCCAAGGATGCAGACTCCGCATACTCTCTGGGCAGCCTCTTCACCTGGAAGTTTCACCAGAAAAACTGAAGACTTCACTGTATCTGCCAGACCAGATTCAAGTCACAAAAGGTTAATGTATGTGGAGGCCCTTATGGTTTGGTGCTCTGTCTTGATACCAAGGTCTGCTTACGCTTTTTTCTGTATGTTTGGCAACCCCAGATGCCAGAATTACTCATACTGATAGACTTTTCATGAGTAAGTTAGAATACAGTGACATTAAAGCTCAGCTTTCTCATGCAAGTGTTATTTTATATGATGTCCTTTGTTTCAGTGCTGCTGAGCTCACTTTGTTTAACCTCTTTTGTACTTTGTGTATATGAATATTAAATGTACTTTGTGCTTGAAGGGTTTATGGCATATTCTATAGTTTTTCTCCACATACAATACATGAACAAATAGACCTCTTTTTGCTTGCCTCAGTTCCCTACTGTGATGAGAAACCTACTGATAGCTATCTTTTGTAGCACAGAAAATGTGCTTCACTACATTTAGATGTAAGCTAATTATCTCTGGTGGAGAATTTCTGTTTGAAATGATAATATTAATGAGGGGGAGGGAAAGAAGAACGGATATTGAGAAGAAAAGCTTGCAAGAAGTACAGCCTGTTTCTTGTAAGGCTCCTGATTCTACTGATTTGCAGATTATTTTTATTTAAATGGCTGAACCAAACACTTCATCTCAGTGAAAAGCATTCAGTGACTGGCAGGAAGCTTTGCTTAGTCTGAGCGTTTATATTTTTTAAGTATGGAGTTAGTACTAGTTTTCAGTAATCTTTGATCTGTGAGGTGACCAGTGTCATTGTGGTCTGCATGCAGATTTCCAGCTGCTGTCGGCAGAAGTTCAGGCAGGAGCTGTGAGAAGAATGTTGCTCTGGCTTTGGGCTGAGCTCAGAAAGTACTTCATGTGCATACTTCAGAAATTTCAGTAGCACTGTTTCAGCCCTGTACTACTACTATTATTATTGCTAGCATAGTGAGAGAGGTAATTTGCCTGGCTAACAACTGGTTTCTTTCATCCTCGTGAAAGTTTTCTTATGGACAGCTCTTGATAGAAGTAAGCCCTGGCAATACAGGCAGTGATCACAGAATTGATAATTCAGTGCAAAGGCATTTAAGAATTAACTAGGTGTAGAAGATCAGTTTGTTGTGAATTTTTGTTTCATGATGAAAACACTGTGCTAAAAAAATGTTTTTATCCCAAATATATTTGCAGTCTGTACAGACGGAGAAAGAGAAGAAGAAAAAGTCTGATGGCAAAACCAAAAAGGAAGAAGAAAAACACAAAATCCGAGATTTATGGAACAATTTTTCCTATTTCCCTGAAATCACCCACATTGTCATCAAGGAGTCTACTGTGAGCATTAACAAGCAGGATAACAAAAGGATGGTAAGAACCAAACCTGGATAGTTTTCCCTCCTGTGGGTTGTTGTAGTGGCACAGTATTGTTGGGCAACAGGTGACAACCTGCTTGGGGAACATTTCCTAAGGGGACTTTTAAATAGTAGTTAAATATGCTGTCTTCAACAGCCTTTAAATGCAAAAGTGCTAATTAGAAGAGCAGCAAGTTGAAGAAGACAGTTACTTCTCTACACTTGCTACTACATACCAGTAAGAGTTATCAGCTCCCCAAGCTCTTCTTGATCTCCTGGCTGTGCTTCTCAGCCCGTGGCCTTCCTGTGTACAGCCTGGGACAGCCAAAAGCAGCGTCAAGAAAGAGGAGCTCAGAGAGGGAGGGCAGAGGGACACTGGGAGAGAGGAGAGTCAGGAGGAGAGTCACTAATTTCAGTGTCCTGTTTTTTCTTTCTGTGGGCTGTCAGCTGTTAGAATTTAGAAAGGAGCTACTGAAGTGCTCTTGGCTTCAAATCCACCATGCCTGCCCTAGTACTGAACTTGAGAGGTTTCACAATGACTACTGCAAGAGCTTGCGTTACAGATCTCACCCAGGATTACAGCAGAACTAGTCATGCCAGGGAATGAGTTTCAAGCAAGTAATAAGTAGGGAGGGTGCAGAGTGGTCACTGTTGGCCTCCTAAATGTGTATGGTTTTCTATCATGTGTTTCTGCACAATTTTTTACTCACTGTGAATGAATTGCTAGATATTTCTGAAATACTTGAACAAAACTGTAAGAATTCTTGACTAAAATATCTGTTTGTTTTAGGAAATAAAACTGTCCTCACATGATGAGGCCTTGTCATTTGCATCGCTGATAGATGGATACTTCAGACTTACAGCAGATGCCCACCATTATCTCTGCACAGATGTGGCTCCCCCACTGATCGAGCACAACATAAAAAATGGATGCCACGGACCCATTTGGTTAGTAAAATGGTTCGATTTTAATTGACCCACTTGAATTAGTCCACTAATTCTGCTGCATATTAAATCCATTGAGGAAATCTGGCTTTCTGGAACGGTTTCTGTAATGGCCAGAATTAGTTACCAGGAGGTTGTAGGATAACTTTTTTTTATGTAATCAGAAGAAAAAATTATATCATAATTTCTCTCCTCATCATTGTAGGAGTGTTTTGAGACTTATTTCACTAATAACTATAAAGGTAATCATCAGTTGAGCAGATGGGAATATTTTAGGTACACAAAGGTAAACTCTACTCTTATCTGTGCTGACCCTGGGAGTCCCTGGATGGATGTACAAAGCTTTGCTTTTTATTTTTAATTTGCTGAATGAATTATTTTCCTATCTGTCCATGTTTCTGGCTTTTCCTTCTGTGTTTAAGAGAACTTACATGTGCACTGTGTTGGAAGCAGTTTCCCCACTCAGCATGCAAGAACATAATAAATCCTCCCTTGCTGTTATACAGAAAAATGTGAGCATGTGCAATGCAGACAAATTATGTTTTAATAATAGTATAAATATTTGTAAGTTACGATATGTTTTTGTTCCAAATTTAGGATTACTTTCCCGTGTATTTACTAATAATAGCTTTTGGATGCAACTGCTCATTTGATGGTTTTATTCATTTGCACGTTGACTCTTTCAGCACCGAATATGCCATCAACAAACTGCGACAGGAAGGAAATGAAGCAGGAATGTACGTGTTGAGATGGAGCTGCACGAACTTTAACCACATCCTCATGACAGTGACTTGTTTCGAAGGCTCAGAGGTACGTCAGGTGTGGCATTCCCAGCAGTAATCTGGTAATGAGCTAAAGACCAGTGGCTCCCTGTAATCCACGATGTTATATTTATCTTCTTTAGGGCGGTTCATCTTAGTTTTCTTTGACAGCTGATGCAGCAGGGGATGGACACTAGTATTCATAGCTTTATTTTCCCCAGACTCTTGTGCTGTCTCTGACAAATATGTTTTGTTACATCCAGAACACTTCTGTTGATAGCAATAGGACTGTGCATGAACATGGTTCAAATTAAGCTTGTTTAACTCGTACTCTGGGAGAGTGACATACAGAATTTTTCACTGCAACTTACTGAACGCTTCTTGAGCATGGAAGAAAATTTCTTCTGAAGAGTCAGGACTTCTGAGTGCCCTCAGGCTATGCAGAACACAGAAGCTGTAATTTGGACCTGTTAAAAGTTTGCACCTTTATGTAGCACTCTGTTTTTATGAGCCTTCTTGGGGCTGAAGGTTATGGGAATTCCAGGGCCTTCTCCTGCTTTGTTGAAGTTTGATTAGAGGAACCTAGCTAGCATAGGAGCAAGTGTTTAATTCTTCTGAGAAGTAATTTCAAAGGCTTTATGGCTTTATAAACTCCTACAAATGTTCTTTCACTTTAGTGATCAGTATTTTCCTTTTTTTTTTTTTTTTTTTCCCCACTCTCTCCAGATGATAAACAGTTCAATCC
Organism: Netta rufina; assembly: GCF_964035555.1. NCBI lineage: Eukaryota > Metazoa > Chordata > Aves > Anseriformes > Anatidae > Netta > Netta rufina. The sequence continues at coordinate 2,086,906 of NC_140131.1, forward strand.
AGTACAAGAACTTCCAGATTGAGGTGAAAAAAGGCGGGTACTTCCTACATGGTTCAAACAAATCTTTCGCATCCCTAAAAGAGCTGATGGATCACCTTAAAGGACAAATACTTCGGACAGACAACATAAGCTTTACACTGAAGAGGTGCTGCCAACCAAAACCGAGAGGTAGTCTCTGTCCCTTAAGAGAAACTACAAACTTTGTTGTTGAAAGAAAACAAGCTTCCGTACTGGAGGCATTTTTAGTGTCCTCTGTTTGTTCTTTATTTGTGCATCAAGCTCTTCTTTTACTTAAAAAGTTTCTTGCTTCTCTGTGTTTGGGGATCTTGTCAAAAAGCAAAAGCAAATGCTGTGAAAAAAAGAATTTAGGGGTTTCCTTTTAGTGTTACATGCTCAGTAGAGGATTCTCACAGGCTGGTGCTTCTCAAGAGCCTTGTTTGGATGAACTTTTCTAATGACAGTGGTTTGCCTTTTTGCACCTAAACAACTGGCCTCTGCAGTATCGATGGCAGAGGCAGAGCGCTAGATTTGTTTAAAAAGAAAATGTCACAGCTGACTCGGAGTCATGGGCTGCGATGTTGTGTCAGAGCAGGGACCATATAAGGTTCTTCCTTTTCTCCACTGAGTCACGTACGCCAGGCAGTGCCGCCGTGCATCACGTTATGTTGTTCCAGCAGAGGAGGTTTGCAACCTGCAGCTTGTTGCGTGGCAACCTTTGGTTTCAAGCTTATTTGCTGTCATTATGATGTGTTGTTTATTTTATTAATCTTCACAGAGCAGTGGGGAAAGCTTTGTCTGGAGCTGTTCTCAAGCCGAGCACCCTTGAAATCAGTAGATTTGTCTGTGAGATCAGATTTTAGATGACTGGGACAACTGTACATTTGTTAAACTGTTAATGCCAACACTTATTAAAACAGCTGTAAGCTGTAAGTGTCTTGCAGCTGAATTTTTTATGAAAGGAAACACACAGTGGCGTGGTTGTGTTGATCAGATAATGGTTTCCTGTTAGAATAAGGGGAATAACTGAGCTGCATTCACTACCTGCTTGTTTAGAAGGTCGTAGAGCATTTTGTAGCTCGTTTGAGTTTTTCAGCACTTCTCAAGAATGTAGTTAATTGTCTGGAGCATGGAGAGGTTAAACATTTTGACATTTCAATTAAATTTTGGCAGCTGTATTTAGAATAAAATAAGTAAAGCGGATCAAGGAGTTTTCTGCCCTCCTCAGCTTTTGGCATGACAGCGCATCTCTGAACTTCAGTTGGACCCAGTGCGTTGTCTTTGCTGTTCCCTATTCTGTTTCTTCCCTGTTTTTTTTTTTTTTTTTTTCATTTTCTTTTGAATCTGTCTGTTTAATTGGTTATTCACAAAGATGCTTAGGGCCTGAAGAAAGAGGAGAGTATTTCCAGCGCAGGGTCTGTTAACAGATTGTTTTCAGGTGCTAGACTGTGGTTTAATCCTGATGCACGTACATGTTATGCTGCCAGTACTGGGAGGGCCAGGTGCACACAGACATCTAAAACCATTGTATCGTAATAAATAACACCAGCTGTCAGATGCAGGAAGACAACATTAACGTGTAAGGCTTTTGGCTCTAACGATGCCTCTCCCTGACCAGAAACAGGGGAAAGCAGCAGCAGACTTTTCCTTCTGCTTATTTCCCATTCCCTACTTTAAGTTTTATGCTTTGAAAACAGCCTGTTAGTGTTTCCCAGAGCACAAGAAGCTTTCAAGGAGGTACAGAGAGGAAATGAGACTCCAGCTGTCTCATACCCATCTGGACAGTGGAAAACGGCCATACCTGTAGGCAGGAGGGAATGTGTGTTATTTCATTTAATCTGCATCAGAAGCAGTGTCTTTTTGGGCCCTGGATACTTCTCTGTGCAATAAGTACCAATGGTTTCTTATCAGCTGTGATACAGCTGATGTTAGATCTTGTACATAAAATAAAAAATATAGCTTTGTTTTGGTGAATTCTCTCATGAGTGATGAGCAGAAGTTGCTTGGCCAGGAATGTGGTTAAAGTTTCTTCTTTTCTCCCTTCTCATTCATTTGGAAATTTACTTTGCAGTGAGCTTACAAAAATGTTATTGTTTGAGAAAGGTGAATGTGTGCAGTTATTTTTGAGAAGTCTTAACGAATATTTTCTCTCCCTGCCTTCCAGAGATCTCCAACTTGCTAGTTGCAACCAAGAAGGCTCAGGAATGGCAGCCTGTTTATCATCTGGGCCAGCTGAGTTTCCATCGAATCCTCAAAGAAGAAATTACGCAGGTGGGTAGCTGCTGAACACTGTTGGTCTCTTAAAATCCCAACAAGTAGGGCAGCCCTCCATACCCAGTCAGGTAACAGAGGATCACTGCATTATGGCTGGTTGGACTGTTCTTCCGTTCCCATTTCTCCTCAATAAAACTTTCTGAATCTTTATTTGTATTAACAAATTTAATTTGCAGAATCCAGATGTTTATGTGGCCTTGCATGGAAAAAGAAGCAAAGCTTGGGAGTAATGCCTTTCACTAGAAATGCATGTGAAAAAAGATGCTTCTAAGGTCATTATTAAAATCATGAAAGTCTTAGGACCTGCTCTTGCTACCTGGTTTGTTACTAAATGTACTTGTATCTTTTAAAGCCTGGCATGTTAGGGAAATGGGCAACTTGAGGTTTCAGACAATATCCTACAGAAAAAAAAAAGGTAAAATATTCAAAAGGTCTGCAGAGTCTTGGCATTCAGAATCTTGTTTTCCAAACTGATCTAGCATGTATGTTCCTAAATCTTGTGACAGTCACTTGCAGTTAGTGGTGCAGGTGACCTGAATGAACTTTAAAAAACATTTGTTTGAATGCACAGATGACACTGACCATCTCTAAAAGACTTTGTCTCTTAAATCATGCAGTTAGTTTCTTCAGTTAAATAAAGATGTATTTTTTTTTGTCTTTTTTAAAAACAGAAACAAAGCAAAAAAAACACATTACTGACTGGGGAAGGCAGATAGAGTTTGTATTAATTGTTTTTTGATTGGTAATTTGCAGTCAGTATGCAGACTTCCTGCAAAAATATCCCAAGACGGAATCCTCTGTTATTTAGGAGGAAATTACATTCCCAAACAAAGTGTTCCATTGAAATATTACTTCCTTAACTTCTGGAAACACATGAAAGATCGCCTCAGCAGCAGCTTATTGTAAATAAGAGCTACTATTTATTCATTTGATGTTTAGTCTAATCGCATTAAATCTCACTGAGCCTGTTTGATGTTAGTGGAGATGTAATAGCCCTTTAATATCCAATGAGTTTACGGGGTAAGTGTTCTCAGAGAGACTACTGAAATGAAGAATAACATGCTGTCATTGTTTTTTCCACTCTGTAATAATTTTAAGTACGTGTAGCTAGATCAAGTGGAGGGCTAATTCTGAGAGGCAGAACTGAGTGCAGATTCGACTATTTGTGTAAATGTATATTTGTTTGCTTCGTCTCCTGGTTTGAAAGTATATGGTGTGTTGTGTCTTAGGGTGAACATCTTGGAAGAGGGACAAGAACACAGATTTACTCAGGGATTCTCAACTACAAAGATGATGAGAATGAAGGATATCAAAATGAGAAAGAGATTAAAGTCCTCCTCAAAGTCTTGGACCCCAGCCACAGAGACATTTCTTTGGTAAGTTTTTTCTCTTTTTCTATTGTCCTGCAATACTGGGCCTCACCACACTGTAACGATGCAGTGCCTGAGACACTTAGGGTTTGTGTGCGTGGTAGGGGAATGGAAGAATGCTGAAGATAGCTCTCACCATTCCAGGCAGTCAAATCCATCACTGATCAGTCCTTTGAGAAGCTAAAAAAGTTGATTTCCTTAGACAGGAAGCAGCACTGGGTTCTGGCAGGAGTAATCCACTATTCACTTGTAGCCTGCACGTGGACCCACACCTTGCAGTGGTGTGGAACACGCAGGCATACCCATAGCCACGGTCTGAACGGTGTCGTCTGAGAGCAAGGGAGTTCAGTGAGGGCACCACTACCTTCCAGAAACTACCTCTGCACTGTGCAGTGGGCTTGGCAATCTGTCGCCAGCTCTGTCATCAACAAGGCCACAGGCAAGTTGTTTGATTTGCATTTTGCTTAGTCATCTACTCAGAGAAGCTAATGCATCACAGATCAGACCTGGGATCTGTGTGTCTGTGAGAGTGCTGGGGAGAGCACTGGTTGCTTACATGACCCAGTGAACAACAAACATCCAAAACAGCTCTCCCCTGCCCCATTGCTGCAGCAGGACAGCATTTCCCTACTGTTGTCTATCCTTTATGCTACTGGAAAACACAGTTTTCTTTTGTAAATGTTTGTTATTGCTGCTCTAGTTTGTTAACGACTGCCCCAATGATCAGCAGTTTAATGTTGAATCTGCTTCACTTTCTAACAGGCATTCTTTGAAACAGCGAGCATGATGAGGCAGGTTTCCCACAAGCACATCGTCCTCCTCCACGGAGTCTGTGTCCGGGATGTAGAAGGTGAGTTCAGTTAACATCTCTTCGGACAGATTTTGAAGCAGCGGGTTTTGGTAAGGACAGGGCAGCCATTCCGTTCAGAGCCAGCCTTGAGGGAGATGTGGTCGATTTTTCAGGGCAGACAGAAGTGGAATGGGAACAGCCAAGCAGCTGCCAAGTCCTTTTCACTAACAAGTTTTCCCTTCCAGTGCTGTCTCTGAATAAATGTGTTACAGGGTGATTCCTTGAGGTCAGAAAGCCGAGTGCTGACAGGGGTGTCAATACAAACCAGCCGTCTCGCAGCAGTCATTTCCCTGGCAAGGCTCTGCCCCGTGGCCTTGGAAATGCTTTGTTCAAAGTTTACTGTTCTTTTACTGTGCAGAGCCTCTCTTGGCAGCCTTTTAGTTTGGACTCTTTGAGCACTGAAATAAACTTTGAGGAGGTAGAATAATGACATCTCACAACCAGTTTGCATCGAAGTTGGGGGTGGAAAGAGAAGTTGGGAACAGGCCTGTTAGATTTCTCCAGACACTGGTCATTGCAATACTGACTTTATGTACCCGACTTTGTAGATGTCATGGTTGAAGAGTTTGTTGAGTTTGGGCCTCTGGACTTGTTTATGCATCGGAAAAGTGAACTCCTGACAACTCCTTGGAAATTCAAAGTAGCCAAGCAGCTTGCAAGTGCACTAAGCTACCTGGTAAGAAGGCACCTTGAGACGAGCATTGTCTATAGCTTGCTGCAGTCTAGGGCTACGTAGATTTCGTGTGTGTTAGTAACTAATGAATTTCCTCTCACAGGCAGTGGGACTGTGCAATGTATGGGATTTAAAAAAAAAAAAAAATCATTATATTGCTTTAAGTAAGCCAAAAAACTTTGTGCATGTGTTTGCCACCAGTTCTTTGTTTGTGCTTGGAAGCCAGTGTTCCATTTCTGCAGTTTTGCTTGTCATGTAACAGGAATATAATGTTGGTCTTTTTTCCAAAATGTATTACATCAACAAATACAAATGCTAAAGTGTGAACAGCATGTTCCTACTTCTCTTTTCCCTGTTTTTCTCTAGGATGATTTCTTCCAAGCTGTATTTTTGGATTTCAGCTTGGAGTATTCTACAGTGATTCCCCCCATGCTATGGGTGTGTTAGAGCACTTGCTGAGCATTGCTAGCTCATTGCACTCACCGTTTTCTTTTCCTACCTCACTGTAGGAGGATAAGGATTTGGTACATGGAAATGTGTGTACTAAAAACATCCTACTGGCAAGAGAGGGAATTGATACTGAATATGGTCCTTTCATAAAGCTGAGCGACCCAGGAATACCAATAACCGTGCTGTCCAGACAAGGTACGGTACAGGAATCGGATTTGTCTCTTCGGTGTGGTGGGGAAGGGAAATAATGCAGTTTTATACCAGCTAGAATTGGTTCTCAAATAACAGTAATCAGCTTTTGTGAAGCTGAAAACTACACTGAACTAAAGGAGTGTTTGCTGATGGTCAGTACTTGTATTCATTTCTCCTAAAGTCATGTGAAAGTCCAGTGAGATAATACAGAAGGAGTCACAGTTTCTGGATGGCTCAGAGCTAGAGCTTATAAAAGCCACAGAAATGTCTGTATGAGAACAGGGATTTGAGAATCAAGATTTCCCTGAAACCGGACAAATACTGCAGCTTTAGTTTATTTTAGTTAAGCAGCTGTTAGGCAAGAATAAGTAAGCTGGAAGTCTTAAGCCCTTCAGTATTAATTCCAAAATGCTTTGGTTCTGTTTTTTATCTAAGAATGTGTCGAGCGAATCCCCTGGATTGCACCTGAGTGTGTTGAAGACTCCAAAAATTTAAGCATTGCAGCAGATAAGTGGAGCTTTGGTACAACGCTGTGGGAAATCTGCTATAATGGAGAAATACCACTGAAAGACAAGACGTTAGCAGAGGTAAAACTGCGTCGTATTAACTTTACCTGGACGTGCATCCTCTTCGGCACTTCAGTTTCGACACATAATTTAAGTTGCTTTCAACTTGTTCCAAAACCAGCTCAGCTGTACTTGACCAGGGGCAAATTCTGTTTAAATTGCCACAGATCACAGCAGAAATTGCTGTCCTTACTACAAAGATGCTGATTATTGCTTCAATCTGACCTTGTTGGTGGTTCTCAAAATGCAGCATGGTAACAACTGAACAGAGCTTCTGATGCTGTCACACCTGTCCTTTTCTAATCAATATGTCCACTTAAAAACTTACTCAGGTGCTGCTTAAAAGGACCTAGTTTTCTGTTCTTGTTTGTTCCTTTTGGCCATTGGTTCATAACTAGTCTCCTTGGGACTCCTTATTGCTTGCTCTGAAAGCTTTTAAAAAAAAATCGTTCTGCTTTACTGCTGGCAGCTTCTGTTCCTCACTGCCAGAGGCCCCCAGCATTGTTCCGTATCGGTCTTTTCTCTCTGTGGTGGGAAGGTGATGGAGCAAGGCAGCTGCTGCTTGTCTGAAGGAAATGACAAGTACTGGTGTCACTGCCCGAGCTGTTTTAACAGGAGGTAACTGAAAGGCACTTGCTGCCCTGGCTGCAGGTTACCTCCTGCATGTGGTAGGCTGCTGGGTAAGCAGTCTTACTTTTGCTTTTAGTTTTTGCACAAGGCCACCCTCATCCCATCTGTCCCATCTCAGAGGCCTTGTCCAAATTTAATGATTCTGTGACTCTGTGACTTGCACCTTACAGAAGGAGAGGTTCTACGAGGGGCATTTCGTGTTGGCAACACCGTCATGCAAGGAGCTGGCTGACCTGATGAAACAGTGCATGAACTACGATCCCCATCAGAGACCCTTCTTCAGAGCAATCATGAGAGACATCAACAAGCTGGAGGAGCAAAGTAAGGCTTGGATTTGCTTATTGGCTGAAGGGTTGGATAAAGAAGGACAGTTTTTTGGGCTAAATTGGACACCTTACAGCAGCACTGTTGCATAGTGACAGTATTGTAGAATATCCTGAGTTGGAAGGGACCCACAAGGATCATCAAGTCCAACTCAATGAGGCAGCTTCATGCCATTCCCTCAGGTCCTATTGCCAGGTCCTCTCACCAGAGAGAAGAGATCCTGTTACTCTGAATCCTGTTTCTCTATATACCACAGATCATAAATTCTTTCTTATCTTTACAGCAGCAGCTATAAAATCAGTTGACATGATTTTGTTACATGTTCCATATTTGTCTATGTAAAAACAGATTTATTTTTAATAAGTCTGTTAACATGCAAGGTGTTTTTTTTTTTTTTTTTTTTTTTAAAATCTTTGAGCTTTAGAAACTGTTTATTGTAATGCATAGCACGTGTACAAAACAGGCTCCTTTCCACAGTGATCTTGCAGGTGGATACTTTGTCACTTGCTGCTCCTCTGTGGAATAAAATCCCTGCCCTCATAGTTTGTAAACGAAGAAACTAGAAGGAACATGTGCTGACTCTCTTCTAAGAAACAAAGTGTTTTAGAGCTTAGTGGGCATTATAAGTAGTTAAACAGCAGCATCTGAGGAATGAGGAATCTCAGTAACAACGCTGCGTATGGTTGTATTGACAGGAGCGTGTTGTGTCTGTATGACAGTGGAAGTGCCCCTTGCTATAGATAAGTGCAAATAGGATGCAAGCATTTAATTGGTACTGAATATGTGGCTTAAGTTATGCTGGTGGTTATATCTAGCAGTACAGAGCCATAGAAGGGGAATAACTCCTGCAGGGCGGCAAGTACTGCGGGAAGTACTGTGAGAGAAAACTGAGTCAGAGTCTGCAGAAAGGCCCAGCAAGCAGACGATGGACTGGCACATGCAAATGGGAGGGATTCCCTGTCAACAAAGAGGCAAAGGTTAAAATAGGTTGGGACAGCAGGGAGAGAGGCACTTAGAGCAGCAGATTGGAAGTGCCCAAGGATACCTTGAAGTGTCAAGACCAAGAAGTCCCTGCAGAAGAGTCTACCTAACTTAGAACATTTTTTTCCACTCCCAGATCCTGATATTGTCTCAGAGAAGAAGCCCGTTACAGAGGTCGACCCCACGCTCTTTGAAAAACGATTCTTGAAGAGAATCCGTGATTTGGGAGAGGTAAGAGGAATGTCAGGTTGAGATCCCTATGTTGGAAACCAGAAACACAACTTTTTCTGGACCAGGTTGCCCTTAAGTCCGTTAGGGCTGAGCATGAAGGGCAGCTGCAAACATTTTTGCACAAAGTACGGGGGTGGTGGAGGCAACGTGAGGAGGCTTTTTGTATGCACTAGGCCTGCTCAGGGGCAAAGGTGGCAGGGAATTGGTGAATCCAGCTTCAAGAAAGTAGGTGTGCTCTGTGTGGAAATTCAGGCAATCTTCTGGGGATATCCAGTTACCAGTGTTCCTGTTTGCATGTTTGTTACTAGGGGGAATTTCTGGTTTCTTGGTCTCTGTGTTTTTATAGAAATTAGAGTGTGTGTGTGGACATAGCTCTGCCTGCTTTCTGTGTCACAGCAGGAAGATGTGAATCGTAGTGCATCAGTGACACCATGGTTAGTGAGCATCGTGTTAACGAATGCTGTCTTCTCTTTGACAATTAGGGCCACTTTGGCAAGGTTGAACTGTGCAGATACGATCCAGAAGGCGACAATACAGGAGAACAAGTGGCAGTTAAATCTCTAAAGCCAGAGAGTGGAGGGAATCACATCGCTGACCTCAAGAAGGAAATAGAAATCTTGAGGAATCTTTATCACGAGAACATTGTCAAATATAAGGGAATTTGCACAGAAGACGGTAAATCTTCATAAAGAATGCTAAAACTATACACTAAAGTATAAAAGTTTTCCTTTAAAAGTTAAGCATTTCAAAAAGTAGAACAGTCTTAGTTCTATCTTATGGGTTCAGGTCTCTTTCTTCATGGAAGAAGCAGCAATTTCTCCGAGAGGCAGAAGTTGTCCTTCTGTGTCCTTTTTTGTGCTTATCTAACTTTGATGTGACCGAAGAGGTGGATGATCTCACCAAATCCATTAAAAGGAATGAGCCACCTGGGCAGGATGGTGGTTTCTGTGTTCCAGGAGTGAGCTGACAGAATCAGCCAGGTCATAACCCCATAAACTGCGGTATCATCAAAGAGAGCGCCGTTGCCTTATACTTTGCATTTGCAAAAGTGATTATTTTAAGTTAATATTTAAAAGCTTTAAGAACTTTATATTCAGTAATTGTGCTGCCTGGAATAGATTCTCCTCTGTATTGGTACAATGACTGATGTGGGAAATAGCCCATAGTCTGGTCATGGTCGTCAGTATTATTCCAGAACAAATATTATCAGTGCTGTGAGCCTCGTACAGAAGGTGTTAATGAGATAAAGGGATGCATGCTCGCAAATTAAACATATGCTCTGTTTTTAGGAGGAAATGGGATTAAACTCATCATGGAATTTCTTCCTTCTGGGAGTTTAAAGGAGTATCTCCCACGGAACAAGAACAAAATCAATCTCAAACAACTTCTCAAATACGCAGTTCAGATCTGCAAGGTGAGCATGGCACCAGAGACTTCCTGCAACTCCTCTGTTTGATTATGTTAATTATTAGTTTCACTAGTTTATTTCGTGTAGTAGAGTAAGGGAGAAGGGAAAGGGAGGCTTGCTTTATAAACAAAACCATTCTCATTGCTTTGTCCCCAAGAACCTGAATCCTAAAGCAGTCTCTCCAGTGTTGCAGATGCTATTGGCACAAAGATCAGCAAGGCATTAATTATTTGGTTCGCTTGCATAAAAGATTACAATGAGAAGAAGTTGTTCCTACTACAGAATTGGAAGTAATAGAGAGGAGGGAGAACAGCGTTTAGAAATGGTGTGCAGGTAAGAGGGAAGGAGCAATCTGCACGTCTTGTAAGTGAGGAAGGGATGCAAGTGCACAGTACAGTGAGACTGCGTGAAGCAACGCGCTTTAAGAGGCTGTGGCTTTGTAATTAGGGTGGATGACGCAATTAGAAGAAGCATAAACACAGACATCAGATCTAGCAGCGCACAAAGAAATGTGTCATGGAGAGGTGGTTGTGGACATGGTGGTTGCTTGGCTGAAAGTTAAACAGAGTAAAAGCAGAAGCAAAACAAACTGCCTCAACAGGGGGAAACCAAAGGCAGAGTTTAGAGGGAAGATGTGGATCAGAAAAGGACCCTGGGACGTGCCAACAGGAGAACCTGCCATTTGAATACCTGCCTGGAGCATTACCAGATGAACAAGGGAGCATTTGAGGGGGAAACTGGAAGAAAAACAGTGACATAAGCGTTGGAGAAACTCGTGTAAACGTCTTCCTTCTCTTGTAGGGAATGCACTATTTGGGCTCCTGTCACTATGTACATCGTGACCTAGCAGCAAGAAATGTCCTTGTTGAAAGTGAGAACAGAGTGAAGATTGGTGATTTTGGTCTCACCAAAGCAATTGAGACTGATAAGGAGTACTACACTGTCAAAGACGACCTCGACAGCCCTGTTTTTTGGTAATAAATTAGAACTAATTTTCATTAATCAGACTGTGCAGCAGAACAACCTGTCTGCTCCCAGAGACTTAGGCTTTTAGATGTCCAGATAATTCTTCCTATTTTGGTAAGAGGCCTCAATAAAGAGATAGTATCAGAACAAGGAAGAGGCACGTGGTAGAATATACCTGAGATATGTAATCTATTTAATTATAGATATCTTGTGTTATTAATTTCTTCCTGCATTGAATGATGTATTTTTGCTTTATTTTCTATTTGTTTTTGGTCTCTTTAGTCTCACAGGGATTTGCTGTGTAATGTTTACACCATGTTTACTACTTCTGTGGTGTTCCAAGCCCTATGGGCACTGTCATGTATAAGGACTCTACAAATGCAGAGTGCGCCTCTTCCATTTGCTTACTTTAGATGTGTGCACTTGTGAGTAAATCTGTGCAGCTGTGAATAAAATTTAACACTGTCACGTTGTGTCCACAGGTATGCTCCAGAATGCTTGCTTCAGAGTAAATTTTACACTGCTTCAGACGTCTGGTCGTTTGGGGTGACACTGTATGAGCTGCTAACCTACTGTGACTCGGAGTCCAGCCCCATGGCAGTAAGTGGTTGTGAAAGAAACTGCTGTTAAGGCTGCTTACATCAGTTGTGTTCTTTGTTGTTTTGAAACAAGAAATATAAAGAATTTATCTCATGAAAACAACCCTTGAGGTTGTCTTTCACTAAGACAGAGTTAAGTCGGGGTGACAGACTGCATGTCCTGGCGAGGAAACTCAATTTACAGATGTCACTCGCTGATTTCTAATGTGTGTGTATGGTGCACATGACCTGCATGGTAGTCATCTACAGTTTCTTTTCATTTTGAGTTTGAAATGCCATCTTGCTGTCAAATTGCAGCAGTATGGATTTGTGCTGGGTAGGAGGATGCACAGCTGACTCTTGCTCTTTCCACAGGAATTCTTGAAAATGATCGGCCCCACGCAGGGTCAGATGACAGTAGCACGGCTTGTGCGTGTTTTACAAGAAGAAAAGCGCTTGCCACGTCCTCCCAACTGCCCAGAAGAGGTAACACAGCTACGCTTTTATAATTTTATAAACTAACACTCGTGAACAATTTTGCACGTCTATAATCTTCTTCCTTTTACAGTGAAATAGCAGCAAAAGCACCACACATTTGGTTTGGATACAGTCTCAGTGCTTCAGCTCTATTAGAAAGGCATTTACAATTTTTTTAAGCGCTATCTTTAAATGTTTTTCAGCACTGATTTTACCGTGTTGCAAAATCCCTGCAAAGGGGGTTAAAAACTTGGCTAAAGGACGTGGTTCCGTATAAAATTCATTTGTCATCCTTGAGTTTTGCACTATAGATCTGGTTCCTGGGTGTGTGGCAGCCCAGACTGCTGCCCCTGGCCTGCAATCTGCAGCCTCCTGCCCACGGAGGAGCCAGGGACTGGCTGCACTGCGTTGGGGCTGGGCTGTGGGCTGTTAGAGGCAGGAGGCAGGATGCTGCTGCTGCTCAGCGTGGCTCAGGGCAGGGCAGGGCAGGGCAGGCAGCTGCTGCAGTGACTTGGGAGGAGGGGAAGGTGAACTGCGCCTGGGCCCTGGGCTGGAAGGGCTCAGCACCAGCAGGCCCTGATCACCAGCAGGCTCCTGGTGCCCAGACCAGTGCTACATCAGACTGTAAATCACCATCCTCTAGCTCCAGGTGCTGTTGGTTAAGCAGTGCCCTAGCCCCTGATAGGCAATTAGTAGCTATTTTGACTAAACAAACACTCCTGAAACTGTAATGAAGCTGCTAAATTGTTTTCAACTGTTTATGTTACTGTGGCATCTTCACACATACACCTTTATGTAGAAAAAAAAACACAAAAGAGCCCTGCGCTCAAAAACTTGCCAATTCTGAGCAGAATCCTTGGCATGTTTCTATTCTGCGTTGTTGACTTCACAGCAGTGGGAATCAGGTCTATGATGTTCATTGGAGATACAAATTGTTTCGCTCATCCTTTAAAAACTTCTCTTTTTTTCTGCTAGGTTGACCAGCTGATGAGGAAATGCTGGATATTCAAGCATGATAAACGGACAACCTTTCACAACCTGATTCAAGGATTTGAAACAATTATGAGCAAAATATAATTATTTTTTTTTATAATGTCAGTGCTTTAAATGTGTGTCAAAATATAAATGCCCAGACCTTTCATTTTTTAACTACTGTAATTTGTATTCTGACTGTGCTAATGTGTTCAAAGGATTATTTTTCCAACAGGTTTCCTTTTTTATTTAGTCAACAGTTGGATCAAATTGATTTAAAAGGTATGGCAGAAACAATAGCTTCAACTCCTTTTACGCCGGTTACTGCAACACAGTTTCACCTCTATTTAATTTTGGTCTCACTGCAATTTGAACTGTCCAGATAAACGTGAGCTGAAAGAGCAGTGTCAAAAAATGCTACAGTTCTCAGTGCAACATGTAGCATTTAAAACAAGTCTGTGGTTCACATTTATTCTGTGAACCTAGTGGCCATAATAGAACTTAAAATTTTAATGGCGTTTTTGAGGAAGCTTTTAGGAAATTTTGGCTGAGGTGCACTTACATTTCAGTAAAAAAACAACTTGGGCGCAAAAATTCAGAGAAAGCAGTATCATAACTCTTCTTAAGCCATTTGCAGTTCTGCGCTCTCAATCACATTTTTTAAAAAAGCTTCACCATCATGTTTCAAAAAGGGGAAAAAAAAAAAGCATGAATCAGCAGGTATAGTTATGTGTTTCATTGAGAACCCCCCCATCTCTGGATAAATGCATTTGCTTTTCCTAACCCATCTGCCCCCCATTACCCATTTCTACCCCCTGAAGCTTCCACCAGTTATGTAGCTGTTAACCATGCCAACATGTTGATCTTCAGCTTGTGTTGCAAGTGAGCCACAGTGCACGGTGTGGGGAAATGTATGCAGGAAAACCTCTAACTACTTTGGGGATAGAAAAGAAAATTAAGCCATGTACAGATGGGGGGGAGATGTTCCCCCAGCAAAGAATAATTTTGTAAAGGAGAGGATTGAACAAGAGGGAACTGTCCCTAGGAGAGGGAAAGAACACCTCAGGCACAAAAAATAGGTGTCTTGCTATCAGTAGTGCCATCACAGGAGTGCACACTGTACTCTTTTTTTTTTTTTTTTTTTTTTTTTTTTTTTGTCAGTTTTGGCCAGCACGTTAATTCATTTTAGCAGTTTTTCAATAAAGCTGCTCCCTTGATGTAAGGTGATTATGCTTTAAATAATAGCACTGGCCTTTGTTTAATTTGACTTAGTCTCCAGCCATATGCTTGTGAAGTATTTGGTTGACCAGGAGTGCCAGAGCCCAGCTGGGGCAGACTGGGACCAGGGAAGTTTTATTGTCAGGACCAGATCCAGCATTTAAACTGTAATTGAGTCAAGTGAAGGAGTGTAGTCTCGTTTCGTACATCTGTCAGTCTTTGATGAGCAGTAGTTTAACTGGAAACCTATTGCTGACCCGCGTCCTAGAACTTGGGCAATACTGTTTTTCCACCAAACCTGGATTTTGAAAGTGCTTTGAGGAAATAGTTCTGGCAATAACAGAGAAAGATGTCTTTAAGTATCTATCTATATATATATATATAAAATTGTAATTATGAGCGGCAACCAGGTCAGATTTATTTTTACAGTATTACCTGTTTTTTCTGTATGTCACGTATGAGCCCGACTTAAATCTGTAAGCACTTTGTTACTCTTTATACAAAGAAGTTAATAAAGGTTTGTTTTTTTTTCCTCCATGTGTTTCTTTTTACATAATCTATTAAAGATTTTTAGTGTGTAGAATTTTAGTGTATATTCCATAGGAGTAGTGCTCAGAACATGTCCTTAAAACAGCCTTCCCCTACCTTACATGCTCGCTTTAACAGCAGTCCAGCGATGGTTCTGTTCCACAGGACACCACTTTAAAGGTGTACCAACAATTTATTTTAATTGAGAAGGTTAACAACTCGAGCAAGTTGCATTATAAAGAGTTTGAACAAAATATTACAAGTGAACTTATCAATACATACAGAATCCCAGAATAACTAAGTCCATAAATTGCATGGCTAGGTGGCTGTCTTAGACTTTCCTTCCTGTCTGCCCAGTGCAGCCTATCTTATCTAGAGAACACAGTGAAGAAGGAGAGGATTATTTTTTTTTAAGCCTTGAAAATACACATCCTGGTCACATCGCAAAGCTTGAGCTGCCATTTCAAGACTTTATTTAAAAAGAAAATAAATCTGTATTGAAAAATGGCTTCAGTACTATCTACTGAGCTAGAGCAAGAGTAAGAAGGGCTGCTGGTACCGTCTCAATGGCATCATTCAATTAACTCCAAAATCATTTGCAACAGGATTCTAGGGCAGCAAGCCCACACTGTCCATCACAGTTGGTCGGCTCGTAATTTGTCACAGACACTGATATACAAACAACAACAACAACAAAAAAGCTTTCTAACACTTCTGCTACCAGGATTAACAGCTGGAAACAAAGCCTGTACCAAAGGTGCTTAACTAATAAGCCAAAAACTCCAAGTCTTTTTAAAAACTGAAAATCAAAAAGAAATCCAATCAAGCTGCCTTGCTCAACGAGCCTGCCTACACGGGGCTGAGCCAGTACTCTGTGCATGAGGTGAACGAGTAAATAGCTTTCCCTTTGAATAAGAATTCCTTTGTGCAAAGGGCAAGCTGTAAGAAGGAACAAAAACTGGAGCCAGGATGCTGTGCTCTAGCAGGCTTTGGGTTGCAGCAAATTTCTAAAGACACTTGAAGAAAACAAACCACACACACAAAAAAGGATGGAGAGCAGAAAGGCAGGATTGAAGAAGTCATCTGAGCCCATGAAGAGTGCTTCTGCTCTACGTCTGGCTCATCCAGATTCAGAAACATCCAGAAAGAGTGAACTACACAGTGTATGCCTTCTTCCCCTTGTGGTTACCCCTAACAATCACCTACCACGTCCGCCTGTTTCCAGCAGCCCTACGGCCATACGGTCCTGTTGGAAGGAGATTTTTGGAGACTCCACAGACACTGTTTTACTCTCAGCTCCGTTCACAAACTACATTACTTACTCCAAGGAAAAGCTGTGGATTCTTTGCCTAGAAGCAGATAAAGGTTACTCCATCGTTGAGACGTCACCTATCCGAACACAATTTAGCACTTAGGCAGCACACAGCATCGCATCTTACTTAAAACAAACATTTATTGAAAACATCACAGCGACTCTAGCGATACATTTGGTATACCTCCACTCCAGGATTAAGAGGAAATATTAAAAATATAAAGGTTGTAAATGCAGAAGTCTTAATCCTGGGATAAGTAAGCTTGAAAAAAAAAACCCACATTCTGAGTTAAAAAAATAAGAAAAAAATTACTATTAAGACTTTGTCTTTTAAATTCCTCAGCGTGAGGACTAGAGAAAGGACCATCACTCCCTCCTCAGTATTTTTATTGCTTTCAGCTGATAAGCTACCAACAATTACCAAGTTACTTCTCTTGGTCAGTTTCAGCCCACTGTTCATTTCAGTGGTAGACACAACTGGAAACACCATTCCATCCCTTCACAAGGCAAGGCAGATTACGGAGAAATGGCTACCGTCAGATCGATACGTACAGGTTACTTGGCGAATTTGCCCATTACACAGCGTTGTTCCTCTTGGGATTATTTATAACCCACGCAGAAAGAAATTTGTCTGAAGTTAAGGCAGCAATAAATAGGAGAGGTATGAGAAGCCTGCCTTCGCACGCCGAGGCAGGGCGGGTTAGTTAGGTCTCAATAAACGCGTTTCTTTTTCAGAGAGGATTCTGTGTAACGCATGGCTGAGCCCTGAGCTTGCTGGCCAATGTACTCCACCGGGCCAGGTTCTGGGGAGGAAATGAGGTACGAAGAGCCTCGCTTCTCACTTCTCGAGGGAGCCACCTAAGGGCAAGAAGAAAATAAGTTGACACATGATCCAGAGCAACAGCGTCAATAAATAAAGCTCCAGTCTGTGAATTACCACGGACCAGGAGCCAACAACCAACTCCGAATGCCCGGCTCCTGCTTTACAGCCCAGCTATACACAGCGCATGAGTCAGTGGTTGTGCCCTTTCCCTAAAAAAACAACCATAAATGCACCGGTGCCCTGCCGTGCATGCATTTTTGTGAGGGCAAGGGGCTGGCTGGGCCAGGTGGCCGTGCTCCACCACACGCGTGCATGAAGCAGCAGCTCGGTGGCCATGCTGTCAGCCTGCGGCGTCATGGCAGCTCCAGGCGCGGTCACCCTCTCAAGCAGGTCCCCAGTGGGCCACCCGGTGCTCCTCTTGCTTTTCCTGAAGAGCTGAACGGGTCACCCTGTCCTGGCACAGCTCTCGTTGCACGCAGGGCTTTTAAGGACTCGTTTCCTGGCCGTGCCAAAGCGTCTTCGTGTTGGGGATCATGGGCGGCCAGCTGCCGCTTGCAGGCATGGATTTACACGTGGTACCGACGTGAAGGCCAGAGCAGTAAAGCTGTGTTTCATCAAAACTTCAGCAAAATGCCTCACACCCATACACAGGAAGTCCTGGCGACCCCGAACAGGGTTTCTGGTGAGGGCACAGCTCCCCTAATCCTGCCGCAGTGCCCTGCAACAGGGGCACCCCAGGGGCACGCGAGGCTCATGTTCAGTTCCCCTTTGGGAGGCATCAGAGCAGGGAATTACAAAATCCACAGCACCTACAGCAACAGAAGCTACAGAGAGAGCTCACCACCCTCATCGGTGCGCGGTAACCACTTCTCTCTTCCCCCAGCGTGTCCCTAATTTCATTACCAGTCGGCTCAGATGCTCCCCTTGCTCTCCAAGCCTGCCCTATCTGCCCTAGCAGCACTGTGCCCTGACCCGCTCGCATCCCTGTCCACCCCAGCGAGCAGTCTGCCTTCAGCCTGGCTCCTGGATCAGATGATTGGGGTTTGGCTCTCGTTGGGATGAATATTTTAGGAACTGTAACACGCTACGCAAACCGGGAAACTCATTCCTTTATCAAAGGAACAGCCAGGCTGACCGAGTGCCTCCAAGCCAAACATTCCCCAACAAACCTCTGAGGCTCCCCTTACTAGGTCACAGCGGCAGCTCGAGTTACCCTTTGCAAAGGTCCAGCTCCATTTTGGAGAGCGCTTGTCATTATCACAAACAGGAATTTGCTCGAGGAAAGGCTCCGGTTTTCCCCCTTCCTCTCTCCTGTGCTTTCAGCAGCTGCGGGGCCGCCGGCCACGAGCTCTGCCCCTGCTCATGGTGCTGTGGTTCCTACAAAGCTCGGCCCCGCAGCTCAGAGCAGAGGGAGGAAAACACATCGCAGGGCTGAGGAGAGAAAATGCAAAAAGCACAGCGGGCCCCTCAGCCTGCCCTCCTCGCTGAGGTTTCTCTTTTAGCTCTAGGAATGAGCGCAGTGCCTGGCGTTAAGGCAAATGCTGCTGCATTCTCCAGTTTCCAGTCGTGGCAGAGCTGCCGGGGAGCTCAGAGCACGGCCTTCACAGCACGCAGACGGAGGCTGCACACACTCCGGCCTTGCTCACCTTTATCCCCAAACACCTCAAAGCCAGGTCCAGCCAAGGCCTCGTCTGCTACCCAGCTGTGAATTCCTACAGCTGCCTGCTCCTGGTGCATCTCCTCCAAAAAAAAAAAGGGGAATCTCATGCCAAGCCTGAGATGGCTGAGAGTCTTTAATGCCAGGGCACCACGTGCTGACCCTGCCACCCCCACGGGGATTTGCCACCACTCGGGACCTGTGCTCAGACTGCTGACGGCTTCTGACCCATCCTGCTGAACCAGCCTCCAGTCGGTCTCAACCCTACAGCCTCCTCGAAGCTGGTCCTCACCCCCCCATTGCCTTTCCTCACCCCTCAGCAGTTTTATCGATGGAAACCAGGTGTCTGCTGGGTCCAGCACTGCTCTGCTCATGGGGTCTGACAGAGGCAGGCTGCATCTGACACGTTACATACTTCAAGTGCAGGCTATTTTACCATGTTTTCCCTCCCAGGGTGCGATTCACACTATTACGGAGCGCTGCCATAACCTCATCACTCCACTCCACCGCTTCCACCCCAGGGGCACTCTGCAAAACACGGCCCTGTCTGCACAAAAGAAAAGCCCAGACAAAAAAAAAAAAAACAGACAAAAACCATCTGACAACAGCAGGAACCCTCCTCACCCTCTGTCGCCTCCTATTTCACCTACCTACTTCAAGGCACCTCTGCAGGTCTGTCCTCACGGATACGATCTATCCCAGGAGTTTGTTGAGAAATGTCCGAGCTGTCCCTGCCCGTGGGTTTTGGTGCCTGGTGGGCACTGATCCTTCGGGTGCCAGAGGCTCCGAAGGGATCTGCCCCCCTCAGATTTCACCCATCACATCCACCAGGAGCCGCGTGTGCTCCCGAGCTACTCTGGATCCTGCCTTAGTTTGTCACGGGTCCGAAGTCTACAAAAAGCATTTTATTTTTCCTGTTGAGGCTGGGGAAAGGACTGGGCACAGCTGGGCCTCCCAAACCCTCTCGTTTACCGCTTATCCACTTGGTGGCAGCATGAGACAGAGAGGAACGCCTCCACTGCATCTGCAACTGCTCTGCTCGGGATCTCCTCTCACCTTATTTAATGGGTTTTGTGGAGGAAGCTGCGAGCTGCCTGGCTGGTATGATCCCTGGGCTCCAGTGTAAAATGTAGGCATGACCTGCAAGCAGGTACTGTAGGCTGGGTAAGATCCACCTGAAGATTCCTAAATGCAGAATGGGACCCGCGATAAACCAGCACGTGAAGGAAAATAGGGTCAGGCATTCATGTTCACTCGATACAGCAACGAGCACTCAGCAGGTAGAAAAACATCTGAGTCCCACTCTGCTGCTGAAAACACGAGTGCACAATTCACAGCAGCTCAGGCATGCAGCAAAACGGAGGATTTCTTTTTTTTTTTTTTTTTTTTTTTACTTTACATAATTCCCTTTTTTTCAAAAAAAAGTGTCCTCATTGCTCACACAAACCTAGGGCTATAAAATGGCCTGGGGCAGGCCTTCAACAGCCACCCCGAAAAATAACGTGACGGTGTCCTGTTTCTTGGTAGAGTATTTTAATATCCCCCTGAAGGGAGCAGGTAACTTCAGATGGAGGGATTTAAGGATCCTGGAGCATGGATCCTGGAGGGTGGCTGTGCTGGGACACCCTGCGGAGGGAGCGGGGCAGGGCTGCCCTCCTGGTACCAACACGTGCAGCGGTGTCTGCAGTCCTAAAGCACCCGTAGGGCTGATGGAGAAACAGCCCACGGAGACACGAAGAAAATAAAATTCGTTCTCACCTCAGAGGCTTCATTTTCAAATTCATCGACTCTTGCCTGGGTAGAGTTATATGCCTGAGCATAATGCTGATACCACTGCTGAGCAGCCTCCTATAAAGGAGGAAAAAACCTCTTCCCATTAGCTGTCTACTAAGATCCCCTTAAATTAAAACAATTTTTATATGACCTCAAGGGACATAAGAATAAATTAAAAGCAAAGCTCTCAAAGAAGCTTAAAAACGGGGTTAATATCAACAATAAAACTCAAACCAAATATTTAAAACTGCATTAAGTGAGTAAAAGATACCCAAGTCCTTGGTCATTGCTGTGACACGGGAGGAACGGACAGCACAAATGGAGGTGAGTGATGGCAAGAGGCATCTCTGCAGCGCAGTGACACCACTGGAGCTCTTCATGCCTCTACTACTGAAGGTGATGCTAAGTACTCCAACATTGCAATACCACTAACCTTTTTTTGACAGCACACTTCAAGGATTTGGGGATGCAAACTCCCTCCAGGAAGCACCAAAATGAACTTAAAGCCAACAATCAGGCAACAAAAATATTCGAGATGACGTTGGTGCTTGCATGATACACACAACTGCCCGCGGGTCACCTCTGCTGCTCCTCCGACCCACACTTGTCACCAGACCCGATCTCAGTGGGAGCCTGGCCCACACCAAAGGTCCCCACTGCAGCCAACGCCACGCAGTGGCCCTGTCCCTGCCAGCCCTCCTGGCTGAGGGGACACCCTCCTAACACAGAGCAACCCCGTGCCCACCTGCACACCTGCTCTCTGTCCTCCAGACCCCACCGAGCCTCACAGCAGCCCTGCTCTACCCCCACAAGTCCTGGGGCAAGGCAGGGATCCTCACCACCAGCCTGGGAGGGCAGAGGGGAGCACAGCGTGTGTTTCTGTCTGCCTGCTGTAGGATGAGAGATCAGGAGACTCTGGGGAAGAGGGAACACTGGGACAGGGCAGGAGGAGAGCTAAGCACGGTCAGGATGGGTGTCTCAGAGCACACCCACGAATTTTTACTACAGGTCCAGTTCTCGTATTTGTTTTGTGTGCAACTGCATTTCTACACTGACTGCTGATGGCTAACAGAAGTACAGAAATGTTTCACAACATGTCCCAATGTCTGTGAAAACCTTCTGGAGGATCTTGAGGAGACTCGGGGGGATCTCCCTGTGCCCACCAGCACCTGACGGAGGTGCAGGGAGGACAGGGCCAGGCTCTGCTCTGTGGTGCCAGGACAGGAGGCCCTGGCCCTGCTCGGGGGGGCCCTGCTGTGATTCTGTATTGCTTTCTGTATTACCACAATTCTCCGGACCAGGGGCAGCCCATCACCTTCATGGCCGTGCTCTGACCAGCAAATGGTACACACGGTGAAGAAATCCCAAGCAGTGAATCCAGCTGGCAGAGGCTATGCAAATTCCCAAAGCTACACAGGAACTTCTGGTACACAGAACACACTCTGCTCTGGGATCTAGCCAAAGCTCAAGAAAACTTTAAAACTGTCTTGGGAAGGGAAAGAGAAAAACTTCGTGGTTTTGAAGAGAGACAAAAGCCAAGCTGGAATGTACAAGAGAATCATTATTTCAGCTGACTCAACTGAATTCAGGTTCAGAGGAAGCAATTTTCCAATAGTGATGACCCCACAGCAGGGAACGCACCACGGCTTTTTGTCAGTGACATCAGGTAAACAGGTGGAGCACAAGCTCCACCTGTTCTGTACCACTGAAAGAGATGAGCTACCAGCGAAGAGGACTTTCAAGGTTCAATCTAAAGAAAAGAGTGGTGTTTGGTTGTAGCAGAGCCTAGGACTCCTTAAGAGAAGTTTGTGATGTTGGGCAATGCTGTTCAACTGCATGCAGGGCTATCAGCCCACGCATACCAACAGGTGCATCAAAGGTACAGAGGGAAAACAAGGAGCAACTCAGGCAGGGATCTCTGAGCAGCCTGACAACAATCCTGCTACCAGAGCTCTGAGTGACAAACCAGTCTTCAAAACAAAGTGCTGCAAAACGACGTACCTGTGTGTACTCTCCATGCTGCTGGGAGTAATTAAAATAACCTTCCATCCCGTGTTGTGATGTAGCTCCCTGAGAAACAGCAGCATCCACGATGGTGTTCGGAAGTCCGGTCTGCTGTGGTGGATTGGAGGCTTTGCTGGCAATTGCTGTGTGTAACGTAATGAATACACACAGTTCACTTAAATTCCATAAATTAGGTTGCACTAATGTAATAGCAATATCCTGGGATGACAACAGAAGTTTGCTAATTCAGATTAGGCTGTGCTTAAAACTGAGCTACAAATAACTGAAAGGATTTCTGTAAGTCTATCTACATCAAGCTAGCCCATCAGCTCTGAAAATCTACCCTTCTCACATAAAATACTAGCCATGAGGATACTACATTGTAATTTTAAGACAGAATTCAATATTTGCTTTGAGATAAATGCTGTGGTCACTGGAATTACCTGCTGAACAGAAAAATGATTTGTACATTTGGATTGAGGAAATTTTCAGCTAAAAGTGATGAATGTTTGCTTACCTGGAAGACATATACCAGGCAACACACTTGCCAAATTCAAGTAGGGGTTGGTACTAAGACGTATTTCTTTTGGCGGTTCTCCTAGTAGTGAAGTCTGTTTTTTCAAAGGAGTCTGTGAAATAATTGGACAGATCAGTGCATTATGTTCATACAGCATTTGTGGAAATAAGATAAGTATCTCCGCATGATTTTGAAAAAAGTCTAGCCCTCTGAAATGTAACAGGACAAACTTTTAAAATAAATACTGGGGACAACTATCTAGACACATTGCCTACACTTTCTTTGACAAATGATTTTGTAGGAATGTTTCTCTTTAAACTGTAAGCTACTGAAGGATATTAACAACAAGAAAACCTTTTACATTGAAGTAAATGCAGAATAACCACCATAATGCCTCCAGATGCAGGTAGTCAGCATTTTGTACATGGCCAGGACAAAAACAACTCTAGTCCCCCAGACACAAGCAAATGAAGGGACAAATGAACCCTGGCCTGGAGAGATGACACCATCTGTGATCTGCCATTATAACACATCTTACCAATCACTCTATTTATAAACCCTTACTTAAAAGAGGAAAATGTTTATGAGTGGAAATGAAGCATCAGAACTGACTCACTTCTCCAAACCACCAGAGTGTTTTCCTATGAGGGACTAGGAAGGGTACACTACCCGCTTATGCCCCCTTGACAGGGAAGAGCTCTCTGTGGAAGAGAAGAAAATCTGTAGCTATAGACAGAGTGTAATGGGAGAGAAAAGCAAAGCTCATTCCAAGGGAAAAATCATTGCCAACAGCTGCTGGTTTCAATAACCGAGTGGCTGGGTAAGACAAAACATTACATTACGCGTATGAGCAAGAGATTTATGCACAGCATTAGAAAAAACACCAGAAATACAGAGGAAATAAGTAGCTATGGCAAGTTACATAGCTTGTCTGAAATAACAGAGCTCAAAGATGTTTACAAAGCATTCTACTCTACGTTTAGTCTGCTCGTTTTTTCTAAGTCCATTAAAGAAAAACTCCATTACTTTAATGGATTAATGCTATTTGCAGTAAAATAGCATTAAATCATCAACTTTTCAAAAACTGTGAGCATGGTTTTTGAAGACAAAAAACTTCAGAGTGCTGAAATCCTTTCTCTCGATGCAAGAACAGGCATTTGAGATAGTAAGACAGCACGACTGTTCAGTATCAGGACAGGGCTTGTGGATGTCTTGCAAAGGAAGTGATTTTTGCTAATTGGGACATCTGTCTACTGCTGCAGAAGAGGAGACAATTAAAACATCTGCCAGGATTTCCGAGAAGAACTTTTCCTGATAAATAACATAGGTATTCATAGAAATAAATGGAGTATCTAGACTTCTCATGGTTTAATTACATTCCCTTTTAACTAAATGAAATGCAGAAATAAAACACTGATTTTATATATTTATACACAAACACAGTGTGTATTTTATTCAAATGTATCTACCCATAGGTAAAATCCCACTTCATTACAGTGAGAAGTGATTTAAGAAGCATACTTTCTAAAGTAGAATCAAAGGTGTCTAACAAACACAGACACCACTGCTGTGTATAATCTGATCACTTCAGGTGCTCCAAAAACATGCAGGGAAAACTCAGATCTGATACCAATTAATTAAGAACTTGTCAAAGTACTTCTGCATATTATTAAAAAAAAAAAAAAAAAAAAAAAGTAAACGCATAGATCAAATTCTGTTAGCGACAGGACATGCTGAAAAAACGTCAATAGATCATTTTAGTCCAACTTTAATCCCATCCCATTCCCCTCCTGCCTTCATGGGAATAAATATGAAAACTGATTTTAGACTAAGAAAATGTCAGCTATGCCTAAGTGTGTACAGATTAAAAGTGGAGAATTTACACACACACAACATGCACCATCTGGAAGCCCAAAGGCCCTATGTACCAGCAGAATTGCTCCTGATTAGTCATGTCATTCAACCACAAGTTCAATTTTCAGTCTTTAAAAGGGACACTGCCCTTGAGATAATTTCATCATCAAATACTATGAGGCATGCACAGGGGAAAAAAAAGCCCTCTAGCACTGTAAAAGATTCCTTTGTTAATTCATTTGGACCACCAAAGAGCATTATTGTTCTCTCTATAATTCATAACTGAAATGACCTTAAAATGTCTCATGAATGATCCTGTGATCTAACAAATTTTAGTGAAGAAACACAATAAGCAGTCGCAGTTAACTCTAAAGGTTATTCAAAACCAAACAAACAAACAAACCCCCACGCAAGAAAAAACCATGAAAAGTACCACAAGAAAAGGAACCGATTACATTCAGTATTCCTTACCCCCAAACTTGTATCAGTGCTTTTGAGTTGATTTTGCTGTTTGGCATGACCAGCCCGCAAGGCTCCCGCAGGAAGATTTGTTAAGGTCTGATGATAAGGCTGTGATCCTGAGACAACCGCTTCGGTAGTTGATTGTTTCTCTGGAGCGTTATTTTGCCCTGGTAGAGCTTGTCCAACAATGTGCTGATTCGGAAAGAATGGCAACATGCCCATCCCTGCTGCTGCTGCTGCTGTTTGAATTGTAGGCAGATTAGATGCTGCAGTCAACCATAAATGGAGAAACTTTTCTGTTAGACAAGATTTATCAGTACATTTTGTTTGTGGTTTTTAAGTGATGCAAAAAACACTTAGAGATCTATTTTACAGCTGTACAAGAACACCGACTTCTGATGATAGTTTTTGTTCTTTTACCATCCTAGGAGCAAACTTTGTTTAAAGGTAATTCTATAAAAGAAAACTATAAAAGAAATTTACTTTCAAAAAACCTCTGAACAACATCTTTAGAGGGTCCTGTGCTGGAAAGCTGGGAAAACCCCTGACTTCAATTTGCGTTAGTAAAATTCTTTACAAACTAAACAGTTAGAAAGTATCCTCTACAATTAAAATCTAGACATTCAGAACAGGTTTCTTTTTTTTTTTTTTCCCCCACAAGAAAGGTTTTCCTTGCTACTGGCTACTACCATTAACTTAACTGCATGTGGAACTGCTGAATACACATCTCTGTGGAGGAAAGAAGAAAGATGCTCTAAGCAGTATCGCGGCTCATCTTGCTTCATAGAAATTGAGGGCATCACTGACACAAGAATTTGCATTCAAAATTGGTATCTGTCACAGACCAGATATTAAAGCTTAATAAACTGAATGCTAAGAAACTGTTTTTTCCAGTACTTCTCCAGCTACTCAGATTTATCTTCGTTGAAGTAACAAACCCCAAAATTGTGATCCTAAATATAACATATTCCACATGTACTAGCATGGCAGTAACTGAGCAAGCAGAGTTTTAAAAACACCTGCAAATATTCAACAAACGGCACAGAGTGCTTTTTCTTCCTTGAGTATGAGGTGAGAGAAGTCAGGCACAACAAAGCAAGGCATGTCAAGTTCGAATGGCAGTAGCAGCCTGCTAGATCAGCAGGCTATAGCCAGTTATATAGCTATACGCCTCGTTAACTTGCCTAACTATATAGCTACATGACTTGCTTTATTGTCTAGCTCTATGCCTACCTTCCTGTGCAGTAACAAGGTTCAAACACATTATTGCTTTTGGTAAAGTGGGAGAAAGTAAGGTGTTTAATTTCAAGGCATTTTTACTGATTTGGTATGAAATAAAATGTCATTTACACTTAAGAGCTTCTCCACGGGTTCCCATGCCTGAAGTCACTGATGGCATTACTCCTATTCCCAGTACTGTCTGGAGTAGCATTGTTGGAGGTTCTCCCAGCAAACCCGGTTTCTATAAGGAAAAATAGAAAACCATGTAAATTATTAACATGTCTGTAGCTATTTCTTACAACTTTCACATTCAGTTACTTTTTACATATGCTAAATAGTTAAATTATACCAGATGAAAAAAAAAAAAACAAAACACACCACCACACAATTATTTATCAGTTCTAAGAACATCCAAAGACAGCCAAAATTAAAGTGATGACCTTACACTATTGGCCTGGACATTTTCAATCTTCATCAGTTGCTGCTGTGGCAATGGCAGGTGAGCAGGGCTCTGCAGCAGTAAGTTAGATGCACTGCCCAGAACTGAACTCTGAAATTAATAAAAAGAAGTGTCAGCTGACAGTCATGGAAAACAATATATTCTTGAAACATTTTCAGATGATACTGCTTACAGAAATTTAAACTAGTTTCTGAATTAATACAACAAAGGAACATATCTATTTCTTCCACATAATTAAATTCCTGATTCATTCACAGCAAGTGACTTTAAGTTCTTTCAACCTCTTTCTCCCAGCTATTTTTTTCACCTCACAACCACAAATATGTTTTCTGACGGCTTTTAAAGGATCAAGAGTATAGTCCAAATATAATCCAGACTCCACTGAAGCCCCTGTGTCTAAGCCAACAGGGAAAGTTAGATGTGTTTGAAGCCTCTGCAGACAGACTAGGCCAGGCAGAGATATGGGAGTTACCTACATTGTGCCAGTAAGAAAGATGAGACACAAGGACTTCAGTGGATTATGAGCTGTATGAATAAGGACTTCATTGTTTGTTAATGTTTGCATTGTGTCTTGCATTGCATTTATAATACATAATCTCTGTCAAACATCTACACAGTTTCCAGGACTGTTATAACTGGCAGGGACTCTCAACCCTTGCTTTGCAGTTGCCAAACAGTATCATTACTTTCAAAGAGGAATATCCACATATGTTTTTATCCCCCCTTCTATTTGGAATTATCTACATGAACCTCTCTTCCAGAAACATTAAAAAGCTGACAATTTGTTGGCACCGTGATTTATAAAGTCTTCCAAATACTAATAGTTTTCAACCAAAGTTTCTGGACCATCGGTTGCCATCACAACTGAGACACTTCATCAACAACCTTGGGGGCACCGTGGTCAGACTCTGCCACTGGTATATTCAGCAATCTGTGCTCGGGCTTAAAAGAAGACTTACGTCCACTCTGTATCACAAAAGCACGTTGTAATTCATGCAGCTGAACACAGGCTTGAAACCGTTTTTCTGGCAGCAGCTCCTGAGAGTGATTTGCCAGACAAAAAATGAGTTGCTCTACAAAAATTCTTGTACAGCAGTACATCAAATCACAACCAGTAGAGCCTTCCTTGTGGTTTGAAACTTCCTATACATGAAAGGTCACCAAAGCCAGGTAAAGAAGCTAAAAAGATGGCAGCTCTCAGGATGTATGGCTTTGCAGATCTTGCGTTCCCCTGCAACACGCCTCACACATATTTTCATGCCTAAGTATCTCTGTGTGGTAGGGTCAAATTCATAAGGGTAAACCCTCTCTAGGCCTTTAACGTGGTATTTTCTTAAACAAATTCCTTCAGAGCTTTTCTAACTCTTTAAAACCTAACACAATACACCAAATCAGAGTGTCACACAAAATCTGATGAGCTACAGTGCTGGATCCTGGACTCAGAAACATGCAGCCTAACACGAAGGGCCATATATACATCAGTTGTGCCTCTGCTGTTTTAATCGTATTAGCAATTTCCAGTAGAAATTAGCCATGGCTGTTTATTGTCACTAATGCACGTTCTTTCTAAACTTCATTATATCAATAAGGAGAATATGCAAAAGTTCAACTGCAAAACTTTCAGAAATAAAAGACTGGAAAACCAGACTGGTTAGATTCCTCAGAAGAAAGTCTCTGGGTTAATAAAGACTTAGTAAATAGCTGGATGACTCAGGAAAACATCACTACGGCAGCTCAAAACGCATTGTATTGGCACATGATAATTGTAACTAAGAGAAATTAAAAGAAAAAAAGTTAAAAGTCATGCTACTTCCAGAGCTGAAAGAGTACTGGATGAATAACCACTTGTTCAAATTTTTCTCTGTTGATTGTTTTTTTTTTAATCAGTTATTTCATAATGTTGTGGCACAGTTATGCTAAAAATATTGTTTATACTCATTAAATTACTTTACAAATCTTTGAACATAAAGCAGCAAAAACAAGACACACAGGAAGCTGAATCAGCGTGTGACTGAGGAGGTGGTGGGGAGAGTTAAGCCAAGACACTGTTTGTTCTTGAATGCTCTATACTGAATTTCGGGACAGTAACAGCAGTGACCTGGTTCTCTGGCTTCAGAGAATACTCTGAAATAAGTCACTGAATAACAGAAAAATGTGCCTAATAGAAGGATCTGGGATAATCAAATCACTGTCAGTAAAATTCAGGTTATTAGATCAGGTTTGGAGCTAATTAAGTGACAGGAGGCTCCCTGGAAGTGAATTAGACAAGTAAGTCCATCCAAAAAGAAAGAACTAAGTTGTTTGGCTACAGTACTCTAAGCCAAAAACATTGGATCATCATCAATCACAGTTAGCTGTGTAGAACATGCCTCTCTCCAGCTGTGATTAGAAAACATTCACATTGCCTTCCAAGGAAGCATAGATTCTCCAAGAGAGAGCCCCAGCAACTAAATATACCAATTGAAAATGTCATTTAAATACAAGAAGTATAAGCAAATGATGATATTTTTTTTTTCATTGCACAGGACAAAAGCAATTCATTTGATGGGGGAAAATTAAATAACTTATTTCACATTCATAATGGATATATTCACCCTGCGGTTTTTTAGCACAGAAGAAACAGAAAAGCTAAATATACTTAATATAATGAGTAACTCTGTATTTTAATTTAGTCTTTTTAAAGATCTATTAAGTCTGTGTTTGCCAAAAGAACAGCACAAACAAGAACTAATAACGAAGTGGATTTTTAAATGGGAATTTCTGAAACATCAGAAATAGTAAGTCAAAACAATTGACTAGTCCCTCAAGAACACTTAGGAATATCCCCCTCTGTTAACATTAATTACACATTTTGGCTCCTGGCAGAGCTGGAGAAATCTCTGACAGAACCTCGACATAAGGTGGAAGCTACACTGGCCAAATGAACTGCTACGGTTATGGGCGCTATGTTAGCCTGTTCTCACTACTTTCTAGGACAAGTTCATGCCCAATATCCCTTATAGGAGCTTTCAGAAATTCCGGAGTCCATATGGAAGTCCCATCAACTTTACACCGAATTACAGATACTCTGAGAACACCTGAAGCAGCCTGTAGCCCTTTGTTTTGTTTTGCTTTTGTTGTTGTTTGTTCAGTTTTTTACTAAGAGCTAACATTTGCAAGTTACTATTTTTATGGCATTTATAGCACATTTTGATTCTTTCGAGCTTTAAAATGAAAACATTGACGTTAAACTTCTTGGCTTGAATAAAATAAAACAATTAAGTTTCTGTATGAAGCACATGTAAGTAGCTTGACTTTTTTTTTTTTCAGTTATTGCTACATCAGCAGGTGTTAGCAAATAAAAAGCTAGGCTAAGGTAAAATATGTCACTTGTGAATAGCAAGCAATCTCCTGCTCTTACATCACTGTAGGAACCTCATCATAGAGTGTGTTTTTTAAAAGACTGCTTTAGTAAGCTCACTTGATCTTAGTTGCAATTTTTTGAAAAATTTAAAATATCTTTCATGCTGAGATCTCCAGAAATAACTGTTTTGACACCTACCTGATGAACTTTATTCAGCTGTAGAAAAGGAGGGCCAACTGCTGTATTTATAAGGTGAGGAAAACCTGCAGTTGTTCCAAGAACTGTTTTAGAAACAAGAAAAAGTTGCAGTGACTTTATAAGTTAGGCAAGTAATGATCTTTATAATAGTTATTCTATATTTTTTAGATTTGGTATCCACAAAACTTTCCAGTATACTATGGGGCATTATAACGAAACCTTTCAATGCAGCCAGCTTTGATCTGCAATTAACAACACATTAGAGATCAAAAGTACTTTCATGGAGCTCCTCTAAAGCTGGCAGTTTAGCTCCGAGGCAGAAATGCCTGCAGCTGATTGCCAGACCAGGGCATTAGCCAAGGTGCTTTGAAACGCATAGTCACTTCCCACACAGTCTTTGTATCTTCTGATGTTATTGTAAATATGGAGAAGTGAGAAGCAATGTATTGTACTTGCAAATAAATGTATTGTATATGTAAATACTGTAGTATTTACATCACAAACTTAGCTGTCCTCCACTTGAGTCTTCAAATTATCCGTCTCCACTCCTATTCCTAATACTGTCACTATCTGGAATATGATGATTGCTTAAAACATTTATTCACATCCATCCTAATGGGATGGCAGAGAATGCTTTGGGCTAATGCTGTTCTTACTGTTGTGTACAACAATGGTAGCATACAAGAGAATAATGACTTTAAACTGGAATCAAGAGGAGACTCTCAGACTGCAAATTCAAATCCCAAATCAGATTGAAAGTTGCAATTTTAATTAAATCTGCAAAAGACATTTCATTTTAAGCCTAATTCTGAATGACACTGAGAGACCACAGAATTAATGTAAGAACATTTCTATAGCTAACACTATATTCTACCCAGACACAATAACCTATCAAATCATCTTTTTACATTGTATAAAATGTAATAAAGTATCTACACAGACACAGTGTCTACACGGATTCTGAAAGGGCATAGGTGCTTCTCTCCTTATCAGAAAGCCTTGTCTCACTAAGAACAGGGTTTCTTTATTAACCCCTTTGTAAAACAACTTACCAGGTTTAACAGCATGTCCACGCAACTGGGGCTGCAGTAGTATTTGCAACATTGCTGGATTGTTAAAACTTTTCATAATCTGCACTGCATTCGGCTCTGGGAGCAATCCTTTTCTATTGTTTCTCATCTCAAATTGAGAGATACAAAAATGTTACAAACAGGAGATAACAAAGAATGCATTTACACCCCTGGAAAAAATCTATTTCCTTGAGTAAGGAATCATAAAGATCGAAGTTCAAACATCCAAATCCCAAACCTAAACAATCAACTCCTTCCACTTTTGTTTTCTAGAGCTAACTGGCAATACCTTCCAGCACTATCTCTCCTCAGGTAATATGAGCGTTGTCCTTCTCACCCGTCTTTCTTCACCTTTACTACATTTTTACTTTCACACTTTTTCTGTTGCTCCCTAACATATTTAACAGCATCTCGATGTTTCCACCCCCTCTCCAAGATTTTTTGGAGTAGCTAAAGGCATAAATCACAGGTCAACATGGCAACTTACACATTACAAATTATTATTTTTTGGATCACAAAGAGCTGAAAGTTGTGTAACATTAACGTACATATTTTATTTTACACAAAAAAATAATGCAGTCATCTGCTTCCCTCTCCCCTGCTCCTTTTCCCTCAAATGAAACGACTAACAAACTACTCCTCCAAAACTTCAAATGTATTGTTTTCCTGAGAGGCATTTCTTTTTTTCCCTTTTAACCAAGAAAGTGTTATCAATAAAGGAGGATATGAGAGGCAGTGTTAACAACAACTCATGCTATCTTGTAATAGCACCACGCATCTCTTTTATGAAGATGTGGGCTAAAGCTCTCAGAAGTAATGAAACTGTTCTGCTTCTAGTTTTAAGACAGCTTCTTGTAACACTTATCAAATCCCATTTTCTAGGAAATAATTTGATATGACAAGTGGGTATAAAAAGCTTTCTTCTATATTGAGCATGAAATTAAACTATTTCTCCTACCTTGAAATTTATCTTAAAATTGACAAATTCTTGTCTGTTTTAAACCAAAACTAAAACTCTGTTTTAGCTCATCAAATGTCTCCACCTCAATTTCCTTTTGTTTTGAACTAGAACAACTTCTGTTGCAGAAAATTGATTTTAATGAAATCCCAAAGCTATGCAAGTGTAACTTTGTAATATCTTCTAGCCATATTTCACCCTTCCTCCTTGCAGTATACTGCCTTCTTTAGCCTAGGAAAGAGACTGAGTTAGGCTGACCAGATAAAAAACGATAACAACCAAACAAAAACCCCAAACAACTAAGGCTTCCAGAAGTTTGGCTACTTTTTGTAATGCAAAGCAGTGAATCCCTTTCACACAACATGTTGCTCAAGGTATAACAAACTCATTCTGAAAACAGATTTGCAAAATCTTACCATCCTTTGTGCTGCTATAAGTGCTGCTAACGTGCTTCTGCCTGGCGCTCCTGGAGCACAGTAGGACACCTGGATTCTCTTCCCTTTGATAATCATGCCATCGGTGACTTCTTGCACTTTCTCAGCCTGCTCTGCAGTTTCGTACTCAACCACTGCAAAGTCGCCAATACAGCTGTCTTCATCCTGAGCAAACTGAAACAACATTTCACAACACACTGAGCAAAACGGAGAATTTCAGGAACCATCTTGAAATATTTTCACCTATCCCCTGCAAAATACTTTGCTACAAGTTGACCTACTATGTTAATGCCTACCCAAATTACTATGTTTCTTTTTCAAATGTGCTAAATATAAGTATCATAGCTTCATATTAGATATGGCATGCGTGCTGTGTCTACTTGAATTACCACCTTAACTTCCATGTAATCTCATGGAGAACCTGAGTTGTGAAATATATTTAACAGTTATTTAACAAAATAAAAAGGGTGAGAAGAAGAATTTAAATACAGCTGTGTTCTACATTTTTATTTTTTTTATTTCTTTATTTTATTTTTTATTTTTTTTAATTATTTTTTTTCAGGATAAGTATTATAAACTCTTTACTGTTCAGTTTTCAAGCCTACAATAACACACATGTCATTCATCAGACTGCGTGATAGCTGTTGAAACATACAACAATGCAAATTCTACTGCTACATACTGCCTTTTAGGAGAATCTGAAGTCTGTGGCTGCATTTAGTGCCAACAGAAGATGCCAGACTGATCAATCAAGCAGACTGGAAACAGGCTTACTTGTCAAACAATGCTCTGTCCTTTGTTTGCAGCGTTTTATAACAGAATGAGCAGATTTAAATCAAACAAAAAAATGGGAGTGAAAAGGGGGGGAGTAAAGCTTAGGCAAAAATATCCACTCCCAAAATGATCAGAAATGACCCACTGACACTGGTTGTGAAGCAGAAAAGTAAAAACCTCTATAGATTTTACTGGAGAAAAATCCACAGCCTATTCCCAACAGTTTGGCTGCATAAACTTACAGTAACAACTGAAATAAAAATCTCAGAGATTTACAAGAAAAGAGAGGTTATAAAATCTTCAATGCCATTGCTAAAGACTCACCTCCAGAAAGAGCTCTACAGAACACACATATCTTGATAAATAATGCTGGGGAAGCTGAGAACAGCCTCTGGATTATCTGACAGCTGGAAGAATGCCCCAAACTATAAGACTTTAAAACATCGATGTATTTAGCTAATTAAAAAAAAAGATTAGGCAAGTGACTTCATTATAGCACGCAATACCTTATATCAGAAGAAAATAGTGGGGAGCACAGGCTGCTCACCCTAGTAAGCAGTGAAGCGAAACAGAAGTCAGATACGTTCAATCCGGGAAACAGACATGAGTACAAAATAACAAGGGATGGGCAGTTTCTGGAAAGAATTACTTGCAATTTATTCCTCTCCCCATGTACTTGGATCAAGCTAGTATAAGGATATGGTGCTGACACCAAATTACTGGGGCTCCAAAATAGCACTAAGGAAAATGTGCTGGCCTACAGGTGGATCAGGCCTTACTTGAAGCTAATCCCTAAGCAGCCTTCCCAGATACTTAAGAAAACAAAAAACAAGTGAAATCATACCCAACTGTGACTACAAACAAAGCTTTCTTTTTACTGTCTGTCTAGGTATGTTTGTCTGCA
The DNA here is from genome assembly GCF_964035555.1 of Netta rufina. Classification (NCBI taxonomy): domain Eukaryota; kingdom Metazoa; phylum Chordata; class Aves; order Anseriformes; family Anatidae; genus Netta; species Netta rufina. The sequence goes on from NC_140131.1 coordinate 2,121,355, forward strand.
GCGCTTCTACAAGAAACATTTTGTGTGGTCTAGTATCTCACAAGCCATAAAGACAGAAAGGAAACCTTTACGCATGCAAAGGCTAGCAAGGACCCACCTCTTCTGCACCTGCAAGCTTTCCAAAAGATGCAGCACTTCTATCCCCATCAAGCCCAGTGACTCATTTTCCCCAGTTAAGGAAAAACTCATTAAATATTTGCAGAGGTTTCTTAAATGTGTTAATTTTATACATTTATTCTTCCTGATCTCCCTGAACTGTTGCACTTACAGTATTCACACGCTCTGGCTTGCTTTACTGAGCAATAAAACCATCAGCAACATTTACTTTAGAAGCTCTCTAAAATATTTCTGAAATCATTTTCCATAAAATACATGAGAAGGGGATGTGCTATAAACATTTTACTGGTGCTTAACGGGAGTGGTCTCCTGCAGAATTCCCAGATGACACGTAACAATCACTGTGAACCCAGACCAATAAAATGTTTGTACCACAACGTATTTTGCAATGCAGATGCATGTTCACTCACCACTTGAGTGGTAAATAAAAGGATAAGACAGCAAGCAGTGAAGTACACCAATACAGAAGTGTTTAAATCATGACCTTGATCTTCCAAAAGATACATATTCAACATACCTGGCAGAATACAGGTTTATACTTCAGGGAGAAAGCCTGCATCAGTTCTTTTGAATCAGTGTAGTCTTTTTGCAATTTATCCACACAAAGGCACTTGGAGTGAATAAGACTTGTGGTCAGCTGGTTCACATCCATCCACTGCGCGAAGAGAGTGCTCTCGTCTAACTGTTTCCCCAGAAGTTCCAGTCTCGCCTTCGCAGCAGAGTCCTTCTTCATATATTCCACAAAACCATAGCCCTTGGAATGGCCAGTAACCTCATTATACACCAAAAAACACCTCTCGACATTGCCATAAGCACGCACAAGTTCTTCAAACTCTTCTAACGTAAACGAAATGGGCAAATTAGTGATGCACAGCAAAGCATCCGTTGGTTGGAGTTGCACGGATATTTCTTTTCCCCGAAGAGAATACTGGTGAAATTTCCGAATCGCATTTTGAGCCTGCTCTCCATTTAACAGAGTAACAAATGCTGTAAGAGACCAAAACAAGTTACATTGCTTATTACTCTACAAATAAGCACTATAGCCCCCCTCGCCTCTAAGAAAAAACAACACCAAACCCAGCAGTAGAAGTTAGAGGAAAAATAAGAGTTTGGGATTTACTCTGAAGACACAGTACATAAAAAGAAATGCTGCAATATGCACTTAAAAATCTGAGAAATGTAGATACAAAATATACAAAACCTCACTCCTTGTAACACGACAGAATTTTAGATTGGGGAAACAAAAAGTAATTACATTTTCTACTTAGGTCAACATATCGGTGATTCAACTACATTTCTCTGAAGGCAGCATCCATACATTCTCACTAGGGATTTACCGCATCTTTTCTGCATTTTGAGTCTCTAGGATATTTCCCAAAATTGCAGAATCACAGACTGGCTGAGGCTGGAGGCCAACCCCTGCTCAAGCAGGACCACCAGAGCTGGTTGCCCATGACCATGCCCAGCCACCTTTTAAAGACATCCAAGGACAGAGGCTGAGCCACCTCTCTGGGCAGCCTGTGCACAGCACCAAAATGTTTCCTGATCTTCAGAGGAAACCCCCCCCCCCCCCGGGTTTTGCTTTGTGCCTGCTGCCTCTTGGCATATTCTTGCCATCCTCTACAGAGGATGTAACAGCCTGCAATGAATCAAGCAGATGGAAGATAATATACGGGTTTTGTTCTTGAGTCCCACTCGAGTGTGCAGCACAGGACAGCCACTGGCAAAATCTGTGGTTCACGTAAGAGGAAGAAAGATGCAAGTCTACAGCTCTGGCTGAGACATCCTCAGCACTGTCAGGCACTTGCAGACACAGGGTTGGGCACTGGACATCTTTCATACCCAAAGTGTGAAGTATCACCTCCAGACAACAAACATTTTCCTGCTGGAATTGAGCCTTCAAGCCCACAAATCTCAGCAGCAAGTACCACACGAATCTTTAAAATGTGGCAGTGGGTAGGCAGCACCTGCAGGATTTGATGCTCTTTTAACCTTTGCTGAGCTGCTGATCTTCAGACCGATCTTACAGCTGCTGAATTTCCCTCCCCAGAATTACAAGTGGCTGTTGGTTCTTGTTATACTTTTATTTTACTTTATTTTACTTTATTTTATTTAACCGCTTCTTCTGCTCAGTGGGCATGGGTCCTGGTGATGCTGTGGCTGTGTCACAGGGGACAGAATGTTGGCGGTGGCCATGTCACAGGGGGAGCCCGTGGTGCAGCCAGCCCTGGCAGCTATAAAAGGGCTGCAGCAGGCCAGTCCGGCCAGTCCGGCCGAGGAGCAGCCAGATGAGTGTGGGCTGAGGAGGGAGAGGAGAGGCCCCCCATGGCAATGATGGGCGGCCGCTCCCCTCCAGCTGTTTTTTTTATTTATTATTACAGATAGAATCCTGGAAAAGGACAGAGCAAGACCATGGCTACAGCCTTCTTCCAGCACTCCGCTGGAGACGTGTCAACATTCTACAGGAGAGATCCTTGGACTCCACGGCCACACGATAAGGAAGGTCAACACCCAGCCCCTTCCCATACTGTGCCGCTGGCACCAACCCCACTGATGCCTTGTTGCCCGTACTTGCTTCTCTCCTAGCCTCACCGCTGGACACGGACACGCGCCCATGACACGTCAACATTCTACAGGAGAGATCCTTGGACTCCATGGCCACATGCTGAGGAAGGTCAACTCCCAATCTTCCCACATTGTGCCGCTGGCACAGGCCCTGGTGATGTCAGGCCACATCACAGTGGGGCTGGTGATGGGGTGGGCCCAGGAGAGGCCTGGTATTAGACATGGCGGTTCTCTTGTTGCGCGTACTTGCTTCTCTCCTAGCCTCACCGCTGGACACGGACGTGAGCCCATGACACATCAACATTCTACAGGACAGATCCCTGGACTCCATGGCCACATGATAAGGAAGGTCAACCCCCAGTCCCTTCCCATATTGTGCCGCTGGCACCAGCCCCACTGATGTCACGGCTACATCACAGTGGGCCCAGGAGAGGCCTGGTGTTAGACATGGCAGTTCTCTTGTTGCCCGTACTTGCTTCTCTCCTAGCCTCACCGCTGGACATGGACACACGCCCATGACATGTCAGCATTCTACAGGAGAGATCCTTGGACTCCATGGCCACACGATAAGGAAGGTCAACACCCAGTCCCTTTCCATACTGTGCCGCTGGCACCAGACCCACTGATGTCTTGTTGCCCGTACTTGCTTCTCTCCTAGCTTCACTGCTGGACACGGACACGCGCCCATGACATGTCAACATTCTACAGGAGAGATCCTTGGACTCCATGGCCACATGCTGAGGAAGGTCAACTCCCAATCTTCCCACATTGTGCCGCTGGCACAGGCCCTGGTGATGTCAGGCCACATCACAGTGGGGCTGGTGACAGGGTGGGCCCAGGAGGGGCCTGGTGTTAGACATGGTGGTTCTCTTGTTGCCCGTACTTGCTTCTCTCCTAGCCTCACCGCTGGACATGGATGCAAGCCCATGACACGACAACATTCTACAGGAGAGATCCTTGGACTCCATGGCCACACGATAAGGAAGGTCAACACCCAGTCCCTTCCCATATTGTGCTGCTGGCACCAGCCCCACTGATGTCACGGCTACATCACAGTGGGCCCAGGAGACGCCTGGTGTTAGACATGGCGGTTCTCTTGTTGCCCGTACTTGCTTCTTTGCTAGCCTCAGCGCTGGACACGGACACGCGCCCATGACACGTCAACATTCTACAGGAAAGATCCTTGGACTCCATGGCCACATGCTGAGGAAGGTCAACTCCCAATCTTCCCACATTGTGCCGCTGGCACAGGCCCTGGTGATGTCAGGCCACATCACAGTGGGGCTGGTGATGGGGTGGGCCCAGGAGAGGCCTGGTATTAGACATGGCGGTTCTCTTGTTGCCCGTACTTGCTTCTCTCCTAGCCTCACCGCTGGACATGGACGTGAGCCCATGACACGTCAACATTCTACAGGAGAGATCCTTGGACTCCATGGCCACATGATAAGGAAGGTCAACACCCAGTCCCTTCCCACATTGTGCCGCTGGCACCAGCCCCACTGATGTCACGGCTACATCACAGTGGGCCCAGGAGACGCCTGGTGTTAGTCATGGCAGTTCTCTTGTTGCCCGTACTTGCTTCTTTGCTAGCGTCAGCGCTGGACATGGACACGCGCCCCTGACACGACAACATTCTACAGGAGAGATCCCTGGATTCCATGGCCACATGCTGAGGAAGGTCAACACCCAGTTCCTTCCCATATTGTGCCGCTGGCACCAGCCCCACTGATGTCACGGCCACATCACAGTGGGGCTGGTGACAGGGTGGGCCCAGGAGGGGGGTGGCACAACACACAGGGGTTCTCTTGTTAGTGCTTTTGCTTCTCTGCTAGCCTCAGCGCTGGACATGGACACGAGCCCATGATGCCACGCTCCTGGCCGCCTCTCCTTGACGCACCGCTGGAGACGCAGCAACATCCTACGGGACGGTCCTACAGAGGAGCAGATGGTGCCATCAGCTGCGGACGAGAATTCTGCAACACCCCACACTTGCTATATGAACTTGTCTATGTGCAACCTTTTCTTAATAAAAGAACTTTTCTTAATAAAATGTAATTTTGAGAACCACTATGAATTGTGATGAAGTATCTTTTAGTCGTTTCCTGCTGATTTCCTGTATGCTGTTCTCCCACAGAGACCAATGGAAACTTAATAATACCCATTGTTCAGCCCTGAGGCCATATTTACACTTCAAGCCTTTGTATGCATAAAACATTAAACTGCTCCTACACATGTCTAGAATTAATTTATTTGGGAAGAACTCAAAAAGCTAAAACATTCTAACTTGAAAATGAAACTGGAAAGCTAACCCACATAAGGTATTGTTATTCCTTCACACTTTGTCTCAGGCTTTACCCTCAAGTCTTCAAATGCCACCCTAAGTGTCTGCCACACTGAATAAATATCACAGTCCTGCCTGCAGGTAACTTAATGCAAGGCAGAAACACCCCAGGAAAGCTCTGCTTGCACCACATAGCCATGCCAAGCACAGCCCAGTGCCCACACACCACAACCTCCCTGAGCACTCAAGCTTTGCCATAAGGAGGTTGGCCACCTTAACGCATCCAAACAGGGCAAAATCAATTCTCCCTACATCTCTTGAAGGCAGAGCAGGAAGTTTTCTCCATTTCCAGTTTGCTTCTCCTGACTTCTCTCACAGTGGATACTCACAAACAGGATAGAAAAATAAGGAGCCCAGTTAGAAAGGTCCAAAGGCAAAAGAAGCAAGTTGGCAGCAACAACACTGCTCAGTGCAAGCAACTTGTCTGAAACCACAGCCTGAAAACTGTGCTAACCATATTTTCTTATCCTACACCCAAATTTGGAGTCTCAGTTGTCCAGAAACAAGTATAAACAATGCTTTCCTCCTCACTACACAATTACCACTTTTGTAAGAGCCAAAAAGCACACAATATTCCTAGCTATCCTGAACCTAACAGCAGCACAGAATTCTTTGTCATAAATCAGATGTCCTAGTACAATTACTTATACAATGATTTTTATTTTTTCCCTTTAAACACAGCATTTATTTTATTTTATTTTAGCTTTCTGCCTTCCTTGCTATCAATTACCACACCATGACTACGGGTAGATTTGTGCTAGTCACAGCAAAACCTACCATACTGCAATACAATCGCTTCCTGAAATTCAACTCCAGGAAGCTCTGGTTGCAAGATTATTCTTTAAACAGAAAACATCTTTTATTCCAGATCACCTATTAATCATCCGTTTCCACTAACATCACTGCACATGTGAAAAAAGCAATGAATTGTAAGATGACACCATTCAGAGGCAGAAATGCTAACATTTTCTTTCATGTCTAAATAACCAGAAGTTAAAACAGTCTAAACGAGGATTTCTAAATAAAATATAAACATTCACAGGGTTCTTAAAGCAAGATCCGTGCTGTAACTGTAACTATCCTGTAGCAAAGAAAAAGAAGCAAGTAAAACCTTGGTGGCAAACATGTAATATTTGAGATCTCAGTTCTGCTGTTCTAGTCAAGGGGGATGTTGTTACACATCCTGAAGCAATTAACTTGAACAAACATACAAACAATACATTCGCAGTGGATTTTACAATTTGTAGTAACGCAAGAGATGTATCAATAATCAGATATAGGTGAGAAGGCATGGAAATCAACAATCTGGTTCTCACACAGATTAAAATACTCCTGGGCTATCTACATTACTTACTTTGCAATCCAGCATTTTGACATATTTCTGTAACAGCATAACACTTGGTAATTTAGGAATACTTACAGAGAATAAATGAATAAATGCAAGGAATTTAAAAGAGACTCAATCTTTTTTAAGATAAAAATGCTTTTTCAAAATGTTCTGAGGTCATTTAAGGCTTCTTCCTTGTGTTTATTGCTATTCTAAATTAGTTTGTGTAATCAAGTGAAAACACTGTTTTTACTCTGGAAAATTTTACAAGATCTCATTGGGAAGGTCTTCAGAGATCTACAAGTTCTAACCATCAAACTAAAAAGACATTAAATGTATCTAAAAAAAATCAATACAAATGGAGTTCCTTACACAAGTAGTTCACACTACAATATCTACGCCCATCACCACAGAGAGGTGACTGGTGACAGCCAACACAGCTTCACTAAGGGCAAATCATGCCTCTCAAATTTGGTGGCCTTCTATGATGGGTTTACAGCGTTGGTGGATAAGGGAAGAGCAACCGATGTCGTCCCCGTAGATTTGTGCAAAGCTTTTGACACTGTCCCACATGACATCCTCGTCTCCAAATTGGAGAGGCATGGATTTGATGGATGGCTGGACCACTCAGAGGGTAAGGAATTGGCTGGATGGTTGCACTCAGAGAGCTGCAGTCAAGGGCTCAAAGTCCAGGTGGAGACCAGGGATGACTGGTGCCCCTCAGGGGTCAGCAGTGGGACCAGTACTATTTTACATTTCTGCTGGCAACGTGGACAGTGAGATTGAGCGCACCCTCAGCGTGTTTGCTGGTGACACCAAGCTGTGTGGTGTCGTCAACACGCTGGAGGGAAGGGATGCCATCCAGAAGGATCTGGGCAGGCTCGAGAGGTGGGCCTGTAAGAACCTCCAGAAGAACTTCTTTGTATATCACCAAGTTAAGATGCTGTAACCCAGGAGATTTTAATAGTTGTATTTTTAAAAAATTCCCATTACAGCAAACACAGTCCTATGAGGGCAGGTGTCAGATATCTAAGCAAAATCCTGATAGCAATCTGCCACAGTCACATTTGTCCTTCAATCCAAGATTACCTCCTGAGGTAATCCAGACTGTAATATATATGTCAATCTGGATGTACAGGAACATTTGTCCATCTCTGTGCCTCAGAAGTGCTAAAAATCCATGATTCCCCTACACAGAGAATTGATTTGTAAATGGAAGATCTGACTTAGACAATAAAAGATTTAATTCAGGACAATGTTTCCTTCAAAGACTTAAGTATCCTTTTAAATTGCTTCAGGCTCATGTTACCTGAAACAAATGCATCTGGAGCTAGGTGCGTTTTCCTCTGATCACATCATATGCACATGTGAAGGTTTGTGCTAAAAGAAGCCTCAGGATCAGTTTTTCAAAGGAATTTGGACAGTTGAGGTTAGATTAGTCTCAAAGAGAAACTGACTGAGGGGAATATGCCTGACAGATACCATGCAGGGCCAACCTACTTCTCACTACTATCAATAGAGTTTCCAATTCTCCACTGGCTTCAGAAGAGGCTGGCAAAGCGTACAGCCAAGGGGCGTGCATAGCAGATGATATTCCTCACTCATTTCATCACAGAATTGGAATGTGTGACACCGGAAGATTTTAATTTCTTACCTGTTCTTTTATTTCTGTCCACATAACAATACTTTATTTCATAATCTTTAAATAAGTCGTGGATTTCCTGAAAGAGAAAAAAAGTACAAGTAACATCAGAGAAATAATTCACCAGACCAAATAAATAAGTGTATAAATTTAGCTTCACTTTTTAAACAAAAACTTTCCCGATAAACAGAAAACTTTACCATAGAAACACTATCAAATATTTGTTTTTAGAAGAGCTGGTTATACTGCTACAGCAATGTTTTTATCTCATGTAAAGAATTGGCTTACTGAATGTGATTAATTTACTTTTCATTATACAACGTCTCATAAGCACAACAGACCGTCTTGCTGGCTGTCTTTTGATAAAGACAAATAACATCACAGTTCATTAAATAGCAAAAAAAAACACCACTATTTCTCAAAAGTACAGCTAGTAGAGTTAAAATGCCACACAGATGAGATATCAGCAACATCACATCATGCAATTTACTGAGGACAGGCAACACTGTAATAAAATAAAACAGCTGCTTTAGTTTCCTCTAACCGATCAAGTTCACTTTAGCAGATTTTTGATCTTTTAATAATGAATATTCTTTCAAGCAGCAGTGAATCCTGCCCAGAATACCCCACAGAAAGCATCATTTATCAATTACTGCACAGGTGTCCAATGAAGAATCAACCCCAACGGCATTATTTGCTCGCACTAATTAATGGAGAAAGAGTAGGAGAGTGGGAGAGGTGGGGTAGGAACAAGTACAAGAGGTGTGCTAGTTTGCTAAAGCTGCTCCCCAACACAAGCAAAACACATGCCAGTGCCCCACAAAACCCACTAACCCACTGAACTACTATCAGCTCAGTGGCAAGAATGCAGAGATGGACATTAATCACCCCTAGGAAGAGAGCGATGCTTTGGACATGTTTATACTTCCGTTGGGGAAGTCCCATACGTGCTAGCAAAAGACCATTTGAGTACCAAAATAACCAGCAAACTTTGTCTGAAAGTTTCAGTGCAGCCAATTTCCCAACCTGCCAGCGGGCTAATTCAGCGATATACAGCCTGGGTTAATTGGGCTCTCTGCGACTGGTATCAGGTGCACCCCTTTTAGTCGAAGGGACACCAATCTCTGGTTTCACTAGCTAACAGCTGTCAAATACTACATTAATAAAATATGGCTGTTTCTCGATCTACCAGCCACCCTCGTCAGACGTGATAAGGATATGGTTTCTGAAAAGCAAAATAAGCCAGGCACACTGCGAAGACCCGAGTTGGGAAGGTGACTTGGCTGTGGGCAGCAACAAGAGGTCCTCGAGGTCCTCGAGGTCCTTGATACTGAGGAGAAATGACACTTTCTGTGAAGTCGTACAGCTCAAAAGTACAAAGTTGTTCCTGTCCTGCTCAGAAAAAGGGGCACATAGTCACCCATTTTTATTTCATATACTACAGGAGTAACATTGAAAGTTTGATCTGGCGGTTAAGTAGCAGGAAATACTATTTCAAATGGTTCCTAACACTCTCTTGAAGGTCTTTTGTGTGAGCCAGATGACTTCCCAGCAACTGTTTGAAAATTTAATTGAGAGGGAAAATAGCCTGTAGCAAACTTACCTTCATGGGATAATCATGAGGTCTTCATGTTAAAAATTATGAGGACAAAAAGAAGACTTAAAACGATACCCTAGTTTAAGCTAAGTCACTCCAAAAGGCCACTGTGAGGATTTTAACAGCGGTTTGCCCAGGTTGTAGCACACACTGCTAGTGTCTGGTGCTCCCGTGGTGGGGCTGAGACCTGCAACTGCCTGACCGCGTCTGGGTATTATTTTGGCGAGGGCATTTTTCACATAAAGGCAGCTCGAGACAATTTACGAAAATAAAACACAGCACGCTGACTCTTAAGCAAATATATACTCCTTCAAATTAAACAGATATCTACATATCTGTGTACATTAGCCTAAGATTCTTCATAATATTTTCAGAAGTACGCAGCCAACTTTTGAGCTCGCGTCTTATTTAAAAGAGCGACTCGGGCGCTTCTGTAAATCTCACCCTCACCTTCCAACGCTGGTGCCTGCTAGAAAAGAATGAAGACTATTTCCACTTTAATTTATTTAATGGGGTGTATGCCTGGCAGGCCCTGAGCCCACGGGATGCAGCCAACGGCCATGGCTGTCCCCTGAGCACGGCAGAAGCAAATGTCCATGGCTTGGGCCCTGCTCCTGGCAGCCACCGGGCTCAGGACTCCTGAATGCCTCCAACCAAACTGCTTCTCCTGAAGGATTCCTCCCTCTGCAGTCAGAGATCATTAAGGTTGGAAAAGAAATCCAACATCTGGTCAAGAGCAAGGCGCGCTATCACAGGAAGGCCTCGCTGCCACCCCAGCGCCAGGCCAGGTTACAAAATTTGGGCAGCACGAGCTGGAGGCACTTACAACGAGAGCTACGGCCGTCACGAACCCCGTGGCAGCTCCAGTGCCAGCATCCCGATACCCCAGTGACCATTACGAGTCCTCAGAAGTGGACTTCAAAAGCTAGTTAATCGAAGCACTAGTAAAAATTAAAATCTTAACCAGACAGTAATCCATTCATACTCAAGGATGGGCAGGAAAAGAAAAACCAAATATATTCAAGAGGAGTTAAGAGAAAGCACAAGTAAATATGGGCTGGACACCCTTCCAAAATGCATTATTTACTGTCACAAGAAACGTTGTCTTGAAATACTTTAATTCTGGGCCTGTCCTGTCTTGTCTTGGGTAGAAAAGCGTCAGCGTGAGTTTTTACCACATATTATCAATTTGAAATTTGCATCTCTCAAAGGGAAAGGATGCCTTCCTCAGAGACAATCTGTCTTTATGCTTTATGACCTGGATTTTTTATTTTTTTTAAACAGCAACATGAGTCATTAGCAGGCACATTTGCCCTACGTACCACATCAATAAAGCTCAGCTATTAATTATATTAAATTCACCTGGTCACACCAGGTGACCTAACAGCAGAAGAAAAAAAGCAAAAAATATTTAGTCATCACCTGGATCAACAAACTATATACAAGAGTACAGCACCCCAAAAACAAGTATTTTTCTCTCTCTAGATGTAATGCCACACAGACTTCACGACAGATACATAAAGTCTGTTGTGGAAAATAAAAAAAAAAAATAAAGAAAAAGTTTTAAGCAAGAGAGCCGCAACACGCTTTAAAATAATTATCTGTTATTGAGGAAAAATCACAGAGAACCTGCTGGAGAGTAAGAAGTGCAGTGCACAGCACCAAGGGGTGGAGAACAGCACGCAAGGACTGGTGCAAGGTGCAATTTTAAACTGTCTGCTAGTGACTCCTGAGGTAGGAAATCCCCAAATTTTCACCACTTGGGCATCGACTGCCAGATGAAGCCTCCTTTGCTCTGAACAAGCATGGGTGCAGACAAAGATTGGGCTCACCATGCAGGCTGCACATATAAATTCATGGTGACCTATGTTCTCTTCTGTGAAAAATTCTCCAGTTTTTAAATTGTTTTAAAGAAAATTCTTCTTTTGTGAGCGATGGCTGTAGGATCAAGCCCAGGACGTGCAGCAGATCTTTACCTGGCATCCAGGGAGGACAGAGGTGAGCCCTGAGTCTTCTGCTCAGCACGTTCCTTCGGCACTGCCCCAGGGTCACAAACTATGGAACTGGAAATAAAACCTAGCCTGGGATTCTAGGCCATAAACTGTCTTTAGGGCATGCTGAAACAATGGTATCTTTTTGTTTGAGAACTGACTTCCACATTTGTAAAACCATACCCTCCGAAGATCACTCATGCAATAATTTAAGAAAATATCATCACTAAGACAGAAGAAGATCAATTTCTTAGCAGAATTGTAATGGGAATGAAAAAGGTAATTCTCTGGTCTTCCAAAGTTGCATTAGTGTGTTGAAAAGAGGAAGACTGTGGGATTGGAAACTAATTTCATCATCCTGGGTATGCCAGGTTGTATGGAAGCTAAATGAAAGATGACAAAGACATTGTGGAGGTAATGTGAGAGAAGAAGAGCACAAAACAAAAGAAAAGCAGTAAAGAAAATCAAAAAGCATGTACATCCTAAGGCATGAGGGCTGCTCGCTATCCGGCCAATAAGCCTTTCATGTGCAGTCAGTGTGACAGAGGACAATCTGAAACACAAAGGCCCCTTCCACTTAAAAGTCCGGCATACAACAGATTGGGAAAGAGCATTTCCTTAAATCACCACAGTTCATTAGAGGTTTTTGATTAAAAAGGAACATGGAAAAGCTGTGGGTAATCAAGACAGAAAGAAGAAAACCACTGAAATAGCATAATTTTAATTTTTTTATTTTTTTATTTTTTTTATTTTTTTTTATCAGGAACAAACATCGGTGAAAAACCTGGACAGGCACACGAGGCCCCCAAACACAAAATAAATCCCTGTTCTGGGTGAATTGCACCAGTTTCCTACGAACACCTAAGTATTTCATCTTTCTTTAGAATTGGTCACACCAAAGAAGAACTACAGGGCATTAAAATAATTAATCAGCCCTAATTTACTTTATGACCTACATTTAAGTAGAACATTCCCTTCATTTTCTAGTCTCAGATATTGAAGGAGAAAAGCAGAACTGTGACTATAATACAGTTGCTTTCAAAGATGATAAGGGGTAGAAAAAAAAAGCTTATTGAAAACAAGCACACCTTCTACACCACAGGTTCCTTATCAAAAAGTGAACAGCCCTTGTTAGTCATCGGATCTTAGCAGTGAAGACTGGAGATTTTGCTAAAAATCCAAGCAACGATTAGCAAGAAAGAGAATCCAAGTCCTACTGCTTCTAAAAACAACTCCATGAGACCCTAACTGGTATGCCAGAGAACCAGACTGCTGTCTTTCATCGCATTTGTGAGCTACAGCTCCTATGGAAATTCATCAGACAGAGATGACAAACCACTAACTCTGAAAAATGAATGACTTGGGGGAATCAAAAACAATTCTTCTAATCTGTTGGGATAATCGCAAAAAAAACCCACCCAAACACACATAAGCTCATTTGCCATATGATACTCCAACAAAATAAAACTTCCCCGGTTTAGTATGGTACCAACCTCACTTACACATCGGAAGTTATTGATATCTCTTTCAGTGACAGAGAGTTGTTATCACTTCCTTCCCTCCCAACCTCCCCCCAGAAGTCCTCCTGCCTCCCAGGGCTCTCGGAGCAGCTTTATGACAGTTCCAGGAGCCTTCAATCTGCGATACCTAATTTTCGACACTGCATTTTCAACATCATATGCAACTGTGTTCTTTGCTACTGAAACGTATTAACCAACTCACCAGGGAGGCACTGGCACAAGGCAACTGCAAGAGACATCCAAGTGTGGGATTGCCGATTGATTACCAAACATTGAGCAGAGTGAAACGAACAACCACAACCAAGCTTTGTCTCTTTACAAAGATCCTTGATACAAATATCAGTCTTACCACAACATTGCATCAGACGATATTGACGCTAAGAAGGACAGAGCCACTGGCTGACATTGCAAGAAGACGGACAGCAGTGGGATGATCTTGCCTGTCTTACCGTGGAACATCACATAGCACTGCCCTGCTAGGATTCCTTGGATCCTGCCTAACGCCCTTCATACTAATGGAGATACAAACTGATGACTCTGATGACAGCACTTCCCCACTACTGCAAGAAGAAATAGAAGGCAGCAGAGTATGCTCTGCAAGGGCTTCAGGAAGAGATAGGACTGTGGTTTGGAAAGCACATCCTGTACCCAAAGGCCGGTACACAGCGCAACATCCTTGACGTGAGCAGGTAAGCTCCACAAGGAACACAATGGCCAACTGAACAGGTTTTCGACTTAGCTTTCGTATAGCTGCAATGATAAACACTTGATTGAGGGAGGGAGGAAAACATTAGTTAAGACAAGAGATGTTTTGGCAAGTTGTTTTACTGACAGCACCAACCCAACGGACAGAAATCATAAAAAGTCAGCCCGATAAAAGTGCATTTCTATCTAATTTTATAGTTCCAGCAACCTAAAAAGTAGCATGGATATAGCTGCACGGCTCTCCACGTGCTACATCTGAGCCCCAGAGAGGTGACAGCACTAATGTATCAGGCTGCTGAGCCCCGTGGTTGACGGCGTGTGCGGTTCAGGCGCCGCGATGGAGGAATCGGAGGGGGACGCACGTGGGCACTCGCCGGGACGCCTGGAAGGCTTCACTGCGACAGGGCGCTACCAAGTTGAGTAACTTGCCAGCTGAACACTAAGTGGAGACTTTGCTGGCGAGAACGGTGAAGGTGGTAATAAAAACGCTTACCACAGGTCTGTTGCAAAAATACCTTTCTCTACGGCTGCAGCAAGAGAATTGCTTGTAGCAGTATTAATCCTGCAAGTACGTATTTGCAAACGGAGCTATAAAAGCCAAAGCAGAAAGAACGTTCTTGGGTTAATTCTAACTTCATTTGTTCTCCCATCAGATCTATTACATACTGACACTTGATGAAAAACGTCCCAAAGAGAATGCTGATTTCCTTGGCTCAACAGACTGCAAAACACGTTCTCCAGACTGTCCGTCCTCCTGAAAACAGGCTCTGGATTCCCTTAGCAGTACAGGTGTTGTCAAATGCATTTTGAGGGAAACCCCACTTATCAAGATTCCAGCGTGGGTTACCTTTGCCCCCTTGTTACAGCCACCCAGCACCTGAAGTGCTGAAGGCTTCTGACACTTCCAGATCTGTTTGTTTGGTTTCTGAGACAACAGATCTTCAGTACTCTGCTTCTCTGTCAGAAACCTCTAAAGGTAACAGAAGATTGTAACTCCGATAACAAATAAATAAGTTAATATGTAGCTATAATTGGCAAAGGAAAATGTTTATGAAATCCTATTCTGGAAGACTTTGCATTCTCGTGATGTTCATCTCTTTCTTCTTAGAGAATAAACTGGCCAGGGGAGCAATACGTTACCTGATTTTACTTGTCTAAGCAATCGTTTCAAGAAGAAAACAGCAGAGAGAACACCTCTGCACAGTTTACCGAGGGTATTAATTTGATTCAAGAACCGGTAAGCTTCATGGTAATGTTTGGAAATAGATGACAGCCAAGTACAAAGGTGTACTTAACGTGCCTGACCACAAACATACTTCTCCTTTCCAAAACTGCTCCAGGACATAAACTTCCTCTCTACAGCAGGAATATTCTGCCTATACACATGAACACCAACAGCTCGATGATGTTAAAAATCACACCGGCACCTTTTCCAAGTGTAATTCAGAATCTGGATGTGATGGTGCCGCTTCCAGCCTAGCAGCAGGGGAATGTTAGGGCTTCATGTATGGAGAGAAAGCCACCGAAGCGCTACTTTTAAGTCGCCAAAACAAAATGGCAAACTCCCACAGTGCTGCATGGTTGCCAAATTGGACCTTCACGCTAACGCTTCCTTGCAGCAGTCTTTGTCTGACCAAGCAGCATCAAAGTTGATGGTTTCGGTGCTCATGAGCCGTGTTTTTAACCAGATCACTGGCGAATTGAGGTGAATTCACGAAGCACCTGCTGTGTGGAACAAGAGGGAGTCGTACACTCGCTTGGGTGTCTGACAGCGATGCCGTGCCAGGCAGGGGCAGCAACCAGCTGGGGATACAGCAGCAAGCCCCTGTGCCAGCAGCCGTGCCTGGCAGCTTCTTGAAGAGAAGATGAGGATAAGAGAGGTTTTCCAAGTCGTGAGTTAGCGAGAACTTGTTATCGATGAGCTCGCGAGGTCGCCACACATGGCAGCGAGGCTCTGCAAGTAAAGCACCACCTCGGATCACGGCGAAATCCATCCTTTCTGAGTGGGTGAGCACCTACGGCCACGCAGACCGAAGGCACCCGGCATGCAGGCATGGCGGTGAGCACGCTGTGGGTCGAGTTACGCGGATCTTTGGCATTTTCTCCCCAAAATGAGCGGCCCTTTGGGAGCTGCCGAGAAGAGTCCTCGCTGCACCTCCCCGCGGGCAACCAAATTCCTCGCGCTCGGGAAAGGAAAGGGAAGGGACGCGGGGAGCGGCTCGGAACAAAAGCCCTAACCCCAGGTTTCACCTTGTGCACGAACCCAGCGACCCCCACAGCCCTGCAGGTGCCCCAAAACCCGACAAAGCGATTAAACCGAGCTGCCCCGGAGCCCCCTCAGAGGGGATGCAGAGCGGGGCCGCCTCCAGCGCTAACAAAGCCCGGGAGGAGCAGCCGGGGCTCCCCACGGTCGCGACAGAGCCGCGATGAGGCAGCCCCGAGCCTCCCTCACGGCCACCCCCCCCCCGGGGGAGCAGCTCCCATCGCAGCAGCCCCCCTTCTCCCAGCCGCACCTGGCTGCTGCTCTCGGCCGGCAGGTTCCTCAGCAGGATCTTGCGCCTGTTGCTCAGCTCCCTCCGGGTGCTGGCCAAGCGCCTCGCCACCTCCTCGGGGCTGGGGGGCGGCGGCCGAGCCCCCCGCGGCAATGGGGGCAGCAGCGGCGGCGGCGGCGCCTCCTCCGCGGGCAGCTCCGCTCCGCGCTCGGCTGCCGCCGCCATCTTGCAGCGCCGCCCGGCCCGAGCTGAGGGGGAGCCGCCGCGGCGCTGGGAGGGCGGCGGGGGAGCCGCGGGGCACGGCCGCCGGTGGGGCCCCGGCGGCCCCGCCAGCCCTCGCCGTGCTGCCCGCCCCCGGCCCGGCCGGGATCCGCCCCGACTGCCTTCGCCCTGCCCCCGGTGGGGGAGGCCGAGAGCGGCGGAGCACCCGTGAGGGGCAGCCCCGTGAGGGGCGAAGCTGAAGGAGCTCGCCTCAGTGCGAGCCCCCCGAGCAGCGTTTGTTTCCCCCATTAACTCCTCTGAGGCAGGGTTTGGGGATGGATGTGAACACTCCTGGGGTGCTGGGGAAGCCCCCAAGAACCCCCGAAGTCTGAACAATAGCCCTGGCATACAAGGGCTCATCCTTGCCTCCATGGGTTCATCACCCCAAAGTCCCTCTGCTGCTAACTTCCTTCAATCCAACTCTGCCTTCAGCACCGAACTGCAGGGCAACAGCAAAATAAAGCAGATGTTGGATGGGCCCAAGCTCTCCATCAGTGGGTAGAGGGGTAGCGGGCATGCTAGCCCAAGATGATCTCGTTCTAATTTTGTTCTTCATCAGAAGCATACCAAACAAATTACAGAACATCCAAATGGGTAAACCAAACCCTGGGCGCCGCGCTTGTGGCACAAAAGTCACCCTCTTGTGGCAAGGCACGCTGTGATGAGGGCCATGCAGGCACAGAGAGGGCAGCGGGCACACAAAGAAGCCAAGGGCAACATCCCTCCTGGAGGAAAGCAGCTCTGGAGGTCACCCTAACAGAAGGTTTTCCCTCTATGAAGCCTCCATCTTTAAAAAGTTCATGGTCTTAGTTGGTGCATCAAAAAAAAATGTGTTTTCTTGGAAACCTAATTTCTCCATAACAGTTACTTGCAATGCCATTTACAATGCAATAAATTTAGCTGTTTAACGTTGTCATCGTAGCTATAAATGAATGAAGAATAATTTAAATAGTTGTACCCATTTTTAGATACGAGCCTGACCACAAAGAGCAAAAGAAAATCTCCAAACCTGAAAATCCAAACTGAAAAACAGTAGTCTTAAAAAGGAAATTTGAAACGTGCTTTGAGTCGAAATGGGTATGCATGAACACGTCCTTATCAGAGAAGAATTTCATCCAGAATTAGATTTTCCTAAGTTTGATGTGCCATTTTACAGACTGGGTTACCAGCTACAGGAAACAAAAACCTGGCAAATACCTATAGTGATTTTAGAAATTTGCTTTGGTCTAAACCAAAGCTTGCAAGTTAAGACTACAAAGAATATAGGACCTTCATTACTTGTAAAAATTAATTTTAAAACTACTGAGCAATCAACACTGAGGCTACTTTTTTTTTCTTTTTTTTCTTTTTCTTTTTTTCTTTTTCTTTTGGTGTTGTTGCTGACAAAAGAAATAGTCAGAGCTAAAAAGCTTCTGTCAAGAGTTTCCTTTTCCCTGATTTCTTTAAACAGGTAGTGTTCCTTTTCCTTCCACATCTGCATTCTGTTTAACCAATTGTTGGAAATCCAAAGCACGAAGAACAGTTATAAACAGTTCATGTATTTACCATGGAAGCGTTTTAGAGCTGCCAGATTCAGCCTGTCTGAACAACATTAGCTTAGCCTTCATACTTAAACCACAAAACAGGAAAAAATATTTTAACACATTATTAGTGTGAGAACTGATCTAGAGAATCAGGTGAGGCTGATGAGTATAAGCTGAAGTATACGTTTCTTATGCCTATGGATGTATTAATTATTAATAGTACTATAAAATTACCCTTGCAAAGGATTTAAAAAAAATAAAATAAAGAAAGTAACGACTGAAAAGGCTGTTAGTAAGTGTTTACAAATTGATTTTCAGGTCAAGCTCTGAAATTAAAGACGTGATACCGTCTTCTGAAAACATTTCCAAGTCATATCGTAAATTATGCGATATAAATTGTTGAATCACTTTGCTAAGAATACTGCAACACGTAACTACCTCCTCAGAAACACCTGCCAGATTAAGCAACCGGAGTATAAATTATGATTCTGCTCAAACATTACACAGCTTAGTGAAGCTGAATAGAGTAATTAATTATCCCATTAATTCTTGAATGTGGGCACGCTGAATCACCTGTGCGTTACTGATAATTAATCCTACCTACAGTGATTACCTTCTCAAAAGTTGTCTGGCCTTTTTTTTTTTTCTTTTTTTTTTTTTTTGATAGGCTGCAGGTGTACCTGAATGCAAGTCAAAAGTGCATTGCTAAAAGTATTTCAGAAGTTAGTAGTTCTAATGGCAAAAATAAACCTACTGCACTATTAGTTCTGAATAGCTCCAAGGAAAAGCAAGCATTTTTCTTACCTAGAAATACATATTTAAAAGACCACATTTTACAGCTAAAAATGTTCACTTTTTTTTTTTTTTTTTTCTTTTCCTTGCAGTGCTCACAGTTCATTCTGTATGCAGGCAGTTCGCATTGCACAGGTAGGCTACAGAGCTGCCTGCACTACAAGGCTGCTATGAAGTGCTGCAGGATGAGAGCAGAAAAGTTTGAAGACGTTGCCATCGTCCACGGAGATGGTCCATGAAAAGGGACAGGAAAGGAGGCCGTGCAGCACCTTATGTGACAGCCAAAATCAGCTAAACACGCACCAGCAGCAACAACCAGTTTGACTCAAGAAAATACTCCTTTTTGAACAGAAATGTCATGCCTGTTTTGAACTACAATACACCATCCAACAGGTGCCTGGAGAATTAAGATGGTATTTGATGTAAAACAATCCAAGTAAGTAAAACACCCAGGTCCTTTGGTGCCCCAACAGAGCACCCGTGGGTACGTTAACACAATAGAGATGGTGCAAACCAACAGCTCAGCCTCCTCTGAATCTCCACAGAAATATCAATGTATTAGATATGCAATTATCTTATTTCACAAGTTAATCTTCTGCCCTCAGGAATCCTCCCATTTCACCATATAGTTTCTGCCGTAAGTGCCAAAAGACCAGGTGGGTGTCACAGGTTACTGTCCAGAGTGGATTTTGGCTGCTGCCTCTTCAGATCAGCCATCGTAGCTCTCAGCTTTGCTCTCTGTAACTGCTAGCACAGAAAACACACTGAAAGGTTTACCAGTCCTTGCTAACCCTTGCCATGAGACCTGACACGGTTTAGGGAACTGTACTGGGTCTGGCTGGGATGTTAACTTTCCCTGCAGCAGCCCATCCAGTGCTGTGAAGCACTTGGAGCTAGAACAGCAGTGGGATCACACCAGTGCTGGCACAGCATCAGGACTCACTCTGACCCTCCTAGGGGGTGGGCAAAAAAAGTGAGAAAGAAACATCCCCAGGGCAGCTGACCTAAACCAACCAAAGGGCTATTCCATACCATGTTGTGTCACACTCAGCAATAAAAGGTGGAAACAGGAAGAAGAGGGGAGGGTGGGCTCTTGTTGGCTCTTGTTATTTTTTTTCCCCTTTTAGTTTTCCCCTGTTTAGTTAATAATAATCTCTCCTTAATAATTATTATTATTTTTTCCCTTTAATTAAGCTATCCTTATCTCAACCCCGTGAGTTATTCTTTACTTTACTTCTTCCTCTCCTCATCTAAGGAAAGGGAGTGAGAGCGCGGTTGTGGTGTTTAGCTGCCCAGCACGGTAAAACCACCACAGGAACCCTCTCACGAGCCTCTGTGCTGCTGCATCCACATGACCGAGAAACCTCTTCAGGAGGGTGGTGCTGAGCAACCCACGATGAAATGCAAGTGGTAAGAGCCTCCACCAATACAGCTGTACTCAGCAGAGGATGCATGTACGTATTTTCCCTAAAGAATTTCCTGCTGTTGGTTACAGATCATCCTTCTACATGTATGCAAATGTTTGTATGAGTACAGTTACTTTCTGTTGCTTTCAAATCAAAGCCCTACGTGTTGTTTTGCACTCTAAAAAGTCCTCAGTTTGCTAGGGAACTTCCATTTGGTTTCAAGTTTGCTGCATAAGCAAAAAACCCCTAAATACTGGAAAAGTAGAGTGATCTGCAAGCATAACATTGGTTGCTAGCTTGATGCTATTAGAGATAAACCACTTTGCAGTAATTTATTTGTAGCTCACTAAATTCCTTGTTAATTAAGAATAGTGTACCTTTCCACAGGAGTTGCTTTTGTAGCTCTTCTAAGCTGAAAATTAACTTACCCATGCTTTTATAGCTTTTAAGAAACACAAGCCTTTTATTTACTTATTAAGGGACGAGAGCATTAGAAGAGAATTGTGGCACGCACATCCTTTCTGAATTACGGCTGCATTCAGATGTAAGCGTCCATGTTCAAATGTACAAACAGGTTCAGATGTCTGCAGATAAAATAAAAGCTGAAGTTTTAATATCTGCTAGGTTCTCAAGAATAGGTTATACTGGGAATGTATCCATAAGCTGTTTGGAAAGTTGGTTTCTTATACGAAAGAGAAATACAAACAGTCTTCCAAAATCTGAAATGATTTGAATCATTTTCTTTCAACAAGGGTCTGGAATCCATCAGTTGCTGCAAATTCCAGCGTCCATTAAAATCCATGATTGCTAGAACCATTTCACGTAAGCAAAGTGTAAACAATGCTGTTCTCTCTAGTCTATATTACCCCCATGGTTTCAACCTCTAGATAGTCCTTTTGTTTCTTTAGGAAACTACAATTTTGAAACCCAAAGATGTAGATTTGAATGTCAACAATATTAATTAGTTCAGCCACGATCACGAAGGCACTCAATCAACGTGTTCATCTCACGTCCAAGTTACCTCCAACACGCACCAGAGGTGCCCCAAGGAGTTCCTTTCACCCTTTTCCTAACAAATTTGAATACATTCAGCATTCTCAGTGTAT
Organism: Netta rufina; assembly: GCF_964035555.1. Lineage (NCBI taxonomy): Eukaryota > Metazoa > Chordata > Aves > Anseriformes > Anatidae > Netta > Netta rufina. The sequence goes on from NC_140131.1 coordinate 2,142,740, forward strand.
CATTGTCACACTATAACTGTGGTTCATTAAGCAACAAATGAAATTTCTTATCAAATTACCAACTTAGCACAACAAGCAACCGATACCGTCAGTATTGTGATGAGGCAAAAACTTCATCACACTCCCCTGCAGCATCGTTTCGAGCTTCACTTATATCACCTGTACAATTCATTCACCAGTTCACCATTAGGGTAACTCAGCATGTCTAGACTGCAATTTTGTTGAGACAAGTATTATGACATGGTCAGTCTTCCCAATTAGCTGCTAAGCTCACTGTAATACCAGAGGTATTTTGATTAAAGTTTAGTTCTCCGAGCACTTAGGAATTGCAGTAATACAGGATCAGACTTCAGGTCCATCAAATCACAACTCACCAGTTGTGACAATCTCTTGTCTAAGAGATGCCAGATGGGCAACAGATTGCCTCAGCGATCACAGCAGCCACATGCTTCGTTCAGAGATGCAGACAGCAAACAAGTATTTTCAGTATTTTGCTCTGCTTCTCTTGGGGTGCCTTGTCTGTACCATATGGAGCTCACACGTTCAGAGGAATTTGTCAGGTACTGCAGCGTATGACCAAAAATGGGATGTTTCTGCACTCCTGAAACATTCCTCCACACAGACACAAAAACACGCCGAGTAACTCTGCCTGCAGCTGAACATTTTCTTTTTAAGTGGGACTTGATAGCTATTAAACTTGGTAATAACACTGCTCCTAAGTGCGTTAGGAATGATGGATTAAGTCAGTAACAGAACTGGTTAGCAACATCTCAGTTTCCATTCTGTAACAGTGGTCTGCAAATAAACAGTAAAGATAAAAGAAGGAAGAACTATAACTTATAAAGCGAGTAACTGTTCCGAGGAAACCATTACACTGCTGGGGAGCGTAATGGGCTATTTTCGGAATCATGGTCTTTGCAGTAGAATTTATAACCTTTGTTGCTTCATGCGTATCATTAGCAAATCACCGTGAAGGTTATATTTAAAGATAGTAAAAGCATAGTAAAACTCAAAATAAGCCACAAAACAAATCCAGCTTCTTGTATAATAACGGAGAATGAAATACAGTAGGATCAAGGAACTGTTAGTCCAGTCCTCTTCCATAAATGGCCCTGAAGGCTGGAACCTCTGCAATACCTCCTCCTAAAACAACTCTCCTCCTGCTTTAAATCACCACTCTTGCCTTCATAGGCTTTGTTTTTCCTCATTCAGACTCAATTTCAAATTCAGCTTATTGACAGAAAGTATATTTTGGCAATTTTAGTATAAAAATAGGTGATGTTCTTTGGGTTTCTAGTAAAAGCAGGTACAGCCCACCCAGCATTCGTTCCTGGAGTGTTTTTATGGGCTGACCTATTGATATGCTACAAACCATAGTTTGGACTCATTCTGCTTCAGCTTCTCCGTAAGCACCTGTTTTCTAGGAACTGGAAACAAATGCTGGTAATTCACAGGAAAACGTGAAATCATTTCACATTAAAAAGTAGTGCAATCCTAATACCCAATTAAAGCATTCACTAGTGTACGTGTAAATGTGTACATCTCCACACCATCTCTCTTACAGTCCCTACAGACCTGGCTAATTATAAACTTGAAGAAAATCTTCGAGATGAATGACTGAATTGCTGGTATGTATTGAGAGTGAAACAGGCATCATATGAGCCGTTTGTTTTGATGTGGTAAAGCAGCCAGTGATTTATCCCTGCTCGTAGAGGTTGGAGACTTGAACCACCACCACAACATTTTGTCCTAAAGAATGCTGCAACCTGTTAAATATGGAAAACTGGCATGGAGGATATAACGCAAGCTAAACTTTCCTAACATGTTCTTAAAAAATTTATGAGCGTTTAAAGTGTTCTGCCATTCAGTTATAAAAAGGTTTCCATAGGAACTGTCATGCAACACGACTTTCTGCTATAAACACACCAAAGTGTCAAACTAACTTCTCCGTGTTTATTCTGCTTTCATGGGGAGCAAAAAAACCCATCCGCTTCCTGTTATCTGGGTTCCCTGGCAGGGGCTGGAACAGTAACGTGTTTTGGCTTGCTTGGAGAGATTTCCTCAGTTAAGCTGCAAATGAAATAAACACACTTAGAGAGGTTAATATTATTTTGCAGGGATTATCTAGTTTAATTACTCAGCATTTAATCTCTCCCAGTTGCGTGTGATCTACATGCGCTACACTAAGAGAACTGATACCAGAAGCTAATTAAATGTTGAAAACTGTCAGAAAGTTGGAAAACTGAAAATAAGTATACAAAAACCATCTGACCAAGGTCCCAGTTTCCTGCTGTTCTCAGTGCCAACCTATCTCAGTGCCTGACTTTTTATTACCTCTAGGTGTGGCAGAAGAGTTTTAAAATTAGTAAAACCACCGATGTTGACCAAACTGGAAATATTTAGCAGTCTAATCTAAGGCCAGCCCATTGTTATGCTGCCTGCACTTACAGAGCAGAGCCTGCCAGTTTTACAAGAGCTTTTGTATGGCATGGCAATACCTCTTTCTTCACATTTTTTCATGCAGACACACTGCTTGTAAAAAGAGCTGGCTCGATGGATTAGGAGACTGAGGTTACTCACTTTAGCAGCAGAGCAGATGTTGTACTCATGCCCTCACACTTCGCTGCCAGGTGCAGGGTGGGGTAGAAAAGCTCCTGGACTATGCTTTTTGGCCAACAGTCTCCCTTCCTTGCTATCATTATTTTTGTTCCATTAGTGGCAATAACAGTGGAGAGCAGTTCTTCAGGCAGTGCTCCAAGAAGCTGGTGGTTTTGCCAGTGTCAACTATAAAAACGTAAAATAAAAACAGAGCAAAACATAATGGTAACTGCTGGCTCCCACCTTCTTAGAGCAGCACTATTTACTGCTACCACTGATGAAGCCAGCCCAGGAATAAAAAGTTATTTTTTTTTTCCACAGAACGTAGATGAGGCCATTATGATTTGTCTTTGAGTTGAAGGTAAAAATTCCAGACCTAATGAATATTCAGCCTGACACCAAGTTTGTACTTCTCCACTCAGGCCGCCAGTATGGCTAACTGCTATCAGCCGTCACTTTCTGATGGGCATAAAAGTGCCTTGGTTAAAGCAGAGTAGATCTGATCATTTGAAGGAAACTCTTCCTTTTGTACTTCGGATGCTTTTTTCCCCCTGAATATATTACTAGATCAACTATTCACTGAAAAGTCTCGTGGAAGTTTGCAGAAGAGGTAGAAGAGGTTTACCCTCTGCCTGGTGCAGGCTGCTATGCAAAGTCAGTAAGTCACTTTGGGAAACTGCTGTTCACATCATGCTGGATATGCTCTAAATTCCTGCCAATTCAGGCTCCTTCGAGTTCCCAGGCAGAGGTTTTGTGTACCCCAGCCTCGAAAAGCACCATCCGAAGCAGGCAGTGTAAATCGTGCAGGGGCAGGGAAGCATCAGGCTCTTCTGGCAGCAATTCTGTGCAAGCACTGGCCAACATACCAGTTATGTTTGGCACTTTGCTAACGAGGCAGGGTTTGGAGGACTTCACTCTTGGACTTGAGTGTCTGAATTCCACTGTAGCCTTGGCTTCAGGGACACAAGCCCTTCTGGGCCAAGGTCCTTCCGTGACTCAGTTCAGAGCACATCAAGGAAACACAATAATTACGTCTCATCACAGAGACACGCTGCAAATAAGTAGTGTGAAACACTGACATTTCTATTATTTTTTCATAGTTAGGATCAATGGCAAAGGGGACATTATACAGAAAAACAACCTAACTGTTACTGAATTAACTGCTGGAGGGATTAATATTCCAAACATCACCAAATGACAAAAGAGTTGAAAGCTTAGGGCAGGCTCCTTTGAAAATCCCAGCCAGAGCTGGGATTCTTTTTTGGAAAACAAATGGAATTGGTATGTAAGAGCTCCAAATGCTGCAAACTAATCTTTATACTTGCATACAGCCTTTTGGATTACCTGCACTCTCTTAACTCGACCCAGGACTTTTGCACCCTATTTTCTCCCCTCTTCCCTATTTGGTGCCAGCTGTGCGATAAATTCTGCTCTGACAAATATACTTTCCCTCCTCATCACCATTTCTGGGTTCCTTTACAGAATAAAGTCTTTGAAAGCTAGAGATCTCATTTTGTCCAGTTATAGTCATAACTACTGCCCATGTGAACATCTGATGAATTCTTGCCTGTCCTCTCTCATTGCAAAGGGCAAGGGTAAAGATAATATTTCATGGTGTAAGTGGCCTTATAAAGTGTTCGTGAGCCAAACGTAACATACTCTTCTTTCCAAATCACATTTTTATCAAGGCAATAATGTAAACAAATTTAAAAAAGAGTCTCAATTCATTTAGAAGCAGCGTATTCTGAACACGTGAACAGCTTCCATCTCTATGCAGGCTAACTGGTTTTGTATATGGATAACCTGCTTGTTACATATAGGAAAAGTCAATACACTGCAGTGCTCCCAGACTGACAGCATTAAGTCTATTTATCTCTAGTGAATGCAAACCAAAGGCAAAACTCATTGTAATCTCAGAAAAAAAACTTCAACTTTTTTTTTTTTTTTACCTGGAAGAATGAAGGAAAACATACAGGAAAATAAGACAATTACGTTTCAGAAATGAAACAAGTAAAAAAAACCAATGGCCATGATATCTACCAGTTATAGGTAAGGAAGATACAGGATACAAATCCATGTCAGGCAAATAACTGCTCATTTTGTTCCTCAGTCAACACAATAAAATAATTACGGGGAGGGAAGGCCACGGCGGCAGTGCCTGCAATAAAACTGGTGGTGCTATCATGCGGCTTCTTAGAAACCTTGACTACGTCAATGAACAGCAGTGTCTTTATCAGCGTTAAATGTATTCCTCTTGTAACAAGGTTAGCTGTCAGCACTTGAATTTGTGACCTGACACACCTCTAGATGTGTATTTTTTCCTTAATTACTCCTTAATAGCAACAGCTTCGTCTCTTCTCATTACTTCAGGCGTAAGCAAGGCTGTCCAGACCCCATGAATCAGGAACAGTCTGTATGTCCTAGAACAAAAGCGATGAAACAGCGATGAGATGCGGCTCATAAAAAAATAAAGGTAAAATAAAAAGCAAGATAAAGGCAAAGGGCTTTTGATGGCTTGGACTTTTTGATAGCTGTTCAAAGAGCAACGTTATAACAGATATATTTCTGGCAGGGCTGCAGAGAGCACTGCACACACTTTCTGCCCAGCACATAATTCTAACACCACCACCACCACAATCTCTCCACTGAAACAGTATTTTAGTCAAGGAAGTAATTAATTTGGTTTTGCTTGGATTTTAAGAAAGGTATTTTGACCTATTGTGTTCTACACTTTATGTGCTTGTTTCCATACTACTTTCTAACATTTTGAACGACTGTGGTTTCTTACACTTAAAAAAAAGTACAGAATAGGCCCATGTGGCTGGGTATGGACATTCCAAGGTTAATAATGTATTCAATACAATCTGAGAACACTCTTATTTAATTAGATAGGGACTCAATGATTTGTTTTGCACTACAGACATGCTCCATAACTTACCTGGTGTAAATTAAGACTGGCATCAGAGCAGGCAGGCAAGTGCAGATCTAGCCAAAGGTGCACTTTTCTTTATTTTTTGTTATATTATATGCAAGAGAACAATTCTAATGTTGCTTGCCCTAAAAAAAAACTATTACTGGGGAGAAAATACTTGATTTCAAGAACTTGCACAGCACAGTGAGATTCTTTCACATGTAGATGGACAAGGTAAAATTTAAATTCTGTTTTACAAGTCGGTAAATTCCGGGGACACTTCTGTCACGTAGCAACAACTTTTGGCTGAAAGCCTTCTTTTGTTACATTCACGGATTCAAGCAGATAAAGTCCTGGCTAGAACTTCAGATCTCATTTACCTCTGAACCTTAATGAAATCACCTTTATGAGTGCTGCAGAACTAGGACGCATCAACAAAGCATTTTGTTTGGTGTTTTACACAAACTTCTATTAAACTTACACATAGTTCAACAGTTGCCACATTGAAAGTTATTTTCCCTTCATGCTTACAAATTTTGCCTCTTGGCTGTGCATGTTTTTGTTTGGCGAAGCAGTGACATTAAGAAAATCCATTTTATTTTTAAGTCAAACCTGAAAAAACAACCACTTTGTGCACTGCCCAACAGCCAGCGTCATTTTGGATTCAAAATTGGAGATTCTAGCAAGTTGGGTCTACAGATTGAACCATGAACTGTTACAGGACATCAGATTAAGCCCTTTGAAAACATAAAATGGTGCTTAATAGATTTGTACAGCTGTCTCAGCAAAAAAAAAAACCAACCAAATGAAAAAAAAAAACAAACACAACCCCCTCTTACACAAAACACAGCAGAATGACAAATCCAATGCATCTGACTTTTCAGTAACACATAAGAAAAAATAAACAATTAGCTTTGGTGAGCCTACAGAGTCACCGACCACTTCAAAATTATTCACTTCCCAAACAATAACAGGCTAAAAAAAGAAAAAAAAATTAAATCATACATTGTACTGTCATTTATATGTAAAGCTTAGATCTTTCAAGATAAAACCAAGAGGAACCTGATAAAATGCTTCATTCCTGCTGCAGCACTCATTCAGCCAGAAAATTAAAGGAAATTGAGACCAAATAATATCAATCTAGCCAGTTATCCACAGAACTATACGTTATATACAGTTTATTTCACTAGAGATTTTAAATTTATACATAGTATAAAGGGGTATCCTGGTATCACACATATAGTTATTTTACCGTAATGTTTAAGAACCAATTTTTTTTTTACATAATACAGTATTAAGTACCATATTAATTAAAACAAGTGATTTAAAAAAACTACATATAAATGGATGTTTATCATATGCACAGTGCAAGAATGTTTTTATATCACTGTAATCACAAAATGTGAATCTAAAGTACAACACTGTGATTTAAAACTAATTTATAATTATGATGCCCTGTGTTGTAGACAGATTGATTAATCTTCGTTTGAATTACCAAGCAATGTTAAATTCCAGACAAACAGCAGCAGCTTATAATTATGATTTCAAAAAGATACCTTCCACAGTAACCCAAGTTGTACAAAACACTGGTTTATCCCTACTTCTGATCCTGACAGTTTCCTAAAGAAACACAAAAATGGCACAGATTTCATTTGGAATTCTCCGGTAACCAAAGCTAAATAAACCCTTTGTTACTTTAAAAAAAGGAATCCTTTAAGGATGACCAAAGAGGTTAAGATGGAGAGATTTATGGGCAGAATTCTCAGAATTTTAGTAACAAAGTACAGGATTTCTCCTCTGCAAATAGGAAGAAAATACTGTAATGTAAATCCGGTTGTAAAATTTACAGAAAACAATTGTGGAGAAGAAAGCATTCATAATGTAAACACGTCAGAGACTACTTCTTCATTTTCCCTTTTGCAGAGTGGGGCAGTGGATGAATATCAGCTAATAAGAAACAGACGTCTTCCTCAGAAGAACCACTTCACCATCAGAGAATATATGTGGTAGTTGTTGAAAATTGCTAACATGTTTTCTCCTCTCCCTCCCCCCAGAGTTTCAAGTTCAATAAATAGTAGAAAAATAATCCTTTACTTAAAAATCTTGAGATGCATTGTCCCAGGTTCCATACAGCAATTGTCTGAGCAACGAACTTTCGACAAGCAAAAAAACTGCAGAGAACCCGACAGGCTTTTCCCCCGCCCTCTCTGTCTGGCACCTTTTTAGTCAGCTGCAGAGTTTTCTGCTCTTCCAGTTAAGGAAACCAAATCATCTCTGGCTCTTTTAAGCTCTCTCTTCTCTTGGCTCAGCATAACAGGGCTTCCAAAGCTTCAGCTGCTGTATAAACTTGCATCCCTGTTTTTGGAGGTCTAATGTGCCTCCTGCTCCATTTTATTAAATGTTATGGCAGGTCCATTCATCAAGCACATTTCCCTTCCAGTTCTGAGCCAACCTTACATTTATAAAAATGTAAAGCTTTATGCCTAACAATTTACTCAGGAAGTTAGCTAAATTGTTCCTGGTAAAAAGCACAGAACAAGGCTGCCCAGTGCTGCATGGATCGTTGTTCACCAGTTTTCTTTCTTTTGTTGTTCATTAGCATTCTGCATCCACAGTGTGTACCGTGACTGCGGCCTGTAAATGGTGGCTGTGGTGAAGAGTCGGGTGGTGCAAACGGTAGTGGTGAAACTTGTGACTCAGCAGGGCAGCTGTTTGAGGTGGGGTATCCAGGTCTAAGTCTTCATCATGGTTTCCAACATCAACACCAGCTGACAACGGATCGTTGTTGCATGGAGGATTTTCACTGTCTTCCTGAGGACTCATAGTGCTGTAGCCTGGAACATAAAACAGCAGGGCTGAGAATTCAGAGCAGACTAAAAGGTCAACATCCACAGTGCTGACTGCCACGTCCTGCATGGAACCAGGCACAGCTGGTGCTTTAGAGAATAAAAAAGTAGCTGCCTCCATTAAAAGAAAACAAGACAAAAACCCACCTTCTCCTGTAATTACAAAATGCACCCCTTCTCCTGTCACCACGCTTGGAACCTATCACCTGTACAACACCTAGCACCAAAACCAACTGTGCATTCGACAGTTTGTTATGGTAGAATGGCTAGCACCGAATTTAAAACCAAAACATAGTAGAAGGTTTTTTGGATGTGGGGCGGGGATGATATCTTTTAAAATATTACTTGGATTTTACAAACTGACAAGAAGTAAGGGGGCTCTACTACCACTACCTCTGTTACTATCAAGCTGCACCTTTCCTAGTAAGGACCCCCAAGTTGTGTGTCTGGAAGCAGCAAAACTTACTCAGATCATCTTGCTGTATTATATTGAATTACAACACTGTATTTTTTAAAAGTGAAAGAACACTTATCACCTATTAGTGGTCTGTTTGCAGAAACCAAGCATATGTTTTCAATGCTGGTGATCTTTCTACACCGTTGAAGAAATCTACCGAATCCACATGGGAGTGTTTCACACAGTCCCATTAAGCCAAATAGTTCTGACTCTTCCAGATAAGCATGCACACACAGCACAATTAACTTGAGGCTTTTCCTTGGCTAAAATAACCTGCTACCGAAGCCTGAGAAGTTAAAATGAAAACAAACCAGATTAGCCATCTTTGTGAGTGAGAAGGCACTGCATTCAACAGGGTTATCCTAGGGAAATGACACCACTAGAGAGTTAGCTAACAGCTAGCTGTTGCAAGACTGTGCTTTTGCAGTGGGGAAGCTGTCTTGTAACAGGTCCTTTGGACCTGCCCCTTTCTTTTGGAGCAGGTGCTAGTAGTTACTATGAGGTTTGCATTTACCACTGACACCAGCTGTTACCACTCAAAACCAGTTTGCAGTGTCCCCAACAAAAACACCTCAGTATTTCTACATGCAGAAATGCAAACAAAAGTTTTCTTCTCTGAAGATCTTGCTTTAATTAGAATAATAATCCTTCCGAGAAAACTTTGGCTAAGAGCTGAAGGACTCCTCGTGTTTCTGCGCATGTCAAGTTTTTGGCTTGAGCCACCTAGAAGCAGTGTGTTAAGAAATACCAGGCTAAGTAGCTGAAGTTGGTTCTCACTGTGACGAGTCGCCATCCCTGGAGGTGGTCTTCAAGAAACGTGTAGATTTAGAACTTAGTAGCATGGTTTGGTGGTAGACTTTAGTACTAGGTTAAAGGTTGGATGATCTTAGAGGTCTTTTCCAACCTGAACAATTCTACGATTCCATGGTCTGAGTCATGGCTTCTAGTTGGCAGAGAAGAACTGGGGGAGAAGACTGGGCAGAAGACTTCAGTCTCTGAAGAAGATTACAGACTAAAAACAGAAGCACACATTCCAGAGACAGGTAGACAGCAACCCTGCTAACCCTCACATGTTAATGAGGAAAGATGGCAAGGATTTGCTGAGACTACAAGAAATGGAGCAAAAGGAGCATTAGTCTAGCAAATCTGTCTCAGCACAGCACAGGTAATCAGACCCCAAATCCTGGATAATGCCTCCTAAAGCAAGATTGTCTCTCAGACATCTGTTCATTCCCATTGCACAGTTTTGGCACTGAGGTTTCCTGTCCATCAGTAATTCCATTAGTGCAACCACTGTCTTAAAATTGAATGGGTCTTCCAGAGAACTGACACCCACTATGGCAGGCTGTTGTCTGTAGCAGACTGCCTTGTCCAACCTTCTCTTAACGTCTATTAAGCCCTCCTCATGAGTCAACAGCACAACACCCTTCTAACTGCTTTTAAGACTTAATTAGCCTCAGGGCACGAGAGATGTATCAAAATTCTCTGAACCTAAACAGTGCGTATGTGTGGAACAGCCACACAAGGATGAACACCCTTCACTGCTATCCATGTACACAGTTGATGTTGATATTTGCTTAACGGTGACATAAGATGCCCTCTGTGGTGATGATATTGACTGAATGTGCAACAGAAAGGCTAAAGAGGCACCTGAGTCACTGACCTCTAATCCACGCTTACTTTATCCTGGCAAATGCAGGCATTCAGCACGTTGCTAGAATTTTATGAAATGCATGCATGTCCCAAAGATAAAAAGCAGCAGAGATGCTGACTTGATTGCAAGGGGTTTGTTTCTCTCATTGAGTAGGAGAGGTTTATCATCTCACCTGAACATCTGGATTGTTAGGGTCGGCAGTGGAAAACCAGGGTGGTAAGTGTAGCAACATTTCTGTCAGTCTGAATTCTGGTCACCCAGTGAAGCTAGCAGAACCCAAGGATCAGACAGGGAGAGCACAGCGTTTAGCTGCTCATACACGACTGCTCTGACAAAAACAGCTCCTTCGCTGGACAGCATCATTTGCTGAAGGGTGTCAAAACTGTTTAACTGTGTAGCAATAATGTGCAAAGGTGTTTTGTTTTTTTTGTTTTTTTTTTGGCAGCCTTATCTGCAACATGCTAGACATCTGAATAACCACAACCATTAACCTGTAATTAGGATGGTGATTTTAAGGCATTACCGTGGTCACTCTCTGTTCCTGATCGACCCCAGTATCGGCGTCTGCGTTCCGGGCTGTGGGCGTGCCGCTCTATTACCGCTGCGATGAATCGAGTGTTACTGACTGGGGGAGAAAAAGAAATGGAACTGACTTCCATGAAAGTATTTTACCAAATTTTATCAGTAGGACAAATCAGGCACAGTGAAACAGGCTTTCTGCAAACTAATTCTACTCAAATACTACTATTAAGACTCAAGACTGTTAAGTGACAGAAGACTGGAAGTAAAGAGATGGTATCTAAATGTGGGATAGATCAAGATCCAAACTCATCAACCTCATCAACTTGAAAGAAATTACAGTATTAACTTATCCATGCTAACGAAAGGACTTGGAAAAACAGCAGATGCAAGCCATGAAGCTCAGGTATTTTTATTTTTTCAATCCATAAGTGTTGACAGAGTTTCAAATCTTAGGTGTTGTTTTAATGAGGGATCAGAGGCAGGGATCCAGTCTGAATCTGGAGCTCTCCCAAAATGTATAGGTACACCTGTGACATTTTACAATACAGCAGCATTACATTCGAAGTGCCACTTTTACTGACAAAGAAGAACGAGCACCCCAAATTCAATGCAAGTAAGATTTGCTGACACATTTGTTGAAGGTACATGCTAGACTTGGCCGCTCCTTGCCAAGGCTGAACAAAGGTAGCAGCTTTGCATACCTTTTGCATATTGTCACAATTGTAATTTCTAAGCTGCAGCTCAGCTGCTGCTGGAAATGGTCATGATGGGGGGCAAAAGAGAAAAACCTCCTCCACACAGTTGAGATTACAGTCTTTTAAAAAGAATAAATGCAATTTTTCATCATGAGACTGGAGGAACAATGGAAGTTACAACTTAGTTAAAACATTGTCCAGCCATTTTCTACTGCTAATCAGCATGGAGTTTCCTTTTTTAAAAATTTCTAACTTGTTAAGAAAACAAATAGCTCATTTACTTTAATATTTTTGACAGAGAAGTGATTCGGTACTTACTGATTCCTCTGTCTTCATGGCTGTCATCGTCTCTCTCGTCCCTATCATTTTCCAGGTTCGACATACGCACTGACATTTCTACACACCATTACAAACAGAAAAATGCAACTGTTAAGAGAAAAATTTTGGATCAACTTACTAATGGCTGTTACCCTGGTATTATAGTGGAATCACTTTGTATTATTGTTTGAAGAGATGCAGCTTGGTGTGCTGTTTCCAAGATAGATGGGGCATAGGGATATCACGAAATTGATACACCCCACAGCCCTGAATGGAACAGTCTTTATAGAAAGGAAACTGATGCAAAATGTAGACAGGGTAATCAAATATACAGGTAATTAGCACCAATCACACTCTCCTCTCTGTAACTTTCTAACCACCATCACTTCTCAACAACATTTCTCCCAAACACAGTTTTGTCTCTCAGACTTCAGTGCCTTTGTCACAAAACTATCCTCTCATCACAAGTTTGTAAGGGCTCCGTGATTCCAGAAAAGCTTCTATGCCCTGCCCAGGCAGCCACAGAAGAAAAGATTTTGCTCTGTTTGGCCTCTTTGATGTGCGTGATCTCAAGAACATCACGTGGAACAGAAGCAGGGATATAAATAAAAAACAAACACGTCCCAAACAGCCCAAACAGAATGGGTGTGAGACCTGTAATACTCCCCAAATCATCACTCCAGTGCAGAAATAAACATATTTGACCAGCGTGCTATGACGAGGCCCTCAAAGCTGTGAACTTGGGCTTATCATTTTAACTCGGGAAAAATCATAACTTCAGCTTCCTGATAGGAAATGCTTTTGAGTTTTTTGGGCAGAATTTCCTCTGGAGGCAGCAGGTTGGACTACACCCAGAAGAGGGCAGCAATACACAAGCACCCTGGATGTGACCTTTTACAGAGGCTGGCAAGAGAGAAATACAATGGTGTGAAGCATTGAGGGGAGAAACAAAACCAAGAAAAAAGATTTTGTTGTTGTTTTCAGCTTTCAGTTCCCGTATCTACTACTTCTCTCAACAGTTATCAGCTCACCCTGTGCAGCCAAAGGTGACATGTGCTGGTGACTCCTCCGATGTATCTGGTGGCGATAGGCGTATACTGCTAGGACAAGCACCATGATGCAGCCCATAATGCCTCCAGCCACTGGCCCGACTGGTGCACTTTTGATCATGTTCAGAGTGATGACCTCATCTCCTAAATCAAAAGGCACAAAACATAGGGGGAAAAAAAACATAAACACTCTGCAGAAAGGTTTAAATCAACGTCTCGTGACTAGAGATGGAATCGGATGATCTTTAAGGTCCCTTCCAACCCAAACCATTCTGTGATTCTGTTAACTTGGAGCATGCTCTGACATTGAAAGGGTATGCTACCGAATGAAAAGAGCTAATGCAGGGACTGTTCAGAAGGAGAGTTACCTATTGCTCCCAGGTCATCCACATAGGGGCTCTTGGCTCCCACAATGCCACCAAAGCATTCCTTCTGCGGGGCACAATAGGACTTATCCAGATGGGTCTTCCCATCGCTGTCTACCATACACCACTCACAGTCCAAGACACCAAAGCAATCCCTGAAAAATAAGAATGAAAGAAAACGACATTTACTGCCAAGTCCAGAACTTTTCATTTGACACAGCTCAGCCTATTTTAGAATCACAAGACAAAAGGGAGGCCAAAGGCATCTGTAAACTCTCCTCTCACATTGTGTAACATTTGCCCACAAGAATTTCTCACTAAAATGGTCAGGTAGAACAAGGTTATTTATACAGGGAAGCTGTATCTTGAGCTTCCAAGCCTGTTTGATTTGTGTTTTTTTTTTCTCCCTCCCTCGCGTCGAGCAAAGGGAGAACTTCCTATTTGTAACTCGTCCAATAAGACGCTTCTCAGCATAGTGAAGTCTGACTACAGATCCACCCCTTTTCTGCAATCCTTTAGAAGACAGAAGAAAGGATTTGGAAAAGTCTGGTCAGAGCATGATGTGTTCTAGCAATCTCAGTTCCCTAGAGACCACTCAAAACTGGCAAAAACTAAATAAGCCCTCAAGCATCTCCACAAAATGCCAAGAGTAGAACATAGACACAGGAAGCTGACAGGCAGCTAACATTGCTAGCATGCTCCAAAGTCACCACTGTTAATGTATTGTCTCCTTTCTGTGAACACTTCAGTCCACATAGCCCTCCAGAAGGCAGACAAACATAGCAGTACTATCTGTTTTGCTAAAAAGAAGAATTTGTCCTTTCAACAGCAAATGCTGTACTTGCACAACCCTCAGTTCTTCAGAGTCATGAAGTGTGACTGGAAAGCCATTTGTTTGTTATTAATGGTGTTATGTGACTCAGACAGAAAGAGTGAAGCCTTGTGTTCCTGCACTACAAGATAATGTCATCCTTGGTGTTTGCTATAATATCTCATTCTGGTATCATATTTCCTTTTTTCTTCCTTCAAACCATGTAAGGAGGAACTATTTTCACTTAAAGGAATAATAGCAATTATGTCAAGAACACTGTGTATCTTCAGAAAGGGAGAACTGCACTTTACCCGCTCTCTGTCCTCTGATTGCACTGCGTGTTAATGCACTGCGGGAGAGCATCCTGGAGGCTGGGATCGATTGCTGTGAAAGTCATTGGCTCCTGATGCACTTCACAACTAGGATTCCTATATTGGGGCAAAAAGTAAAGCATTGTAACATAAGAAGTGATCAAGTAACAATCCATGAAAAACATCATTTGACCGACTACATTGTCATTTGTCATTAAATATCCTAAAACATACTGTATATTCTCTCCTGCACCACCTGCTAGTTGCATGTATAAACAGTCATTTTTGTTAACTTTCGTCCCATGAGACAGAACATTTGTCCTCACCTGCTTTCGGCGTTGGTGAGGTTGCCAGTACACTCGTTTACCTCCAGAGGGCACTCGCACGGGCATTCGCATTCGTTCTGCTCCATTCTTCAGAGGCAGAAAACAAAAACAATGCATCAGGCAGCTCGCGAATTTTAACCCCACAGTGCAGCTGCAGGACTGCTCGCCACTGAAAACGCTGTTCAGTGCCCCTTCTTCTCTCACCCCCTCTTACAAACATGGCAAGAACAAACTACTCTTAATACAGTGACAGAATGGATTAAAGGACTAAAGGAATGCTAAACCACCATGACCCCCTACAAGCAGCACGAGTAAATTAACTAGCTTTCTCTTTAGTTTTGCTCTGCATATTTTCACTTAGGTTATAAAATAAACACTTTTAAAAAAACGTTTTATAAACTTTACAAAATGCCTGGACTAGCCCACTCCTATCAGATCTCCAGCTGACCTGTGGCAGTTCAGACAGAGCCTGTCCACCATGCTGCAGGCACAGAAAGCAAGCGAGTCGCAGGTCTCGTTGACGATTCCCACGAAGGCATTGGTGCCCGGTATCCTCGTCAGCCTGTACTTGGAGCAGTGACTGCCGTGGACAAGGTTTGTCAGATCTCCCTAGAAAAAAAAAAAAAAAAAAAAAAAAAAAGCTGTGTTAATGGTATACCAAGAAACCTGTTCTTTATGAAGCTGAATGTTTCCCCCCTTGCATGGAAACACACAAAGCCGAGGGAACGAAAATGCATGGGAGAGCTGCCTTGCCAAATAAGAGACTTATGAAGTTGTTCTTCAACCTGTTGAGTTCTGCACATCTTCCAAGCTGCTACTGGGTGGAAAGACTTTGATGAAGATAGAAAAAAGATGCTTAGCTTGTAAACATCATGAGATGCAGCGGCGGGGCTGAGCCTGACATCCCGCTGACAGCAGGTTACGTTTCACTCCGTGGCACCGCTCACCCCACCCGTCCCACTGCGCCAGCTCTCCGTGACCTCCGCTACGAGGCTCAGCTCTGACGGGGAGGCACCATCACGACTTGTTGAAAACTTGCTGGCACACGTACATAAAGAACCCATACACCACAGCACTGTACAGCTGCGATCTATTTGGTAGGCAGGCTAATTTCTGATTCCGATTTGCACAGCACGATCTTAAGGTTTTGCTCTGTCCTATACAATTTCCTCTCGAGTAACCTGCTTTTTGCTTTGCATTTCAAATGTGGGGGAAATGTTTAAGCCTACCTGACACAAATCAATGTTTTCTGACATAACTTTCAAATATTTTTGACACTCATTTCCCACCTTCTCATTAATAATTGAGAAGTATTATTTGAAAAGCAACTTCTCCCACAGAGCTTAACATCTTTTGAATAATTCTGCAGTAATCTTGCAAGGGTGGATCTGTTACACTGCAGTCAGCGTTCACCACGCAGTGAGAGATGACAGCCCCTGGCTTGGACCTCGAAGCACGGCTGAACACGAGAGGAATTCAGGTCTCCAGCCTGCAGTTTGACAAGTGATAACCTGGAAATGCTTGCGCACATTGCATCACCAAACGCATTTGCTTGCTTGCCTAGCAAACCTCTCTCATTTTCCTAATGCTGGCCTAAACTTTGCTGACATCAACCACAGCTGGCCATCCATAATCCCTTGTGTGTCAACTGACTTCTCATGTGAGAACTGTTTGTGTGGTTCAGATCACTGATTTCGTGTTTGGAGAGGGTGAACAGAGGCCAATCCACACAGAAGGCTGGCTTAGACTCATGTCTGCTGATCCTGGCAAGGATTTGTGTTTCCACCAAAAGAAACCCAACCCAACCAATGCACGCTCAAAAGCAAAATAAATAAATAAATAAATAAAAACAACACACTTACCACTAAGCTGGTATTGAATTTATAAAACCGCTGAACTGTTCTGTCACTGAAGCTGTTGCAGAGGTTTTTCTTCACGAAGTTTGGGTGGTTAAGGATGTCATTCGCTACCAACGGCTCCTGAGTGAGAAACGCAGCATTTTATGCCTTTTAAATCAGGTATGAGCAGTGACTTCTCTACAGTCCTCATCACCCCAGAAGTTAGAAAAGGGAGGAAGAGATCAAGAAAAAAGGAGCCAAACCTTATGCGTAATATGCTGCTGCTCTACCGGCGCGTGTCCTTTGGGGTCGATGAGGGTTGGGTGTGCCACGAGGTACCCCCTGTCCTCCATGATAAAGCACCTGCCCGCGACAAACAGAGCTGTCAGTCTCCTGTTAGGCTTCCTTGGGTATTACAGGAACACGGTGCGATAAAACACCATCTCCAATTTCCAGCTGGAGGAAGAGCTCTTAAGGGCTTCCCATTACTAAAATAACAGGGCCATTAAACAAATTCACTGGAAAACAGTTTTGAAGGCTGCATCAGCATCTCCCTGAAGCTTTTAAACCTGTTACTGCCGCTGCAAGCGTGGGCTATGGAGAACTTGAAAACTGAACTGGTTAGAAACAAAAAGGGAAACCGATCGGTGCATGGTCATGTCTGATCCGGAAAGGTCCTGAACGAAAGGAAGCGTACTGAACTCGGAAAGGTTTAAGAGTTTATTAATCTACTGTGTTACTGATTAAACAGAGGTTTCACACTCATTTAATGATGTCCTGCTTTAGAATTAAATCTTAACAGAGAGCAATCACTTGTTTCACTTTGCCTCCCCAACCTTTCCTCTCCCTTTGTGGCAATTCCCGTTAGTTTCCTGTGTGGTCTCAGGGAAGCGATGCCCCATGCGTGCCCCCACCCAGACAGCAGCATGCTGCGAGGCTGGAGCCTGCCCTGCCCGCAGCAGCCCTGGGCTCTGCGTTTCCATAGCCACAGACACGGCGCTGGGAAGGCTGGGGAGCTGTGCAGGGTCGCTGCTGGCACAAGGGAGATGGGAGGAGGGCAACGCGGCTGCCCGACACCGCCCAAAGGAGTCGTGAAAACATTTCATAGTTTTTTTTCTTGGTTTTCATTTCTATGTTTATCTTTACTCCCTCGATCTTTTGGGGTTTTGCATTAGGAATTCATGTTGGGGATGGTGTCTTCTATTTTTTTCCAAAAAGATGTTAAAGGAAACAGGAGAACTAGTGATTACCCCAGACTGACTGCAGAGAAAACCTTTGTAGAGATGCATTTAAAAACAAACAAATGCCTGCCAAATAGTTACAATTGATATCCCCTGATACCTGCAAGCATTTATGCAAAGGCTGTAAGCATTAGATCCAGCTTCTACATTAGAATGGTCTAAACAAAGCATTTAATGATATGCTTGAAAATCCTGATTTAGGGAATACAGGAACAGAATAAAGTAAAGAATAAACTGGAGAAGGAAAAAAAAAAAAAAAAAAAGAAAGAATGCCAAACCAGAAATCCTGATATGCTTTTTAAATGTAATAAGATACACAAAAAACATCCAAACCAAACCAGAAAATAACTGTAAGGATGACAGAAAACCACTTCCCTTCCCAAATGCAAGATTTAAAAAACAACAATGCCCAAACTACATTATCAAGTTACTCCAGATCCAAACTACAACCTCCCCCCCATGTGATTCTTCAAAGATGACCAAGGGAGGAGGAACAATTAGATGCACTTAGGTCAAACTAAAATTAGATACTCCGGACACAATTGGACCTTTTACAACTAGTGCTGTGCTAGGTATTTTTATTTAATATAATAGTGGCCTATTTTAATAATCATAGTTGAAATAACTAGATCTAATATAATGTTATTACACATGAATAATCACTGCTCACAACAACTTGCTTGGTCAGTGTTCCAGAAGGTATCTAGAACAAACCCAAATCAAAACAAACAGAAGAGGAAGGCAGCGTGGTCATTTAATGAAAACTATCAGTCTCCCCCCCCAAGATTTCAGTGAAGCCTAAATATAACAAATGGAAATCAGTTATCTTCCTTTTATTTTGCATTACTGCAGACTGTTTTCTTAGCTCATGATCTTAAATTATTATGTATTTATTGCTCAAAATCAAACTGTATAATATAATAATCTGTATGAGAACCAGCACAAGTTCTAGTGCAAATCAGAGCATGCGTATTAACAGTAACAGAATCCCAGAGTAACACAGGCTGACAAGTACCTCTAGGTCACCTGGTCAAATATAGAACAAAATGAAAAACCACTGGGGACAAGCGTTTCCTGAACGGAAAGGCTTACCTGATTTTGTTTCCTCCGTCTTGGTTACAAACGGGGAGCAGGTCCATGAGAACCTTGTAGAAGTACCGCAGGGTGAAGTCAATGCCCATCACAGCCACTGAATGCCCCGAAGACATCTGTGCGCTGCGAAGCAAGGAGAAAAAAGCAAAAAGGCTTTAATGGTTGGATTAATTAATATTGTAATTGCTCAGCTCCCTACTTGAACAGGGAACTGGATTCCCGGGCACGTGAACAACCAGCTCAGATCCATACCTACATGGCTCAGACCCATCCGTACACCAGCTGCCTGCGGAGGAGCAAAGCTCCAGCACCTCTAACGAGCACTGTGTTAAATGCCTCACGTAGGGAAACTGCATCCTATTACCAGGCCAGCTACCCATACTAGCAGGAATCAAACACCAGTAATTCAGTGATTAACCTCACATTGTCTCCCACTTGCCTACTGAGTGCCAAGTGACATTTTCTATCCCCATAACGTAACAATTGGTCTGATCCCGTATTTTTCCCCTGGTGTAGGGCAACAATAAACCACAGGAAAAGTGCAGAACCTGAAGTCTCTGTGGATGCTTCCAAGCAGAGGCAGCAAGAGCTGCTGTGCATTGCAATATCTTGCCCACACTGAGAATGTGCTTGTGTTCCTATTTCTATGCCTCAGTCCAGGAATATACAGAGTTGCCTTGGCAACTGATAAATGAAAGACCACAAGACAGTCTCAGGCTGATGTACAGAAGCATATTTTCTTGCAGCTCTATAAAGGTAAAAAAGTACAACTTCTGCTCAGTCATGTCTTTTTAACTTTCCCCACCATCAGTACAGTAATTGCAGGAGCTCTCCTGGAAGAAGCAGCACAGCCTTGACATTTGGCTGGAACCATCTGGCTGCTGACAGCTCCAAACAGAAGTTATATTCCAATTATGTTGTTATTTCTCCATAACTTTCTGTCCCAGAAAGTTCCCATCTTCCCCTCAGGAGACGTGTCCGGATGCACTTTAACTAAGGTGCAAATCCCCGCTGGGAAGCTGGGCATCAGAGCAGCAAGGCCCTGGAACAAAACCCTTGTAATACAATAACAGAAGGGAAAAAACTAATATGAATTATAATAATTTTTGTAAACTGCCTATTATGCAGTGGCCTGTAGTAGCCTGAGGCTGGACTGAATGCCCAGGCAATCCTGTCACATTTCATCCAGCCACATTCTCATTGGAATGGCATGATGAGAGTAAGCTACCTCTCCTCCCTGAAGGACATAAACCATCAGGTCACCCTCAAAGGGTAGGGGGATGATTTTTTGCACATATGTAGGCCTTACACTGATGACAAAGGAGATGCATTTGACTTGCTACTTCATCTACTCTTTAAAACAGTTTTATCTCTGAAGATAGGAATAAAAATGTTTAGAAGAGAAGTGAGCAGCACAGCTGGACTGGATGAAGTGGAGGCTGCTGGCAACCCCCTCTGCACATAAAACCAACTCCATTTACTGGGCTGAAGTTTGTTTGCTTTTAAAGAGGCACAGGGAAGATGTAGTGAAATTTAATGCAGTCAACTCTGATTTGTAGATTTATAGATGTAGCTTTTAAAAAAATGGCATTGAATTTATTTTTAGTATTATCCATCTCAGGAAGAAGGAATGGGAAAAAGAACGACAGTGAAGCAGCACAGACACATTTAACTGTCTGTGACAAGGCATCAAGCTACGAAGTTAGTCCTCTGTCCTAAGAGACAAAAAGCCACAAGGAATGCTGTAAATATTGTAGCTTCATTATTAAGTATTAATTCCTTCTGGTTTATTGATGCAAGCTGCATTAAGCAACTTCTTCCATGAATCTTTTATCCCCAGACTCTAAAATATAAGGAAGATATACAGAAGATGGCAATGAGAGATAAACTGCAGTTCCAGACAAACTGATGTTGTTACACAGCTGTTTCTGACAAGTACGTGTATTAACTCCGCTGATCCCCTTCCATGCCCCCTTTTTTGGGGGAGATTATAACTGCATGTGACTCTAAGCTTTAGAGGTCATATTTACCCAGGAATCACACTCACATCTGCCAAACTTCATTTAACTCTTCCTTAATCACGTTCTAATAACCCACGCAACCTTCAAGTTCTTAATGCCAACTGAAACATCTCCTACTAGATAAAAATCAGAACTTTGATTAAGAGCACTTCTCTTCTTACAAAAGTGCTTATTTCCCTAGAATAAATCTCTGCAAGAGGCACCACGCAGGCATCTGGCTAGATACTGCTCCTGACAAAAAAGAGGCAGATGTTGTGCGGTGGGAAGCCCCAAACAAAGCCAAGATGTGTCCAAGAACTAAAAAACTGAGCTTTGCTGGCTTTGTGATCTGTATCTGTTAGATAGAGCGTGCAAGTAAGCCACATGCTCAGAGAAAACCTTGGGAGAGCCTCCACATACAAACCAACCTGACTACCAATATTTCTGAATCCTGTGAGTGCTTACAACAAAAAAGCTTCAGTACCTATTCCACCAACCCATCTCCTGTAAGCATCCTACACCTCAAAATGAACCGCAGCCTTAGGCTGGGGGCCTGGCCCCGAGAGAGGTGAAACACTGAAGGTCTGGTCCTTGAGGAATGGGTCAGCTCAGCACTGAGAAGGTCTTCCCAGACAGACAGACTCCACTCCATGGCAGCACTACTAACTGCACTGAGACTTAACAGAAACATGGAGATTCTCTTGATCAACTTTGAACAAAGAGACATTAGAATGCTTCCTTTTTCAATCACAGAAGATGTTAATTATGAAAATGCTCCTTCCCATCTGGCTGTGATGTTCCTTCAGCTATATGTGGTGCTTTAACCCCAAAGGCACAGGCTGCTGCTTTCATTCTAATTTGTTTTCTGCAGTCCTGTAAGTGCAGCTCAAGGTTTACAGGCTCCTCCACAAGTTGTTCTTACTCCTGAACAACTCGCCACAGAAGTGCTAAATTTAAACAGCCCAGGCAAGGAGCTCTCTGAATTTCTGGAGCACAGACAGCTCTTTAAGTAGCAGCCTTGTAGACTCACCTCCACTGGCAGCTCAGCAGATCTGCTTTCACCTGTCTCTGTCTGAACATCACCCTGGTACAGATGACTTTTGTATGTGTAATTTCAGAAAACTTCCAGAAATTTAGAGATTAGCTGTCTTGACGAGAAAGTAGATCATACTACTTGATTAGTGACAGAGAGGGAACAGATCCCAAACTGCCCAAGGCAGTGGTCCTTTCTCCCTCTCCTTGATCTTCATCTTGTACACATGAAATTTCTCCTCATGGTCATGAGGAAGCACATTCTTACCCACCCAATCCATCTTATTTATGCTGTTATTATTTACATATTAAATAAATAAACCAGAATATAAACCTATTCATATCCCAGGGATTCTTCACAGTTTCAATATCCTATTTCTAGTGAATCTACCCAAGGTTATATTAAATTTTGTCAAATGCACTTTAAAAATATGTATTTTTTTTCAGTTCTTGAACACAGAGGAGTCATCCAGCCTGTTTCAGTCCTACCTAAAACAAATATTTTCAGAAGATTTTAGAGTATTCTCACTTGACACAAACCTACAAACACAATTTACCTGGAAGAATGGACAGTGTGACTGATGGTAACGACATAGCCTGCCCCTCCAACATCCAAGTAGGGACCAGTAAAGGTAATTAGTCCTGGATTAGCCACTGCATGCAAGTACCTAAGGGGAGCCAAGAGAAACATTTGTGATTAGTGAGAAACAGTTACTTTAAACTTTAAGACAGTATCCTTGATTTTGCAGAAACACAGACAAGCATTGAATTGTGCACGCTGTGAATAACGCGCTACCAAATTAATGCTGCTTAATGTTAACCAAGCACCTAGGCACGACGAGGACCCAGATGTAAAGGAGACTGAATAAATGGTTCCTCAGTAGACACAACTGCATTAAACAAAAAAAAAATCAATTTACTTGTGCACAGAATATGCGTAATGTCGTTCTAGACATTTTTGTCCCACAATAACGCATGATGCGGTGTCAGCGGAGTCTCAGACTCTCAAAGGAAATACAATCACAATCATGACACTGCAAACACAGGAGGAAGTACCTCCCACCGGCAGAATTCACACATGGAAATCTGGGAGGTTTCAGAAAGCAGTAACAAATTACAAACTTTTAAAACTTACTGTCAATGTAAAATAATCCAAAATCTTGTCAAATATCTTCCTACTGCTATAAGAAAATTTATAAACCCTTCTCACTATTGGAAATGCTTTTATGCATGAAGAAGCTATCACTTGGCTTTTTTCTGCCCCACTATACTAACTTGCAAGTTTCTGCTGCTCTGTTGAAGCAGCTTAACTGACTTGTACATTATTACCGTTGTGCTTGCATCTTCTTCCCAAAACACTAACATTTGGCCCTATTTAACAACAAGACACTATCTGATGCTGCATGTGGAGACTTAAAAACATGGTTTGAGGAAATCAGTGAAGTATGAAAGCAAAAACACAAAACCAAAAAATCCCAACCAATAATAAAAACAGCAAGAAAGGCCTTTAAAATGGAAACGAGGGA
Source organism: Netta rufina (assembly GCF_964035555.1). Classification (NCBI taxonomy): domain Eukaryota; kingdom Metazoa; phylum Chordata; class Aves; order Anseriformes; family Anatidae; genus Netta; species Netta rufina. The sequence goes on from NC_140131.1 coordinate 2,166,332, forward strand.
TTGTAAAGGTACAGTCGGCTCATTTACAGCATGAATGCGCCCCATTTACCTCCCTACAAAAGAAGAGCAATATTCCATCATCTTATTTGTCAGTAAAACCATAAGCAACAACAAAGGGGAAGAAAACCGAAAGAAAAGGTAATCAAGAACTACGGTAATGATCTTTCAGGGGAAACGTGGGTGAGGAGAGCTGCAGCAGGGGCGATGCCAGGAGCATTCAGAGCCCTCCCCGTACAGCTGGAGGGCTGGGAGCCAGGCTCAGCTCGCGCCTCGCAGCCTTTCATGGGCTTGCTCCGAGTCACAGTGCGGCAGCACCTGGCTGGCTGCTTTCAACAAAGCGCACGTCAAAACACACTCCAGACGGCTCTCATGTCTCAGGCTCTCATTTGTAATGTATACAAATATTTTCCCAAATCAAATGCTAGTGCATAATTAATAGCTGGCAGCCAAGCCAGCAAATTCCTCTTTTAAAGCAGTGAAGAACCCACTGTAAACAAACAAACAAGATGACTCAAATATTCACAACCAAAAATGGCACAAGGAGCTGAAAAGGCTTCTGAGGGCTGAATTAGCTAATCCCTAAAGGGGATGCTCATTTTCTGAATATTTATATTCCCATCTGCTATAGCAGGGATATGAAACAAACGATCCTTTAAAACAAAATGGTTTGAAATTAGAACCAATAAAGGTTTTAACTAGCTGCATTTAAGCACCTTTTACCCACGATGAAAACATTTCTAGTTAAATAGTTTACAGCTGACCGTAACAAACCCAGGCTATGAAATCGATACCAAATATTTTCCTTTATTGCCCTCCCAGATTATCCAAAGCTTTGATAACAGGACCCTAAAACTCACCATTGTCTCCTGGTGGGATCAAATGCTTTGTCCATGAGGGAACCGGGGTAAATTCGGAGCACCCCATTGGGGGTTGCTATGTAACGGCGCACAATATAACTGTTCAGGCTACTCATTTCCATTTGTGTCATCCATTCATCTGTGACGTGACTGGTAGCCATTACTTCATTTCTGACAGAGAACTGCAAAACAAAGGCAGACCTAGCAGGGTTCCTCTAAGACTTGCATGAAAAGATAATAAGCTGCTCGCGGGGTTTCCTAAAGCGCGATCAGAGATCATCTAAACTCAATTACTTGTTTAAAGTCTTCTCACACCAGACTGATCTGGCACATTCCAAGCAAAGGAAAAGCTTATTATAATGAAATATTGTTGTCGTTATCTCTGTGGCTTTTAGCACTTGCTTTTTTAATTCAGGTAAATAAAAACGCTGCTTTGCTCACAGAAAGAAATAGTTTTCTCATTAATACGTCTAGAATCACAAAAGTAGTTTCCACTAACAATTTTCTGCAGCTTTATTTTTCCTCACATTCATTTCAATAGCTGCTTATCAACTTTTTTTCCACCTCTTGGGGAAAGATGCCCTCCCCTTCCTCTCTTTGCTCCTGTGGGCCTTGAGGCCCATGGCCATCTCTCCAGGCACGGAGATACCACTCCAAATCACCCCCCTACTGCTTCACAGCCCTGTAAGCACCAGGAAATAAATGTTTCAGGTAGTGCCCTCCAGGATGAATGTTGTACAGTCCAGGAGGTCGAGCAAAAAGCCGTGGATGGGAGGAAAGCAGGGACAGAAGAGTGGCCAACACCAAGGACATACCTTAAGGCCAGGGTTAGCGATCAGGCGTGTGTTGTCGCTGAGGTACGCCGTGTAATGTTCCACCATCCGCTTTGTCTCGGGCTGGCTGAGATGTTCGTAAGGAGAAGAGAAGCTGCCTGCAGAGAGCATTACTGTAGGGCTTTCTAAAAAGAGGAAAATAGTAAAGAAGCTAAGGACAGTGAATTGGACATATTGCATTGTAAATACATTCATATCACGAACGGGTTTTTGACGTTGGTGTCCTATCTGAGGATACATGGAAGGAATTACGCTGGCGTGCTCTCTACTCCTCTGTTTGCTCCTCCACTCTCCCACACATCGGTAGGAAAAGCACACAGCTTTTTGGGGTCGTGAACAGACTGTGAGTGAGGTGAGGAAATGTGAGGCTTTCCACCCAAACCGGGATGCTTATGAGCACAGCTTGTCTCCTGAGGCCCTGTCAAAACTCACTTTGCGTAAACATTTCTACAGTGCTGGATACAGTTTAACAGTTTTTGTTGAAATACCAATCTCACAGCCATCTAGGCATAGCTCTGGCTCTGCTGCTTCCAGTAGGTAGACAACATATTCTTTGCTTCTGGCAATAGTCTTAATTGAAGAGGAAAAAAAAGAAAGAGCAGCTCACTGCTTCAGATCTATGCTGCTACCCATACACCTGAAAGGAGATCTTAATGAAAGCAAAGAAATGGCTAAATGGGATTTTTGCCATTCAGGACAGTGTAAAGGTGTACATTAAGGGTAGCCAACACTGGGAAAACAGGCTGGCAGCAGTGGAGTAATTTAATGTCTTAATGTACCATGAATAAAGTTGTGAGGTTACAAAAAAGCAGATATTGAAAAAAGGGAAGCCACTGAAGAGTCAGAGATGGAAATGCTCAAAAGGAAACAGAGGAGGCAGTGCAAGAGCTGGAAGAACCCAACAGTTGTCCTGCATCCACTCAGCGCTACGAAAGCATGGCCCAATGTCAACTATCTGCATTTGTAAACCGAAAATGCCACATAAAACAGGCGAAGAATGGAGAGAATGATGCAGCGTCATATGGCAAGGCTTATAAAACGCTAAGGGACTTCAACTCTCACACAAGGCAGCGGAGAACATAAATCACAACACAAGCTCCCAGTTCTGAAGCCGGCTCTCGACCCAACAGACCACAGTAAACGCTCACGAACTACCTTTCTTGGTTCAAACACAGAAGTGACAAAGTTAATCTACTTACTCTGTGTGTTATTTGGTCAACTTTAGTGCCCTTGTTGTCAAAATCTAAACAATTTCTGAATTGCTGGTTTTTGAAAAAATCTACAGAAGTTGGTTTCCCTTAAGAATAAAACGATTTTGTGATAAAGAAGAAATTATTTCTCCACGTTAAGGTTGGCTATGGCAGAGGAAGACACAAGAGAAGCCTTCAGTTCTAGACAATGAACAATCAGAGAATTACAAATACAGAGGAGGGAGCTTAGTAATCAATGTAGAGCTGGCAGGGTTGATTGTCAGAACAGAGCAGCAAGTAATTTTTCATTGTGCATAACTGCAATTGACCAGACAGCTTTTTCTTTTTAAAAGAAAAATCATAATGCTGGTGCAGGGCTGAAGGTTGAGAACAACATCTTTTCTGAATATTTGACCCATGTAACCCAATTCTCAGTGTGCAACGGTCTCCAGAAGAAAAAATTAACTGGAGTAAGTGAAGCGATCTGCTTTTATTCACATTCCTCTAAAACACATCACGGTACATCCAGCAACCATATGTAGTGCAGTCATAACTTATGAACTTCTATTATAGTCCTTCATCTGCTTCCCAGACCAAATATTCTGATATGGCTACATTTTGCTTTGCATGAGGTTTTTCTACTTGTCAGCTTAGTACTGTGGTTTTGGGGTATTTTCCGTTTATATCTTGTCTTTCTGGATAGAAAACAATCAAGACTAGGCACCACATTAAAGAAAGAAAGAAAGAAAACAAAACTATCTTAAACAATTGACAGCAATTTCTATAGGTTTGTCAAATGCCTCCATTACTCCTCCAGTCTAAGCTCACTTCACTATTTGTGGCGCTGCATTACTGCTAAGAAAACATCACAACTGTCTCTCTAATCCGTCATAAGACCTTAAAACCTTGCTACAAACAAAAGCAGTTAATACAGAACTTCTTATAAAATGGCACAGATTTTAGCAAAACCAAGAAGATTAAAATTTAAATGTAAATGTTAGTAACTTATGTATACGTATAGAAATTATATGTTCTTAGGATGTGCTATGTGCCAATAAACTGCTTTACAGCCAAGTGAACAGAACTTAGTTTTAAGCTTGGTGAGACATCTTTTACTCTCCCCACTACACTTTCTGGGAACTTGATCAAGCAGGACTGACAGCGTAGCTATCTCCTGCTCGGATGAGCAGTCTCTCTGCATTCACCCACTCGTGTGCTCTCCAATGAGCAAGTTAGCTCTGATCACTGAAGAGCAAAAAAGCCGAGTAAGGCTGAGTTTCTAATCAGCCTTGGAGGAAAAAAAACCCTCTCCAGAGGACAGCACTTCCAGCATTTTGTGAGAAGAGTTTTACTTTCTGCTGCCCCACTCCCCAGCAGCATCACGACGTCAAGAAAGACTCCGAGAGCTTTACCTAAGGTTGCCAGCTGCTTGAAGTGCAGACAGGCGTTGGGCTGGCCCAGCAGATCCAGTCGATGATACAGGAGCTTGCTGCTGGGGACAGTGTTGAGATTCTTAAGCTGCTTTACGGGTATTTCTGGTTGTATCACCACGACACACAGAATAAAGGAGGTGTCCTGGACCTGCAAAACACAGACAAGTCGTTAATACCTTCCCTGCATTGCTCAGACAGCAGTGATTTCTAACACTGGGTCACGGATACTTATTGAAGGGTCATTAACAGAGAGGCTCCAAGCTCACGGTTGATAAAAACACATTGGTGTTCCTATTAGGAAGAGTACTAGAAATTAACTCCAGAGAGTAACATTTTATCATTACTACACTAACTTGAGTGCTGCATGTGCCACATGCTTTCATTGGAAAATATATCTATATTTTTAAGCACCCTCTAGTACTTCAGACTAGCAAAACTTGGAGCTGCCCAGCTGCCCTGTAAGGGGGTTTGATATTTAATGTGGCATTACAACATTAGACAACCTCTTCTGTGAATTTCTGTTACCCAATGACTGGTTTAATCTCTTAAAGTTGCTCAGCTTAATCTTTAAGCTTGTATTTAATTTAATACTGTGAAATGATCCACAAGCACCCTCCTAAGCCTGTTGGCACATAGAGGTAGCCAATTATTTCTAGCATCAGTAAAATTCAGCTGTATTGTGTTTAATTTTAGGTTCCATTTTAACCCCAAGGTCAAGATTAGTGTTCAGATATGTTCAAAAATTAAACTGAAGAACTGAAGACGGCTGTTAGAAGCTCTCTTGCAACTGGTAACATAGCCTGTTGCATATGTATTGTACTCAGCTTCAAGGAAAGCTGTTATATAACTAATGTTAATAAGAAAAGTGTTAAATTACAGCAAACATCATTAACGGCTTCTGATATAATTCTGAAATGAGATAGGATCAGAATGAGAAGCTGACATTTTCCCTATTAAGTTAATTAATGAATCACACTACTCTGCCCCAAACATAACAACAGTAATAAACAAAGGAATGACTTAATGCCATAAGATGCCTCAGCCCCGTGTTTGTACTTGGCCTCCTTACACATCGCTCAGCACGCAGCACGCTCCTCAGCCCAGCACAGGTTTACTTCCATTGGGAAAGCAGGGTACAGTCACCATGTAACTGTACATCACCCTTCTCTCATGAAACAGGTGCTGTCATGAAGAGAGATCACACATGTCCATATAGACACGTGTCCAAAGTTTACATGGTAACTTATGTGAAACTGTAATTTCACTCATTCTTTACTAAAAAAAAAAAAAAAAACACACCACAGATTCATGCAGCTTGAGTAATTCAAACCTTTCCTGCCTCAATAGCAACATTTTGTGCTTCACTATATTCAATATGTTGATATACTCTTCAATACTTTAACTTACTTGATGCCAACATGCAACAGTGCCACTTTAAGCACTTACCATTTTCCAGGCATAGCTGACATTGTAGGCTTCTTTCCCAATTTCTCTCAGTTTGTTTACATGCCAAGACAGTGAGGAGTTCACAGGAACCGTAATGATCTGACTGCCCAGGGGAATGCTACATTGGCAAAAACAACATCCAACGTTTTATTAAACACAGAGAAAGCTCCTAAGCAGTACACTTATAAAACATATCACAAGATATGAAGAGGTCAACTGTTATCTGTCTTCAATGAACAGAAAGATTGTTGTCTGCTGAAAATGTATTTGTGTACCACCACATTTTGAGTCTGATCTGTCTTTTGCAACAAAATAAAAAAGAAGCCTTTCAATTCCTGTTCTGTACATTCATTCAGCACATGACCACAACTCATCTTTTCCTGGCACACTATTAATACTGGAATGGTCCTCACTTACTACCACCTTAAACTTAAACTTTGAAAGGCAAGGCAGACTTGAAATTAGATGTAATTTACAGAGTCAGCAAGGTTTACGTTTACATATATCACCTTGTATCTGTGTCTACTCTACTGTTGCTTCCTGGCCAGAAATGTTGAAATTCATGCTTGAAGACAAGAACTAGTCTACTATAGCAACGTGCCAGTTCTTAAGAAGGAAGTCAAGTATAAGATTTGTAATGTTGGTCACAAAAGTGTAGTTTCTCCAAAGTCTATCAGACATAGAGGGAAAGAAGGTGAAGGAAGTTCACCCCCTCAAAAAAAAATAAATTCTTACATGATTAAGACTAGGAGATACCCAATTACAGCTGTAAGCACAGTAATGCAAGGTAATGGACACAATGAAAGTCCTGTATTAACAATCAATCACGTTAATGAGAATTCATTTACTCAATTGGACTTGCATCCTGGATTGCTTACCTCAGGATGTTCTGCCGCACCAGCTCAAATTTAGGAATGTTCTCATAGTGTATAATATCTGTGTGGAGCGGTGGCTCAGACAGCAGGTAGGGCCTGGTGAGAGATGGGTGCATAAGGGTGTATCCTGAAAAATAAAGACAAAGACATGTGCTAAATGCATTAAGATAACTGAGCCCAGAGTGAATGTTTATAGGGAAAAAAAGAAAAACAATACAGTAACTACATACAGGTGCTGCTCAAATCGTACACATTAATAAAAGTGAACAAGCAATATTATCATCAAAGAAGTTGCAAAGTAAAAACTACTGCAGTTGCAAAGAATAGCTCAAAGAACCAAGCAATGAAAACAACTTGGGATCAGAAGAAAACAGTTGACACAGGCATGCACCAGTTTTGCCTTTTGCCCTATACACAGAAACACGTAACAACAATTTCAGCAGCAGTAAACATTTCCACATCAAAACTCCAATACTGAAATTTTGTGTCATGAATCCACCTCCAGTCTCTAGCTGGCTGGCAACTCTCAAGCAAAACTAACCGAACACCACACAATTAATCCTCTAATAAACATTACCATTCATTATTTATAGACAATTTAGATACATGAGAATTAAGCATTTACTTTTGATAGCTAATGACCTCAGTGGGTGTTAGAATACCTTAACCTAGAAGTTACCTTTGTTATCGATGAGAAACGTGTAGGAACCCAATGAGTCCTGGTAATAGGTGACATCTTCCAAGATATATGCAAGATTAACATCTACTCCAACAATCCCCAGCAGCAGGTTTCCAAAGTAACACGGTTTACTTACAGTCATTATCAGGCCTTAGAATGAGAGAAATAACAGGAAAACATCAGCAATCTCCAGGTAATTTCTGGCAGAGGTAACAGCTTGTGCTTTATCATTTCAAAATGTTATGCAGTCATATTTCATACAGTATTTATTACGTGCTGAAATATGGGGAAAAAATGGTGTGCCTATGGGAAGCTGAGCAGGTCATCTGTTGTGTCCAGTGGTTTTTAGCTACTCTCACCAGTTATTTTTTGTTTCTTATAGTGACCTAAGGTACATTTAATCAATTTATTAAAATACACAGGACACGTAATGTTTTGGGTTTGTTGTTGTTGTTTTTTTTTGTCAGCCTACAAGTGAATGCCTTATAAGTAAGAATCATTCACATGAAAAGCCAAGATATTATTTTGTTCCTTCAATGCTGTCATTTAAGGCAACTGCAAAGAAGGAGAGAGGGGGAAGGGAGACGGAGAGAATTCATACCTGTAAAGCGACATCAGGGATGAATTATTGCTCATCTAATTGCATATTCAGAATATTAAACCTCCACTGCTTAACTAAATCCCAATACAGATACTGTACTGGGAATTATACCTGTAATTACACGATCGTTTGAGAAGCATCTCTTGTGCCTGAGGTAGGAACTTTAGGTAATGCCTTACTTCTCCTACTTTCTATGCCACTGCTATTTAGAAACTCTTCCTTCAAACCAATCTACAATTTATTTGCATGCATAAATACTGCAGTGTACTTAAAAGCTTATGTAAGCAAAGCTTTCTCTGTTGCACCATTTCTAATCCTTCTGATGCTCACATTTTCCATTATACTTGGATATGGCTTTGTGAGAGAATAATAATAAACCTTAATTACAAAGATTAAGAAACACAGCAAGAAACAAGCACTCTGACTCAGAGCAGATTTACTCGGGAATGGTCTTAAATTTGTTTTGGGACTCAAAACAAAACCTAAACTCAGGCACCTTTGAAAACCATTCGGCATAACCCCTAACTACTCCTAGGTCATAGCCAACACTAAGAATATGCAAAGTCTTGAATGAACAAATACAGAATTTGTACATTGTCCTAGCAATATGAAATCACCAGTGTGATTTCCTAACATCATCGTCACGTTTTTCACCTCTCTTTACAGAAAGTCCTACAGATGTGTCTGGTGAGCTACCCAAGACCAAGCAGGGGTAAACCCTCCAAACCCTCCAGCTCTGACCTTTCAGGTGCACACACTGATAGCCATCACTGACATCCATCAGTGCTACACCTTGATTCTCTCTGTTATCTGGCTGTAGGAGCAAAATCAGATGAAGTTGAACACACAGTGCTTGTTACTGTGGCATTGAGTTTTAAGGTAAAAGGGCAGATCCATGCGCCTTCCACCATGTCAACACAAATTAGCCACTGATGGGAGAGCCAGGCTGCAGACGTCCACTGCATTAAGGTGTTCTTCAGGATGCAATCACAGTCCAGGGAAAAACCGACAGCAGGCTTCCACTAAATTCGATGTATGCCTTGCTGCCAGACTGCTCGGGGCCATGGACAGCCGGCTGTCAGGGCAGCACAGCTCTGCTGAAGCTAGAGGAAGAGCTAAGGACAGCACATTTTGGACAGCATTTAATCATCTCTTTATGCCACCATTAAGCTGGTTGCCTTCCCTCTCTTACAGGGGTCTGACTGCCAGTGCCTGGCATCCCCATCTTCACAGACAGGCCAGAAAAAAAGGAAATTGCAGCAGCAATGATGACTTAAAAGTCACGTGCATGGCTCCAAGCAGAGGAGGAAAGGGAGGCTTGGGCGATGGTAAGTTTTCTCTCTTCCAGTGTGGGAAACTATGCAATCCTCTCAGTCTGCTCTAAGACCTCAAGCCATATGCAAGTACTGAAATAATGAACCCTGCAACGGTGCAGCATGGTCGTGGGTGTCACTTCAATGTGACAACACTGCTTTGCTCAAGTAGAAAGAATTTCTCTCCACAGATTAAATTCTGGGATGCTATATATATATATTCACATACACGAGAACAAATTCATCCCTGAGAATCCAACATAAATGTATCTACCTCCACGTCCCATTACCCCTCTTTTCATAACTAGACTTTCTGCAGATAAAAAGCCCATGGGCATGAAAGGCAAATTTTACATCTGCTTTGGAAACATGCCCAGAAGAATCACCTTGCAAGACTACAGCATATTTGGGAATACGTAAGCAAAAGGGAACCTAATTGCATAGATTTTTATACCCAATTTGAATGTAAGCACTTACCATCTCCCATTTCATCCGAGAAAGGCAGGCTGAAGACTGCCTCATCAATCATTCGGTTGGGGAGGTTGGTATAGAATCGGCCAACCGTAGTTTCCAGGTTACTCAGCTGGTTTAGGACCATCATGCTGCCCTTGATCACTGGCAGGGCTGTTCGATCCGGCACCCCGTACTTCACCGAGTTCTGCTCTGCCAAGTCCCGCAGGAAGGCCAGTTCTTTCAAACCTGTCACTCCCTCTGAAACCAAGAAATGTAAGGAAGGAGATAAAAGAAGCTTACGGTCCATCAAGACTTCTGTATCTTACTCCCAAGTGCTGTAAATACAAGTAATTAGCTGGTACAAAACGTAATAAGGTTACCTCTTCACATACTCTGAGATACAGCACACAAAAATTCAACACGCTGTTCATACCACCACTTTAAACAAAGATTTCTTTTAACAAAGACTTATGTGACCTATAAATCCACAGGACAGCTCTTTGTTCTCCACTGGTGGCTAGTCCACGTAAAGAACCCGGCACATATTATACACCCTTGGAGATAACAGGCTTTGTTCTTTAGCTTAAACATTAAAGCCTCACGTTTTACATAAGTCCCAGGCTCAATTCCTGCAGGCAAATCAAAGACTTTTGTACATATTAGGACTCAAATGAGTATTTAAACGTACAGTAAAATGATATATTAGCTTAAGCATTAGTTTCCTTGGCTAGAGCCTGTGTGCAATTTTCAGTAATGCAATGTACAGCCCTCTTAGGGAAGAGCTTTGCTAGAAAACAGAGGAAGCCAAACTGAGCGGGTGATCTTCATATTTAACTTCACCCCCAAGTTAGGTCCTCAGTTATCAAAGCACTCAGGTTGTTTGATGTTATATTCATGCTTACTGGCTAACAACTCCAACGTAAGTCACATGGATGCTCATTTTGTGGGAGCAAGGAACACTGGCAATGCCAGGAAGGTTTACAGTTGCAACAGTTATCAAATTTAATTCAGTCTGATTACCACTAGACTTTCTAGGCAAAAATCTTTTACATCCTGAGCAGCTGCACTTTGATATATAAGCATATTGTGGCACAGGGTTTCGTACATTAAAGAGGCAACATCTGGATATGGCCTGGGGATTACATGGACCAAAATCCATTAACGAACTGCTCCCAACAGGGCGTGGAATTACACTTGGATGAGCTTAATAAACTGGCTGTGCTATGAAAGGGAATTTCCATCCACTGGAAGGAGAACATCTCTCACCATTCATAAGCGCGTACGTGAGAATCATTACGGAGTTGTTGAGAAAACTATTTTCTTCGTTGATGACGCGTAGAGTCGCCTTTTTGTCATCTTCTGAGGAATCTTTCGATGTGATCCCAGCCGAGAGATAAATTATGACCATATCAGTATCTAAAACGAATATTGCAGACAGTGCATTAGAGTTTTAACTCAGGAAAGCATTGCGGTAAGAGTCCTTATGTCTGCTTGCAAACATATATTGCCAACAGCTTCATTTGTAAGATTCAGAGGAATCTACAGTGGATAAGCACACTGGAGCCTTACGAATTACATCTTTTGTTATTAAACATCCATTCACACTATTTAGCAACCCCCTGGTTGGCTTGGTGCCTACCAGCTTCCCAGAAGGCACACTGATGGCGTTTGCGGAGCAGGCCCCACCAACACAGCCTGGCCTGGCTGCAACTGGGCAGGAGTACGCTCGAGATGAGCATGCAGCGTGCTGCAGAGGCCTCTTAACAAGACTTAACAAGAGCAATAAGCCTGCAAGTTTCACCTGCTGAGCCTTTTTCTCCCCTGCAGAGCGGAGCTGTGTGCCTCACGGGGCAGCACCTGCCTGCATTTCCTACAGGAGAAGTGCACGGTGCTTTCTGACAGGCAGCACGGGAGCTCGGGATGCCATGGGATGAAGGGCACCTTACCTTTCCTGCGGCGTAGGTCTGAGCATAACGCCTGAGAAACGCAACGCAACGCGCAGCCCTTCATCTCCGGCTCCCTTTGCATGAAGCTGAACACGTTTTTCAAGCCGAGTATGTTCTGTGCGAACGGCCTGCCTCGAAGCCTTTGAACATGCAAATCCCAATCTTTGCTTACACGCAATCTGATTTCATCATCTCAGTGTTAGAAGTGTTTTATGCATATAATTAAGACACTTGTAGTGATCATGCAACACCACATAATCTGAAGCACATGAGGTCTGCTGGTTGTATGCCAACTTTGTTGTCCCATCTGTTATCTTTTATTTTTTAAATAGTTATGAATATTGACTTGGATATTTTGTCCTCCTGACTTGAAAAGCCCTTCAGCCAGAAGTGGGTTTTGACACAAACGGGTATGACAAGCTGGTTTTTCGCAGGGAATTTCTGCTGTATTTTTTTTTTAAGAAGCTAAAGATAGAAATAAAAGCAAAGCCAGGTGTTAATACAGCTTTAGCTGTATTTAAGGAAAGCCATTCATCTGTTTCCCAGGCTACAGCACAGATACTTTATATCGCAGCCAGGGCATGGTGCTTTTAACGTTTTTTTAATATATATGTGTGATTTAACTTATCTGTGTGTATAGACACACACGTATAGACAGGCTACCTATTTGCCTTGGGTTTTCAAGAGGTGTTGGCTCTCAGGGACAGCCTTCTCTTACACTTTGGGATGAGGGTCTGCTGAGCAGGACAGCGATAGGATCTGGCACGAGGCAGGAAATCCTGACGTGTTCAGCAGCACAATTCCTCCATCACATACCAGGCGTTCCCTTCTAACATTTCCAACGTGAATTCAGGAGCGAGGTTGTATCTCAATAGCTTCCCTGACACACCCACACATTGTTCTCCAGGAACAGGATGTTAGAAAATTAACGTTAAAATGAATAATACTTTTTCTTTTTTTCTTTTTTAAAGATAAAAAGATTATTTATAAGAAAACGAATCATGGTTTATAAACATCCTCTTCTCGTATCTGTTGTGTCTCACCCTGCGAATTCTGAAGCTTGCTATGTTCATATTACATCTTCAAAAATCTTTTACTCTTAGAGAAAACCTAAATCCACAGTATTTACCTTTTATTTTAATTTTACGTACTTCTGCTCCCAGTAATTGTTCCAAATGAAACCTAGTAAAAACGTGTTCTTCCACATTAGTGAAGAGGACACCAAAACCTTCTCATCCTAACACACAAACAATGCCAAACAGAAAAGGTACGTAGGAGGATGTTGTAAGATTCACAGACAATGTTCTTGGAATAACTACCCGTGACTAATATGTCTTATCCCAGCCAGCTTCAGCAGCCATAGATTTTTTTTTTCTTTCTCTCTAGAAAGTTGCACCCCTTTCATCATTTTGCCAGAGGATGGTAAAAACCTGCCCTTGACAACCCTGTCTTTCAGCTAAGCAATGTACAGACAGATAAATGCTTCACTTTATCTATGGCCTAAAGCTCAGAAGTTGAACGAACCTTTAATAGCAAAAGCACCATTTGATAAACTGAGGGAAAGTGACCTGAAATAGGAGCACATTTCCTTAGTCTTTCAAAAGCACTTTCATCCCTGGGCTTTTCTTTTCAACCTTCTTCCGTTCTGCACAGCAAGCTGAGCTGCTGCCCTCCAGGACAATGAAAAATTTGCAGTCATCTGAGGGGGCCCGGGACCAGGCTGTGGGATCTGTGTTACATAAACGAATTGGCTGAAATGACGGAGATCAGGCTGCTCCCTCCACCCTGCCACGGCCCTGGCAGTGCTACTTGACTGCCACAAGCACTCAGAGCCTTAAGAGCTGCCTTTCCTCAGCTTCCTGGTAAGCGAATGTGCCGCTTCATTTCACATCCATCTTCTCCACATCTTGCACCACGTCCTCATTACAAAAAACACACACAAAACAAAAGAGCTTTGGGAATGGGAAGGAGAAACCCCATTACGCACACACCAAACCAGGAGGATATTAGATGAAGGAAAATTTATCGAGGTCAGCCTCAGGTTCCATAAAATATCACCCATAACTGGTATTCTCAAAACACCCTTTTCCCTGAGAAGGACGGACCACATCCTAGGATTCCAGTAAGGGAATTACCCACATCCATTCATTTTAGCAATACGCCAATGAACCTGCTGCAACAGCAATTTCCATTGAAAGGACCCCTGCACACCTCTAGGACGTAATTCTGTTATCAGCCATGCACTCCTGCAATTTCATCTTATAGTTTAAAAGAAAGTCAGCAAGTAGAATAAATTTAAAAAGAATGGCGACATTCAACAGCCATTCGTGAAGATTTCAGATCAAGTAAATGCTATTTAATAAAAAACATAAGCTTTTTTTTTTTTTTTTTTTTGGATATTCCAGACACTACATTTCTTTGGCCTCTGTAAAAGCGAGAATCTCAAAAAAATATAATTGCAAGCCTCAAAAATAATCAGGATTACACAACAAGAGACTTACTTCCTTGGAGTTTCGTGCCATTGTTTGTATTTCGTATCAACTGGAAAGCCTTTTGAAATCCTACTGCATGCTGTGTAGGGCTGTCAGATGACTTTATACTGCTAACGAAGGTGGACATCTTCCTTTTTGTCTCACTAGTGGCAGGAGACAGAAACGTCTTATAGCACTGATCCAGCGAGCAGGTTCTTACTGTGTCTGCCACGGTTAACACAGAGATCTTAAAAGAGAAGAAACTATATTGGATTACCTTACCATTTATAATTCCTTACATACCAATATAGAAAACACAATGATAAGCCAACTGAGGAGATTTGGTGGATTTAAATTCAATTGTTAAGAAATAAATGCTTGAGGCATAAATCCATCAAATTTGAAAAGGATTAGACTTATGGTGATTTCAAGAAAAAGAGACTTCGGTCTTTGTTTCTCAGATGAAGTCAGCTCTGCTCATACATAATAGTTACTGCACTGTTCAGGGCAGAAACCTAAGCAGACTGGAGATATCTGAAAACAAAATCAGCAGAGAGCATTTCCAGGAAATCCTTGAGTGTCTGTAGAAAAGTGGAGGCTGCACAGAAAATGGAAACAAGAAAACCCTCTACAGGGTTTTCAAAAGAGAATTGTTACGATTTTTTTTAAAAAAATGTTTTAATCAAGGTGACCAAATCTACCATCAATTTTTATCCTGTAAATGAGTTAAGGCACCTAGTGGTAACACTTGTGTTAATACACATATAACATACCAATCTAATTAAACGAGTGGCATACTTTATTCTAAATTATGACTGATGCAAGAAAGTCGCAGAATAAAGCAGTAATTATTTACTCGTTTAACAGGTTTTGTAACCACTGAGCTACTGACCAAGTAATCTCGCTCTCAAATGTATTTTCTTCATTATAGGTCTGTATTCAGACAAATACGTTTGGCACTTAAATGTAAGTCCTATTAATTCTGGTTAACTGTAAGCATTATTACACTGCATGAAAACTCTCTAAAAGCAAAGCAGTTAGAGGTGTTTTTTCCATACTATTATCTTAAGGCAAAGATTGTAACCAGTAATTCTTCAATGTAATTTGACTGAAACTCCCTTCCAACTAGGAAAACAAGCAGCAAGAACAAGCAAGGTCCCACTAACAGAGAATTACTGGAAGTACAGACAGAACTGGGGACTGCTTATGGACTTGTAAAAGCACCTTTTGTGCCCACGTTGTAATCCCTACTTCAAACAAAAAGATGGGTTAAGTGACTTTCTCAATGTCAAGTTGAATGTATATGGCAGAACAAGAAATACAATACAGATTTCTTGGCCCTTTGCTTTATCCTTTCCTTGCTGGTATCACGGCCGTCTGGGAATCTTCCAAACACTAATTACATTTCAGATCACTCCAAAATAACAGCAGAATAAATCATTTCCATTTTCCCAGGCAAGAGGACAGCCTCAGAGGCAAAATGAGTCACTCAAAGCAACACTTCAGAAATCAGTCATCAAGTTCAGAGCATGGCTCCAGTCGCCTGCTGTATCTCACTGCTGACCATCACCTGAAGTCTCTGCCAAGACTGAGAGCCTTTAAGGATTACTCAGAAACAAGATTTTGCCTTACATCAGTGGATTTCAATTTTTTCAGCCTCTGGATCACCAAATGCTTCCCCTACAGTAACACAGGCTTCCAAAAGTGAGTTTGATTCCTCATCACCCATGAGAAGCAGACCACGGATCCCCATGAATCCATGGACCACAAGTTAAAAACACCGCTTTGGCTGAAAACATCAAGCAGAGTTGAAACCAACAGAACCATGCTCATCGCTGGCAGAAAGCTCACCTTATCGTGTTCATCTATAGAGCTCAGAATAACCTGAGCAGCATCTTTGGCGATCTGAAGCTGTGTCTCAGTGACCGAAGCCCCGTGGTCCACGATGACAACGATATGCTTGGACTGAGGTCGGACAGTAGAAACGTAGACGGGCCTGCAGGAGAACGGAACGCAAACCACTGCCGTGAGTCATCATTTCCACGAAGATGTTTACAAGTGAAAATAGCCGAGAACTAAAAACAAGAACAGCCCCACAAAGAAACAATAACTTCCAAAAGGAATTTTTGATTTTATAAGAACTTCTACCAGGAAAGACCAGCTGGGAATCCAGACCTAAAGAAACGGCCCTTGCTTTTACTCTTTCTGACCTGAACCCAAGTCAGGTGTCAGATCCTTCTCCCTCTAGCACAGCAGCCGCTTCCAGCTAGAAATAAAAAATTTTGCTGAAGCAGTGGCTGTGTTTGGGACTACTGCTTGCAGCAGGCTTTGGACTGAGCACGATAAGCACCGATTGTTTAATGATAACTGTTGGGTGCCGGGAACATTACTCACATGGAAAGGTAAGCGCAACGGTGGGTATTTGCTGGTTACATGACAAGTAAAAACCTGTGCAGCTGTGCAGAGTTCCATTAGCATAGGGAGCTTGGTTTATTTTAATAAGAGAAGGCTTCTGGCCAAGAAAAGTTTTTCTCTTGGAGCCCTGGAGGATTTCACATGGGTTGTGCTCCGCATCCCCTCAGGTATGCGCAGCTCTGAGCCGCGTGGCCCAGCTGCCTCAAACCTGGGTGAGGGCTCAGTGCTGCCACGCGTCTGTTTGTGCTAACATTTAAAACATATTGTCAGTGAAGGGCTGCTCAGATACAGTTCAATATTGCGAGGTATGTGAGAAAGATTTCACGAGCTCTTCCAGCTCTTTCAACCTGGAAGAAATTAGAAAATTTGACAGGACCCATTTTTCTTCTTTATCCCAGACCCAAAAACTACTTAAGAGTCAAGTGTGAGTTCTGGAACCTAAATTTTGTTATATTAAATTTTGTTATACTAAATTTTGTTATATTAAAGACAGCCACAGCAATCGTATCAACAGATAAAGAAACGCAGGAGGTTTTAGACAAGGCACTGCAGTAAACAACTGGCACAAATCTGTTCCTAATTGTGGAACCGCCTGCAGCTCTACACTTATATGAATACCCAGAACTTAGAGAGCACGTTTGATCTTCAAAGCACTTACTATTAACTAATTAATCTGTCCAAACTACCCTGCAAGGTAAATCTTAGCAGGAAAATAATATCCCTAGTTTATCCATGGAGAAGCTAAGACCAAGATTAGGTGATACGTATGAAATCACCAATGGTTTTAGTGTCAAAAGTCGGATGGAGACTCAGGTATTCCCAGCTCTCACGTCTTCAGACCGCACCTTTCCAAGGCTATAGGAAACTTAATCAAGCCCAGACGCTTCAAGCTTTGATGATACATAGAAGATAGCACCAGTAAACAGCTGATTGCTCAACACTGTCAAGAAACCAAAGCGCTGCTCAGCTTCTGTGCATTCAGCTCTGTGGAAATGTACTTGGTTGGGCTAATGCTTCCCCCGCATAGATTGATTAGCTGGTACAATTAGCTAACTTGTGACCTAAGAGTGACTAAAGCTGCTGCACTTTCTCAGAAGAATCCACCCTTGAGTCTTGATCAATCCCCGTAGCGTTGACAGCAAACGCCGGGGGTAAAATAGCAAACTGCAACTGCTTTGCTGCGTGCCTCCAGACGGAACAGGCAAGTTATTACCCTGAATAGGAAAACCATGTCACCATTTGGTCCTTTTTTCCTACAATTTTCTCAGCAGAAACAGAAAGTGTCCACTATTGCTTCCCTGCTACCCACGATGTGCCACTTGAACCTCGGGGGGAGGTTCCAGAAGGGCTCTTGCCGAGGGCTGTTCCCATCTGTTATCCTCCAGCCCCCTTCCCCAAAGCCATGCACCTGCCTCAGCAGCAGAGTACGTGCTCACTGCTTTGCTAATAGGGGTCAAGTATGAGTCAAATACAAACCAAATTTTGCCTGTGGGCTGACCTTCAATTTACAGGTTACTGCTCTGTACAGCTAATTTGATTTGAGAGATGTGAGGAACCTGTTGGCAACTGTGTTGTACTTTAAAGCTGCTTCTTCTTAAGTGAAATCCAGGACTTTAAAAACAAACCTAAGGAAACCAAGGGACCCCAGCAGAAGTTACTCATGAATGTTGTTGACTTGGAAAAGCAAAACACTGGAAAAAAATCAGTACTTGAGGAATGCAATTTTTGTGCTTTGCCCCCTAAATGGTAAGGAGTCGAGTCGTACCTGCTGCGGTGTTCGTAGCTGCCTTTGCATCGGAACTTGTGGGCTGGGAAAACGGTGAAAATGCCTTCTTCTGAGCTGAAATACTGCCACTTAATCCCCGGGTTTGACTTCAGATTATCAGCAAGAACTGGAAGTTGGACAGGAAAAATGACAAATGAAGGAGAGTTATGAAGGGAGGTCAAACTGAGAGCTACGTTTAATGAAAGGCCTCTCTCATATGTACTTGGAGAAGAATAACCAGGGGTTATAAACAAGGGGCCCATGCAGCTCTATTTGAGGATTGGGTAAAGCTTCGCATCTGATTTGCGAATAGTTGAAGTCTTTTAGAAACCTAACATTAGACTTGGTAGATTTTATTTAATGGGATGACTGTTCCTGAACCTCTGAAGCATAACTGCGACGAAAGATGCCAAGGCAGGAGCAAAGAAGGAAGAGATTAAGGCAATTATATATAACATGTATGCAAACAAACATTTACACATAAAAACAATGTCTATATGGAATTTTCATACAGAAAAAAATGCTAAAAAAAGAAAAGGAAGTATGTTTTTTACACGGAAGTAACCCCAAAATATGAAACAGGCTTGCAGCTTACAGCCCCGTAAGCCAAGCCACTAACATTACCCATCTGTTTAAAAATGTCTACCTGAACATTTGGCAAAAATAGCTTTACACACAAATGTGGATCAAGGAAAATCTCACCAAACAAACAGCTGAAAGGGTTAAAGAACAGGGAGAATCTTTCTTTGTTCCTCATGCTTTTGTTCGTGAAGGGTAGACAGGTACAACTCCCACTCTCAGGACTGAAGAATTTCTTCAAGTTTCTCATTATCCCTGTGCCATAATTGACGGGGCTGCAGGCTCTCATGTTGCTTGTTAGGAGCAATAACCCCCTTTTCAGGAAAAACACAGCATCTCCTCTTGGGGTTACGCAGCAGCCATCCCGTCCAAGTGCTGCCTGGCGGTTGGTGGCTCCACGCTGGTTCCACCAAGCTCACCACGAGCATCACCACCAGCTTCCCATTTTCCAAATCAAAGTGGAGAAAGAATGAAGGTAACAGATCCTAGCAGCCACACAGCGACTTTCCTACAAATCTCTCAAATTCCTCCATGCCAGCTGCTTATTAATTACTCAGTGTATGGGGAAAAGCTAAGAATAAAGCAGGTCGGTGACGTGTTTCCAGGTGGCGTAGCCAAGCACGAACCAAGTTCAGGATGTAACTGGGGAGCGCAGATCTCAAACCCCCTTGTGGTTTATAGACCACATGCATTCTTCTTAAAACGTGCTCACCTTCCCTTTTAAATAATCTTCAAGAAAGTGCTACTTAACACCCACAAAGTCCTTTGAAAGCTGTAGCTCAGCAGCATTAACAAAGCTTTGAGTCGCCTGCTGCAGAGGTGGCACTGGGCTTTCTGCCTCGCGGTGACACGGGGATGTCCCCACTGCCACCTCCACTGCTCCCCGCAGGCCTGGTGAGGTGACGGGGACAGAGCTCTGCTGTACAGCTCCTCACCTTTTCTTGAGCACTTCACTTCTGGCACTCCCCTTTGGGCTGAGACTGAAAATAGACCAGACAGCTTCATCTCCTGCATCTCATTCATTATCAAATACCCCACTATTTGGGTTGGAAACCACCGCAGGGCACATTTCAAACCCTAACCAGATGTTCTACAACAAACTAGGCAGGCAGCCCCAGTGTAAGTTCCCATCCTCAGCAGTTTAGCACCTTCTCGAGTTTCCCAGACTGGCTGTGGCCACGACGGTCTCCCAGCATTCAGCTCAGGGTAATTACCCCATAAAAACCACTATCTCTCCCCCCACACACCACCTTTTGCTGCAGTTGTTTGCATTTCCACTGTGCCTACGAGCCCCAAGGAAAGCCGTGGCTGCATCACGTTGGCCTCTGCCCAAAGCAGCAGCTTCGCATGATCTTGACTCCGAAGAAGCTGCTGCCTTAGGAGATGAGATGAGGAAAAGGACCAAGGAAGAAACAGAAGAACGAGGCACCAAATTCCCACAATGATGTCAAAGCTCGTTTCCCTGCCCCTGTGCGCAGGTGACATCAACCTGGTGATGCTCTTGGGAGCACGAATCATTTTTCTACTTCATTTTCATGCTTTCAAAGAAAGCACCCATGATCTTGCAACCGAAAGTCAAACTCATTTGCAAATGTTTTTTTGTTTCACTCACGTCTCCCTAAATTTCTCTCAAGTCCTTGTGTTGGTGTCACACTGGAGACGATGCCAGTTTCTCGGTGCCATTTCTGTTTTGTAAAAAAAAGCAGGTTTTTGGTCACCGACAAGTAGTTTCTGTGTGGCAGGGACACAAAGCTGCGTGAAATTTTAATACTGCCAAATTGGAAATTTTGAGGAAAAAATTCACTTTTCATTACAAGTGAAATAAACCTAAAGCCACACGGAATTTCTAGCTGTTATAGCTAGGCCTACCAGCAATTCCTCTCCCCAGCCCTCTCCTGAGTGCACCCATCCTCTTTTCCTCTCCAAAATCCTGTCTGGAAAGCTGAGATGTGTTTCTGAGCTCAACTAGGGTGTTGCAGCCTCGTCCTCCATGCTTGGGAGCGCGATGCTTGGCCACAGCTGTGGGGATCCAGGGAAGCATCTGAGAGCCTTTTATTAAGCTGTAAAGAAACACCTGAGGGGAAAAACCAACAGCACTGCACCAGGGCCCCAAAAGCACCCAAACCTTGGAAATACATATATGCAGTTCACAATTAACATCAAAATGTAACTGATTTTAAACAACATCGCCTTTCAGCGTCAACGTGACAAGGTTTTATTTCCTGAAAGATTTTGACCCAGGCTTCCTTCTCCCTCCTGTAACCGCTGGGAAATCTAGGTGTCCAATTAAGCTAATTGCTCAGGCTGCTTTTACTAATCGAGACCAAGCTGGCACCTTCCGAGGGCTCTTCACCGGCTCGTCCTTGCCGGCTGCACGCTGAGCTGCCAAAACCCCAGGCTTAGGGGAGCTGAACCTGCCCTCAGAGGTCAGCAATGCTGAACTTAGCTCATTAGCAGCATTATATATTTATAATATAATTGCCATCATAAAGAGGCTGAATTTCAGTTCTTCTCATGTCTCCCAGAGTCTGAAGACTATTTTCAAACCAGGTCCTTGAGCACTCTAAGCCGGGCTAGAACAACCTGCCCATTTTAATTTCGCCAAGAGCATTAAAATAAAGGAGTTTATAATTACAGGCATTTTTTTAAATCGTTGCTGTATTGAAGGTGAACTCCTCATTCCCACAAGGCCATCATTTGTATTTACTTTCCCATGACAGCATCAGGGCTTAGATGCTCATTTTCCCAATAAAACAATTGGGTTTGAACCCTAACAAATTCCTCGCAGCCTCAGTGCTCCCCCTCTGCTTTTCCTCCTCTGCTCATGCTGCCTTTGACAAGTCCAGCAGCTCGACGTTGCCCTCCCTGGACACCACCAATTTCACCACGTCTCGTTGCTTCTTTCTTTTTCCCATGACCACAGGAGACAGACTCCCATCAGATAAGCAAAAGCTGAAAAATAGGTTTTGTTTTCCTCTTTAGGTGCCCTCTTGTTTTCCATCTACTGAAGTCACAACAACGCCCTGCAGATATTGCCTCGTTCCTTGGTCTCTGCCAGGACACACAGCAAATGTTCTCTCTTTTGTTGGTTTTGACCAAACCTCCCCTCCCCTCAACATTTCACTCCCTCAGCTGCTCGCCTGTACTTAATTATCGCCTCATCCCTGCAGCAAAGCCGGGCTTTGGACAGGTTATACAAACAAAAGACCCCAAAAAAACCCCTTGTGAGCTGCCTGCCCAGCCTACACACCGACATTTGTCCGAGTTGGCAGCAGTAGCAGAAACATGCACAGGGCATTTCACTGCTACTCATTTTCCAGGCTTCCATAGGCTTGCTAAGAGCTGTGGTTCCCAACTGAACTCAAACACCAACCTAATTTTTCATTTTCTGTTTAGGATAAAGTTATTTTTGCACATAATGTAAGCCACCTACCTCCCTACTGTAACACAAATAATATTTTGTGTTACATGCAATGATTTTACAGCTCTAAAATGAGCATCTCCGCTCCGCAAAGACCCAGCCTCGATATCCCACTGCTGGCAGGAACCTGGAGGTCTAAGCCTCACGCAGAAATCCCAGAGGTGCCTCAGCTTGGAGGCATGGATGGGGACGTGAACGTCCAGCTGGGAGCTGCCTCCGTCCTCGCCACGCACAACGCGGCACCACCTGACCCCAAAGGCTGCCGCAGACAGAAGTTGGGAAGAATTAGCATGAGAGCATTTGAAACGATCATTCTCTCTAATTATAAATATCTAACAAAGCAAAAAGGACTTTTAGAGAGAAAGCCCTGTGTGATAGAGTTTATAAAACTTCAAAGGGAATGCGATATGATAACACTTAGCACTTCTAGATACCACTTTACGTCTTCAAAGCATAGTCAAATCATTAACTAATTAATCTTCAAAGAAAAGCACAGTCAGTAAAAAAAAAAAAAAGGGAACTGCTGAACATAATTGCTCATTATAAGAGTTTCTTACAGTCTTCTTCAGCATTACGTTTATTGAGCTGCAGACCTCACAGTTCTCATCAGGCAAAAAAAAAAAGTTGAGTTTTCAGTGAAACACAGACACAGACTGCAGCTCTGCTCCAAGAGGAACCTCTGTTAAAAGTCCTCATTATGGAGATACTCCAGTGATGCTCTGGAACAACAGCAGAGAGTGAATGTGTTTAGTTTACAAGTTAAGACGTCCTCTGACCCACAAGACTTATCCAGGACTTTGAGTCAAGCTGCATTCTGCCTCATGCATTTTCTCCAGAAAAAAGCCTGCAGCTTGAATCCAATTAAAATTCTGCTGATGGCACGAGGCAGGGCTGAGGCCAGCTCACTCCCTGGGAGCTGTTTGGACTCTGAAGGGCAAAGAAGCAACAAACATCATGGAAAGGAGGGATCCCAGCTTCCCAGCTTTAAAAGGATTTGAGCCATGAGTTGCCACCCCTTCCAAAACACCTCCCAACTCCTTTACCTCACCCGAGCTATCAGCTCAAAGTACAGCAATGCAAGGGGCACGACCAAGGCACTCCACATTTTAAATGATCAAGACCCTGAGTAAGGCACAGACAAAATCTGTTGGGAAACGTGGTCCCATCCCTGCATGTTCCTGGGGAAACACGCTCTGCCAAAGCTGCCTGATTTGAACCAGACATTTGGGCGTTTTGGAGGCTGAGAAAAGGAAAGATTTACTGGTTCCTTGTTTATTCAAGAAGATAAAGAGCAAGCAATCTGATAACATAATGCACAGGCTCTGGGCAGAGTTTTGTCATCTAATAAATAAAGGACTACTCACAGAGTGAGGGCAGATCTCTTAATCTGACTGACTGAAGCCTGCGATTCCATGTGAAGAATAAAGACTCTCTCCTCATCTATTTTGTAGTCGTGGCTAAAGGTAATCCAAATGGAAAACTCCAGCCAGGATAAAAACAGAACCTCTTCAAGGAGAAAAAAAAAAATAATACAACCACCACCACCAAATCAACCTGATCTCACAAAATAAAATAGCAAAAAGTGGAATTTAAGGGAATTTAAGAAGAGAATTTTTCCTATTTTTTTTTTCTTCTTCCTCTTTTCTCCAAGATCATGTTTATCTTCTATGCTATAAAAGTCCAATAGAAAATTACAAAAAAAAAAAAAGAAGAAAGTTTATTTTTGCATGTTTCACGAGCTCCACTTCCCCTGTTGAACCAATTGCTCTGATGAGCAACCTGGCTGCTGGACCTGGCAGCCTCCTTTGGGAAACCCTGAGCAAACCAGAGCGGAGGACAGGAGCTCCTGCTCTGGGAGCTGGGGCAGCAGCAGGCTTGCAAACCTCACCCCCATCACCAGGCTGGCATCCCCAGCCCGTCTAAGGGCATCTGTTGTTACAAGACAGGCGATGTGCTGCTTGGGCAGGGGGTGATGGCAGCCCCGTGCCAGCCCAGAGCCAGCCCAGCCCCACATTTCCCAGCTGGGGCAGTAGGGCTGAGGCACATTTGGTGTTCTCACTCGAGGAACGGGGAAGGGAAGGTTGGACAGCTCACCTACCGGACCTCCAAACACCTCCAGAAAAGGAGGTGAGGACTCGGGGTGCTTACTGCTTGCAGCTCTCCTACAGAGAGCATAACTCGGTGTTTCACTGGGTTTCACTCAGCATCAGCTGGTGCTTCTCAAAGAAACCTGTTTCGGCCTCATTTTCCAGCACCAGCCCAGTCTTTCTGTTCCATTTCTCTCTCAAGGGCATCTTCTCACTCGCAGAAAAGATCCTACCAAAGGCTGTTTGAAAGCTGCTAAGAGGAAAACCAGAGGAGAGTTGCTCACTATCACCAAGTCCTGCAGCGTTTCCCTGCTCTCACCATCACTCCAATTCCCTTGTTGTGTGCTGCCCGTGCTGCCAAGGCCATTTCGGGGAGCTTTCGAGACAGAGGCAAGGGCAGAGGAGGCACTCGAGTCTGAGTGGCGAGTCAGGACAGCGAGACCTCGTGCTCGCTTTGTTTTTGTAAAAATTCGAAACAAACGTAAAAGAAAATTCTAGCTCAGGCTATTTGTTTTGCACCACTCAAGGAGAAGGGATATTTTTTTAATGCTTTTTTTTTTTTTACATGGATGTTCTGCACTATAAAAGTAAAAAATGGCTTTTCTATTTCAAGGGCCCAGTAAGTGATTCACTCAGTGCTTTGCTTCTACTGCAGTGCCTGAAAATCTGCTTTCAAAAATTATTTTGCTTAATGACAATTGAATGCAATTTTAAACATTACTATACTAATAATTACTACTTTTTATTATTTTTTAATTCCTTTTTTTTTTTTTTTTTTTTTTTTTATAAAAAGAGCCTGGAAGTAAAACAAAGTCCAGTAAAACACAGCAAGTGAACAAAGACTGCGTATCTTCAGGATGGGACACACTGCACAAATTAGGGTGATGAGACATCAGGAAATTAGCTTGTCTGGCCAGCACCTGTATTCAAGATGCAGCGTACAGCTGATAGGATAAAAAGAAACCTATGGGGGCTTAGTTTTGTTAAGACAGTAACTAACCAGAAATAATGCGAAGCTGTAAGAAGAGATACAGTAAGAGAGGGTAGGCATATATATATCTATATATAAATAGATACAGATATATAAATCCCATTTTACCCTCTTTTTTTTTTTTTTGGCACTTAAACAGTAGGGTTAAAAAAAAAATCAGCATTTTGTTCCAAAGATGCATGAGAATTAAAAGAAAAACATTATATCTGCAGTCTGCATTGCTTGTCAAAAGGGAACAAAAAGCCACCAAGAACTTTATGCTAAATGTAATCCTCAACCAAAACTTACTGTGCTATCTAATTTACAGCACTAAGTCAGCATAAAAAGTTGAACAGCACGACAAAACAGCTGGGCAAAAGCTGAACCATGAAAGAAGAACCTGAAAACCACGTATTAATTTCAGTTGACCGTGTAAAAAAAATGAAAATCAAAAGAAAAGAGCAAACTGTGCCACGCTGCAGAACCAAAAGCTTGATTGCTCAGGGATAAGCCACGCATTTAATGGTTTGAAGCATATTTCCAGCTCTTCAAGTGTGTTACGACAACAGGTTGACAGTCAAGATAGAAACACCTTGAGAAGACAAAGAAAGGAATATTTTAGAACGTCCTTGTATTTTGTAGTTTTTGCACGTCACTGCAAACACAGCCTCGCATTAGCTGAGCTCTGCTAAGAAGATCAGAGAAACTTCTTTGCTTGGCCCCATCGAGAGCCGACACTACTGATGCCAAAGCAGACAGGCCTGGGAAGGAAAGTGCCTTGGAAGAAAGAAGAAAAGTGCATAAACCACAACAAAATTATCCATGGTAGGCTAGAATAAAATCTTCATGACATTTTTATAAAGTCCTTAAGACTAAGGGCATACTTTAGGTATCGTCTTTCCATCATGAAATCTCAAATTAAGAGCACTGTGACAGTTTCAAGGAGAACTAGCTTGTTGCTATGGCAATCCGTGCTAATTCTCTATGCCAAGGAAACGTTACAGTCTAGTGGAAAAAACCTACAAGAGGAGGCAAATGCCCAAAGTATACTACTTACCAGAATTTAAATCACGCCCGGGATTGAAGGCTCTGCTGTTGACAGTGGTGGACAGTCTGTCGCAGCTGATCGTTCTGGACACGTTGGTGTTAAAGTTGCCATCGAATCTGAAACGCCAACAGCAGGATTAGCAGAGCAGACAGTACCTATTAAGCACACGCAGCATTTACAACGGAAATAAATCTTTCTGAAGGTTCAATGAAGAAGAATTATTTGTTTGGATACTCCACCATTACACGTGTTTCTAGGGCCCATGACAAATTGTGAAACCCAAGAGGAGGGGGGATAAACTCATCACAGCTGGATTGCATCTGCTCCCTAACATGATACATTACATTTTTCCTCTCTGTATTCCCTGAAAGATAGGATCAGGGGAGACTGAGCCCTTTCATCTAGATTTAAAGAGGTTCCAGCTTGGCACTAGGCAGAGCATCCAGGCGTGCCATCGGCAGGTGTCTCCTCCTGATGTCACACCAAATTTTTTCTTGCTGTTAAGATCCTTTCACCAGCTGAGATCCTTCCACCAGCACTAATATTTCCTCTGCTGTTTTTAAAAAAACATATATAAACCTAATACCTCATATGAAGATTCCCTCTTTATGTCCTTAGGAAAAAAATCTAGAAGTAGATCAACACAAACCCATTTTCTGTAGCAATGTTTGAGGATTTACATTCTGAAGAGCATAAAGAATTTGAGTCTGAAGCTTTGTTACATTTCATTAGGTAAAATAATTCCAATACATCCCTAATTCTAATCCCAGAATCATCTAGGTTGGAAAAGACCTTCAAGATCATCAAGTCAATGCAAAAAGTAATTCAGTAATTTTAATGACAATAAAACCTAATTAAACCAAGGCCTTAACAAAATCAAAATAAGAAGGGTTTTAAAGGTTAAGTAACTATAAACATTTCTGAAGCTTTCAAGGACTTAAAAGCAGTTTTGTATCATTTACATAAGGCCAGTTTTGCTCATTAATAACTTCATGACCTTGAACTCTTGATGGCGTTTGACTTACAGTCTCCTTGTTCATGGACCTCCAAAACTATTTGCCTCCTATCGGAGATTTTTCCTACCATCAATTTATTTCTGAGAAACCACAACAAACTGCAAGTGAGGCCTGCGGAAAATCACGTTTTGGAAGAGGAGCCTGGCTTGCCTTGCTGGAGTGCTGCCTGATAAGAAGCAAGTCTTGGAGAGAATCTGGGCAGAACGGGGGCTTGTTGAATACTGTCAAGACTGAAAGAGCAAATTAGAGGACATACGGCTGTGTCAGAAGATATTAACTTGATTAATACCAGTGGCACATCAATAGCTTAGAAACACTTACACAACCCTCACCCAGCGCCATCCCAATGCTTTCTCTTTAGATCAAAGCCCGTGCATATCGTACACACACCCTTTCTTTAGTTGTTTATCGTCAACTGCACGTAGATGGTTAACCTGAGGTTACTTTTTTCATGCACGTGCATACACACAGATATAAACAGATGTGCACACACAAACACACACGTGCCATGACACGGTGGAAGCCCAAAATACTGTAACACTGCTGAGGACGACAAGCGCCGCTCTTCTGGTCATTAAGAAATTGGAACCTGAGAATTTGCAACTAGTTCAAGCAGCGAGGTGCCCTGTAAGAAAGGGAAGGGATCTTCTTGTTCCGTCCTTGCAGGGCGCGTGCCGTAACGGCTGGGCTTCCCAGGCACACCAGATAATTAGACAACGAGCTCCTAAGCCATCCCACTAAAACAACAATCAACAGAAACAAAAACTGAGCCCGCAGACAGATGGAACTGGTTACCACAAGGAAATATCAAGTTATGACCACAGGAAGGGAGCCTTTTAAAGCAAACTAAATCTCTCCTAATCCACTATCTTCTTGTTCAGCCCGATTCAAAGTAATTTCTTCCTCAAGGAACAAAGCTGAGGCTGCCTGAAGCCAGCCAGACGCAGGGTCTGCCCCATCTCCTGGCTGTGGGACCCGCGCGTGCAGGATGCGGCGGAAGCTTTTATGACTTACAAGAGATCTGCAGAGACTACGGAAAAGAAAAATTTGTTAGCAGGCTTAAGACCACCACTTCTGTACATGACTGGATCCACTGTCAGAAACGTTATGATCACAGAATCAAACAAATGTTCCTGCAATGGGGGCTAGAGCTCACTGCAAGCAGCACGGCTGCTGCACGCAGAGGTCGTGAGTTGGCATTTTGGGCAGCGCTCAGGCCAGCACAGCCCGACCTCAGGCTGGGAAGAGTTGGTTGCTTAAAGCAGAGGCTTCACTTGTGAGCAGGGAGTGCAGCGCAGCCTTCCCCGTACTGAGAAATTTGCCCCTCAAGTAGAGAAGTCATTTCCTGAGAACTTGGTACTCAGCTCCCGAATAACTTCCTGAAGCACAAATAATCACTCTTATGCAAATGCATAACTGAACGTCAGGCACTGACTTCTTTGGTCTTAACAACAGATTAAATATTATGACTTCTGCAGAGTCACAAAACGTTTTGTTTCACATGGCTACAGCTGACGAGAGCCGCGGCTCAGTTTGCAGAAGGCCTCTAACTGACCTTCAGAACATGCAGAAATCAGCATTACTGATGGCAACTCTTTAATTTTTAGGATCTTCACTGCTATGTAGAATTGTCATTGAAAAAAAAAAGTATTTCCTTAAACTAGCATGCTTTAAAATCAATACTCATAAACACTATATACATTTTAAATTAATTGTATTAGTCTTAAAAAGATGAACGAGACTGGCGATGAACAGGGTTAGTTACTGAGGCACCAATGTTTTTTTCAGCTCCTACCAAGCAAGCAGAAGTTGTGTTGATTTTTTGTTGGAGAGGGAATCTCAGGATTCAGACGAGTTGATGAAGGATGGGCTGCCCAAAGAACAATTTTATCTGTGGGCAAAACCAGCTGGGGAAGAGCGAGAGACTGCAAATGACACATCTCAGTGCTGAAGAAATATTTCCCAGGAATACTGCGGAACGAACTAGAGGCTAATGACTTTTCAGGATGTTAGCTAATTGCCCCAGTGCTCCCATCAAAACCTATTAGCAATGGCAACAGGCTACCTCATTAGCAACTAACATCATCCGTGTCTCAGAACACCAGCAATAAACGCTGGGGGTTAACTCAATCATCTGGAGTCTTCCTCTGCTCCTGATTTTATTTCATGGCAAAAATCACCTCTCACACTCACTGGAAACAACACGTGCACCCTGCCATACAGTTCTTACACCACTCAAGCTACCAGCTTGAAGTTACCAGAGCAAGAAGTTGCATTTATCTGGATTTATAATGTGTGAAAGATCAACGCAGGCAAGGTCCTCAGCTCTTCTCAGGGAGTCCTGTGCTGCCATCAGGAAAATGAAGGAAGAGACACTAAATAATCAGCAGCAGAGCTGGGGAAGGAAAGGGAAAAGTTACTGCAGCCTAGGCCAGCCCTCCTTTCTCTTGCCACAGCACACACAGAACAGAAGGACCGAGGCAGCGTGTGGCAAGCTGACCGTCGGGCTTTTGTGAGCATTGATCACGCTGAAGAATTTTGGGTGTGCTTCTTCTGGACACCGTTGCGTTGTTTCAATTAAGGACATGCTATTAAACAAGCTGCTGATCCTCGCCATTAGAACAGCAATTAAACCAAAGCCTCAACACAACGTGGTGGTTGCAGTGAACTCGAGGAGTTTCCTCGGCTGTAGCTGCTGGCCTTACCTCCCTACGATGTACGCATGCGATGCACGTTTTCAGCAGGAGCCGTGCAAATCTTCACATCATTTAGATTGGAAGAAGTTATTAAAAATCAGTACCAGAGGATTTGCAGACAAGTATCGATCTCCACCCTTTCTCTGTACAAAAGAGACTGAATTTTAGCTAATCTCTCCTTTAATTTTAACAGTATTTCTCACTTCTGCCAGCAGAAAAGATGACAGAGTGGACAGAGCGAGTACCAGCTGTCTGACCAAGACCTCGGTTGGAATCTGGCCCCAAAATTTCCAATACCACGGCCAAAACTTCGGGATGTCTTCCAAAATTCTTACCAGAAGGAAAAAAAACAAAAACACTACCACAACTCTCCAGTCAGATGCAATTAGTTTTTGTATAAACTTAAACAAGAGCCAAAAAAAAGAAAAAAAAAAAAAAAAAAGAAGCCCTCCCCACTGGCTGAAATTCAGATTCAAGAAAAGCCCAGCTCCCCCCATCCCCCTTTCCCTGCCTCTCTCTAAAAATCCCTTCCTTCTGGATTCACTTTAATGAACAACTGATCGAAACTGCATCCCGAGGGAGCAAACAGAGCCGCGACTCCCACTTTGATCTCTTCCCCATGGAGAAACGCGCTCCCTGCCTGGCTTGCAAGATGTTCACTTGATTGACGTTTGCTCTGATGTGCAAACTGCTTTGAACTTCAGACATTTAATTCCCATCAGGCTGCACTCATTTTTATTCTCCTTCAACAGGATTTACAAGCAGGAGATCAGCAAATGCAGAAGATAAAATAAATTTGCAGAAGCTTTGAATCTTACATCAAAACAGCGCTCAAGTGAGCTCCAATTGGATTTTGCTCAGCCTGAATTTGCAGCGTAAATCAGCCTCTTTTGTACAGTTGCAGTTTAGGGGAAAAAATGGAGGAGCTGTGCACAAAAATGGCATTTGAGCAGCCACCGTGGGGTCCACGTTGTTTTGAGCCTCATTTTGTTCTGTCCCGGTCCATTTATATGAATTTCAGGATGATTTCAGTATGCAAATGAAATTAGGTAAGTTCACTGAAAATTCAGCATTTCCTCCGAAATTCTCTGCTAGATGTGTTTTACTGAGAGTAAGACAAGATCTTCAATCATATTTCACATGCTTACGTACTTAGGTAGAGCAGGAACCATTTATTTAAATGGAATGTTGGAAAAACAAAATTTTAATGAATAAACTCAAGAAAAAGCTACTGAGGATTCAGTTCACCACTTTCTTATGGTATATAAGTTGTTCTAATTACTTCAACTCCTGCTTGAGAAAGTCGAAGTGTATTTATTTGTATAGAGAGAGAAATCTGTCCTCGAGGGGGATTTCCTACCTACCTGCTGCAGCTCCTGAACAAAACCAGGCAGTGCCAGGAGCGGCACTGTGCAGGCTCCCTGCATCTTCTGGAAAGCCACATGCATTGCTGCAGCCTGATACTCTGCAGGAACAGCAAACACGGCTTAAATTTCATCGAGTGCGGCCCACCCACTTCTCCTTTGGAAGTGCAGCTCTTAAGATACTGCAGCGACTGAATGGATGCCCGTTATCTCCCACTTGACTGCTCCGAGAGCAAAGATAAACACCGAAAGAGCTGCGATAAAACCCGAGCGCGTTAGCAAATATTTAACCATCTGTTTAAAAAGGAAAAAGGCAGACCACTTCTGAGGGCGCTATCGCGGCCCCAGAGTAAATGATTTTCCAAAATAGGTTTGTAAACTCACTTCTGCAAACAGCTCGATGAGCGCGGGTAAGGCAGCGCTGCCCGGCGGTGTTTCACCACCAAATATTTCTCCGTTCTGCTCCTTTCACGACTTTAGATAAAGGCATTCCTGAAGCACTTGTGACGTTGTTAAACAAAGAACCAGAATAGATTTCCAGCTGCCTCAAACCACGTACATCAGCAGCAAAAGCACCAGATGCGCAGCCATCCACATCTTCAGGTTCCCGTGATGCTTTTCCACGAGCGCCAGCCTTGGGACCTGTGTCGAGGTGCAGAGAAGGGCGAGGGGGACGCCCCACCTGCACACACGAGGACAAAAATTGAAGAGCACAGCACAGCACGATGGGCTGTTACCCCTGTCCTTATTTAGGTGCACTTTTGACAAGCCCCCTGGGTTCCCACCGAAGGGCAGGGCAGCAGCAGGTGCTCAGGAGAACCCACCAGCAGCTGCTGGGACTGCTACCTGCTGCAGTCCCATCTCCCCCCATCCACACCAGTTCCCAGACTTCCCAACAAGCCATTGAGGGCTTTCTCGGGACAGGGAGATCCCTGATGAACAGGAGACACGGGGGCATTATCCTCTTCAGCAGGAAGATGCTTTAACTACAACACTGTCGTGTAAATGACCACCCAATTCAATCCTGAAAGGGAATGTCTGCAGACTGCCTGAAACCTGTTTTCACAGCAAAAAAAATAAATCTGTTTCACACAGCAAAAACTGCAGAAAACCCCCGCAGCCCCCGCTCTGCTGCCCTAACTGCAACCGCAGCTGCACAAAGCGCATTCACTGGGGCTCCTCGCTGCGGGAGCCAACACCACACAATGGCAATAAAACAAAGATTGTTTTCCTTGTCATATCTTCCTACGCCGCTAAACAAGCAGTCTCCAGGCCAAGCTCATTTTCTGTTCCAGTTGGTGCTTTGCTGGTCCCATTTGGTGTCGTTTATGTCTGGGCGCTGGGTGCGGCGCTCCCCCAGCTTATCTCCTGTAACACAAACTGCCTCCTAAAGCCAAGGCGCAGATTTTCAGGATGAATACAAGCAAACACAAGGCCACACATGGATAATGCGGTTGATAATAACAAGTCTAAACTAAATAAAGATGCCAAGCCATCACAAAAAACTCAAGAGTACAACAATAAACCTCTCTCTACGTATTTCACCATCGCCAACTGATACAGGCTTTAACAACGTCGCACAGCAATAAAACTTTAAAACAAATGAAGATATTTGGAGGAAAAACGTGGAGAAAACCACTTTAAATTATACTGCTCTGATAGCTTTGGGTACGGCTTTCCAGCAGAACCATTACCAGTTACGCCTGCTTTTAATGGGCAGGGACATGCAACCAAACAACGTGAAGGATATCTGAGGAGCTCTTGCACTTCAGCCAAAATGCTCAGGTTTTCCTTTTTCTGACTAAGGAGAAAGAAACAAGATATGGGAGTTTTTAGGGAGCTCACCTCCCTTCATGGAAGTTGCATCTTGGATGCCCAAACTTGTTGTGTTCCCAAAGCAATTCCAGTGAGGTCCATAGCAGTGTAAAGGAATAACGCAGGAATCAGCTGCCAACACGAAATGCCCTCAAACCAAGGGGTGTCAGAGTGCATTTAGAGGCTGAACATGGGGCAGAAAGCCTCAAAGATCCCAGCACAAGCCCTTAGATCTACCTCAGAAACCCAGGCTGCAGGTAACGTGCTGCTGACACTGTGCTTGCACCAAATTTTTACTCAAGTGAGGAAGGCTGCTTGCAAACAGCGCTCTAACCAAGAAAAGGAATACACGGGGTTCAGCACAGGTAACAAAAAGCTTCTTCTAAGCTTCAAGGATAAGCTGTCACCGGCAAAACCGTACCCAGCTTCACTTTTCAAAGCACTGACCTCCTCGTAGCTGGACCAAGTTAGCCCAAACATCAAAGGCAGAACTGAGGTCAATCAGTACCTCTCAAAATCCCATCACAGCGTCCCGGTGGGAGATCCTTGGGTATGAAGTTTAAAAAAAATCACTCCCAACTCCATGTTCAACTACTTGTATGTGTCCCTGCTCTCAAAAAATCTAACCATTAATGTAGTTTTCTTAACTTTTAGTATTTTCTGTTAAAAATGTCAGTATAAAGCTATTTTGACAAGAAATAAAAAAATAATAAAAAAGAAAAGCTATTGCTGATTTCAGAAGTCTCCCTGCACAGACACTGATTTCCCTTTTTAATGAAGTTTAGAGATGTCCAAGAGGACAATGGTGACTCTGGCCAGGAAATGATCTATTTATTTTGATGGAAAGCTTCTGCTTAAAAAGAAGCTTCTCTCATTGCTATTAGAAATTAATCTCTGGTCTGGAGAGTCAGGGCAGGGGAACAGGGCCAGGCCACCTCCAGGCTTATCAGGAACCACCTCCTGCCCCCGGGAACACTTCCACCCACCCCTTAGCATCCTTGTGTCAAACACCAGATCCAATAATGCCACCTGAATATCAACAGCACCTTTTGTTCCAGACAACTTTAACCAGAACAGCCTAACCACAAAACAAAGAAAAACAAAAGGAAGAGCAACAGCCAGGGGAGGCAGGAGGGAGAGAAACAACAACTGAGGAGATGGCAGTCTGCCAGCTCACAAAGAGTGATGCTAACAACTTGGAAGCTCAGTTTCACCAGAAAAAAAACATGTTTTTACATTCTTTCTCTGTATGACTTGCAGACAACTTCCTAAAGATGGCAGTGGATATACTTCCAGTGGTCTGCTACGCTGCCGCTCTTCCACCAGCACTACCTGCCTGGCTCTTGCTGAAGCAGTCCAGAAGATCCTGCAGGCTGACAGACTGACCTGGTGGCCACTTAAACAGATTTACTCTGACCAAGCCAAGTAACTAAATAATGGAAATCACATTATAAAGCCCAGATGAGGAGCTCTGCAAACAGAAAATTCATGTCTCTGCTTTGCCAGCTGTGACCTCCAGTTCATTTTTTAAGCTGCTTTCTGTGAAGGCTCCTTACGCAGGTCCACCATCGGGAAGGACATCCCTGAAGGCCTTCCGACCTGAGTCATTTTGAAGGACAAAGTGAAAAGAAAATCAGAAAATCATGGAAGTTCCCAGACTAAGAGCAGAGCTCTTTTTATTTATTTATTTATTTATTTATTTATTTTATTAAATATTATGCCATCTTGACAGGGGAGGTTATAACTTTCCTCATTCCTTCTCTTCACCCCTCTCTTGAAGGTGCTACTGCTGATGGTCAGCTCCTGCATGGAGGTATCAGGCACCTGAAAAGTTTTCATTTTATGCAGCTGCTCTGTCCAGCAGGAACTGCACTGAGACCATGAGATTTACCCCATAGCCACAACCAAAAAGCAAGGTACTGCTTTCCTCAGAGCCACCTGAGGCTTAACCCTATCCAGGTTTCTTCCTTTCATGCCAAGCAAAACAAATAAACCCCCCCCAAAAAGCAGCCTCTCTCTTCATACATGGATTCATGACACACATTTGAACACAGTGAATATTTTAAAAGCTTACATGAATAAAGGTTAATGCTGTAATTCAGAAAAGATTAAAGAATGCTGTCATTAAGAGCTGTCTTATAAAGTTACAGAAAATACTTTTAGTATTTATTACCCAAATTACCTTCCTCTCTTAAATGTTTTTAAATCAGAAATGAGATCTAAACAATGAAAATATACTCTGCATTCAAAGTTTACAGTGTATAATAATAAATGATGAGAAAGTTACTCTTGTTCTTTTGTAGCACATATGGAAGTGAAGTGTTTAAAACGTTGATTGTTTAAAAGAAACAATCACACTGTAACTGGAAAAATCAGACACTCCATCACACCTTCCTGCAACCACGAAACACAAAGATATTTCTGTAAACACACAACATAATACACGTTGATTAAAGACAACCAACTGCCTGGATCTGGGCTATTCAAAGGTCTTTAAAAAACAAACTGAAAATGAACAAACTCGGTTTTCAAGCAGTGTTCTCGGTTTCTGTAAATCTGTGTCTCAAGCAGCAGCAAGTCAACTCGATTAAGCTGCACCGCAATACTTCCAGCATGTGATGCACTGACCAGCTCGTGATTTTGGTTACTGCACTTCAAAGGGGGAAAAAAAGAAAGTCCCATGACCAGCTGCAGAAGAGTTATTCAGCCTAAGTAGTGTCTCAGAGCAAAACAGGTATCTTGGATGCAGACAGGCTCATTTCGTAGAAAAGTTTGTTCAACCCTTAATTGCATGAAATAAACTTTTTTGTGTGTGTGTTTGTGTTTTATTTTACGATCTATCATAGCAGAGCCCAGTCCTTGTTTAGAGCTCCTCGTTAAACATGTGTATACTAGAAACACAAGAGCACAGGAGGACAGGATGAGGAGCACCTTTGGAGTATCTCTTTCCCCATTTTCTCACAGTTAACAAGGATAACAGAAAATACATGCTATTTTGCAAAAGAACGAGTTTTATCTTTCTTCATATATTATATGGCAACCAAAGTAGTTCCAGAAATCAGTACTTACTCCATCATAGACGGTGGAATAGTGCAGCAGTCCTGGATTGCAGTCAAGGGCGACGTGAGATGAGCGGTGTACGACGCTTCCACTACTTGCTTGTTTCGGTTCACGACATCCAAGTAACGGTTAAACTTCTCACGGATTTTTTTTGCCAACTGAAAAAAAGAATAAAAAGAAAGATGAGAATTCAGTCAGTTTCTTTGCAATACTATGATCCTTATTAAGAAAATTGAACAGAAAGCAAAAACCACGTAAGTTAAAGCTAACAGTTGCCTGCCTTGCTCACTGTACTCCCTATTTTGGTGGCTCAAGGTACGATAAGTCAAGTAATTAATAATATTGGCCACAGAAAGCAGTATATATAATAAAATAATTTTACCATCAAGTACTTGAACACTGTTCTGCATGCTTGAGGAGTGAAATTTCCATTTTATCAAACCTTCCTTTCACCGAATGGCACCCTGATAGGGCTCTACCCATGCTGCAGCACTCAGCACTGAAGCTCCAACACAATGTTCTTGCAAGGTCTGACGAGGATATGATGGGGACTAAAATAGATTGACTTGTGGTCTCAGACTCATAAGCAAAGCCCAAATAATACCCCTAATGTTACCCCCTGTGAATATGTAGATAAATATCGTACAGCTTCAGGAGCAAACAGACAACAATACATCCGTCAGAGCACTGGATATATTTAGGAGAGCAAGCTCAGGACCCGGACAACTCCAAATGCTGTCATGCACATTTTCTCTTGATCAACAGTCTCCTCGGGTAGGTCGATCGGTGCAGAAGTATCTCACAATTCCTTTCAGGTACTTCTCTTCACTGTGGTTTGGGCAAAATAAACCCTCCCAGTTCTTGCTCCTGTCTTTGCCTCTCCTGCTGCTTTCCTGGGGGTGCCCCAGGGACGGAGCCGAGCTTCTCCCAAGTGAGGCTCCGTGCAGACCCAGCAGCTCACTGTGGCTCGCCACAGGCTACAGCTGTTTAACTACAGTTCAACTTCAAATAGCAATAAAATTAAAAATCTGTAATTAATATTGTAATATAATAGGAAAAAGAAGGCAACGTCTCACAGACGGAATTATTCCACGAGCTTTTTGTCGTCAGGGTTCCCTGTGACGGAGGCAGCCACGGACAAACCAGGACAAGGTGTGGAGGTTGCACCACCTCCCGTAACAGCAGGCAGTCACATTTCTCTCCTTCCAGAAAGGAAAACCAGTCAGGCTGACGTCCTGCCCCAGCAATTCTCAGACCTTCAAAGATGAGTAACTGCTACAGACTAATTCTAACTTTAGAAATAGCTGATTTGTGTGCATTAGCCTCTTTCTTAAATGTCTCTCTTAGACATTTCTTTCAAAACAACACAATAATAAATGCATTGCCCATCTAGCAATGGCATTTCTGCAAACACGCAGCGTGGGGCTGTGCTTACAGTGACTCCAAACCAAGGCTGAGAGGCGAGGGGTGCTGCAGGGGCATGGGGCAGGACTCCTGCAGCTGCCCTGCTGGGGTAGGGGCTTGCTCGTGCATCATGCGAGGCTCTTCACGGCGGGCTTACCTAATGACTTGCAGAGGAAAATTGGAAGGGAAAATTTGTGGCTGTAGCTTGAGCAGACGTGACAGCAAACGCAGCCCCCAGGGAGCATCGGGCTGGACGAGGAATGTTTATGAG
The DNA here is from genome assembly GCF_964035555.1 of Netta rufina. Classification (NCBI taxonomy): domain Eukaryota; kingdom Metazoa; phylum Chordata; class Aves; order Anseriformes; family Anatidae; genus Netta; species Netta rufina. The sequence continues at coordinate 2,204,340 of NC_140131.1, forward strand.
GGGTTTTGCTCCGTCTTTCATTCAAAGTTAGGAATAACTAAAATAGCTTGGGCATGCAGAAAACTTGGGCTGGCACACTCGGAGTGCTTCTCACACCTACACAGTTACTCCCCACACAACCCGAAATGAAAGAGAACACTCTGTGGGCAGCATGCTGTGGTGCTGAATACTCGGAAGTGTTTCATTCTGCATTTCTGCAAACTTTCAGGGCTGGGGTTCCTTCAGGAGTGCATGACTCCCACGTGCCCAACTCTGCCAGGCTGATCGAGCAGTGCCACAACGTTTGTGTGCCCAGACCCACAGCGGGTCATGCCAGACCCCCTGGCTGACCAACACCTCCCCTGCCTGTTATTACCAGGACACTTCACCACGATTTCCTTTGCTCCCATCACACGCTGTAACTCAGCAGCAGGTCTCCGGGGAGCACAGGTTTGGCAGAACCTTGCCCGGATGAGCTGCAGCATCACACCTCAATTACCTTCCTGCAGTGATGCCAAGGCACCAGAGGACTACCAACAGTCTCCTCCACGCGAGGCATCCAACGCTGTTAAATCACTCCCAGCTGGCAGATAATACGCTGCTGGGTGGTTCCTTCTCTTCTCTGTTTTCAGGTGAACTCTTTTTTCCAATTGTATGTCTTGAGCATGAACGCTGTCTTCAGCAGTGCCCCAAAATCCACAAGGCACATTTCCTACACTGAAGCATTTACATTTCTTGGTCACCAAGCTCCCCTCTCAGTTTGGGCAAACAAAATATCTGAGCTTAAGCACGACGCAGTCCAGATACTTGGATCTATACGCTTCTTTCCTGATTTCCCTATTTGAAAGCTTTTTCCCCATTTAGAGCTTAAGTTTGCTGAAACAGGAGCCGCGTGGCCTTCGTTAGCAGTAGCAAAACTAATGGGGAACATCAGAGCACAAGGAGGCCCGCCTGGAGTCGCTGCCTCTCGCTGATAAACGCCGGCTGCACGGGGCCAGGTTTAGCTATTGCCGAGTTTTCACCTTGCAGGCTGCGCGATGAAAGCTCCCCACGCCCTTTGAATTCACCCTGCCGGGCAGAGTCTGAGGATCTGAGCAATCTGTTGGCGGCAGAGCCCGCACCTCAGGAGCTGATAAAAAGCAACTGCTCAGTGCCGAAGCTGCATCTCCCACTTAAGGGCTGCTAAACGGCTCGAAGTCATTGCGTTACCTTCATTAAATGGGCTCCAACGCTTCAGTTGAATGTGTTTCATCAGCAAGGAAACCAAAGCCCCCCCGTGCTACCCAAGCAACCATCCTGCCCCTGGCCTGGGCACACAGGAAGGGCTGAGTTTGGCCCATCTAAGCACCCCAAAAAACACCAGCCCCTGATAATAAGAGGATTTGCCCCCAACAACCCGAACAGATGAAAACCGGCTGGCTCAAAGCACGCCACTAACGGCGAGATGACCCAAAAGCAGTTTTTTCATTGAAAATTCATCACCGTGCACAAATCACGTTAGGACTCTAAGGACAACACACTCATCAGCTGAAAAATGTCTTTAAAAATGGTCCAAAGTCATCAAATCGAGATGTGTAATCCGCATGAAGCCTAACAAAGCTAACTCGATTTTTCTTCCATAGTTGGGCTTCACTGGAGCACAAAACATCCTAAAACCCAGGCCAGTGCAGAGTCATTCCAGTTCTGGGTGATTAAACCCGCAGCAAACACTAACACACATTTCCCAGCTCCTCACCTCGGCGCTGCGTGCCCATGCATGCACACACACATCATTAGCTCGGGAACATTATTCAGCTTGCAAAGGGATGCACTCGGCTGTTAGCGCCTGTCAGGAGAAAAGCTGCAGCCTTAAATCAGCTTCTTACTTTTCTAAATTAAAAAAAATAAATAAGAAAATAAAAGAAGGAAAAAATAATAAGCTTTCATCCAGAGATCGCTCGCTGCTTTCCCAGCCCACGCCCTGCCTCTTGCAAGCTGCCCAGAGCTGCACGCTGAAGGATGCAAGAGCTGTGCCACGTTTGCGGCCAAAACTCAAAGGTACAGAAGGAAAGAAAGGACAAATGACAGAGGGACAGAGCTCTGAAACATGAAAACATCCTAACAGGGTTATTTCAAATATTTTAGAAAGCAAAAATGGAAAACTGCGCCCTCAATCAAGCACATAAAAGGGATGGATGCTCACATGCCAGAGCTACCCACGGGCGCGGACCGGCTGGGACAGACATTTCCTGCTCCTGCAGAAGGGCTCAAACCCTCCCGTTTTAATGCAGACTAAAATAAACTCCGATACCTTGAGATCAACATAAAATGCTATTAGCCTCGGGTCAATTCTCAAAGCGCTTTTCATTTTAAAAACAGAAAAGAAAAAAAAAACCACCCTTGCTCAGCATTCATTGCTTTTTGACTTTTAGTTTTAAATTTCCAAGCTGGATTTTTTACCTTTTCTCCCTAATTTTAAGGAAGTGGCTACCCAGAAACGAAGCGCTGGCTGCAAACAATGCGGCCATTAGCTCTGTTTCTTCCCCCTTTTTGGCAGCTGGCGTGCAGCCAGCGCCTTTCAGTTTGCAGACAGGTTGGACGGTAACACCTGTTCCTATTACAGCAGCACCCATGGGTAATGCACTTCAATTGTCACCATCTCCACTGACAACCTTTCATCACGACATCAGTGAGCTTCCCTAATTTTCCCAGAGACATTTTGCTCATTTGCATCGCTCCCTGGAGCTTTGTTAAAGCCTGGCTCCCCTCAAAGCTCGGCTGCTCTGAAGTCTCCCTTTTTCAGGGGGCACGGAGGGAAAGCAGAGCTCCGAGGTTAGGTTTTAGTTCTGGCTGCATCTCAAAAGCCACGGGATTTTTCATGTTATCGAGGCTGTGTATAAAATATGTAGCAAGGAGGCTGACAGGCACGGATGCCCTAACGGACTTAGGGGGGATTTAGTGCCGCCGGGCTCCTCGGGAAGTGCTGCTCACACGCTAACGAGTTGAGGCAGTGGGGTTGTTTTTAAGCCCCGTTTATGAACCAGCAGAATCTGGAACAAAAGGCATCCACCACGCACCACAGCATCACGGTACTATGGATCCACAGAGCCCTGCTCGAAGAGGTTTTTCCCATACTTATTCCCAAGCTGCTGGGCTCCTGAAGAAGCTGCTGCTGCTGCACGGACTCCAAACAGGGTCTTGTCTCCAGAAAGGGACCTCACAACCACCGCCAGGTAATTCGGACACCTTTGTATTAACTTCAAATCCCTCCTGCTCTGATGACAATGGAAATATAGTCTAGATCATTGCATCAGGAGGCAGGAAACTACTTCCCAACACACATTTCTCCAAAGGGAACGGCACTTATTTGTGGCACTCCATCCTCCAGGAATTTTAGCAAGGTTTCCCAAGATCCACCGAAGGGAAGAGATTTCAAATGTGGTCCACAACAAAAGCTAGGGAAAGGGCCACAACTCCCATGTTATTCTGGAAAAATGTTAAACACCGTACATAGCGCCTTTAATCACAAGCCTCATGATTAACCAACACAAAATTCAACATCTTGTGACCATATCGTGGCTCCCAGCCAGGGAGATGTCATGCTGAACAGTAAAATCTTGATTTTTCACCGCGCTCGTTTCCTTTGGAAATTTGAGCCGTGTCTGCCAACAAGGGCCGTGTCCTGAGCGACACGAGACAAGTCACGTCCTAAAACATCAGGAGGCTGCAGAGGCTGTCCTTTAATTGTCACTCGGGTCATTAACAGGCAGTGCTGCCATGCTTCCCCCACCCTACAGAGGAAGAACCACAGGAGGAGCCCCCAGCAGTCTCACCAACTGTTGTTGGAACAAAACCTGTTCCTTCTTTTCTTAAAACAGTTCCAAACCCAAGTTTTGCACAGGTTGTGTGGAAGTCCTCCATCAATCCAGAAGATGAGAGCAGCCCAGGAGCACCGAAACAGATGGGAGAGCAGCAGGGATGAAGAAACTCCCAGAAGCCAAGCCCAGAAGCGCAGCATTTCAATTGGTGGTAGAAAAATAAAACACTCCAAGCATTATTTACAAACGGCATAACAATCCAGTGAAAGACACCCAGAATATCATCATCTGGGATTTGTCTAAGAGCGACTCCAAAACGTGTCCTACCATCGAGAGCACACCCCGGCAGCTGCACCCCACTCGTGCCCCATTTCTAATTATCGTAGCTCAAGCATGAACAACACGAGCCTCCCAGAACTCGCCCAGGTGTGACAGCACGATCAGTATCTGAAATAACACCATCTATCAGGAGTATAGGACCAACACAGACAGAGCTCCGTGAGCAGTGATCTACAAACCTGGGTAAAAAGTTCTCCAGCAGATTAACAAGAAATACAGTTAGGTGTTCCTTGTAACAAAGTAAATAACAAAATAGAGGTTCTGCTTTACGTTAGGTAACATGTTTCACTTGATGTCTGAATATTTTAACCATTTCTTTCAGCTTTTATAACTCTGAAAAACAAGTATCATATCTGAATTACAAATACATCCTGCTGTTCTAACAAGAACGCTTTGTTTCTCTCCAAAAGGCGTTTTTGCCACAGACATAATCCAGTCAATTCAACCACAAGTCACTGATGACTTCAGCTTTCAGAGGTTTATTTATTTAAGATATGCTATTCATCAAAAAATCCGTTTGGAAACCTGGTTCTATTAGAAAAAAAAAAAAACTGTAGACAAACAAATGTAAATGTTTTGCCTTAAAATTCTGTTCCTGAGCCTCCTCACCAACTTCCTTCAATTCCTGAGCAGCTCCTAGCAGCTTTACACAAAATTCATTCTCTAGGTTATTATGGATGATTTTGGAGCTGATAATTATGCTCTGGATGAGCTAGCAGGGAAGGCAATGACTTTTCTAGCTCTAAACACAGAAGTTACATAGAGACTTTCTGTGTGAGGCCGCTCAACACACACCTGCTCGGGGCTGCTCCACCGTCCACCTTCCTCTCTGGTTTCCAGCGTTATGGTCTCCGTACTGCAGAACCCAGACGTCTGGCACGATGCTGAATGCATGCTGCCTTCCCTAAAAAGGGCTAACCTAGACTAAAACTCACCATTTTCCACCTTTTTCCATCACAAGTTCACACCACTACAATTTTCGTAGCGTACGAGTTCTCCGATATTGAAATCACTGGCAGGAAAGGTACTCACGTTATTTTTGGCAACTGTCATCCCATGTTTAATAACCTGTTCAAAGTGCGAAAGGATACTTTGGATAGCAATCCTACAGCTCTCGACCTTAAAAGTGTAAGCAGATTAACGTCAAAAGGTAAACCTCTCCCTGTGTGGCACGAAGAAAGCCAAGCGTATTAAATCGTTCGGCCTGAAGGCCAACAGCTGTAGCTTTTCCACTCTCCCAGCAAACTGAAAGTCATTATTTACACAGTTTGGTATATAAAAAAACAACCCCCACAACAATCCGGTGGCCTGCCAGACAAGAATCCCAGCTGACAAAACCGTAATTAATTGCCTTCGGGTATCAGTTGCTAAGAAAATGTTAATGAATGACAAAAGCAGGAAAAAATGACAGGGGAGTGAAATTTGCTTACGTTTGTTTGCATTTGCTCAAGATGATCCCATTCGATGCTCTACTCTTACTCATAAAACTCGATTACATCGCTTGTGATTCATTAGGGCTCGAAGACCCAGTTATTAATGAAACAGAAGTGCTCAATTATTCTGCTATCCACTTCGCTGGTGAGCTTTTAACCGCAGTAATTACGCTTTGCCGGGGCCTCGTTTTTCTCCTCTGACAGCTCAGAATTCATCACACTACCTACAGTGTTTAGACAGTTATTTGTATCTACTTGGAGTGAATACGTCCATCTGTGACCGAGAGACAAGCAGCGCCTTTTTCTAAGGGCAGAATCTATAGTCAAAACTTCAAAGAAGTTTTAATTCGGTTTCTTGGTTTCCCGAAAACATTTTTGGCTTTCAAGAGCCATCTGATACGTATAATCTAGCCCACATGGCCCTTTTGTGGTGTGCAGACCACCCAGGAACACTTGTGAAAACCCGATCGCTGAGTCAGAGCCAGCGAAGCCTTCGGTGGGGATGTCGGGCTGGTTTCAGGCTGACACTTGTGAGGCCACAGCTCCTCTTCTGCAGCCAGAGCACCTGCACACGCCCCAGCGCCTCTCTCCTGTCCGTGTCTGACCTCAGACACTAGGGGAAGCAGCTGCCAGCAGAAGCGAGGGTGCGGTGCCCTGCCAGCAGCGGGTTTCTTGCACAGGATCCCAGTTTGAGCATCCAAAACCTCTGCGCACCCTCCCCTCCGCTTTAGGTGAAAATGGCTTTTGGCATTTCTTTGTTTAGTCCCACTCCCGCAGCCAAACTGCACGCGTAGGGCAGGGTCCCACAACAAGACCACAGCTCCAGAAAAACTTGGAGCAATGTCCCTCAGCTGACTGCAGCTCGGAGAAACCCCCTAACGCTTAACTTCCATCAGAGGGGTTGAGACTCCATTATCCGCAGGGTCAAGCAATTGTTAACACCAGCACTGGGGTAATTTACTAGGGTTAATTCTTTGCTCTAGTTTCTTCTATCGTTTCTCACATACATCTGTACCTCACCAAAGAAAAATCTGACACAGGCAGTACCAAAGGTTAAGCACAAACTTTCTGTTTTTTTTTTTTTTTAAGCAAACCTTACCATTTTTATGCTAACAGCCAAGAGATTCATCCTAAAATCCACATGATGTCATTCTAACAGCCTAATTTAAACCCCTTATCATTACTCACACAGCTGTACATTATCGCAGTTGTCTGTCAGCGTTACTGCACGCTGCAGTTTAGTGCTGGTATGGGATGAGATTCCTACCCCTACGACTCAGCTTTTGTTTAACAGAAACCCAGCGTTGCTGGAACTTTTCCTGAGCTCCCCCATTTTCTGCAGATAAACCAAGTTCCTGCATTGATCATAATCCTATCAAAAGTCCCCGTGTTTGGTCTGAAAGAGCAGAGGAGCTGAGCCCCGCTCTCCATTTCAAACTCACCCAGAGCTTAAACACATCGCACACAGATCCTAAATCTCATTTGATCCAACTCTGCTTTGACTTTCTCCTTGGAGGAAAAAAAAAAAAGAAGTATCTGTCAAGTTCACTATTTTACAGTAAACATAAATTTGCTGCTATTACATGACTCTTTTTAATGCACATGTGCACATACAATATGCTCTAGGAAACATCCAACAGCACTCACATGCACACCTGACTACCTGCACAGCTACAGAGCAGTTCCCCTTTCCCCGGGGAAAGCTCCACTCTGAGGCACTTTTGTTTTTGCTGAACATTAAAACTGGTTTGATAGGGGTCTAAGAAGGTCAGGTTACTCGCTGAAGGTTGGACAAATGAGTCTGTGCTTCAACTGGAAGGAAAAGACAGTTCTTTGTTCCAGCCCCCAAGCAGAGCCTGCCACTGCTACCAAAATTCATCATGTTCCGAATAAAGATGCAAGTGGAAGAGTACAGGACTGGTACCTTCATTTCTTAAAGATGAAAATTGGATCTCTTTGATCTGTCCTGAAATTTATCCGCCAGTAATTTTCCAAATGTATACATGCATTAAAACGCAAAGAGCCTACACGTTAAAAGATACATCACCTCAGTGTTAAATTGGAAGTTTATTTTCCCCGCATTTCCAAATGCGATCTCATATGGGGAAAGAAAACACATAAAACAACAAAAAAATCCTAAAACAACTGTTACAGGAGGCTGCAGCTGTCCCATATTTACACACGGCAATTGATACCATTTCCACATTTACAAACAATATTAGTGTTTTCACCTCAAATGAAAACAATTTTAAAAGAGACACTTCCAATGTGAAAACCAGTCAATGTGAGATACTACACAAGGGCCCCACCTCTGCATTTGTTTTTTTGTTTCCAAAGGAAAGGACCCACAGAAAGCAGATGGAAAGGCTTTCCAAGACAACAGAAAACTATCAAATACATAGCACATACAATACATTTCCATTTATGTTCTATTCCACTTATTTTCCTTTGGTGTTGCATGTTAGAAAAGTGGCCACAATAAATTCAGACAGAACGAACTGCTGAGCTGACTGTGGCTGTGAAGCTAACCACAGCTTTTGTCTGTGCCCCAGGGCAGCTGTAGGTGGGCAGGGGGGGCTGCCTTACCTGTTGAACTTCACTTTCTCCATTCGATATTTTCTCCGTGTACACAAAGGAGTTGAATATCCTCTGCAAAAAAAAAAATCAGAAAGGATGCATTAGAGACATTTTGTCCCAAAGGTCACAGTAACGCAGTTTCAAAAGGTGCACGTGAGGAAATCTGTGTCAGAGATGGACCACTTCACCTGAAGTCTCTAATGCCAGGTCTACCTACGGGGAATCAAATTCACCTGTACCTGCTTCTGGGTCTGCATGAAGCATCTGTTCTCATGTTTGAAGGCAAAAAACATAACAGGCTGTGGTTCCAAAACATGTTAGTTTACTAATAAAGTGAGGATATTTAGGATTATACACTAGAAAACAGAAAAAACACCCATTGCTTTGTGTCCTTCCCTTGGTGTGACACTGGTGACATTGCTAAGGCTTGTGTTTTCAGCAAGATAGCAAGACAGAATCAGATCACAAAATTATTGGCACTAACTGCAGATACTAAAGAAGTCTAAATTTTTTCCAAACACAGCATAACCATCGGTTAGCAACTCCAAGAGTTTTCCTGATGCAGGTTTGGCTGATTTCCTCCTAGGAAGGACCCCCGCGGCCACAGCTGGCAGAGGCAGCCTGGAAAACCCTTCAGTTTGCTCTGCTGCGCTTCCCATCATCACTTTCCCTTATCCTTCTCCCTCCTGAGGGCTCCAGGAATTTCAGAAATTTGAACTCTTAATTCTAAAGCAGTATTTGGAAGGGCAGCAATAAATCTCCTCGGTTTACAAGTCTCAGAGAGCCAAGGAGGAGGGGGGGGGGAAAAAATCTGCTCTTAAAAGCTGCCTGTACATTGAGACTTCCTCTTCTTCCAGACCTTTGTTTAAAGTTCTGCTTGGGTACTTTAACTACAAACATGTTTTTTTTTTTTTTTTTTCCTTCCCCCTTCATGAGATGAAAAGATAATTTAAACATCAGAAGAAAATACATTAAAGCATGTCATTTTGATGCAAAATGTTTCAAATGAATTGAATTTTTCTCTCCACGCAGCATTTAGTCTGCAGACATCAAAAGGAGCGAGAAGGAAGCAGTCTGTCAGCTACCAGAGCGGGCCCTCCTGGCCTCAGCACGGAGCTGACCCCTTCCTCTGCGCCTTTCGAGCACAGCTGTGCTACTAAAAGTCCAACACGATGACAGAGACCATCATACGTAGTTATACAGAGTCACAACATGAGCAGGAATTTTATTTCTGCTAAGCTTTCAATCTATTTTAGCTGCAGTTGTAAGCTAAACAAGTTCTTGAAGAGGTGTTTGGACCGGGCGCTTAGATACGTGGTCTAAAATTTCAGGTAGACCTGCATGGTGCCCAGAGTTGGACTCGATGATCCTTATGGGTCCCTTCCAACTCGGGATATTTTATTATTCTATAATTCCTCAAAGCTTTGTGTCTTCTACTCACTGAAGAACTCAGCACGTGCAGGGGGGTGGGCAGGAGCCCTCACAGACCAACCCCACACACCAACACCTCAACACGGACAAGGAGCACGAGCCACGCAGGTGCTAACCATGGCCACAGCCCTCTGCTCAGGGCCAAAACAGGCTGAACGTGAAGAGAAGTCACTCTTTAGTGCCTGTACTTCATCCCTCCCAGCCCGGCCGTGCAGCGGGGCCTGCCGAGCAGATGGCCGCCGCCTCAGCTGCTCCACCAGGCCCCGCTCCACAGGGCGCAGGCCCTGGCGGCCATCACCCAGCCCTGTCACACCCCACCTGCACCCGGTACCGTCCCAGCCTGCTGCACGATCCCAAATTGCCTGAAGGATCCCTCCCAAGTTGCCCCCCTTTTTGTCAGCACCACTTATCTAAAGCGTATCACCATCCAGAGTACTCGGGTTCTTGCTGAGCGCTGCTCACCTGTGTGAAAAATATTCATTTTCCCTGCACTTCTCAAGTTTCCTCAAACCCCACATCTAAAAGACGCTGACTCCTGGTGGCAGAGGGCAGATCCTCAGGACAGGGCTCCCTCCCCACACCTCTCCTCCGCCGCCATCTCCTTCCCTCAAGAAAAACGCCTTCACATTTTTAATTCCTCCCTCTCCGAGGTCTGGCCGTGGCACTAATTAAACTTGTCAGCCCACTCTGATTCTGCCACAGCAATTTTAAAGATTTGGGAACAGTTGTTTCATGGTCATGCCGTGTCCCCATGTGCCAGAACACACCTGGCATGGGCAAACGCTGCATGTCAGCCCCTTGAGTGGCTTGGTTTCGTCAAGCAGATTTCCATAAACTCTTTTCACTTAAAATAAATAAATAAATAAAGACAGACAGACAAAGCAGCTTTTGTTTTCTGATCCAAACTCTGAATTAAATTTCAGGATGGTTTAAAATCCAGTGTTGTTACCACTCTTCCTTTATGCTGCCAGAGATTACCCAGAAGGGCAAGCAACCTTCACCTCATTTCCACCACAAAGCATCGGTTTTCAGACACAACCTTAAGAAGCAAACAAAACTGAAAACGCCTTCAGAACCGACTAAGTCTGAAATCATCTGCATTTTCCATACTTTGTTCTGCAGGAAAGCTTCAGCAGTGACACGTAATTCTAGATTTGGCCAGGCTACAGTACTGGGAACGAGGGAAAGTGTAGTTTGTGTTTTTCCTTTTCCAAGTCACTCCAAGCACCTGTGATGCTCAGAGGGAGCCCATGTTCGCCGGTGTGGCTGCACCCACCAGGGCACTCACGCCCAGTGACACAAGCAGAAGCCGAGGGAAAATAAACACATAAAACCAAAAATAAATCAATTGTGGTATTTGCAGGGACTGCTGCAGGATTTCTGGTGACCTGCGACATCTCCAGGCAAGAAGCACCGAGATGTGCAGAGCTGCCCACAAGAGCCTGCTGAGGGTGAACACAGCCGGGATGGAGTCCTGAGAAGACTGGGTTTTGTCTTACAAACACACATTTCAACACATTAGAGACCCCTGCTTTCCTAAGATCATTAATTACCTGTCTGGTTCAAATTACTTGCAACTTCCTAGAAAATACTCCTCTGTGGCAACCAGCTTTAATGACTTTCACGTAACCGAGTGCTTCTCGGTGCCACCAGCTGCCTCGCTTTCAGCTTTGAGGACACGTGCTCGATGAGGGAGATAAATCACGATGTGACCAGAGGCTCCAAGGGTAGGGGTCCGTGGGGGACCCCTTGGGATGGGGAAGATTTGGGATGCCGCCGTCGTGATGCCTTCCACAGGTGCGGTCTGACAGTGATGAATGGGCGCAGCGCCGCAGCCAGCCTCTGCTGCTAGACAGGGGTCAGGCTTCCTACCGAGCCTCCGAGATAAGGGGCTTGGGTTCAGCTTGGCGACGTACCAAAATGAGGCTTTGGGCAGTCACAATCCGTAGTTTTAAACACGGGAGGTGACTAAACCGAGATTAGTGTAGAAAGCAGAATAGTAACCGACAAGTTCCCTCAGTGCCTTGAGGTGAGAACAAATGCAGCAGCAATGCGCTGCAGCAAGAAAGCACTTCAAAAGCCCTCAACTTGACAAAAAAAAAAGCACAAACTGCATCAAGACTAACTACACAGAAGCTACAACCCCCCAAAAAAACAAGCCTCTGAGATCCCCAACCAAACACAAGCAGCAGCTGCTCATGAGAGCCGCCAACCAGCTGCACGTCACTGTTGGCCAGGCGAGATGTGAACCCATCTCCCCACCACCAAAACCAGAATTTTTACAGACCAAGAGCATCTGGAAAAGCAAATACAAGATCAGCAAAACGTTAATTGAGCTGTAAATACATTGAGGCTGCTTTAACGTCTATACTGCATGGCATTTTAAAGAAAAAAAAGGGTTGAGCAGATTTTGGACGTGGACTGCTGTTACCTTGTATTTGGATCATGGCAGGATGAAAAAATGACTGTATTAAGAGAGGATACAGAACAGCAGTAGCAAAATGTACACGTGTCAAATATAAGCAGTATTAACTCAGCGGGGCTGCCGTGCTTCTTAACCTCAAGTAGCAACTAACCAGGGTCTGTTTCTTATTTTAAAGGTTAACGTTTTAAAGTGAGCAAACAAATATATAACAAATCCTTTTTATGATGGAACTCGCCGAGCTAGGCTGTTATGAGGGAGACCTGTGGCTTCTTCTGGAGTTTGTTTTTGCAGCGTCTGAAGCCGTATCACGTTATGTTTTGTTACCATTTTCTAAAACTGAGAAACATTAAATAGTGGGTTCCCATGAGATCGAGGATATGCTTCATGTTTTCCTCCAAGAAATTTATATATATATTTATATACGGAACTAAATTGGAGGAAGTCACAGCGAAAGGCAAACTGCGATGAGAGCAGTGCCCCCAGCAGCTCTGCTACACCCCCGATCAGTGCAGCTCAGCACCCCAAAGGCTGCCCTCACATTGCACTGCCTACACCCTGCTCTTTCAGGGAGTTTCAGAAAAGAACAAGTTTTCAGGAAGGATTTAACTAATCGATGCTTTTTTTGTCATGCTATTTGTCAAACAGTGCCAGGCATCCTCATCAGACAGCAAGACAAAGAGATGAGAGCAGAGCTGAGCTGGGTCGGTGCTCTCACGGGGGGGGAGCCTCTCCTCAAGAGCAAGGCACCACGAGAAGAGCAGCATCTTCAATTAATAACAGCATTAACAAGAGAATCACTGCAAGGTCTTCAGTGCTGGGAAGTACCCCGATCCCAAACCAGCCTTGAATTCATAGGGAAAACCACCAAAACTGACCTGCAGTAAGGTGCGGGTCTTGATTTTGACTAGCAAAGAGCCCAACCTGAACAAGCACTTTTAAAAATCACCAGTAACTCTGGTGAAGTGCTTCTTCTATAAATCAGTGGGAGTTCTGCAAGTTTTTATCCCTTCCTTTAAGAGCGAAGCATACAGGGCAACCTCCACCTGCTGTTCCTCTCGCCCATCTTGCATGTCCTAGTGTTTGGCTTCAAATGCAGTGTGGGGTTTGAAGCCTTGAGGCACTGCCTGGCGCCCACCAGTTTTCTTGCTTTGAGGAAATAAATGGCAAAAAGAGGAGCAGAACACAACAGCTCTGTGGATAGAGCCCACAGTGCAACAGGTGCTGTGGGCACAGCTGAGATCCCCCGGTGTCCTTCTTAACCTGCCGCTATTCACAGCCTCAGCTTGTTCTCCCAAACGTCTGCGTGAGCTTTCGGACATCTCTGGGCAATCTGTAGGGTAAATGATTGCAAAATTACAGCAAGACACAGCTGGCTGCACCTAAGGAGATATCTGGGGCTCAGCATGTGACAACAGCACTGGGACACCACGTGGAAATCCCATTCCTGTTCCCATCTCTCTCAGTGCAAGAATATTGTTTGCTCCTATGCCAGCACCTGCATGTTGCCTGGAAAGGCTCCGCATGTTGCCAGCAGGCAAAATCAGTCCACGTTCACTGGTCTTCCTTGCTAGAGCATCGTTGAGCCACACCACCATTTAAAAAGATCCCTTTGGCAGCTTCATTAAATGGTTTTGCTATTTTACGTGTGAACTTTACACAAGGTTACTTGGAATGGGGAGGAATTTGTGGAAGAAATTCAGTCATGAAAAAATGCTCAGCCTATCTAGCACAGCTTTCTCGTAAGCACACGGAGCACAGACCCTGCTGGTACTCAAAACGTGAGCGTGTGTGCATTTGCAGATGGATCTTAATCCTGAGGGGAGCAAGTGTCACAGAGCCAGCATTTAAAATTCACCTACCACCATTAGCCTGTGGCAGATAAAAGCCTTTCGGAGCATTTCGAGCGCTGCATTCAGATCTGGGGGTGCTGAGTAGGCAGGGCACTGCTTGGAAAGAGGCAGAGTTTAGCACAGCTCTTGTAAACGTGGTTCCCTGGAAAACTTCTGGCATTTACAATGGGGGAAAACTATGGAAAACTGAGCATCTGCCAAAAATGCAATCAGGCACCAGCAGATTTTTCCCTCTTCTTTTTCAAGGGAATGGAGAAGAGGGGGAAAAAAAAAAAAAAAAAAAAAGAGAGTGAGAGGGGAAAATACCCTAAGAAAATTAGTTCCACATGTTAAAAAGATTATTCATTTAGCCAATGTAACTTGACTAAAGTTATACTCATGACAATGTCAATGGCAGTATTTCAGAAAAAGGAAAGTTATGCTACCCAACCTTAAAATATAAAGCAGATGGGCTTCTCAATGAAATTGGACTTTTTTTTTTTTCTCCCCACACTTATCCCTCCTTCTAGGCTTCAGGATGTGAAACTTACAGTATTTGTACGGATTTCTTCATGTTTCCAGTGTATTTAAAACAGATTAACTGTCTATAACCAAATGGAGTCGAAATTATCAGAGCAACACAAATGCAGTGAAGTGTTGAATCCGAGTTTCAAGTTTTGCAGCCCGAGAGCTGGAACAGACCCGTAAAAACTGCACCTCTGCAATGCTCTGTCCCTGAACGGGACACTGCCTCGCAGCCTTCTCAGGAAGGGATTTAAGCACTGACAATGAGGATAACTACTTTTAAGGTAAAAATAACAAAAAATGGTACTCCTACACAACTCCAGACCTTCTGATTAATCAGCGTTTTCCAACTCACTGCCTGTTTTCAATCCTAAGTGGACAGAAAAGTCGCCTTGGTGCTCTTTATTCTTCTTTAGGCAGTATTTGGCTGGATGTCGTGCTCATTGCCCAAATAATGCTGAGTTACCCCGAGGCTCCTATATCAGGATTTTAAAATCCAGCCCCCGTTTGTCATTCTCTCTTCCTGACCCAGCCAGCAGCAGCCCCATCGCAGAGCTCTCCCTCACCCCGTGCCACCCGCCCTTCGGGGAACAAAGGTGAGCACTTGCTGGGAACAAAATTAAACCGAAACTTCATTCAGTGGGGAGAACCCTGGGTTCATTTCCTGGTTTGGTTTGAAGTTCATGTCAGGAATGACTGAAAATGATGCAACATTTAAGCAGCAGACCGATACAGGTAACTAGATGTAATCCTATAGCCAGAGGAGTTTAACACCATTTTAGTATCCTTATCCTTAGCCTGTCCAATGCGTGGTGAATTCAGGGTACAGCAAGCATGCAGAACGTGGATCGATTTACGTAACGCTCCGGTGTGTAATTTTACAGCAAAGACAAAAGAAAAAGAAAAAAAAAAAGAGGGAGGGTGGGATGGGAAACTGAGACCACGTGATTTTTTTCCTGATGCGTTTAACACGATCGAGGCAGAAGCTGGCTTTGCTTGGACAAACGCTGCAGCACAGAAACACTGAGGCTAGAGCAACGCATTAAAGAGATCTACTTGAACCAGGAAAAAAAAGTCCCAAACCAACCAACTTAAACCCAGGAATGTATAAATCATTCCACTGAACTTCTGTGCGTAAAATGGATGGGCTGATGCTAACGCAATTACAGGCTGTTTTCTTTCAGCGTCCGAGAGCATCATTTTTCAGGATCTCTCAGCAAGAGCCATCAGCGTTCGGTGCAGCCGCCCCGATAGCTGCCTGCCCCTGCCCCTGCCACTGCTGCTGCAGCACTTCCGAACAGGAACCCTCCAACACTGCCTGCATTCACAACGAGATGGGTTTAAAACTTTAAACACGCTCTGTAGCCAAATCAGCTGTCTCCAAGCAAGACACGACACTTTTTCCAAGAGAAGAACCATTTATCAGTAACCACCTGAAGCAGACTGTCCGTACACCAGCGCTTTCCTGTCCGAGTCGGTGTCCATAATTGTAGCACAAGAGCACCCTCCGATTACAATGTTAATTCATGAGCAGAAGTTATAAAATCACCTATTTCCGTATCTCATTTGTGCTGTTTTGCTTTGCTATAATCCACCCATTTCCTTCTTCGAGAGGCAGGGAGCAGGAGGAATTCCTCGTGCTCCTGTAGCCTTACACTCTTTCATTTCCCAAATGCTTTTAAAAGCAGATAAAACATTAACTCCAGGAGCTCAACACTTTGCATTATCTTCATTATCTCAACTGCTCTCTCTAACCTGTTAGTAGAGCAGTTTTCAGGTAACTGAGATGCTTCCAGCTGACCCCAGCTCCGAGGCCAGCCCCATCCTGGTGCTCCCTGACTCCCGGCCGTGTCCGTGGGCACAGCAGCCCCGGCCGTCAGACCCCGGGGAGCAGGACAAGCCTCAAGAAGCACCCTGGAAACACAAAGCTGATGCCCGTGAGGTCTGTCACCTCCAGCTGCTGCAGCTCGACTCCTCTCCTGGCTTCCACGTGGCTGCCTGCTCTCGTAGGAGGATTTGGAGACCTTTCATTCTACCGTTACCTTCCATGATAACCCTGCTGAGACCAGAGCGAGAGGAGCATCTTTCACGTGAGGTGAGGCTGGGAGGGCTGGGACTCCAGGGGGACCTTACCCGTGTGGGCAAAACCCCAAAGGAGGGAACCAGGCTCTCCTCTTTGGCACCCAGGGACAGGACAAGAGACAAGGGGCACAAATTAAAACAATTCTCCAAGGACACGGCGCCAGTCCCACAGCCACGACCCGCACACCAAAATGCTGATCAATCACCAGATTTTTACAAAAGCAGAAACAAGTTGGTTTAATTTTCTCTCCGGCTTTGGCACTTGAAAACCCCTGTTCCTCTCTGAGCGTTAAGTAAAGTGAAATGTTGTTTCCTTAAGTGCTACGGAAAATAGAATTACTCATCAAGCAGCACCGCGAAGATCCCATTTCTCTTATTTTCCCAACCAGGAGTGGAACGAGCTCAGGGAACAAGCTCGCTAACAGCTCACTGATCTGACGATCTCTCTCCATCATGTTCCACGAGCCAGAAGACCATCAGACATTATCAACACGATTGTACAGACCTAGAGACCCTGAGGTTAAAACCTGGCAGGAGCTCAGCGGAGGCCGGCTGGTTCAGTGGTCCTGCTCGTGTTTAACTCATCTCAGGGCACAGGAGGAGGCAGCGCAAGCTGCAGCAAACAAAACGCAGTCTTCGGGAGAGAGCCGAGCCATTAGATGTTATCTGCTCCCAGAGAAATTAAAAATTGAGACCAAGGAGAGGCTCATGAATTGAATTCCTACGGCACTTCAAAGCAATTTGTGCATGAATGCAAGCATTTATTCTTCTAATTAAAAAAGAAAAAAGCAAGTAAAAAAAGCAAGACATCATTTACATGAAAGGGGGGGGAGTTGAAAAAAAAAAAGAAACACAACAAAAACTCCAGTGTTAATCAAGAGCAGAGCAGCTTCCAACCCAGAAACAGGAGAGAAAGCTCCAGATTTAATGAGGGAAAGCGCCACAGAAGAGCAGGACTTGCCTCAGAGTCTTTTGTAGCACGGCCTCGCTGCAGCCAAAACCCACGGCGAGGCAGCCCAGGAGAATTGCCACAGCCCAGCCTCTGGGAGCAAAAACTATCGGATGCTTTGCACAGCGCAGCCCTTTATCTTGGACCCTCATTGTTTTATAAACCCAGCGGGCTGCAGGCCAGGGGTGGGACGGCAGAGGCCGGGAGGGGAGGCAGCACTCAGGGGGAAGCCTCTCGCCGACGGCGCTGCCTGACCCGCGCCCCGGCCAGCCCTAGGAGAGCTCGGCTCACATTTTGCTTTCTTGTGCCGTTATTTGGTTCTTACAAAGAAAGTCTGCTTAATCCAGGAGAGGTGGCTCTTTGGCATCCCCTTTTGCACCTCTGCACTGGGTCTCCTCACTGCAGAGGCACAATACCTCGTGTCCGTGTCCTCGTGTGACGAGCACTGGGAAGTTCAAGCTCACTTAACATTCAGGTCAACGCCATGGAGGCACAATTATTTTAGTTAAACAGACTCCACAGCTGGACATTTAAGCATTTAAGCACAAATTTCTGTAGGTATTGTATCAGTCTCCACAACCACCTGACAGATTCTGTTGTGGTCAGGGAGTCCCCAGCTAACTTTTTTCTACATTTTGAAGCCCTGGTTGGGTTCTGCCTTACCACAACAGCAACTTCAACATAAAAAAAATGCTTCAAGAAAAGAATACTACATAGCACCAAGGCGTATGGAAAAAGAGTCTGAAAACAAGCCAGATTCTCTAATCCACTGTTCCAATCATGGATATTGTCAAACCAGTACTTATAACTTTAAATAAAAATACTAAATACACACCGTGAAAACAACTGTGGCACTTTGAGTGACGCTATCTGCAGTACTTCATAATTGAAAATAATCACTCCGTTATTCTAAAATCAAGGTATTTTTGCTGAGATTATTACAAATACACTCATCTTTCAAACACTCAGTATTACGCTGAATGTCAATTTAAAAATCAGCGTATGCACTCTTCTGATGAGCTGCTGATTAGCAATACTGAGATGGAAAGCCCCTGAATTATTCCTGTGTTTGAAGATGGATGCTCCAAATCAGCAGTTGAAATCTGTAGGATTTCCCTCCTGCCCCAAATCTCCACGAAGTGTTTCACCCCTCCGAACACCTCCGATGGCAGCACAGGGTTTGCCCGTTTCCAGCCATGCCCCTTTTCGGGTGGTCGGTGGAGAGGCTTCTTGTGACTATTTCAACATTTCAGATCCTCAGCGCCGTGAGGGCACATTCCTGCAGTGCAAATTGACTACGCTGAGCAGAAATTATTTAGGTATTAACGGCAAATCAAATATATTTCAGCATGATTCCGTTCTACTTACTGAAAGAGATAAATGTTTAGAAGATAAAAACTAATTCCTCTAGTTTACAGGTGCACATTCCTGAATTCCTCCTCTAACCTAAAGGGAGGACAACCTCCAGTGTCTGTTCTCCTTCAGCCCTTTGAAAAGAGCACTCTGATTTACTTTGAAAGTTCGACTTCTTTGTGAAAATGCTAAGAAAAGGAGCAAGAACACAATTTTTTGTTGTTGTTGTTTTTTGTTTTTGTTTTGTTTAATGCTTCAGCTGAATGGCCTTCTGTGGATTACCAAAAAGTAAGCACATCCACGCAGGACGCAGTCAGCCCAAGGAAGACCAGCACAAGCACCAGCGCATCAGTTCAACAGGACAAGAGGCTGCAGAAGGCACTGTGCTGGCAGTTCCTGCATCCCCTTCCATCACTAGATTTGACTGACATCAAGTTTAAGCCTTGCAACCCAAAAAAACCACATAGAAACCATGCAAGTTAATCACTACAAACCTACGAGCACAGTCCTGGGATCCTGCACAGCCACGCAGCCTCGCAGTTTATGGCCAATCTCACACAACACCGGGAGGGAGGAGGAATGGAGCACACAACTTGGGAGCAGATTTCCACAGTAAAAAGGAAGTTAAACTGGAAGGAACCAAATTTCGAAAGAAAACAAACCAACACAATCTTGGAAATGCATTACAGTACTGTTAATTCCTTTTATACCCTGATGTCATTGCCAGCTGGGTTGTACCTATTAGAAAGATCAAAAAGGACTCATGCATGCACACACTGTTAAAATTAAAACAACGACAAAGGCAATTACTATTTTCATTCCTTCTGTAAACATTATTACAAGCTGCTTTTCTGCAAAACACAACCCATAAAGTGAGCTCCACTGCTCCTGTCAAATGAACACAATTAAAACAATTTCTGTTTCAAAAGAGAATTACGCGACCTTTTTGTAAGTCTCAATTCATGTTTAACTTGGTCTAAATAAAGTATTTTTGAACCTCTGAAGAGAAGGCTGCTCATTTGCTCCGAATAAATCTCTGCTGTGATTTCCTTCAGAAGAAACCACTTACATGAACACTCTTACTTAAGCAGCCCTCATGCTGATCGCACAGACAGTGTCATCTTCATTAAGAATAATCAAGAATCCCTAGGCAGACATTTGCTCTTGGAATTATAAAATCTCAGTGGTTCAGAGTGTTCAAGGTTTCCTAACATTCATTCATATTTAATTTCTCGAGGATGCACATGAAAACCCCTCGGACTGGAAAATATCTTAAATTGAAGTGTTTGGTATCAGCTTCTTGCTCAAAATAGCCTTCTAGTTTCAGTAAATCCTCCAAGCTTTCATTTGGTAAGAGAGAATTTTCCCCAAATTCAGAAATACGGGTAATCAATGAAAAGCCTATGCTTGCGTTAGAAAGAACAGTGTTTTAGTAAGCCCTGTGATTCCCAAACTTTGACAGCACGAGATGGTAATACCAGTCTTTAGGGATCCTGGAGGAGCTGTGTTAACAGGAATCGACATCCTGCTGCGGTGGGAGCCCGGCTGGTTGTGGCTTTCAGAGCCACGCCAAAGTAGTGGCTGCCCACCTGGTTATTTGTCACCGCTGGACGTTTTCCATTACACAGAGATAACTGGGGTCTGCAGGAGGCTCTGAGAGCTGCGTTACCTCCAGTGCTACCAGCGAGCACGAGGAAAGGCCAGAGCTTCCCTTGCATCTCCCCGAGCGAGGTAACCGTGGTCTGGCAAACCTGCAATCGAATTACGCGTTTAAGGTAGCACGGAGACAGCCTCCAGCTCAGCAACCTAAATAAATTCCTTTTCTTTTGCTTTTCCGTGCAATTATCTACGTATCGCCCATATGTCTGAACGCACAGCAATGACTCTGTAATCCACTTCTGTGTCGGGATTAGCGAGTTCAGACACCAAGGAGAAATAAAGGCATTAACGGCGCTTTGAATGCAGACACGACTGAAGCAGATTAATGCTTCTCCGAGAAGGAATATTCCCGATGTCAAACACGGTTACTACTGCCCTGGGAGTTGTATCTGACAGCCAGAAAGTGAGAGAAAATATAACTTATCAGACAGGAAATTTTTCATTGCGTTGATACTGATACATTATCTTAATAAATTAATGAAGAGATTTTAACTTTAAGGAATTTATAAATGGCTCATACTCACAATTTAACTTCACCTCCCTGTTTCAACACGCAATCTCTGTTTTAATTTCCAAAAGCCTTCCATGACGCAGCTCAAACAAGTGTTTTCACCACGTTGTTGTTACACCTGTCAGCTCCACGTGTCCCTAACTTGCTCCAACACCACTGCAACCCAGGCTTCTGTCTCGCCTCCCTGTCTGACTTTAATTCTTCTACACCTTTTCAGTCTTAAATAAAGCAAGGATACAAACACGAGGCTGAGGCTGCAAGAGCAAAGGTATCAGGGAATATAAAAACTCAAAATATTCAAAAAGATGTGATTGATCTCCTAATTTAGAGGTAACAACACAGTACAATGAAGTAATGGCAGGTATTCCAGGGGCAGAACTAAGGATTCCAAAAAATAAATCATTTAATATTGAGATTTTTTATAAGAAAAAAGTCTTCTGAAAGCTCTGAAAAATCACCTTTCCGTGCAAGGTAAGGTCCTTTCTCTGCAGCGCCTGACAAAACATTACAGCAGTGTTTCAACAACATTTTTCCTAATTCACCCTGGGACTTCAAAGCAGATGAAGTGGCAGTGGCAGTAACGGAGCGCCTGCATCTTCCCGCGGCAGATTCACGTCCTTTCACACTTGGTTTTTCGGATTAAAATTATGATGTGGCGATCGTAACAGTATCACCGAGTATGAAGCCAACTCCATCGATTCATACTCGTGCCTTCAGCACATCTGGGGCTCCCCGACATCTGCCAGCATCTGTCAGAGCCGCACGCCTCCGCTGGCAGCGCCGCCAGCTGCTTCCGCGCTCCGCTTCTCCCCGCACAAAGTCCAATTTCCACCAGGAGCATTATCTAAGAAAAACATCAATTATCCGGACAGAAAACGTACCGCAGCATGCGTTTAATTCCACGTGTTCAGAATTAGGAGGTGGTGATCTTCACGTCGAACCGTTAGGAAGCGGGACGCTAACCAAAGCCGTCCTAAGCAGGCAGCGTACGGCCCAGAAAGATCCGAGCACATCAGCCGAGGAACAAAAATCACCGCAGCTAAAAACCAATTTACAAAGGTTTCCTACTCGATAAACAGGGCAATCACTAGTTACTTGTGTTAATTCAGTATTTTTTTGTTTACTTGCATCCAGTTTCCTCCTATTGAGAACCCTGAGCTATTCCTCACAGAGCAGCGAGGTGAAGCTGCCGCCTTGCTGCGAGCTGCTCCTCTTTTCAGCCACGGCAGCAAGGACACAGGGGCTTTCTTCGAAGCAGGAAAACCAGAGCAAACCCCTTGCAATCCTTTTCAAAGTCTAGAACGCGTCTGCATGGCAAAATGTAACGCTCACGAGGACTTCCGATGTATTTATTTCATTAAGCCAGCAGTGCTGAGGACGAAGCAGGGAGCAGTCTCCAGATGGTGTCGGGTTTGGTTTCACTGGCCAGCTCCGCAGCGGTCGGGGAGCTTTACTTGCTGGTCCTAGAGCACTACAACCCATCAAAATGCCACCAAGGCTAAGGACCGCGTTTCTAAAACAATTCTGAAAACCTTCACACAAGTTTTGGGCATAAAAATATCTCCGAGGTCCACCTTCCCACTCCCTGCGCTCTTTCTGGATGAAAGCAAGCTGCAAGCTGCACTCCCAACATTAACCTACTGCACACTCAGTCCACGGGATCGGGCCAGAGCTAGGTCACGGCTCACACACATGGGAATCGGGTCCTCAGCATCAGCTGCCCTGCCCTCCTTATCTGCCCCCACCACCAACCCAGACAGATCCACCCAGCAAGAGGCCTGGAGGAAGCACCACTGATGTGCTGTGATGGACGGGGCTCGCACTTCAAGCAGGATTAAGAAGTCTCTTCTCTTGCTGTGAAGTCTGAACTCAGTCTTGAAACCTGTGATGATAAGCCTTCATCAAGTGCCATTTCCTTCTGATGTAACAGAACAAAGTTCTGCCTTTAAAACCTTTCACAGGATCCTTTAAATTATTTCCTCGGTGCTCTGCAGATCTTTGTCACAAACCCACTCGTCATCTATTTTCCCTGATCACAGCTCAGGCAGAAGCATTTTGCAAGTTCTGAATGCCTCTACCTGACCCAAGCCGTGCCAAAATTTCTTGTTAAGATCTCTGTACGTCCACGGTGTTTTAAGCAGGGCGCCCTGAGATGCACAGAAGCTGTTCAACACCGAGGGTGTTTTCCAACATACGTACCTACGGCATGTCCACCACCAGCCCAACTAAACGTGCTGCTGAAAGCCTCAGGGGTCCTTGTACACGTCTCCTGCCGTGCTACATGCTAACAAGCAGCCCTCGGATTGAAGCAGCATGAGCACAAACAGCCCAAAGCAACGTGTGGTCTGTTTGGTCGCTGTGCATGGGAACAAGCCTCCGAAGGACGGATTCTTTCAGACTGGCGTTTACCAATCGCACGGGTATTGCTGACCTGAAGGCAGGCGTGAGCAGCAAGGTGCTGGATGAAACGTCCTCCCTTCGAGCTGCTGCAGCAGGGCACGGCCCCCCAGCCTGTCAGAGAAACTCAGAAGCTGGCACACAGCCTGCTGCAAGAAATAAGTCTGCTAGAAACGGCAGTTATCGGTGTGTGGAAGTGGTGCAGCTGATGAAACAAAGTCAATCAGGCAGCTCTGAAGTCCAAAGCTCGTTTCCTCATTGCTTTGCACTTTCCTGGAAGCCTACAAGATATTTACAATGCAAACAAAGCCCATTTGCAAGCCCCTGGAGGCACCTGCACCTCTGCAAGGTTGTAAAGCAGTACCAGTGAAAACGAGACCTGGGTTCCCATCTCTTCTTTTACCTTCCCTGTAGCTAAACCGCACTTTGCTCAGCCTCCAATTTGCTTTACAGCCTCCTGAACAGCAAGACAAACAGGTCAATAAATGCTGTTCTTCCTGTCCCACAGATAAATGTGTGAAAAAGGTGCAAAGAAAAGGTTCCTTATCCCCTGCCTGACAAATGCTTTCAAGAAAAAGCACAGGAGAATAAATGCATTTGAACTGGGCTCCAGTTAAGAAATACTCGCTTTTCCTAACACTGAATTTCAAAATTATAATAAAATCGCTGCTCCTGGAACACATTGCTGGCATTTTTAGTTTGCAGGTCGGTTTTCATTTAATTGCAAGTGCAACAGGCTTGTAACAAGAATGGGATGGGGGAGAGGGATGAGCCACTGCGAGGCAGGAGCCGTGGGACTGTCAGAGCCGCACGCAAACACCGGGATATTACCCCAGAAAACCCTGACGCTGCCCAGCGCGGCGGTTTCATTGCTGTGCATCGCCTAAACCCACCTGCAGTCCCGCCGTGTGGGATGGCAGCACGCTCCTCCCGCAGTCATTCGACATCCTCCCGTCTCGCAGACAGGCAAGGGAGCTAACAAGCAGTCCCCAAGGCTTAGTCTGAAGAGAAAAAACCGGCACATGCTTCGGCAGCGCGCCCACAGCTGTTGCCTAATAAAATCCTCACCGGGGAAGGCAGAGGAGCTGCCCAGCAGCAGCAGTCAGGCTGGTTTTAAGGCTTTTCTTTATTTAATGCTAAACCAGCTGTTTCGGATGGCAACCTGCTTCCTTACCGTTTCAGAAGCTACGAGCACGTAATGGTGAAGCAAAAAAGGTCTTACCTCAACCAGGCAGCGCCCTGCCAAATTCCTCCAGACCCATCGCTGCTGCCATTTATTTACCCGTGGTGCAGCAGATGTTTGGGCTCACAAACCACTGAGGTCTTTGTGAAAGACCAGCAACTGGTTGGATTGGATAGCTTTGGCTGGTGAGATCCTAATCTCCTGTATTCAAAAAAGGCTTGCTTTGATACACACGAGATAAAAAAGCAGACTATTTGCCTCTAGCCTGAAGTATGCCAACCAAGATGGCACAAAAACATTCCTACAGCAATTTTACCTCCCCTGGATTCAGAACTTTATGGGAAAATAAGGGTAACCCAGGCAGAGCAGCCAGAAAAGGACTGGATCAGGCAATTAGCTTCTCCATCTGGGCAGAGAAACACCTCCTGAAGAAGACGAAAGCCAGCATGCCCTGCCTCTTAGGATTCCTTCAGGACTTGTCCCTCAAATCAAGAGCAGATGCTGGACACCGCTTAGTGAGAGGCTTGTAGGTTTATGGACTTAAACCACCCACTTTTGGATGAGACCTAAGTTACCCAACAGCGTTCTCAAACTGAGTGGGAGGAAAGAGAGAAAAATGAACAAGAGACGGGACTGCAGGACCTGCACTCTCATTTTCCATCCACTTATACCAAGAACCTGCACTCTCATCATATTGTCAAGGGCCTTAAGTAAAACAAATTTAATTAAGAACTGTCTAAATATCTACCAATTAATCGCTTTACTACCCGAATTCAAACAATTTATCTGCAAAGCCCTTCTGCCACGTATTTCACCCTATTGAAACCAACCAACAACCTTTGCCACGTATCGGAAGGTTGCTGCCCGCCACAGCGACTGCAGCTGCATTAACCCCAACCAGCAAAGGAAACAGGGAGAGAAACCCTAGCAGGGAGAGAGCACCTGAACCCCATTTTCTTGGGATTTGCCCAGACAAAACCAAAAACCACCAGCACGTTTTGCAAGGAGCAAGAGATTCTCTGATTCTCCCATCACAAACCCATCCTTTAGTAGCACCTTTGGCTCAGAAGGATTTTATTTCAAATTTAAGCTTCCCCCGACTCCCAAAGCCACATTTATACTTCCAGTAATTTTTAATTTTCCTTTCATTACGGCACTACTACACTTCCTTGTCCTTGGGGAGTTTTATCAGGGATTATCCACATGTCCTGAAACACAGCTGCTCTACTTCTTTTCTCCTTTTTTTCCCCCCACATAAAACCCCGTCTCTATCAGCCACCCAATTAGCTGCCCACTATCAAAAGGCTGCCTTGGCCTTTCATCTTCTTGAAGACTGGATTCAAGTGACAGGGAGCCATGGAAACTGGGGCTGGGGTCATTTCCTGTTCCAGCATTTAGTCCCAAAAATAAAATAACAACAACGCTAATAGCGGGGTTTTCTGTTGTGCCAAATACTGAACACCGCTCACACCATTCTGCAAAGCAGGAAGGAGATAAAAAAAATTGGTTCTCCATGAGCGATACTCACCTGACAAACCAGGGACCTGCTTTTCAATGCAGCCTTCAAGTAACCATCCCTTAAACTGAAGTAAATGAAAATCAGGACACAACGCCTGCACCGAAGTCGTACCTGCGTGAGCTGCTTTTTGCTGTGCTGAATATGCAATGAAATTAATGAAATTTTTACAGAAAAACTTCAGCTTTCAGAGCCCGTGTGCCTTTTATAGCTCACAGTACACCAGCAGCACGCCCTGTGCTTCCCTAAGCATTCTGCTACGCAAGGAGGACGGAAAGGCTCAGCTAATTGTGCAGGGGGTTGTTACCACAGCCCTTCAGTTTCACGTGCTTTGTCTATTCCATCTACCTCCTTTCACAAACTGACAATCTCCATCACCTCTTGCTTTTGCCAACGCAGCTCGAGGCTTGCTGAATTTCACAAGTACCCCAGAGCTGCAGGTACCAGCTACCACCACGTGTGCGGTGTGAACCCATGCAGACGGGGAGCACGGGGCGAAGCACGACCTGCAGCGCTGCAGCACGTCTTCTTGTTTGTTTGTCTGCACCCACTGAGTGCCAGCAACACCAACCTCTCTCAGGAGCCTGCATGCACGGTGCTAGAAGCAAGCTGACTACTTGAGATCGCTGGAGCATCCCTGCTCGGCGCTGCAGCCAACCCTCCTGCAATATTAACCAGAAGTGACTTAATTTCCACACTCTCTGAATGCAAAGCTTGCCTGTCATCTAACACCACACAGCTCTCATCTGGGAGATTAATCTCGGTTCAATTAATCTCCTTTTAATAACGGCATGGCTTTAAGGAACTACAAATCAGGAGAAATTTGGAGCCAGACCTCTGTGTGGTAGAAAACTGCCAGGCCAACAACATCCACAGTACTGGGGAACAGCAATCAGTGCTGGCCATCTCCGGTTTCGGAACCCTGAAGAAATCAACTCCTCGTTTCATTTTTCAATTAACCCACTACAACAATGTGCTCTCAAAAAGTCCACGCTCATTCTGTCTGACAAAGGCCAGCACTCAAAACTGAAACACATGGGAGAGTTCGTGAACCACGGAGCTTCTAACTTGGGTGGTAAATGAAGGTAATAAAAGAAAAAAAAAAAAAAATACTCAATGGCTTAGGGACTTCAGTCCTGCGCCAGATTTTATTTTGTTCTGATGAAAGAGAGAGAAACAAATGCTGAAGGTTGCACATTTATCCATGTCACGTCGTTTCCAAATGCACAGTTAAATGGAATCTAACAGAGACAGAGAGGGACCCTCCTCTGGGAAGATGGATTAAAATCAAGGATTTGGGAGCTCACTATTGCTGCAGCAAGAGCTCTTCTTTGGCAAGAAGATATTGAAGAAAAACTTGTCTTGCCCACTGCCACTTCCACCTCTGGCTTCATGCTCACTTTGGCCGTGTATGTTCCTCTTTACTAGTTTAATCTACCTGGGTGCAGCCCAGTCCTCAGCTTTTTTTTTCTCAGCCGTGTCCCAACTCCTTTATGCTTTGGGGGAACCTCCAGACACTCAACTCAAGCCAGCCACTGACCTAATTCTGCTCATCCTCAGCCATTATTTGGGATTCCTTGAAGCAATACCTGCAGTCATAGATGAAAACTCATTAAAACCTTCTGACAGATGAGAGGACACAAAGACTGGGTTAGTCCAGCGAGGCTTTAGCACAACTGCGGGACTGCTTTAGGCAGGGCTGACTTGAAAAAAAAAAAAAAGGAAAGGGAAAAAATAAATGAAGTTAGACCAACGCTGATGTGTTGAAAGCTGTTTGAGTTCGTGGATGAAAGAATGAAGAGATGACAGCCACCTGACCATAGCAGAAACCTTACTCCAAAGAACTTCAATCACATCTGTGGGGCATCACCACCTTAATTAAAAGGGCATGGCCTTTGTTCAAAAAGGAAAAAAAAATCTAAAAAAACCCTCTGCATCTTCTATGAGATGTTCTCCAACTGGAATGCATTTCCTGGGAACGCGTCGTTCTTGCAATGGGATTAAGGTGAAGCTCTCTCTGTAACCCACAGAGCACAGAAATTACCAGCAGCTGCAAAAGGAAATGTGTTTATCGGAGAGCTTCAGTTCATCGTTTTATTTATTTTATTGAAGTTTAGGTCTTTTTGCTAGCTTTCAGTGGGAACTTGATTTTATGCCTGCTAGATTCTCGCTCTCATGAAGACGTTTGCCAGGTCAAACTGAAGGCATCTGTGTGCTTGCAACCTTATTTTTTGCGAAGGAAAACCTTTCCCTTGCCAGGAATCTGTGGTACACCACAGATAGAAAAAAATACCGAAATCCAGCTGATGGATTAAATAGAAGATGAAAGATAACATCAGATCTCAATTAAAAAGAAATAAATAAAATGCTATGTTGGTAAAACGGCCACTACAGACAAACCTAATCCTTGGACCTAATCAGGAAAAAAAAAAAGAGGGGGGGGGAATACCTGGGCTGAGAAAAGTTGTCTCAATTTCCCCGGGCTGGGAAGCTGCTATTGTTGACTCAGAGCCACTTTTACTGCCAGGAGAGCAGCGAGCTCATTGCAAATGCAAAGCCCCAGCTGGGGGTAGGAAGAACTAAAAGTGTTAAATGCTCGGCTCATGAGTGCCAATAGCAATCACCTCTGCATTGCGGAGCCGGGGTTCCTCCCCCTCCCCTCTGGCTCCCCATTATTCTCCATTCAAGCTGAAAGTGAGAAGGTCTTTTCCTCTGCCATTCTGTGTCAGCCAGACTTGGGAAGCTCCGCAGGAATTGCTGAGAGATCCAGAAATGCACAAAAGCCTCCTTCCACAAAGCGCCCTTTCATCTAGGCAGTGTGTCTATTAAATACGTCCTGTTAATGTGCATACATTTTTAGAAAGAGATTATAAAGTGAAGACTCAGTCACTAACTCAACTGCACAATAAGATTTTTAAGTCTATTACTAGAAAACTGGGGTTTAAAACGAGTCGCTGGGAATGCCTCGTAACTCCTCTGTAGTAATACTCAAACAGGTCTCGCACCCACGAGTGACAGCCAAGCCGCACTCTGCGTGTTTTCATGCTTTTATTTCATTACTTGGTGACACGCAGGCACCTCCGGCCACGATCCCACTGAATTTGGCACTGTTCAGCTAGGAAATGGAGCGGAGGAGTCAAGCCCTAGCAGTGTACCTGCACCAAACGTGGAGGATATTGGGACCCTCTGCTGCCTCGGGGTCTTTGGGGTGTCATGCAAAACCCCACTGCACGTCACCACCGCTCGGACTGAAGGCACCCCAAAAGCTGGGGTGCTGCAGGTCCGCTACAAGTCATTGCACAGTTCCTGCCCTCCCTTCTTGAAGTGCTTTTGCCAACTTTTCACTGACCTGTTCCACTGGGCACAGGGGAAAAGAGGACACTGGGGTGTCCTGCCCTGCTCTGGTCACTTCTTGTCGTCTCAAGACAGGCTGTGGGGAAGGCACAATCATCTCTGCTTCGGGAGGCTGGCAATGGGAAGCTTCAAAAAAAAGACTGATGTGGATCCTGCTTGTCCTTGGTGGCTCGAGGATCAGCTGGTGAGCTGCCCTTTGTTCCTGCTCTCACCCAAACCAAAGCAGGCAACAGGCATCTTATCTTTCTTCTCCATCACATCCCTTCCTACGTTTTTCTCCCTTTCCTTTACCCACTGGGATCTCCCAAGAGTTTGAATGACTCAGTCAGGTAGATAAAAATTCCTGCCAGACCCGGGAAAAACCAAGTTATTTATTTCAACCAAACAGGGAAAACAGAACCCACCTTTTTTCCTTTCTGCATCAAAGCAAGGCCACAAGCTGACAACCCTCAGCAGCGTGGGTATGGCTTTACTCCAGCTTCACACAACGGCCTCTGCAGGATCTGCAGCTAGCCACACCACCAGCCCACAGATTTACTAGGGTAAGATTTCAGTATTTTAAATATATTTTTGGGCACACAGGCAATCAGACTTAGGGCCCTAGAACAAGAGCATCACTTCTTGGGAGCCCAAATCGCCCCCTGCACCTCCAGACAGGTCGAGGAGCCTCCGACTCGGAGCCTTCCCTTCCCTTCTCAGGGCTCCTCTGCTCCTTCAGGAGAAATCCTCCTCTTCAAACCCCGAGATCTGTGGCTACGGATGTTGGCTTTCATTTATTTTGGGAGGCTGATATTCTATTCTCGGTCACTGCGACCTCAGACTTTCAAATGCTGCTTTTTCTCGTGTCCTGAATGTCGTTTTTTGATGTATTTCCAGACTCACACCTAACAACTTACTGAATAAATGCATAAACATGAAGGGGGATGCAAAATTATACGTAGGTGACATGATGAAGGACAGTTTTAAAATTCATTAGGTCCGATTCCTTACTGAACAGAAACAAATGACCAGTCATTTCTATTAGGGTAGCTACCTGCTATTAGGGTTATATTGAGGTTTCTTCCTTCATTTTGGCCTGGCATCCTCAAGTTTCAATGGCAATGCAGTGTTATCAGCAGGCCTGTATCGAAATTGTTAAAAACTGAATGGAGCTTTGTGATAAAATCAAAGGGGAAGGACGTTGCTGGATAGAGCCAGAGATTAAAATTTGCAGCGATAGCTCCGTTTCAGTCAAAACTAAGAAATTAACACGAAAAACAGCCTTCACCTTGTCCCAAATCCCACACCTAAGCAGTAAGGTATGAGGGAAGGTGGGCTTCCAAATGGCACTAGGCACTTGCAAACCTGACATTGGCGAAGCTAATCTAGAGCTCAAAAAGCTTGAGAACCAGCATTTCCCTCCTCTGCGATGTATTTATTAACTTTTTCCCAAATATGACTTTTTTTTTTTTTTTTTTTTTAAATCACGGCCTCCTACAAGCAAACCACCAGAGCGCGTATCCAGGAATAACACTTCCTAATTTTAATCGAACAGAGCAGAGACTTTGAGATTTGTGGTTTAAAGCCAGGTGCCTGCCCACAGCTGGGGGCCGTGCCAAGCCTGCCAGCCCCAGCGCTCATCCCCATCCTCCACCGGGCAGAGCAGCTCTCCCCGTACATCGCTTTCTGTAGCCAAACTCCATCAAACCAGAGCGAGGGAATAAATCCCACGTCACGCCAGGCAAGCCCCGGAGAGCCACCAAGGAGAGAAATGAAGGGCAACTACAAAAATCCACATTGCATCAAATTCTCTGGGCAAAAATACATCCAAGGAAGCCCAAATGCCTGGACCTCGGTTGCAGCATATTTAAATTAAATGTCCTTTCATTGATAAAAATGTTAATGTATTATTCTTAAATTGAGTATTTTTTTATTTTATCCTTCACCTGCCTGTCATGCAACACAAAAATCCTGCTCGTAAAGCCCTGGTTTGGCCAACGGGCTGCCTGTGCCAGCAGCCCAGCCTGCAGAGCTCGCACTGGGTGAGCCTTCACCACGTACAATGAGCTCAGCTGTAATTTCTGCTCCACTGGAGGGGATTTTCTCCTGTCTCACACATTTCATAACGAGGAGAGAGCCTGCCTTTTTGCCCAAATGGTATTTAGGTCTCCAAAACCGAAATCACACATCCCATATGACCTTCCAAGCCATTTTGGTACCGACTGCTGCTCACACGCAGTAGGGCAGCCTGCTGTAAGACCTGGCCCACGTAATTCGGGTTCCTTTGTTTTCCAGCAACTAAAAGGCACCGCAGAGCTCAGGATCCTCTAAATGCAGAAGAACATCGTTAAGAGGCACGTTGCTACCAAAGATTTTCAGCACAATGCAGAACTTTACCTGTCTTTTCCTCAGCAGCTTCCCATAATCACACCACGAAGGACAGATGGGTCTGAGAAGCAGGGGAGGACAGAGCAGGGCTGGCACAGCAGGGCCTGGGCAAAAACTGGTTAAGTCCTGTGCGTACAGAGCAGCTGCCCCCATGCACACAAATCCCCCAAAGCCCCGGGAAGGTTTGCAGCATCACGGCAGAGACTGAGCTGCCTCCAGCCCTAGCTCGCTCCAGGCAGGCAGGCTCCCACCACAATTATTTTGGGCAACCTGCACCTTCTCCCCTCCGCCCCAACACTACAAACACCTCCCCCTGCTGCGTTCGATATTGCTTCTGAGGTGGGAGCATGGCTCAGGAGGAAATATTTCTCGTAGTTCCTTGGCAGAAAGTCAGAGAACCAGGAGCTGAACTGGAGACAGGGAGCTCACGAAGGCACCACCCCGAAGGGTCGTGGTGCTACCACCCCGCTCTTGTGCCGCCCGGCTCACCTGCGGATGCAACAGACTTAAAAACAACTTCCAAAATAATAATAATCATTATTTAGATCTCACTATACGTGCTACTAAGGCTGTACCAATCAAAACTGGAAAACTTAAGACTGAAGCAGGTGGCACGTAGTTTCCACAACTTTGGTTTTAATCCAAATAAACGCTCATTAACAACAAAATAGGAAATAGATTAAGTGCTTCTTCACACACACCCCCAAGCAACAATACATAACCAAATTGCAGCCTTGATTGGTGTGTAAAAAAACCACTGATCATCAGAATAAGGAGCGTAACGTTGCCTCTTCCATTCATCCTCCTTGTGGCCGCGAAGCGAGCTTTGTAGGAAACCCACTGAGCTGCCAAGGGAGGCCTCTGGGAACACAGCTTCCAGGGGATTTTCTCGGTCTGGCATCCACAAAAGCAGCGCAGGAATCCTCCTGCAACCCCAGCAGAGCACGTGCACCAGGAACTCTGCTTAAGGAGTTCCAGCTTCTAGAAGCTTTCACAGGAACTTCCAGATGTGTCTGTTTTAAAGGCTTTTTCCCTGGCCTTATTCCCACCTGTGACAATCATAAGCACAGCCAAAAATTCCTCTCGCATCGCAGGACTACGTGCAGAAGAGGGCCAAAAATGGACAAAGAGCACTCGCTAGACAGCCCTACAATACTGCTGGAAGTGAAATCGCAGCTTTTCTCAGTGCGCTCTGGTTTTCCTTCTCTGCTAGAAGAACGGCTGCAGCCTCGAAGCGCAGAGTCAAAACGGAGCAAAGCTGTGTTTGAAGGGAAACGACACCAGCGAAAAGTTGGTTTTATCAGCTGCTTCTGGCTGAGAAGCTGGTAAAAGGAGACGTGATGGTTTGTTTTTACTAACGATTGGAATTGTGCAAATAGACTTTTGCAAAATCACTCGGGAGACTCTCGAGAGACCTCGCCCGCAGCTGATAAAAGTGACTCGGGGAAAACCCTCCCGTGGCACCGGAAACCACCGGTATTGATTTGTCACCGGCATTATTTCACAATTCAGCTCCGATTCTCTGCAAAATCAGCACGGTACCTCACAAAGATCCAGACCGGAGAAGGACACACGCAGTGCAGGGTCCCAGCAATGATTTAGCACGTGCTCGATCCCGTACTGCAAAAGGCACACGGCTTAACGACAGATGCTGGATAAATATCAGCATTCAATTCCGTTTTCCATGGGGAAGAAAGCATGAGGATGTCCCTTCAGACTTCATTAACACCGCACATTATGCAACAGCAAGAAGCTGCAGGAAAGCAGTGACTGCAGAGCGCTCTGCGACGCTCCGTGCTTCAGTTCTCTGCTTTATTCAGTGTGAAGCCCACGATACGAGAAGAGGTAGCACAGCTGTTAGGTAAAACTGCCAGAATTTCGGACATACACAACCAAAACTGATATAAGAAAAGCGTTCCTTAGATTTTTTTAAATTAAATTTTAAAATTAACTCTGTCCTAACTGAAACCAGGACACTTATATTACCCGTGTTCAGGAAAAAAAGAAAAAACCCAGAGTGACTATTTTGCTATTCAACCACATGGAAATAAATCATTCCTGGGACGTTATCGAGCCCTTACAGAAGTCCCCAGCAGAGCTTCCCACCCACCCTGACACACGTCAGGTTGCCGTGAGCAGTCAGCATCACACACGAGCCTCCCGGCGTCACAGCCGTGAGTTGAGGCCACAGAACTCACTTTCCCTGGCAAGGGAAATGGGGAAATGTGGGATGCTTCCTTACAGCCAGGCACTCCTCCACATCAGCATGCACAACTGATAAGGTTCCAGGCTTTTTTCCCCTCTAATTTCTTCATCAATAACTGATAAACAGAAAACAGGAGCTGTTAAATAAAAGACTCTGCGAATAATTTATAAATCCTTTTATCCATGAACATGAAAAAACAACTGATAAAATAAAATCCTTCAATACTTTGTATCTCCTCTTATTCTCAAGCGTACCCTGCCTTTCCATCTGAAATAAGGTGGAACACATTCAATTTTACTTGAGAGTTAAGCATTAAAGCTCTTCTCACGAGCACCTGGTCAAGCCACCGGCGCTATCGCAGCTTCTGCTACATCAGGACCACCAGGCACCAACCACTCCTCCTCTGCTGAATGATCCTAGGAAAAAAAGTTGGCTACCACACACCGTATTTACCTTTCTGCCTTCTTAACCTACGTGTTATCAGCCCTGCCACAGCCGAGAGATTCCCCCTTGCTTTGGGGCTCCCTCGGATGCCTTCCTGCTAGCGACTCCTCCGTCCCCCCACGGCCGGCGGGGTCCTCGGTGCAGGGGGACAGCTCATTATCTGCTGCCCCACCTTGCCGTGCTGCATCCGGCAACTTTTATCTGCCCAGGACAGCTGCCTTCTCCCTGTTTGAAGCGAAATGTCAGTCTTCGCTAATGCACCCGGGCGTACAGCGCTAACGATGCCTCGCCGCTTTGAAGAAACAACTCAAAGCCTAATTAAAAATTCAGATGCGGTCTCCTCCGCGCCACCGTCCTCCCTGCGCTTCCACCAGGACCTCGCTGGAGCTTTTGGAAATGTTTCATGCTGGAAAAAAAAAAAAAAAAAAGAATCCGAGTGGAACAGGATGAAAAACTGCCGCAGTCTTGGGCTTTCACAGAGCCTTGAAAAAGGCTGGCGTAGCTGGATTCAAACCAAGACATAATCATGTAAACCAGATGAGATTTTACTCCACTGATTCCTACTCTGTAATTATTGCAGCGCACTACTGCCAAATTGCAGAAAGGATCCACTCAAACATTTATCAGCCTTCCTTATTTTTTTTTTCCCTTTTGTATTTCAATTTCACAAGCTGGAATCAACCTGAAAATAAAAGGAAAAAAAATGGAAGCAGTTTTCTGTGCTGTCGTTTGGTCGAGGGCTCTAAATTGTCCGCAGATGCCCAGGTTTTGGGTCCAATGCTTGAAGACTTGCAGCGTTTTACGCCACTTGCTGCACAAGAACCTCCCAGTCACCCACTGGTTTATTTGCAAACGCTTATAGAAATTAGGGGGGAGGTGTATGAAGCCTGTA
Organism: Netta rufina; assembly: GCF_964035555.1. NCBI lineage: Eukaryota > Metazoa > Chordata > Aves > Anseriformes > Anatidae > Netta > Netta rufina. The sequence goes on from NC_140131.1 coordinate 2,239,588, forward strand.
TTTCAGGGGTGGAGAACCACAGGTCTGGTATTTCAATTGGTCTGCAGAGCAGCTTGAAATGGGATTTCTCTCTGCCAAGCTGTAAATCCACTGTCAGGAACCAGAAGAGCATCCCACTAGAAAAAAAATACATATTTGTACTCTGTCAGTGTTCTTTTTCCAAGAGATTCAATAAGCAGACGGTTCTTGTGACTGTGACTCTGCCATCACCCAGAAATCTTCAAAGAAGGTGGATTTTCCAGAGGGAAGGTGTCCCCACAGGAACCCCGGGCCATCTCCGTGTTGCTGCACTGCTCTGGTCTGCGTTCAGTCTGGGTGTCTGGAAGGACACACGGCTGGACGAGGCATTAGCAAAATGAACAGAATACGTTTGCCAGTCAGCCTGCAGAAGCACACACTACGCTGCTCGTTATTTTTACACGTCGCTGCATCATCTGAGCAAGTATTAATATAAAAACACAAAAACGAAACAACAAAACCCACCACAGTTAGGGAGCACGGACAAAAACGGGCAGCAAACTGCTGTCTTCGCAGTCAAAACCCATTTACGTCTTCCAACCAACAGACGATGAGAAAGGGCCCTGCTTCCTTCACGGAGTGAGCGTAAAGGATTCAGATGGCAGAGCTGTCTTCAGAAATATTCAAGGCCCTCTGGGCCTATAACTTTTGTTACTATCTGGCTAGAAACATCAGCGTGTATCTTGAAAGTTATAAAAGCACTTAACAGTGCTTTTCATCTTCAAAGCATTGCTTAATCCTTTCAACTCTCACCGAAAGCATTATATCCCCATTTTGTAGGCGGAGATGCTCCCTTGCCCAACGCCACCAAGAAAGCGCGGTTCAATAGTTCTCACCTCGTGCGCCCCGCGCCGCTCAGAGGGTTAAATCCTGCCAACACCAAACCAAACGCTCGCACAAGTTCCCACTTACTCTTTTCCTGCCTTCACCTCCCGGCCGAAGAATTTCGGTTGTCTCAACCAGCGACTACTCTGTAATTTCAAAGCCTGGGCTAAGCTTGGCCAGGTGACGGAGCCGAGGGAAACACCACTGGTACACGAGGTCACGGCACAGCCCCCATTTTTGCTGTAATTTTAGCATAAAGAGGTGCTGAAAATTGTAATTACCACTGAAGTCTGCTGCCAAACCGAGATCTGTTCGTGATAACTATAGGGCCACCGTCCCCACGCACTCTCTCTAACAAAAAAGATGATGATGGTCACATGTAATTTAGGTACCGTACCTGCATCCTGCCGCTGGTGCACAGCCCTGTTTCTTCGCATTTCTTTCACCCAGCAGAGCCCACACCCCGCACAGCAGCGCCTTTCCCTGCTCCAACCCCGCTGCAGCTGGGGGGCACGCACCAGAAAGGCACAAAGACATCTTCCTTTGGATTTCATTTCCCAGGCGCTGGATTACTTCAGTACGGGCAGTTAGGACCCAATAACGCTGAATCTGAAAACAGCAAAACGTCTTCTGCACGGCTACGTCGCATCCTTCCACCCGCACGCCAAGCGGAGGCTGCTCCTCCTGCCTTTGTCACCGCACAGCGAGGAATGAAGGCTGTGCTGGGGCTTCTCCTGGTTGAACTGGAAGCAGCGGTGATGAACTTTGGGGGGAAACTTAACCAGCTCACCCCATGCACAAAGACGGGCACACATTTGCACATAAAGGAACCCATGCTACGATCCACGCAGTGTTTAAGCACGGCACCGGCACTGAGCGCGGCTCTCGCAGAGCTGTCCTACAGAGCAGGAATGGCAATAAAACGGTGCCAGCGAGAAGCCAGGCTACTGATGGACATCCCGTCCCACATCTCTCTCCCTGGAGCAGCACCACGAGCTGTAACGCCCAGCAGAGGCAGCAGCCCATGTATCTCCTGCTCAGCAGCACGCGAGGGCTCCCAGCCGGCGAACACCGCGGTGCCACACCGCAGTTCTGCACCCTCAGCTGCTCCACGCAGCCCCAGCGAGGAACAAATTGATACGTGCAACCAGAGCACTCGCAGGTACGAGAAAAAGCACTGCTTAGAAGCACCAGTCAGACACTCAGCACGCGTCTATAAATAGCTGGGCTGCGAGTGCCAAAAACAATTGTCAGGGCGATGCTGGCACCAGAAACCTCTCATCCCCGCTCTTCCCGTGGCTTCAGCCGGTATCACAACGCCGATGTACGCGCATCTGGTTCCTCCCAACAGGGCAAAGTAATGCGATTAGGTTAAAAACACCGAGCTCGTCTTACTGCTGCACTAATTACGTGAAATTCTGGTAGAGAAGAAGGCAGGACAGGAAGTAGACACTGCGCAGACGGGACGGATCTTGTTTATAGCGCTGCCTGACTGCTCCAGCAGAAATCCAACGCATTCTCCATCTCCCAGCTTCCATACTCATTACACCCTGCCCTTCTTCCCAGGCGTGTAAGGCTCAGAAATTTGGGGGATCTCCTCTTACCTCTTCCACTTGCTCCTAGAACGCCTGCTCTGTAGGCTCCACCTCGTCCTCCCTTCCCTCGCTTTCGGAGGCTCCTTTTACAGTTTTCTCTTTTGCCAGACTCTTCCCTGAGCTCAGACACACCCCAACCACCCTCTCACCTTCCCTCTCTTGAAGTAAGCACTTCCACCTGCTCCGCCACCCACTGGACGTTTCCTCTCCGGCTCAGTCCTACCCTTCCTCCACAGCCCTCTCCCACACGCAGGTCCCGTTCCAGCGGCTGGTAACATCCTCCTGCCTAGCACCAGGACGCGCAGAGCAACCGAGAAGGACCAAAGCGTGACAGCAGGGTGCAAGAGCAGCCTTCAGTCCTGCTGCTTCCCCCTCTGCAGTGTACGGAATTGAATAAAACCACAGCTGCCAGGCGTTTGGATATTAACCCTCCTTCTCACCTGCCTCCTACCTCCCCAAAACATCTCCCCCAGTGTCATCCCATAATTATCCATGTCTCCCACCTCTGCCCGCTCGCTCCCTTTGTCCTGCGCAGCCACAGGCACCAACCACCCGCTGGCCCCATTTGGACCTGCCTCCAAAACCAGGGCAACACCCGGAGGTTTAGATCCAATTAAAGCACAAAAGCCCTCTCCCTTCTCCAGAAATCCCACCAGCCTCCCTTACCCCTGGGCAGAGCCACACCACGGCGAGCACCCGCGTGTGCTCCGATGGTTTCCACAGCCCCACACGAGCAGAGAAGAGGGGAAATCCACACAAGCTACACCCGGCCCCGTCTGGGCAGGCTTAGGCAAATTCTACCCTCAAATCAAGCACGAACCACGGGCTGCAGTGACACATGTCATAACATTTTTTGTTCTACTGCAGGAGGTCAGCAGAGAAGCTTCTAAAAATCGGGGGAGGCTCGTTTCCACCGGTTTTTAATCTTAAACAGCTGTAATAATGTTACGGGCGGGAGCAAAGGACAGGCTGCACATTAGCTTGATGGGAGTCGAGGCAGCCAAAATATTAAGCATATAAAAATAGAGCTCAGTATGAAAAGGGTTTTCAGAGTTTAACTACCAGTTTCACCGCATTACGTTACTTCGGGGCCTTAAATAGCCAACTAATAGTAAATAAGGCATTTTGGTGTTATTTGCACCCCTGTGCACCGGCAGCCGGCTGGATCCCAAGCCAGGACAAGCGACTCCTGGGGAGTCAGGGCTCTCCTCACCCCTGCACGGCGCAGTGTGCACCGTGCTCGTGTATACTGCTGTGCAAGTTGCTTTTTTAAAGCCAATATGCGTTGAAGACGATCACATTGAGTTGTTTTAAATTGTTGATTTATTTTTAAAGATGCCAAGCCAGATGTGGCGCCCCAACTCCCCCAAGCAGCGCTCCGCCATCGCGGGGGGACGAAATACAGCCGTGGGGGGCGACCAAAGCGCCTCTCCTGAGCTGGGTACGTCCATAACCCCCCTCATCACACAAAACCACCCCAACCCAACCCCTTCCCAGCCCAGAGCCGCGTTCCCTCAGCGCTTCCCTGGACACAACGCGGCCCCACACCGAGATGCTCGGGAGGTGCCGGGATGGGGCCGGCTGGGAGCAGATAAAAGGCCATTTGGGTACAGACCCCCGCTGGCCGCATCAAAGCGTCTCCCTTTCAGCTCGGGAGGTTTTTAGGTTTTTCTCCAACCGCGTTTGCTCCCCCCTCAAGTGGCCGGGGCTGCCCGGGGACCGTGAGGGTCCCGGGGGTGAGGGGAGGGGGGGGGGCTCGTCCCTTTTCCCTCTTTCTTTTTGGGGCAAGGAGGCGGGCGGCGAAGCAAAGCAGCCCCTCGGGAAGGAAAGTTTGCAAAGCAAGGGGAAAAAAAAAAAAAAAAAAGAAGCAGGAGAAAAAAAAGGGGAAAAAAGGGAAGAGAAGGAAGCGGGGAAGAGGGAAAGGGGGGGTCCGTACCTGCATGGTGACGACCCCCAGCTCCTCGGCGGCCAGTTTCCTCATCTGCGCCGCCACCACTTGCGCTTCCTCCAGGATGGCGAACTCCGCCTCGGCGGCTCCCAGCCCGCACAGCAGCGCCAGGCACACGAGGCCCAGCGGCCCCCGGCCCCGGGCGGCTGAGGCGGCGGCGGCGGCGGTGGTGGTGGTGGTGAAGGAGGAGGTGGTGAAGGAGGCGGCCTCCTCCCGCCGCCCTCCGCCCCGCGCCATGCTGCCGCGCCGGGGGGCTGCCTAGGGCCGCGGGGCGGCCGCCATGCAGGGGGAAAGAAGGAAGAAGGGGGACGGCTGAGGGGAGAGCGGCGGCGGAGAGCCGCAAACCGCCGAGCAGGGGAGGAGCGGCAGCGGCGGGGCCGGCAGCCGAGTGGCGGCGGGGAGAAGGAGGCGGCCGGGGGCAGCGCGGGGCCGGGCCGGGCCGGGCCGGGCCCCTTCTCCCCTCCCCGCTCCTCCCCTCAGCGGCCGCCGCCTCCCTCCCGCCCGCCCGCGCCGCCTGAGGAGGCCGCGGGGAGCGCGCTGAGGGGCCGCGACCTGGGGAGTTGGCGAGCTCCCTTGGTGGCTTTTTGGTCATTTTTCGGGTGTTTTAAACCAGCGCTGCTTCCCCCTGGGCACACCCCAGCCCTTGAGGCTGAAGCTCCAAGGCGTGCGGCACCCTCCGGGCTTGGCGCCGTTAACAGCCCTGACAGAAAACCTCGAGGGTCTGCGCTGTTCTTAAACCCACCCGACCCGCAGCGGCCCCGCTACACGCTCAGATAACTTTTCCTCCAAGTCCGGTGTGTCCTGCAGCAAAAATTTCCACAAGTTAACGATTCCTCACCATCTGCACTCATGCTCTTGCCCATGCCTCGTGTAAGCCGTGTGACTGCCCCTCAGCGCACGCTGCCGGCTCCTGGTGGATAAAATACAATCAATACAGCCTCGATATTATTTCTTATAATCACAGAATCCCAGATTGGGTTGGGTTGGAGGGGACCTCAAAGCCCATCCAGCGCCCCCAGCCCAGAGCCCAGTGGCCTCGTTGAGCAACTCAAGGGATGGGGCACCCACAGCTTCTCTGGGCACAAAAGATCCTGTTTTCTCGAAATTGAGTTTCTACCGTCTTTAGCAGCTGTTTTGTTGTCTTCCCTCAGGCAGCTTTATCACAGCAGTTCCCAGGCCCTCTTGGTGTAGGGCCGGAGCTGGGTCAGACCCAAAGCCCTGCTCCCATGGGTGCCTCCCCGCACCAGGTTCCCCTGGCACCAGGCTTCTGTGGGATTCAGCAACCCCCTTCGTTTGGATTTAATAAAAGGAATATAATTCTCACTGTACAAATGCCGTATCAGTTTATCCTTGGCTTTCGTCCTTCTAGGTGATTTATGGGCCTACATTTTTTTCTTTTTTCACTTTTTTTCACAGCAGGAATTATGGTCTAGGACTAAACCAAAATGACGCCTCTTAAAACTACTGTAATCACTGTCTTGTATTTCCATTCCGAAAGTAGCATTAGCTACCTGAAAGACAAGGAATTTTCTTTGCATCATGCTGAAGCTCTTGGACTTCTGTTGGAATATTTTTCCCTGGGCCCAAGAGAGAGAGAGAGTAAGCCAAATTCGCTCTTAGCACCAGTCATTTTCATATTACATTTTATGTTTTTTCTTATTAGATTCACTAGTGGGGGACGCAAAGGTTTTAAATTATAGTGAAAAGCCAAGTGGTTTTCAAATATCTTGGCTTCACTACCCACTTTTATTTTTTATTCCATTTCTGACCCTAGCTGCTTGTTTGAAAAGAAAAATCCATCTCTGTAAACTTTGTTATATAAAAAATTATCCCATCAAGGCTACAGCTGGAGCTAAGTCAGTAGCTAGCTGCGTTAGCAGCACCACCAAATCTCCAGCTATCCAAGGCACCAAATTCATGCTCCTGATCCTGAAATCCAACATTCATACTACAAATAGTCTTTTTTTTTTTTTTTTAATAAAAAATATAAAAAATAATAACAAACTAACCTCAGGAAATGAATGAGGCAATTGTCCTCTGCTTCCAGAGCCCCAGGATCCTGCTTACGGCAAGGTAACCAACTGAACAGGTTTTGCATTTTCATACACAACCTAAACTAATTCACCCTGCAGCCCTCGAGGCGAATCTGGGCTGCTCCCGAGTTCCCGTCTGCTCCGTGGTAGCGTCGCTTTCTCCCAGCCTGGCCGCCCAGCTCACAGCACAGCTGTGTGCATCCCATACCCATCACAGTCCCACTTTTAGATTAGCTTTCGTGCATCTGAAGTTTTAAAGAAAAATAGGACACAACTCCCTCCAAAATACCAGGGGAAGGAGGAGGGTGTTAGGGATGGGATAAGAATATGATATCTAAAAAACCTCTGCTATTCAAATTGCTGGATCATTGGAATCACAGGACATCAGCCAAAACTGCCAACGCAGACAACCTGATGCTCTAGCACTCTCTCAAGCCAGGCTGGTGTCTATGCATTTATGTGGTTACACAGCTGTGGATTAAATCCACCTCCTTTTGCCTTAGAATAAGCCTTGGAGAAGAGGGACATGGCCTTGTTGGTGCAGTAGTGCCGTGGCATGACCAGAAGAGGAGTCCCGGAGAGCAGGAGACCAGAGGGAAAAGAAATAGTAAGATGCAATCAGGTCTATGCTGTGCTACCAGCATTCAGGTATAAATAATTTAGCCATTCAGATTTGAAAAAATGAGGCCACGCTAGGAAAAAAAAAAAATGTCCTTTTTCTAAACAGCAAGGAAAAAATGAATACAGAGTTTAAGTGCTGGGGTATGGGAAGAAGAGGAACATATGTCAGATGTAAATCCCGGAGCCATGGTGGGAGTAAGCGTTCTCCTGAGAGCAGCATAAGTGGATAGGTTAGTGTGTGCCAGGAGGGTAACAGAATGAGTGCTGGTACAGGTGGTAACACCAGTGAAAAGCCCTATTTCTGTAGCATATTATTAAAACTGTACTGAGCCAAGGTTTATTAACTGAATATGTCTCTCTGTAGTGATCATGACTTTGTTGATGTATCTTCTGAAGTTCCTTTACTGATAAATATTTAATTTATATTTTCAAAACTGTAATCTAGCTGTATATACAAGTACAGATCTGTAAGAATACAGTGTTCTCTGTGGAAAAAAGCAAAGTCCTTAGCTTGCTGCACTTGCTTCGCTTTGTAGCAAGTCCCTGCACTCTCCTAGCAAGTCAGGAGCATCATACGTTGGAAAGGCATCATCTAATCTCTGGAAAATCTCCTTGAAAGTGGCACTTCTTGGTGATACTGATCTTCACACCTGCAAGCAATACAACACGCACTCCAAAAATTGAAAGGCAGGCAGAATGTTTGTCTGGCAGCCCCGTCCTTCCTGCCCGATCCTCTCTCCTGGTCCGTAGCCCTTTTGGGATGGTTCAGCCTGCCAGCTGCATCCCACAAAGGTAGCAGGGTGCTGGTCAAGGAGCTGGGAAAGTATTTGTGCCTCTTCTTTCTGACCTCAAAGCAAATACTAAATTTAATCTTTTTGTAAAAATCCGGCTTAAAATAGAGAAAATGTAAGTTTTTATGAGATTACTGTATCTTGATTTGCTGCTCTCTGCCTCTTCTATCTCCTAGTTGATGTGCTTTGTTTTTACTTGCTCGTCTGACTCCTTTTCTACTTGCCTTCTAACCTGAGTAAGTTGGATACAGCTAAGTCAGAAGATCTTACTTTCCTCGTTTTGATTTTCATGTTCAGTTTCACTCCCCTCCCACTATGTTTTTAAACATTTTCTGCTCTGGAAGTTGTATCTCTGTGTGACTTTTTGATACAGTTCTTACTCTCTCCATAAGTTTGATCTTTGCTCCCTGGTGAGAGTTTCTTCTGAACACACCAACATGCCAGGATCAAACCAAGAGTGGCATCTCTTACTCTTTGATTTAGCGAGGAAGATTGCAAGTAGTAATTGATTATTTATTGCATCTGAAATCTGCTTCTCTAAACCTTGTTTCTGTTTATGCAGATTACAAACTGTGTTATAGGTCAGAAAGAACTGTCCCTGGAACATCCTTCGTTAATTTCTGATGATTAATTTCATTTGTATACCTGGCCTTGTATCCACACTCCTTATACTCGTCTATTTTCACATGTATCACGTGGCAGGGCCAATAAGGCTGTAAACTCCAAGATTTATCTCATAGCTGGTGCAGCCTCTGCCCACCTAATCTGTCATTCCCCTATGGATTACAACCAGTAAAGAAAATGGAAAAAATGCCTTGCACTCCTCCCGCCCCAGCCTGGGTCTGTAAGTGTGCCTGTGAGAGCGTTCTTTCCATAACACCATCATCACCAGATAATATTTTTAATGAAAGCCATCACGTTATGTAGTTTCTAAGTGTGTGGTGTGGGATTTCAAAGTCAGCATTGTGCCCAGCTGTACAGCTCGGGACGGAAAAAGCCTGATGCTAGCAGCACAGCTAGATCACAGCATTACTGGTGTGGTCTCCTTTCAGGTCAACTAGCCTTCTACTAAATTCTGACTAAAAGGTGATGTAAGGAAGAAAATCCCTGCTGTGGGAGGAGGATGGCAGAAGGACAGGGTGGGATGGGAGCTAGAAACTGATGGAAGGGACCTAAGGTGCTGGGTACCTGTCCCTGCTGGCCCTGGAATACCCTGACCTCTGGCTGAGAGTCTCTCCTAACTCTGGCAGCCCGATATCCTCAGCATTTGTTTCCTGTACACCATGCCTGGAGCCAGCCCTGACCTGAGCAGCAATCTCAAACTGTTGAGGAAGAGGTCAGTAAGTGTTCTACATCAGCTGTATGTGTACATATATATATGTACATAAGTATATGTGCTTCACTTTATGTTTCAAAAATATAGCTGGTGAAACACCTTCTGTAATAAGGGTATAAAACATCCCATCAGAGAATAGCTGTGATATACGTACTTATATAGAGATATACACTATATACGTGTGTGTATAGTACATGTACTGCATATATACAATACCTGGGATAACCTCTTTCAGTGACACGGCGCCCAGTTCAGGAGGCAGCTCCGCTAAGGAATGATGCGGTTCACCAGATGGTAACCCTGGCAAATTGTGAATGAGAGGCAGACTGCATTTGAAACGTGTTCAAAGAATTCTTGGAATATCAGTGGTTCTGTCCTGAATCAAGACCATGTGAATTATTGTCATTTCTCAGGCTTATGAATAAAAAAAGGATGTGCCCATGCTGTGAAATAAAGGATGCTGATTTTCTAATTCCCGTTTCTTGATATCTTCATTCTTCCATGGTTGTTCTCATTCTGTATTATTTTTTATTTACACACATCTAATGGAAAGATCAAACATGATTAGGAAGACACTATTTATGAGATTACTGCTAAAATCAGAATATTGTGCTACTTGCACTTTTTTATATTTTTATAACAACCTGAAAAATATTTCTAAAAATAGCAGCAGATGCCTTCTCTGGTTTTATAAACTTGTTCCCGATTTCAGTATCAACTTGTGCCAGCAGTACCCTGGCTTGGAGCGAGTGCACATTTGCCTCGGCAGCACATGTCAGGTCAGACCCATGGGAACCACACAGGAGCCTTCACAAGGGTAAAACAGCTATTGGAATAACCAGTCCTGGGTGTCCAGGAGTACAGGACTAGACCTCTCATTACATTCAGCCTCAGACTTCTCGCTGATCATGAGAAAAATGGAGAGAGAAAAAGGAAATGAAATAAAGTGGAGTTTAAAGAAATTTAAAACTCCAGAACTATTGCTGTTTGGAAGGTGGTTGGTGCACAGTCACACAGACTGCAGGGTGCTGGGGACAAGGACGTGTCCGGCTGCTCTGCGACCTCTGTGGCCACTGCTTGGGTTTCCTACAGTCCACGCATCGAGGGCAGCTGCTTCCACCCTTGGAGCTGCCAGACTCCAGCAAAGACTCGCTGATTATACACAAGACATAGATTTTCAGAGACTTGTAATTTGGCTAAATCAGGCTAGGTTTTCAAAGGTGTATCAGATGGCATGCTATTGGCCAGTGTGGCAAAACTGAAACAACCTCAGCTTTTTTCTTTTCAAGGAAACAACTTTGTTTATAGCTTTCTGTAACCCCAGTCTTGGAAATGGCTGAACCCTTCAGCATGAATAGCTCGGAGTCTACAGCAAAAAAATAGCTAGGAGCTTTCCAGCGCAAATAGAAAAAAAAAAAAAAAAAGGCTCTGAAAACCTGGATCTTATCCCTGAGAAATGGCAGGCAGCCTTGGGAACAGGCACTGCTACTGGCAATATTTGTAATAATTCTGATAGGCTAATCTCTTTATCTTCCCTCTGCATCTTTTATTTTATCTTCATGTTGATGTCATGGAATTTGTGCCACCAAAACATTTCTTCTTTTCTTTTTCTTTTGGCTTCACTCTCAAAATTAAAATCACCTCATTTTTGGTTATTTGAAATATAGCAAAAAATACTGGGGTGTCTTCCGTGCACTCTCAGCCCCCCGTCTTGTGACAAGGTGCAGATTCCCTCTCTCTTGCCTGGGGGCCGTGTCTTGCCATGGCATCGAGCAGGAGCCCAGCAGTGCCCACCTCACAGTTACTCCCTGACTGGCAATGAACCCAGCACGTACTGGGGGGTGGTGTAAAAGGTGATTTTTTTTTAGGGCAGAAGAGGATGACCTCCCACAGGACTAGAAGAGCGTCACTTCATCACAGGGAGATGAGTTGGATGAAAGTATTTGTGGTGGTGACACGGAGAACATGAGAGCCATCCATCTCGCTCCTGTCCCTTGGGAAACTGAATACACCTCAGCTGTCCCTGTAGTGGGGATTCCTTGAGATCCCCGAGCCGAGTCCCCCCCGAACTGCTGAGCCGGCACTTTACAGGCGGTTCTGCACTGCTATTAATATCGTCGGCACCTACGGCCCAGCCGCATGCAAGGCAGGCTTGTAGGGTGAAGTACCAACATCTGCTCGGCCTGCTGACAGGGCCTGATGGGGCACTTTGTAAACACGGGCTGACAAGATCCTTGCTCCCAGGAACACGCTCTCTAATTAGGCAAAGGACCAAGCGTGCTCCTGGGGGCACAGCGGAGTTGAGATCTCTCAGCACCAGCACCTAAACAAAACTTGAGGATGGTTGCAAGCAAGAGCAGGGATTGCTGTGCAGTAACAGCCTGACCTCTGAAAGGTTTCACCAGCATTTCTGGACCACGGGTGGAGGCAGTCATGGAGCAGGCACCTGAGGGGCATTTTCATCACTTGGGATCGTGCATTCAGCAGGACCCAGGTCTTTCTCCACCTCTCAGCCGTATTCTGGGAAGTCCTTTCTGAAGTTACATCAGGATGCCAAAATCTGGGGCTCTTTCCTGCCTCCTGAACACCCTCGTCTGTGGCCTGGAGTCACCCCCTTTAGCTCCTGCTCTGCCCCAAAACATCTGGCCCTCCTTAGTGCTTAGCAGCAGGGCCGTGAGGGCATCCTCACCCGCACCGCCTGTGCTCCGGGAACACCTTGAGCTGGTTACGGGCTCTGAAATTAGGCAGTCAGTAAGTGGAGTTTTCTTTTATTACATTTTTAGGAATACCTAATGTGCACCTAAGTAAATGCCTAAATTACACCATCTGTAAGTAGTTACATTCTCACTGTATCCCGTGGTTTGGAATCTGGCCACTCCTAGGGCCTACAGAAGTAACAGAAATGTGTATTCTGCTTTGAGTACCAGCATCTCACAAGATCTGAATGAAAAGGTAGAATTTGCATTCTTCTGGGGAATGTTATCAGATAGAATCACTGTCAGACCGTGCACAAATACTAAAATTAAGAAACTCAGTGTAATTGTCTTTATCGTTATTTTTTTCAGAGTACATTGCTATCTGTTCCTTTGTCAGATTTTTAACTACTTTTTAATGATCTACCCCCTTTCTTTGAATCCCTCCAAAAAGTACCCCCATAATCTCACCTCCTTACCATGATATATATGACTTTTTTTTTCTTAATATAATTTATTGTTGTAAAATCTTAGACCTTCATCATCATTGCAAATAGCCAGTATCCCATGGGCAAGATTGTAAACTCTAGAGCCAGGATATAGTCAGGATCACATTTTAACTTAGTTATTAATTTTGCTACCAGTAACAATGAGAGAAATATAGATCTGACAATACGGACTGAGTGCACCTGAGTTGACAGTTTGTAATGTTACAAGACAAATAATTTTTTTTTTCTTTAAAAGGTTTTCCATTTTAATGGAAAATAGCAAATAATGACACACTCACTTTGAACTTTGCATTATTTTATCAGTCAATTATAGAAGCCTGCCTGCACTGAAGAAAATAAAGAACCCATCGGAGAGAATGTTTTTTAAGTCTGCATTCAGAATATAACCATGTCTTCTAAACTACTTAGCCTACCTGTTCACTAAGCAGCTTGTTTACAGCCTGGTTAAATAACAGTCAAAACATGCACCTCTGGTATGAATCCAGAAGACCCAGTCACTTATCTGCCGTTAAAGGATTTTTGTGGAAAAAGCTGTTAAATGTCACTGTCCATGTTGATGACAGATTGCACGTACAGAAACTCTCTTCTAAAATTCAACGTGATTAGATTAGATGCTGTTTTCCGTACTGTAGCTAATGAAGGAGCAGGGGGACGAGTGATTTCTGCATACCTGATTAGCATCGAGCTACTCTGTGCCTCCACAGTTTTTTTTGGCTTGCTCTTTGTCCATTGCTATTTCTTCTTTGTTACAGCAAGTACCAACACAAAGCTCCAATCCTGCCACTGTTTTATTGTATTTAAAGTACACTGATACTGATCAGAATTTCTCCTCTAACCTGCGTTAGACACATCCATCAGCCATTATATGTTTGAAGCCTGTGAAAACTAAAACCTCAGACTACATTGCCTCACTAGAGATCATAAAAACTGTACTTACTTTCTTCCTATAACACACAAGATTTGCTGAAGAAATCTTTTCCTGGAACAGGTATAACTGAAACAGGTATGCCATTTTTTAAGTGGAAAGCCAAGAGGGCAAGATTCAACATCAGCTTGTTCATGTCACTCCCCTGGCATCGGTGATGTAAAATTCTAGTTTCATGGGAACAAGGAGTTAAATAAAAATAAAACTATAACTATAACGTTTATTTTATGTAGCTAAAATAAATTTCAAACTGCGAAGAAAGAATATTTCTGCCTTTGAAGTTCAGCAATGTTCTGTTAAGCAACCAGGATCTGTATAGCTAACATTTCTTTTCTTTCCTAAATCCATTCTCTGCTCATTCTTTTAATTTGATTATTGACATAATAATCAGAATGCAATTTGATAAATATTTCCAGATATTTCCGCACTGCACAACGCATACAGTCTAGACTTAATTAAAAAACAAAGAGTGAAAAATCCCAGCTGGTTTTCTTTTTCTTCTTCCATCAACAGGATTAGAATACTTATCAGTTGGGCTCTGCCTGCTGATTCTTATCGCAGATTTCAGCTCCCCCACCTAATGAACAGCTGAAATGTGGTAAAGCAATAGACCTTTATTTTCCAGTTATTCATGCCCTTAATATGAAGGCTGAATCTAGCACATCTGAAATGCCTCTAGATGGGCGACCGAGTGAAACATCAGAGAGGGTTATTTTCAGTCCTTCTTACAAGTGAAGATGAAAGTAGGGTCAGAGGGTAGATGAGAATGATAACATTTTAAAAGGTTCATTTAGTATATTGGCCAGTAGCAATGAATGTAATAAATAATGTAATCATAGCTTGACTTTGCTCATAATTTCTCCCCGTGTTGGCAGATTTGGAAAGTACACAGTAAAGACAGCATGGTCATTTTGGGGGTTTTTGGAGGCCCTGGAGGATATCCTATTCAAAGGGAAAAGGGGAGATCATCATTAAAGAAGAATAAAAATCTGGAAAAAAAAAAAAAAAAGCAAAAAAAAAACAAACAGATTTTTTAAAGGAGAAAAAATATTTGTAACAAATCCTTTGTTAACATGTCACTGAACTCATATAAAGATTTTCCATGTTTTTGTTGCAGCAGAAGGACATTCCAAAAAATGTGATATAAGGATAGATAACTATGTAGTAATGAGGTCACAGCTCTGCAGGAAATACTGCAGTGATTCTTGGCTATTCTAGGCACTGTTAGCCTTCCTGGGAGGGAATCCACATATGTATATAGGTTCAGAGTGACCTGCAATCAGCAGAATATCAATTATCTTTAATGCAAGCAGCAAGACTTGGTTGTTTGCAGTCCAGAGGGTCCCTGTTCTGGAGCACTGTAGCCATGGATGCCTTATGGGAACCACAGCATCCAGAATGGCTGTGGGTTTGTCTCAGCCCCCCCTTGAAACACTGGCATATTTCATAATGGGAGTGTCTGATGAATGCTGCGTAGGGCGATGTTCTCCATACATCGATGAAGGTGATCTTCACCCTCACCAAAAGGCAATGTCTAATGTCCAACTGCTTTAGTACGAGTTGTTACATTACATTTCCAATATGCCTAACTCTACCTAATAGCAAATTAATAGGAAGTTAATATTACTACATTGTGAAAATTAGTGGAGAATTTCCACAAAGCCTCTCGAAAACTTATCGCTAATGATTCATCAAAGATAGAGGAATATAATTCATTTATAAAATGCTCCTGATACCCTTGTCAGTTAATTATTCGCTTAACAGCACTCCATAGCCCTTGTATATATTCTGCAGAACATGTTTGTACCCAACAGTCCTATTGGAAATGACTGTATACTTAAAATGAGAGAAAAGTAGACAAATTCATTCGTCATACTGGATATATATAGCCTGCTGGACTCAAGTGGTTGCAAGAAGCCTGCATTCTTTTGATCATCTTATCACCAATGGCCCTTTAAAATATGATAGACGTGCAGCCATACCTCCTGCTGTTATAAACAAGGCAGAGACAAATGGCTTGCAAATAAAATGGCCTTTTTTAACAACAGCAATGAAAAGATCTCCCAGCAGACCCTTTAGTCGCTTTCCAGTGTGAATGACAAATTAAGATGGGGCCATGGATACAACAGCCTCAGATACATCAGAGCAAATCTACAGATAACAGTCCATCTTTTAGCTGGCGTCTGTTTAGCTCTGACTCCATAGAGACATTAATTCTTTCACTTCTCTTATGTATTATTTAACAATTACGCAAATCTAAATTGCACTTCTATTATAGGAAGAGTATGTGTTAAAATAGAACATGGAGTCAAAGCTGCTCAGATAGCAACATAAAAATATTTCCTTTGCCTACAAACAGACTTGAATTATTCCAGGTTAAAAAGCCACTTCTATGGTAGAGCATTTCATCTTGTGCAAAGTAAATATATTTTAAACAATTTAAATATGTCTTCACCCAGTATAACTAGCTCTGTATTAAGTATTTGCCAGAGTGATATCAAATTTATTCTAAATTAGCCAAGTTATGCTGGAACAAACTCATAAATATTCATACATAGCCAGGTTTTTCCTCCTTGCTCATTATTAATCTCAAAAAACAACAACAAAACACACTCACAAACCTGTGGGCCAGTTAACTACTCAAATGCAACTTTTCACTCACTTTGAAATTATAGTAAATTACCCCAGAATTATAATTTCCTTGAATTAATTTTGATTCATTAGTCTAATTAGTTTCAACTTAGCTGTGGAACTGTTTCTCTCTTTTTTTTTTTTCCTGCAACTATTTTAATAATTTGCTCACTTTTCATTTCTCTTTTGGATTGTCCATGTAAAATAAATTTAAAATATAAGAGAAAACAGATGTGTTGAAAGGAAAATTCAGCATCATCTGTTAAACTGACTGTGGTTGCACGGCATTGCCTGGCATTCAGAGGTGCTGAGAAAAGGCAAGACAGCACCATCAGTACTTCAGATACTCTTCATCAGCAGGAGTTTCATTTATTTCTGTACGCAGGCTATCCTTAGCTTTACCTCAAAGAACTAACGTATACAGAGATTACATTGGAAATATTGAAAAAATACATAGAAATACTCAGATTATTTTTTTTCCCTAGCCATTGAAGATGAGAAACAAGAAATTGGAACTAATAAAATTAATTCCTGGTCTAAAGTAGATGGTGTTGAAGTGTATCTGTGTACTTCTACAGAACACTTAAACAATGTCTTGACTTGCTGAGCAGGAGCAATTTAGAAATTCAAAATTTTTGGCACGTGCAGCAGTAGGCAACTGCAGGAGTCAACCTGAAAGATAGGCTGGGTGTACATGCAAACAGATGAGTCACTTTGGAGAGATGCTTAAGAGAATTTTGCAGCAAGACGGGTGCTAAAGAGAATGTGGTGGTCTCAATCCTGCCCTTGCGGAAGGCTGCAGGTGGGACTCTGTCCCCTTGTGCCCAGGAGATCCGGTGTGCAACCGGGCAGGCAGACAAGGGGATGTAGCATCCCGTCTGCTCCTGCTTTTCATGTTGAAGTAAGAGTTTGTAGAAGGAATAGACACAACAGGGTGGGTGGAAACCTGCCAGCATGGGTCAAGGAGGATATTGTGTCTGAAGAAAGCAAGAATGTGATACAATATATAGTTTGGCAAGAAGTGCAGAAATTGCTTGGATTGAAATAAAAGATAAAAAGACCAAAGAAGGAAGATAGGAAACTATTACAGCCCATCTGGAGCAAATAAAGAAGCAGCCTTGAATATTGGTGCAGATGAAGAGCCCATGGAAAAGTCTCACATTGGCCACAGCAAACTCCTCCTACACGAGATGCGATGGTGAAACCGGTGCAACCCATCCCCACCTTTTCCCTATCCCTGGTTTCTTGTCCCACCACTGCACTTATTTTGCAGTGCAAAAGCTCACATGGGCAAGCGAGGAGACAGCCAAGGTCAAGGAGCCAGGTTAAACTCAGGCCACTGGGGGGAAAAATGTGATTTCCACCCTGATCAGCTCACCCAGATGGCTCAGGCTAGATGGAGGGGAACAAGTTGGCTTGGAACTTGAAATAAACTCATCCAGACCTAACAAACTGGGGATGCTTTTAGTTCCCTGGATGGGAACAATCCAGACCCATCCAAATGGGCAGGACCGAAAGAGGTGCTTGGCTCACCCACAGCACATCTGCTGGCTGTGGCTACCGTGGGGAACGAGGGGAGATCCTGTGGTGGCAGAGCTGTGGTGTGAGTGGGGAGCACACCAGGAAATGGTCCCCGGGGCACCCAAAGTGTGAACACAGCCGTGGCACTTCTGAATCAATGTCGGATGTTCAGACAAATCGTTTACATTTTCAAAAGCAAAAAAGGAATTTCTAATATAAGGAATTTCTAATAGCACAAACTTTCATGATATTGTAAGTGCATTGAAAATATTCAGCTGTAACTTGCACAAGGTCAACGGCTAAAAATAGAGAGAACTTCAGGAAGGTGACAGCGGAGGCAGAGTGTGGGAGCACGAGAGGAGAGAAGCTGTCTGTGTTTGGGATCAATGCCGGCACAGAGGACGTGCAGGCTAGAACTGACCGAGCACATTTTGGCTAGGAGGTTGGATGGTCTGTAGCCACCAGGACACACTATTCTGGCCCAGCTGCCCAAAAGGAAGCACAGTGGGAAGAAAACCTGACACCCAGTTCAGAAAAGCAGCCGGAAGGTCTGGTGCCTGGCTGAAGTCCCTCCCAAGCCCCCTGCCCACATTGCTATGGTCCTGGCAGCAAATGGTGGAGCAAATCAAAACCACCAAACACTGCCCCACCGCAAAGTAACCACCATACCACGCCAGTGTGGGCTGCTTGAGAGCACGGGATCTGTCGGGCAAGCTGAAACAAAGCATGTGTGTGCAGGGAAACCAAATGCTAGGGTAGAGCAACTGCTGGGGCAGTGGTGGGTACAGTTCGTGATGCTGAGTGATGACTATGAATTTTATTTCTGTTTTGTTTTCTCTATGTTTGGCATTCTGTATTTCAGACCGTCATATTACAGAGAGCTACAAAGTGCTCATTTGAGGTTTTGTAAGCTGGGGCAACGCCTTTTTCAGGAAGTGTCCTTTCAAAGTGAGCTTGAGCCTTGTTCGTGTCAAAAGAAGCCCAAATCCAAACCAAGCACCACGGGGCCAGTGTGGCTCCGTGGCATTTGTGGTCATTCTCCAAATACAGCGAGAACAAATCTCAGCAGGGGTTATCTCATGCTGCCCTCGTCAGCTCCTCCTGCAGGGATTTACGTTCCCCACTGCATCCGATGCCCTCCTTCCACTCCTTCCCCAAGCTGCTGCTCCCACGTCAGCCAAAGGCAGCTGCAGCCCAGTGCCAGGGGAATTTTGCTGCTGCTTTATCCCTTCACCTACCTGTCTGACAGGTGTGGTGTCACAGTTAGCTAATGCTCTTAAAGTACTGTAAGATCTTCAGACAGAAGATGTCATAAAAGTGCAAACTGTTATTACAAGCTGGCAGAAAGATTGTGATTCCTGTCTCCTGGAGGAACCATTATAAATAATGAGCAAAAAGTCCACCTGTATCAAATGCACTTACAAAACAAACCCTAAATTGCTTTAAAATGTTGGTGGACTCATTAGTCTTGTCAGCTCCTGTTCGTTATTACCTGTTTGAATCCTGGAGCATTTCAAGCCCTCTGCCGTGCGCGGTGCGTGGGTGGTGTGTGAGCCCTTAGTCCTGGCTAATGAGGGGCTCGCGTCTGGTGATGTGAAAAGATTATATTTGCATTAGAGAATGATGATTTGGCTCTAGGAAAGAAGAGGTGATTGTGATGGACATTTTCATGGCTCTTTTCCATGCAGGGCCCTGAAACGGCAGCGTGGCGATGAGGAGCTCTGTGTGGTGGGGTCTGGACCACTGCCCTGCACGAGCCACTGGGCTCCTTGAAGTCCTTGTGCGGGGAGCTCTTGGACTCTGGCTGACAAAGAGCATTCAGAAATTTCTGTGAAAATAGGGTGTTAAAAATGGAAATAGGTTATCAGACTTTTAAGATATTCTTTCTTTCTTTATTTTTTCCACTGGGGACGGCAGCTCACTGCCCTGCTGGCTGCCCACTGCTCGAGCCGCGCTGTCACACCTCCAGGGCTGTTGCCAGCGCTCCTACCTAGATTAAAGCCGACACGCTTACCCGCTCTACAATTATGGTTCACTTCTTTGTTGTGCAAACACACCTCCACTTTCCAGCTGAGTGCACCGAGGATCCAACCCAGGGCTGCAGCTCTTTGTGCCGGGGCAGAGCACACGCGGCAGATCCAGCCGGTTGGATTTCTCAGTGTGAGACTGAGGACAGCAACGGTGTGAGTTTAAGGAGAAGACTTGTGGGGACACAAGGGCAGCTGTCCTGCTACGACACAGCGTTTGGGAATTTGTGTGAGATGAGGCAAAGCCGACGTGCTGCAGGCTGCCTTTGGTCTCGGGCCTGCCAAGGGGCGGCAGGACGGGGGCGGCGGCCCCGCGTTCTGGCTTGTCCCGAGCCCTCGCTTCTCCTCCCACCTCCTCTCGCTTTGTGCCAAGTCCCCTTTGTTCGATGCCAGCGGTGGGAGAGCTGCTGTTTGTTTAAAATCACCTCCGTTCAAAGGAATGCAGCCTCAAAACCAGCGGAGCCTCAAATCCACGCTTCCGCTGCCGGCACGGGGTCGGCCTGGTTTAATTCGGGCCCTGAGCCCTGCAGAAGGAGTCCTGAGTCTCCCGAGGCTTTGGTGCTGCCCTACACGTGGACGGGAAGACCTAAACCTCTCCTCCCAGCCTCCAGAGACCCAGCTGCTGGGCCAGCCTCCCCCAGGCCTGACACCAGGGTCCCCTTTGTCACCCTGCCCTCTTTCCGTCCTTATTGAACCTTTCACACTTAAGGGGCAGCAATGGGACACAGCCAGAGCTACACGTTCATTGCAAGTGGTTTAACCACAACAAGCTTCGGAAAAGGGAGAAGAACAAAAGTTCAAAGTGTCCCCACTGCAACAAGGAGCCTCTCCAGCTGCAGCGCACGGAGGGGTTTTGCTGCAGTTCATAGCCCAGTGTTATAGCACGTGTTTGCCCTTTTCAAAAGCATCAACTTGAGAACCTGTCCAGTCGGGCCACTTGTTATCTTAACTCTCCGTTAAGAGGAACGAACAAAGTTCACGTTTATCCCACTGTTATTTTAGCTCGCAGCCTGAGCACTTAGCCAGGAAGCATCTCAAGGACTTCAGGAGCTCCGTTGATGTATGCAGAGCCCAGACATATTTTATCTGATGCTCCAAAGTCTCTCTTCAGTTGCACCAGTGGATAATTTCACTGATGTGCCGGTTTACCGAGAGAACAAAACTGTGTAGGTTTTGTGATATTCTAGTAGTAACTTATTTGACTCTACCAAACATTTTGTTTTCCCATGAAGGGGCTATTTTCCTTCATAATTAACCAGCACATTTACAGCTTCTGCCAGGCTTACCCCCCTCACATACACATGGAAGAGCTGACTGTGAGAACTCTGCCTGGTAGTTACTTGTTTTCAGCTGACAGCCTGAGCTCTATTGCTGCAAGTATTTTTCTGGGACAAATATATCCAAAACCTGAAATTACATCCTGGCCTCTGGGAAAAGCTCAAAATCTCTTTTTGTCCCTCTGGCTCACCTCGGCTCTCAGCCTGCTTTATAAATTGCACTGCTTTGACAGGTAATAAGAACCTGTGCTATCGCTCGGCTGTTCTCCAAAGGCTGAATTTTGCAATTCTTGCTCAAGCAGCACTATCAGAGGTCAAAGAGAATATTGCCCCATTAAGCACTGATTAAACACTGCCGAGGGACCCCAGCTCCTCTGACTGTTTCCAAGCATCAGCAAAGCAAATATTTCAATCAACTCTTACATGCATGGTGTAGGGTGATAGCGACCATCTGGCAATGTTTACAGCTCCAGCATTTTTTTATAAAGTGAAATTTTGGTGGTGCAAGAATAAAAAGCAATTAATGCATTTCAATGCAAATCATCCCTTAACCCTCTTTAAAAAGGAGATCTGCACCCCCTCTGCTGGGCTGCTTCTGATATGCAAAGATTTACCTAAAAGCAAATGCCAGATGAAGAGACCAGAACTGACTGTGAGTGTGTAGGCAGAGGAGGAGGGAGCTTTGCAACAGAGATAAACTGCTCATTAGTCCTTTTGAGCCAGGCATGGGCAGAGTATTGCTATAAAATTTATGGAAGAGCTTGGTCTGCCAGGCACTAGCAGGAATGCTGTACCTGTATGGATGTGGTTCTTCTGTACCCGCACAACTGACAGCAGGAAAGGGGTTCAGGGAAGAGCAGTGGAAATGCTGATGGATTTCTAAAGTAAGACGTATGAGGACAGTTGGGAAATGTTGACTTTGCTTTGTACAAAAAAGTGAAGACAGATCAAAGACTGTAACAATCCTTGTAGGTTACTTTACCGAAGGCAATCACCAATTGGTTTCTATGTCCTCTAAGCACAAAACTAGAAGAAATTAGCTTAATTCACAGCAAGAGGGATTATATTAGCTACTTAGAAAAAACACATGAATATTATGCAGTTGAAGGACGGAAGTAGAGAACACAGAGCTTGAGGATCCCATCATGGGTCTGTAAAAGTGAGCGAGCCAGATGCCTGCTGAGGATGATCGATAGACATTTGTACCTGGCCAGGACCAGGAGAAGGGATTAGAGGACACCTCAAGGTCCTTCCTAGGCCCCTTTTTACAGCTCCCAGATTTAACAATAACACACAGTAATTTGCGAGTTCTGCCAGGCTCAGGAAGGCAGAGGAAGAGGTTGTGTGGGACCTCGCGAGCATTTCCAACCCAAGCCAGACCCAGGGGCTGGGGGCATGCTCCTGTGGCCAGGCAGCCTCTAAACCTCTCGTGAGGTCTCGCAGGGGTCTCCCCACCAGGTCTTTCTCAGCATCGTGGCTGCTGTTGAAAATTTAAAATGTGGGGGATAGAACGGGCAGACATACACGCTCCCCTCCTAGGGTTGTTGTGGTGATTAACCGGGTCAATGCTCAGGCAATAACACCACAGAAATGCTAATTGATCTATACACTAATGAATCCATATAGATTTCTGCCTGTGCACATATGCACGTACACACATCCTAGGTACTCAGATTGTAAAAATAAACATTCAGACTGAAGGAAATGCCAGAAGTGAGGCTCTGTGCTAGCTCAGCTCAGCCCTGCTGGAGGCAGCTAATTCATATGACACTTTAATTTATGTTTTCTCCTCAAAATACCATTGACACATTCAGTACCTAGTTTAGTGCTCATCTAATGAGCAGCCATTTAATAATTTATTCTATTCCCATTGTCAATCCACGCAAACAGCGCTGAACTCAACACTTCTTTGGTGTGAGAAGAGAGATTTTCCTCGTGGACTCCCTTGTTGTGCTTGCTGTTAGCTTACTGCGTGCTTCCAAACCCACACAGGCCCTTCTGCCAGTCCCCTTCAGACCCGTACCATTTGACACTTCCATCTCCCCCAAAAACCCATCTGGTTCCAACCTGTGCCCGTATCCCTCCCCTGCCTGCAGAGGCTCATCTCTGTGTGCCCCGCACAAACCCCATCCAGGCAGTCGCTCTCTACTCCCATCTAAGAAAAAGAACCAAATCTGAACTGTGACAACACCAGCAGTCCCTCGAGCATGTGAAAAACCCTTATATTGGACAAAACCCATGGTATGCCACAGGGAAGCCCTGCCCTGAGAGGAAGACACAGGAGCACAGCAGGGATTTCCCTCATCTGGCTCGACCCCATCCATGTGCAGGATGCGAACCGCTCGGGTCACCGGGTGCCACCGGGGCCGGACAGGGCTCGCTGCCGCTGCCACCCCAGCACAAACCCCGCAGTGACTTGCTAGTGCCTCATTACTGACTTTGCTCCAGATTATGCAAGCCACAGCACTTCATTTAAAGAGAAACTGTCAACGTAATGGTGAATAAATTTGTAAGCTCCAGCTTCTTTGTCATTATTTTTGCTCTTTGGCTGTATTTTACATTTCGGTTCAGACAATGGGAACCTTTGAAGTCAGCCTCAGTCCCAGACTCACTGGGCTGAAATGCGGGGTTTTAAACACTGCGAGGAGGAAGGTTATTATTTTATAGTTTTTCTCTTTGCTATAAAATATAGCTCCTGATCACTGGCTTTGTTTCACACATATTTGAAATGCAGCCAATGGACAACTGGTGAATTAAATAATCTGTGTCTGCTGAGTGCGATGGTGGTTTTAGCTGCCAAATTTGAAGAAAGGAGAAATGAAAAATAACTGTGTTGCATTACTCGGTGGTGTGATGTGGTGCCCATGATCCCAGAATACACAAATATCCCCATGTAAGAAAGCTGCATGGTCGGTAACGGCAGCGGCAACGCTTCCCTTTCAGTGGAGGTCAAGAATAAATGGTGGTTGTGGTTTTGCCTAAGCACAGTGCTTCAAGTGTATTTAGAGTATTTATACTTTATTCTAGGCTTTTTTTTCTGCCACAGTCTCATGTTTTGATGCAATAACCATTTGGGTGTCCTTTTCCAGTCACCACACGCTCAGCCTTCCCATGTGGGCCCACAAGAGAGGCTGCAAGGGCTGGGCACGGAGCTGGATACGCGCTGTGGGGACGTGCAGGAACCAGAGAAGCTGTGGGGCTGAGGGCATGCCTGGTCTGAGCTCCACTACTCATGGGGAAGGAGATTCACCTGACCATGGCCTAAGCATGGCCATCAGCCTCATGGCCATCAGCCTCGTGGCCATCAACCTCCCAGCCATCAGCCTCCTGGCCTCCAGCTCACGTGAAGCAGCCCGGGCACCACGCTGGGCTTTGTTAGAGCCTTTCTTTCCCGTGTTAACATGGTTATTATCTATTTGAGTACATATACAGCAATTATAGTCAAGCTAAAATGGTTTTCCTTCTAAAGTGTGCTAAGAGCAATTACTCTGTGCATCTACAAAGAGCTTTGATGCTATTATTTGCTCCCTTAGTGGGACGCAGATCTTGTATTTTAATCCGGTTCTCTGGTGTAGAACATAATGATGGAAATATCTGGGAGGCACATAAAGATCACACAGCATCGCAACTCGTTCTAAATATTTACAGCACATTTTAGAAAACGTCTTTGTTAGTAAGAATAAATAAAGTTATTTTGTTTACTTGGATAAGAAACCGTGGTTTGCTGACAGATGTGCAGCTGAAGTGTATTTCTGCTTCATAGAAGTTATTATGTGCAAGAAAATAAAACTAGATGATGAATTGCAACTGTCATTGATGATGACAAAAATAATTGAGATCACATTTTGGGTTGGGTGCATCTGCAAAAAAGATGGGGAAAATAAATACAGTGAAGTGCCCTCAGATGTTTTCCTACGCAGAGGCACCGGGGCTGAGCCAGCCCGCCAGGCAGGATACAACCCAGCTGATGTGCGGGGTCGGCGTAAGGATCAATGGGACTTCCTTATTGGAAACACAGTTTCCCCACAAGAAGGGAATAATAGCAATCTGCAACCCCTGATCACAGCTATCAACAGTGAGACAATGCCTGTAGGATCAAACCAAACAACTTCCCCCGTATTTAGATTTAACGATGCAGATACTCTGTTGGTGTAAAATAGCATCGCTTTGTAAACACTAACGGCGCTCAGCTAACGTACCTAGCTAAGGATACAGCCCACAGCCCACAGCCCACAGCTGGTGACATGTTTCTATGGGAGAGGGATGCCATGTGGGCTGACAAAAGGCCCATGAGACAGCGCCCACAAAGCAAGCTGAGAGCCAGGACCCCACCAGGCTGCAGCTCAGCCGGGTGCAGGGCTGCCCTGGGGCTCCCGGCAAGCATCACTCAGAATTTAGAGACTGGAGAAAGGGAGAAAAATAGAAATTCATCATGGGTAGATGCTGAAATCTACGCTGAAGTGCAGCCAGCTTCCCCACCAAGAGGGCAGTGGAGGTGGTGAGCAAGGCGAGGCGCAAAGCGGCAGCTAGAAACCTTGGGAGCTTTGTGTTGCAGGGGTCGAGCACGAGAGCTGCGGAGCTGGAGAAGCTGCTGCTGCACAGAGCCTGCATTTTCCTATGTGCCTTTGCTGTCTGCTCTATTCCTGGGCCAGCCTTGCTAGATCTAGGGTTAGATATGCCACAAAGTTATAGTTGGTGTATATAAACCATATGTAAGTGTATGTACGTGTGCACATGCACACTATGTACAAGCATAGACGTCTATAATATCACATTTTGCATTAATACAAACCCAATGCCGTACATTACCAGACGTATATGCATGCCTATATAACTCAATTTTCATCATTTAGAAACCCTACCTTTTGCTCCAGCAACTGCTTCTGCATAGGGTTGGTAAATACATAACTAGAAGAAATAATAGGGTTGGCTCTGGCTCCGACCATTACAAACAAATCCTCGCCAGGAGCTAAAGCCCGACGGCAGGTTTCAGAGCAGAGCAGGAGGCACGTTGTCCAGCAGACTTCTACTTCAGAAGGGCAGGCCAAAATTCGAGGGCAATTTTAACATTACCCTACTGCACGTGCACTGCCCAACCTGCTCAGAACATGCCAACCAGCGCCGCCGTGCTAGCCAGCTGTGCAAACCTCCGCTCCTTATTTCTTCCAGATGCTCCCCTTGTGCAGAGCCCGTCTTTGAACCATTAAACCTCCAGCTCGGGCCACGGCTGCGGGCTGAACCCCTCCCTTTGGTGTTCAATTCCCCGCCGACATATATTATGTGAGCTCCGAGGGCCCGGCGCTCTTCTGGCCATAGGCAGCGTCCTCAGCACAGCAGCGGGATGAAAGGGCTGATGAAGGCAAAGGGCAGGAGACGGGGCAACTGGAAAGAGCGGGCCGGCATATGGGAAAAGTTAAGCTTTCATTCATCACCACGGCAGCCTGCTGACAACAGCTGTATTTCTGACTCGTGTTCGGCTTTTGCCTTCGCAGGAACAGCCATAGCCGAGCGGCTGCCTTTGGAAATAGCGTTAACAGATGGACGCAGCCTGCACCAGCCCCAGCTGCAAAAGCTGCCAGAGCAGCAGCAAAGGGAGGGGTGAGGAATGGACTGGGCAGGGCTGCGGGTGGGATGCTGAACCGCGTTACTGTTCACAGCGAGGGATTCCTACTGGATTCAGGCACTGAAAATGATGCCCCATGTCCCGTGTAATCAATATTGTGAATGAATCCCTTGCCTGTCTGGGGTGCGGTGGGCAGAGGAGCTGCCTGAAGGAGCAGAAGGAAGACGCAGGACTCAGGTCTGCAGGGAACACTGCTCCCTCTGCTCAGTCATCCTTTCCCAATACCTTTGTGCTTGGAGGGAAGAGTTCCCCCAGACTCCCAGTGAATATTATTACCCAGTCCGTACACGCTGCCATTGAGTTAATTCAGCTGCATCTCTCGTGTGCGTTTAATAAGACATTTACTGGCACACTCACTTTTGGGAATTACTGCACAACGTCACCACAAAATGCTCTCACTGCTCCCAGCCCCATCCCACGAAGCAGGAGGCTTCATGTGCTAAAAGAGCCCGGGGGTGCTTTGGGAGGGGGCTCGGGGTCTGCTGTGCTTTCACAGGGCGCCTGCGAGCACAGCGGGGTTCACAAAGCTCCGTTCCCAGTCTGTGGTTAATGTGAGACAAACCGAGCCGACCGCCTGGTTTTTAGATGGTCGCTTCCCTCAGGTGTTTTGTGAGACAGGTCTTGAAATGAGCAGAGAGCCCTGGCCTGCAGTTCGCTGGGCTTCTCCAAACCAGCTTCAGTGTCTGGGAAGCATCTTCCTGGGGAAGAATCAAAAGATGAGAGAAGAATATTCCTAAGCCCGGTTGCATTCCACCGGGGATTATAAATAATACAGATGTTTTGCTATCTTTGGGCTCACAAAGAAGTCATTGATAAAACCAATGGCTTATCTGGCTGTGACTGAGTACACTCTATCTCTCAGGATTTTCCTATGACTGTTCAGAAATAACCTTTAAGATTTCAGGCTGTGTTTATCTGACCCAGAAAAATCACGGTATATGAGGGACTTGGTGATCTTGTTTTTGGGAAGGGCGCAGACCCTCTGGCCATTTTGCACCGGGCTGCACGAGGTTTATCTGTAAACACACACCGATGCCGGACTGCCCCTTTTTCTTCCCAGACTTAACAACCCCTCAGGGGCTGTGGGTGGTTTATGCAGACTGACTAAATCTGACTCGTCACGTCAATGGGATCAGGAAGCTGGCAGCAGCTGCTAGAGGGAACACGTAGCTGCTGCCCTACACCCCCTGCGCCCCTTCTGCCCCAGACACGCAGCAACGGGCTGGGCAGGACCGCAGCGTGGCTGGGCCTTTGGGGTTTTGTGTCTGGGGCTGCAGGACTGCTGCTTGCCTTCGGTCAAACCTCCAGACGAACTCTTCTGCCCCCCAAATCCCTGCACATCTCCCTTGTTAGCTCTTTGGCTGGTGCACCCTGGCTGCAAGCAGCCGCACGCCCCGGCAGCAGGCTGGCAGCCGCTTGGCTTCTCGCGAAGCATCCACACGGGATCTTCCCAGACTTGCCACGTGCAGGCTCCACGCTCGTATTCTCTTTGCTTGCAATGAACAGAGTCTGATGCAGAGCCTGCATGAATATCCAGTGGGTCTCTCTGCAAAGGAAACCTCTTATGTCAGCCTGAGGTCAAGGCAGAGCTGTTTCCTTCTGCGTAGTTCCCATGGCTTTTAATTTTCCCTCTAACTGAAAAAATCTTCTTTTTTTTTTTTTTTTTCTTTTTTTTTTTTTTTTTCCTCTTCTTGTGAAAATTAAGAAAAGAAGCCCATAGGCCTCACTGTCAGCCTGTGCATTTTTTTTTTCCCTAATGACCAACGTAGTCAGTGCATTTCCAGCTTTGATACTCCTGGCTGTTTGCATTCTTGCAACCTCAAAAATCAGCTTCTTGCCCTCTTGGGCACGTGCACTCCGCCAGCTCTTGCAGGCTGTAATTATAGCGGTAGGAAGAGGTGGTGGGGAAGCTGGTTAATGTCAAGGTCTGCTGGAGGGGAGAGTGAAGAACTGAAGCTATCCTCCTACATTAAAGGCTACGGGGTTTTATTCAGAGCTCAAGCCAAGATCCTGCCTGAGCTTCAAAAAATGAACACACCACCTTAACATAATCCAATTTTGAGATGATTCCCCTGACATCTATGCTGGATGGGGAACAGATCCCAATTTGCCTTCAAGCAATTTGTGCCTTTAGCAAGCCAGAGGTGCCAGCTATACTTGGCTGCGGGGATCCCCCTATGTGGCCACTGCCTGCACACCCACACTGCTGCTCACACTACAACCAGATCCTGCTGGCAGAGGATATTGTGAACAACAAACAGCTCTTGCTGCCCTGCTCCGTACCTGTTGCTACTTCCCAGCCCATAGCCCAAAGAAAAGTCCATTTTCCCTGCCTGGGATGCGTACACAGTGTATTCTGCTAGAGATGTTCCCAAGAAGAGGACGCAGGGATTTCATTTCCAAATCTCAGCAGAATTAAACATGTAACTGCTGGTTACAGGCTGATCGAATAGAGAAACATGATGTAAGGAAGGGAAGCAACGCTGCTGACAGCGAAGGGTTGGTGAAGGTTGGGAAGACAACTCCCAGGGGACAAGGCTTACTGTATTTCAGAGTGCAACTGATAGATTTAATATATGATTATTACAAATTAACCATAAATTGAAACCCAGACAGTTTCCTGTTCACGGAGGTGGAGATGGAATATTAAGTACTTCATGCAATTATGAGGAATTGTTTCCATTTGGCATAAATCATTCTTCGGTCTCCATTATCTGCCCATAAAAAGCGCAAGTGTCTTGGCTTCTCCATATAAATAACTTCCTTTAAAATTACTCTTGCAGGGTCTGTGAGTGATGGGGTAATCCTGTTATGAGATTTTAATGCCAAATTACATATTCAGACTGGAATGATGCTATTTAAACTACTTTACAGATGAAGAAAGAACATAATCATAGTTTTTCATTTCACACGCATTTTCCCCTGTTAGTGCCTAATATCATTTACATAGACAAGGCTGTCGGTAACAGACAATGCCATCAGTAATCCACGTGTAGTGCTTGAGCTTCTGTGATATCAGAAATGTTCCTCAGATATACGGGATTATGGTTTGTTATCCCTGCACATATGGAGCGTGATCCGAAGCAGTAAATGGGGTGTGAGATACGCCACTACCCAGGTGACCAGCTACAAAAACACAGCCAGTTCCACTCCAGCAAACTGTTGCTATAATCAACAGCAATATTTCTTCTCTTTCAGCCTATAAAAGCAGACTTCAGGGTAAAGGTACACGGTGAAGTTGTGCTGTGCAGGAAAATACACGGGTGTTCAGAAAAAGGAAAGCAGTGATTTCTGATAAGAGGGATATTCCTTAGAGTGGTGTATTTCTGTACTAAGGAGCAAAGAAAATGGTGTCACGTCCAAGCAGTAGAAGAGATTTGCCCTCTCCACAGGTTGGAGCACACAGCAGTTAGAGCTGGAGCAGCACTCCTGGTTTGGGCCAGCCCTAATTCACCCCTCCAGCTGCTGCAGGACACCAGGACAAGAGGCAGTGCCACGTTGGGGTCACTCGTTCCTCTGGGGCACTCGGCTTCCTTGGGCGTTGCAATATGGTTTGTGTTCAGGCTAAACTTTCAGATGGAGCCACACCAATCTGCTGACAAAATGCGAATTATTCGTGAAGAGTACCCAGACCACATATGCAGTAGGCATGCAATTACAGCTGGTATCGGCTGGGATACCGCTGGCATCTGGTTAAGATGGTTAAGAAATACAGAAGCAAACCTGTATTCATTAGTCACCCTTAATTGTCTGATTTTGGAAGGAGAGAGCATTAAAAAATAAAAATTGAGATCAAGTTTTGCAATGAATGCTCAGCTTTAATATAATTCTTTCTGCTGTTAGAGCTGTGCCATTTGTGTATTTTAAGAGGGATGTGCAGAGTAGCCCTGAAGGACTTTCTTTACGAAGTGTTTTCTCTCTGTATTTCTTTCAGATTGCCTTTCATTTTTCTGTCATACTTAGACATTCAGGAAATACAATGAATGAGAGAGAGAAACTCATAATAGTAATAATAAAGATAAGGCAGCAGCTTTTGGTTAAATGATACGAACAGTAAGATAAAACTGATTGACCTGAGTGACTATTATGGCACGACCTAATGTGCCTTTACTGTAGCTGCTGGCAAATTGTTTTTGCCCTACTTGAATATTCATTAAAAGCAGCTTTGATTCACAAATGATAGAAAATCTTCTGGGGCTGGTTTGCTCTACAAATAGATGCAACTAATAATACAGCCTACTAACAAACACATTAACCTTTACCTATCAGAATGGTAATTATCCGATTTTAAAGACCTAAAATTAAAAACCAAAACAAATAAAAAACCACAAATGACCAGGAGATGTCTACACAGATATCTCTTATAGAAAATGTTATATGGACTTCGCTGTAAGTAGCTTCATAAATAATTGAAATAACTAGTTTGAACTTATTTCTAAGTAGCTTCAGACAGGGCAACATGAAGGGTGGTTTCTCAGCCCCCTGCGTTTCTGTGTATTTTGCTGAGTGACAGTACAAAGATCACATCTCTGTTTTCACAGTAGATTATAAATAGCTTAACCAAACCAGAAATGCTTTCAGATCTACAAATGAAAGGTGTATTTAGATAAATCTGCAGGATCTTTGAAATGACAGGCGATAGACCATGACAAAGGATTTCCTTTTCAAGGCTTCGGGTCCCAAACAGATGGAAACCAGTGGAAATTCTTCTTGTGATTGCTCTGCAAGTTTCTGTTTCAGGAGAGAGGAGGAGAAATAATGCTGGCAACATGCGGTTCTCATCAAAAGGCTCAGGAGGCCATGGCAAACCTGATCTAAATATTTAGATGTTAAACACAGACCTCAGCAAGGCACAGAGGATGCTTCGGGTTTACATCACCAGCTCTGCAGATCCGATCCCAATTTCTGCTGATGCAAGTTTCTGGTTTCCAAAATGATACCGTATTCTGCAAAGGTGGCTTGGGTGCTTAGAAGCTGCTGTTTTTAATGCTTTTTGTGCTTTGACAATTTTAAGTATTAAGAATTGCTCTCGTGGGTCAGTACTTTGGGGCTTGAGGTTTATGAACATGCCAACCGGTTCTGGTGTGTCCTAACCAGGGAAAATGGGGCTTGCCTGAACCTTGAGCACATTTGCCAGGAAAGCTCAGACCCAGCAGGCACAGGAAGTGGGGCCAAGAGGCATTTCCAGCCTGGTACGGGGAGAGCTCTCTTCTCTGCTAAAAACAGGAATTTCCCTTCCGTTCTCCCAGAAATATGCGAGCAGCAAAACATGTGGCACCACTCGGCTCGTGAATCACCGCGGTGGTGAATTGTTTTAGCAGGGGCAGATGCACTCGGCGGCGTTTGGCTATGAATAGATGGGCTTCAGAGGTGTGTCCCGCAGCCGCTCTGCACCGAGCAGGCCGGATAATAACTTGTTTGTCTTCCCCGCTGCACTCCTCACAAGCTCTTACCAAAGCAGCAGGCAACAAAAAGGGGAATATTTCTGGTAGCGGCGCTGCCTGCTTTATTCTGTGCTCTGCGCTGCAGGGACAGAAGGAAATGTAAACTGGGAAAACTGACCTGGAAGGCAGCTCGTCCGCTCAGCTCCTCTGACAATCAGTTTTTCACGTAGTGGTTCCAAAACTTCTTTCTCTTTATCACCTCTAACTGAACTGTAGATATATCAGTTTAACAGATTTTTAAAATATCACGTTCATCAGCCTTAATATCAGACTATTGTGTCAGTGAGATTTCACAATGCATCAGAAACGTGAGCGTATTTTCAAGTCACTGCAACCATTTCAAGGCAAAGGAGCAAAAGCAGCGTGCCCTGCTGTCCTTTCAATGCACCAGAGAGGTGCAGCAAGCACGTGAAGTAAAGCAAAGCAACCAAAATCAGTATATTAAAAATTCATCCTAACAATCCTACCTTCATTACTGAAGGGATTAAAGCAGTGGAACGAAATAAAATGTGCCATTATGTTCTTTAATATGTTAACAAATTGCTGCATGCTATTAAAAGTTGATTGTGAGATGTTTTTGCTTGCAAGAGCTGGATCAGCAGCCTGATGGGGCAGCATCCTCTAGCCTTTGCACACTAACTTGGTCACTTAAAATGGCTCTGATCCACGCAGATTTCTACACTGGAGGTAAAGTAAAATCTAGACCACAGGTTTCCCTTTTCTAGATAAGATTTTCTCTTGCGTGATTTAAATTAACGTGACATATAGGTGATAAGATGGGAAGTCACCTTACTGTATCCCCAGGGCTGGCCTTTTTACATTTACATGTATGGAGAACAAGGGAGGGACCAAAAAAAAACCACCAAACCAAACCAAATACTAAGATGTCAGTAAAATGTAGATGAGTTCAGCCTTTTATTTTCAAGCTGATGATGAGGGAGTCACATTGGAGGAGAGGGTAAAACAGAACACAGCAAAACATCCTCTCTCTTCCCTTCCCTGTGCTGTAAGCCAGGCAGATGGAAGATGACTCCGGGAAGCCAAAGTCTCCTCTTCATGGCCAAATTGCTTTCTGTTCAGGAAGGGAGAGGTCGTTGATGAAGATCTGGGATAATTCTCAAATACACTCAAGTCTGTAGGATGATTCCTAAGAAAACACTGACCAGGTAGTGGGGACCATAAGCAATTAGATTGATGAGAGGAGCTGCAGAGGAACCCAGGGTGCAAGCTGACTTCTGCTGTAGCTGGGCCAGGACAGCACAGTGCAGTTCTGGGCCTCACAGCTCTGTTTTTGGGTCTCCAGCCCTCTGCTTGCTGCCACACGGCAAGGATGTGAGGGTGACTGAAGCCCCCCTCCGTTTCCAGCTTGCAGTGCACATCTGGGTGCAATCTGGCTCTCCTTTAACTCCACCGGACTTCAGCTGTCGATTTCAAAAACAAGTCTGTGCTTTGTCATCTACTTCTGGGCACAGGAAGATGTTCTGTTCCTCTTGAGAGGCAGAGGTGTGTCCTTCAACAGAGAGCCTGCTCTGGCACCGCTCCACCCGGCTAATGCACACACATCCATTTGCACCAATTAGGATCCAGTTACTGCAATGCCATCCGCCAGTGAGTTTCAAAAATAGCACGCCATTAGGTAGAGTCTAGGTTTGCATGCATCGGTATCATTGCACAGAAAAGGAGCCCGAGAGGTTTAAATATTTAATTGCCCCCCCCCCCACCCCTCCCTTTTTATTTTAGTCTTATACAGGAAGGGAAAAGTTACCGTGAGACCGAGGTTGTCTTCTTTAAGAAATGCAGCTCTCATGGTACATCAAAAACACGTACATCAACTCATTTTTAAAGCCTCATTTCTGCAGATAAAATAATGGAAAAGGAGAAAGAGTTTGGAGAACATTTCATAACTGTCACCAAGGCAAAACAACGATGTTTATGTACAGATAACAGTGCTGCGCTTCTCATCCACAGCTGCTGAGGAGCCCAGAGATGTCAAAGTGATGATCACCTCCTGTGCTTGGGGAAAAAGCTGCACAGAGAAGCAAGGCACCTTGCACGGCGCTCCTGGCCCCCAGCAGAACCAGGAGAGGAGCTTTCATCTTCCCAGCCCCACGCTTTCCCCTCTGAGCCTTTTCTTTACATAGAAGAGAATAATTTTTCCATTTTCTCCAGCCATGTTACTCCCTGAGATGGAGGCCGTGCTGAATGTTGTCAGCAGGCTTTACGTCAGGAGCTCTGGGATCTGTGTGATCTGTGATTGCTTCGTGGAGCTTTTGCCTCCAGAACTGGCCTGTGGGCAGAGCAGAAGCAGCATAAGGTGAAAAAAAGATGCACAGCCTGCAGGGATGGTGCTGATTTGCAGCTTTCAGCCCCCTTGGACCCGAATGGTTTTGTGCAGGATGCTGCTACTCCACCTATCCGTATTTTTCTGCTAACTGGCGCCTGGCAGCCCCTCACCTCCATAACTGGCAGTGGTCTGTATTTGCCAAATTTAATGCAGATTTGCTAACAATTGGGGTTAAGCTTGAATGGGTTTTCTCAGCAAGTAAATTACTTATATTTGAACTTTCCTTCACTTTTCTTTCCACTGCAGGCAAAAACATTGCAAGATCATTCACATTTTAAATGTTTTCCAACTGTGTGTGAGGCTTTGTCATGCACAATGATCCCCTTGCTGTTAGCACCCAGCAACAGCTCTACTCACAGCTCTTTTTTGACTGCCAGTGGTGTACTCCGTAGAGAAAGGGGAAACAGCTGCCAAATTGGTCTCCACTCTTAATTTACCCAGCATCGTTCTTGTTTTATATTTAGAGCCACAGCCTGGAAGCTATTAACCTCCAAGTTCTGTTACACAATAATTCAAATGATCTTCTGGGTTTTGCTCAGATACAACTTGGGGTGTCAGAAGCAGCAGGGCTGATGGAGGCTGCAGTCCGTTCCCGTAGGTAGGATTTAGGAAATGGTATCCACCTCTTCCAGGGACTGTGAGTAAGTTAATTCACCTCTTATGACTTAGCTGCAGAGACAGTGTATTTCCTAGTAAAGCATGTGATGTTTTTCTTTGCAATTTCCATTGTCACTGGAAATTGCAGCTTTCACTTCCGTTTGGGACTTGTGAGAATTAATGAAGTTCTACTTCAAATCAATTTAGGATGGTGGGCGAGGACAAAAACATGCTGGATTCAGGGCAGCACGAAGAATACCTGCCCCAAGGAGATGCTTTTGCTTGTCTTTGCTCCTGCATTTTCTCTTTTATTTCACTAATCAATCACCAATGGCCATTATGTCAGCTCGGCCTCTTCTGGCATACATACCCCGGTATAATTATCGGCATGAATGGGTGATTGGCTGAGGAGGGGATCTGGGTGTTGTCTCTGGAGCCTGGCCTTTCTTTCCCATTGTATGCGCCTTCCTCCCTTGCCGACAGCTGATCAGACAGTGGTGTGGAATGTGCTATTTAATTTCTCTGCAATGAATCCACCAGCTCTGCCCTGTCATTGCAATTAGTCATACCCTCTCGGTGCATTATAATCCTCACATATCACATCTCACCAAGTCGTTCCTATAGTGTTAGGAACAAAGCTCACTCACAAAAAAAAAAAATCACGAAAAGAGAAGCATCCAGAGGAAGTTGCTGCCGGGTGCTGTGGTTGGTGAGAATCTCCACAAATAGCAATTTGATCTAACACTAACCTAGGATTAGAGATTAAGAATGTGCTGGTACCTTTTGTGAATGCAGGACTGTGCCTCGTGAGGCAAGGTGAAAACCTTCCTCTGCCTGCTCTGATGAGCACAAGGTCTGAGCTGTCAACAGGTAGAAACAGTGCCCAGCTGCAAGAGAGGCTCCTGCACCTCGTCTCAGTCAGAGCAAGCACAAATTAATTTCACATCGCTGTATATCCAGCTATGCCTTACCATGCAGACTCGATCCACGTTGCATAACCCTAAATTGAAGGCAAGAGCAGTCAAAGTCAAGGCTGACCTCAACACACAGAACCTAGCAGTTTCCTTCTCCAAAGGTTGCAGCAATAGGTATGCTCAGGGGCATTTGCTGCCCCTTGTACTTCCAGGACTGTTTAATTCTTCAGATCTTAGCAACACACTGAATGCTACTAGATTATTTAATCTGTGTCTGCACTAAACTTTAATATCTACTCATCTGACCACTGAAAGTGGGAAAATTGGCATCTGTTAGCTGTGGGAATGTAGATTATGGTTCATCACAGAGTTTTAGCCCAGAAAATGACAAGGGTAATACTTATCACAAACCACCACACGCAGTAATGACAGGCAGCTGTTGCGGTAATAAGAGAGCAATCAATAATTCATTTGATATTCCTTGTGCAATTAATCATGATAAATTAACGTGGCTTTAATGTGGCACTAACAAGCATTTCCTGGGCTCTCCGATGTAATTTAACAATTAATGTGCCATCATTTTAAATTGCAGCTGTCCTTGCTCTGCAGACACACGGAAATCATCAGAGCCACAATATCCAACAGAGACGGGATAATAGTTGGAAAGCTTTCAAAGAGTTGGGTTCTGGGAGGCTCATCTGCCCAGCTATGAGCATTTTGGTTTTGTCCCCCACCCTCCCCCAAAACTATTTAGGATTATTTCTGCCTTCAGGGTGGAACAACATTGCTTGCACCCAAGGAAGTCCGATCATGTATTTGCTGATACTGTTTTTTCATTAACTACAAGAAGTGTGTGTGTTCAGGTTATTTAAACCACTCAAATACATTGAGGGAACAGTATTAGTTACATCCAAGGGATTATTAAATACAGACAAAAGCTAGATAGAGCAATTTTGAATTTGTTCCTAATTCACCCACTGAAAGGCTCCATTTTTTTTTTCATTTACACCAAGCTCCACAGAGAAAAGCTTTTTAGCCCTCTCTGTGTTTAGAACTGCTAACCTGGCCAGATTAAAAGATCCAGAGCCATCTCTTGCAGAAGTGAAACACCTGCGGAAGGTATTGGGGCTAAAAACCAAATTCAGGATGGCCGAATGGGTCATTACTAGGATGCTGTTATCATGAGAATGGGGGATGCTATTCTCAGGAAAACGAAATTAAACAGTGTCTGCCTCCCCACTCAGACCCTAAAACATGGGGTTTCTGCAGAGCATCCCAGAAGTATCTTCTGGCTGTTTCAGGGCCACACTAAAAGTCTCCAAAATCCCTGACTGAACGCTGCAGAAAAGCAGCATGCAAGGGCTGACTTGTGCCCTTATTGTTGCTACTCAGAGCAGCTGGGAGAGAGGGGCAAGATAGGGCTGATGATGCTGGCAGTAACTCCCCACAGGCTGGGCTTCACTTTACAGCAAATCTTGCAACATCTAGGGCTATTCGCACCAACAATCAACACGATGGGGAACCTGGCCACAAGACTTCAGTTTCTTATTTTCTATTAAAAAATAAATAATAAAAAAAATAGGCAGCCTAGTTTTAGCATAAAGCACTTTGCCTTTGGGCATCAATCTCATTAAGAATTAGTTCACACCTCTTTCTTATGCTTAGAGTCAAATGAAAGATGTATTTGATTTAGCTGCTTCGCAAACAACTCATAAACTTCTGCCATTCTTTCCCCTCCTTTTCAAGTGCTATCTTTTTGTCCTTGGATGCTCTAAATTATTAACATATTTTACAGTGTGCTCAAGATAAAAGAGATCTTTCAACTTTCATTCTCTCACCCCTTGGTTGAGCCAGTCACGTTGTTTCTCAGTGGATACCTTTGATCAACCTGCTTGTTGGATGTTAAACCGCAGGACACCCCTGGTGAGAAAAGAAACCGGAGGAAGCCTTTCAGCAATCCCTTGCCGTCAGAATTTTCTGCTGATCTAGGGCAGCACTTTGAAGTCACCCCAGCTTACGGCTAGGCTCTGAGAGAGGTCACCCTTAATGTAAAGAAAAGCATAATTATAAAAGGAGCACGTGATTGTTACAAACATCTTACAAAACTAGAGTACATGTAGCCATGTGTGTCACTTTGCCTATCAGTGGAAGTTGCTAGCAGGGGTAATAAATCGTTTATTGACTTGACCCCCAGGCTGGTGTCACTATGAACAAGGCCCTCTGTACTTCACTAACCCTTTCTGACCTATTTTTCAGCCTGTCCTTAACATGAAATGTCATTGTGATACAGCTGCACAGAGCAAGTAATATCTTCTGTATGTAAGCCTG
The DNA here is from genome assembly GCF_964035555.1 of Netta rufina. Taxonomy (NCBI): domain Eukaryota; kingdom Metazoa; phylum Chordata; class Aves; order Anseriformes; family Anatidae; genus Netta; species Netta rufina. Next base: position 2,277,588 of record NC_140131.1, read on the forward strand.
CAGCTATTCACAGGATTATTTAGGGAATGCTATTCAGAGAGAGGATAGCACAGCGCTGGAAAGCACAGCAGCCAGGAGACAAAGCACCTTCAGCTCTGTGTGCGTCTCTTCCCAGCACTGTGATCTCTATCACAGCCTGACGACAGCACACCATCTTTGCTATATTTCTGTGTTAGTTTGCAGACATGCACTTGATGCTGTGCAACAACAGGGCCAGAAACCCCTGCAGAAATAAGACGGATTCCTGCTGTCCCTTCGTTGTGGCGGCCAGGAGAATCACAGAATCACAGAATTTCTAGGTTGGAAGAGACCTCAAGATCATCGAGTCCAACCTCTCACCTAACACTAACAAGTCCTCCACTAAACCATATCCCTAAGCTCTACATCTAAACATCTTTTAAAGACCTCCAGGGATGGTGACTCCACCACTTCCCTAGGCAGCCTGTTCCAATGCCTAACGACCCTTTTGGTAAAGAAGTTCTTCCTAACATGCAACCTAAAACTCCCCTGGCACAACTTAAGCCCATTCCCCCTCGTCCTGTCAGCAGGCACATGGGAGAACAGACCAACCCCCACCTCGCTACAGCCTCCTTTAAGGTATCTGTAGAGAGCAATAAGGTCGCCCCTGAGCCTCCTCCAGGCTGAACAAGCCCAGCTCCCTCAGCCGCTCCTCATAGGACTTGTTCTCCAGGCCCCTCACCAGCTTCATCGCCCTTCTCTGGACTCTCTTGAGCACCTCCATGTCCTTCTTGTAGCGAGGGGCCCAAAACTGAACACAGTACTCGAGGTGCGGCCTCACCAGAGCTGAGTACAAGGGGACGATCACCTCCCTCGCCCTGCTGGCCACACTGCTTATACAAGCCAGGATGCCGTTGGCCTTCTTGGCCACCTGAGCACACTGCTGGCTCATATTCAGCCGACTATCCACCATCACTCCCAGGTCCTTCTCTGCCTGGCAGCTCTCCAACCACTCCTCTCCCAGCCTGTAGCTCTGCTTGGGGTTGTTGCACCCCAGGTGCAGGACCCGGCACTTGGCCTTGTTGAACTTCATGCAGTTAAACAAGAAGTGCGTGTGTCCCTCACAGGTGCTTCACAGCGCTCACCAGCACCATGCCCGGCTCCCAGTCCTTCAAGCACGGTGCTTTCTGAGGGCTGTGTGACACGGGGACATTTATGGCATCTAGGGGATGCCACCAAGGCACCCTAACTTCTACCAGCTCCCTGCAGGCAAGCAGGGAAGCTGGGAGCTCCCGGAGAAAGCAGCGTGCGCACAGCAAAACGACACTGATGCACATGGAGCCGACTCCTTTGGCACTGTGTTTTGAAGGGATTTAACCCCCTGTGTTAAGCCGCTTTGTCTCCCCACGAAAGGCCGGGGAGCGCCGAGGCCCTGAGGCCGGCCTAGGCCCGGCGCGGCGCTGCGGTGCCACCCAGCGGAGTGGGGCCGCAGCGGCGGGGCCGGGGCCGCCCGGGATCCACCGGTACCCCGAAACAGATCCCTGGGGATCTGTGGATCGATTAGTTTTACTTCGTGCGTGTGATAAACGGCGAGCGAACAGCCTCTGCTCCCTTAGGGGAACCGCCGCCTCAGCTCGCAGCAGACGCGCGCAGGTTGCAGAGGCAAAGGTCACAGATAAGAGCCCATAAAGAAGTGTGAAATTTAAAGGGCTGCAGTTCAGCGTCCCATTACCCTGCAGGCAGGAAAGTCTGGAGCTGGATGTTCATCAGAAAAGCTGTGAGGCATTTGTAGCTGCAGATAATTCTCCACACATGGTCAATGGGATTAAGTGATATCATCCGCACCCACAGGCTGCAGTACAAGCTACAGCTTCAGTCAGATACAGCTTGAATTCCCAGCTGTGAACAGTTTCTAGAAAGGCACCAAATATACAGCTCTGTGCCCTTCCATGCCTTCAGATGCCTATATGACAGAGCTAATGCCTATCTAGACCTATTGCATGTTCAGTGCCTGCTATCGTGAATGCCATTTTCAGGTCAAGAATGATTATTTTTCCAGACGTACAGATATAGGTCTCTACAGGATGCAGCTTTGTCCCTTGTCTTAGCAAACCTTGTTACCTTGTTTAGTTATTTTCCTTGCTCAAACTAAGCAGATATCACAAATCAGAGCCTTTGATGCACACAAGGTATCATAATGCCTAATATTGCAAGGCCAGTGGGAGAATTTTCTTAGAAAAGTGAGTCTGTTGATAAGCTCCAAGGGTCCTGCTTAGCTAGAGAAATACCACAATCTTTTCAGAGCATGAAAAGCATGCTGTGAACATTCGAGCACATCAAAGAAAAAACTCTGTACCTTTACTGCCCTCTCAGGAGAGGTCAAATGAGAAAGAAGTCTTAGGAAGGTGAAATGACTTGATCATGGTCACATCGTAGCAGCACAGCTGAGGAGAGATGACAGGTTATCTATTCTTCAGTCCTGTGCTCTCTTCTTAAATACTGCAGTGCCTACAGGCATGGCTGTATATAGGTATAATACAGTTTTCAATGTTTTTATTCTTTCAACACCATCCTCATGGTCATAAAAATCCCAAGATGCCTGTTACTGAGAAGAAATGTCATGTGTGCTACACACACAGAGACCTGGCCGTGGAATGGGGTTGTTTTGTGATAGCCGCCATGCTTGCCTGCTGTGTCAGCTTGGGAACAGGTTTCAGAGGTCTGACATTCATATCTTTTTATCTCTAGGTATTCTGCGAAGAAGTATTTTTGAAGTTTAATTACACAACCAAAATTTCTAATGGATTCCTACACTATAGTACTCTCGTCTGTCATCATTATGCTCCAGTCCTAAGGTTTATTTTTTCCCTGGGACAAAGTGTACAAGTATTAAAACACACACCTCTCAATAGGCAGTGTACAGACATGTGAAGAAGCCAGTGCCTTGAAGACTGTAAAAACATTTCTTTTGTAATCTCAGAGATCTTCTGTGAATGTGATCCTGTGGACTTTGTAACTGCATGGCTTTGTAAACGCAAGGCTCTGGCTTACTTAATGAGTGTACCAGGCTGCCTCTTGAAACCTGAGCCTGGATCCAAGCTGTAGGAATCTCTACTGTCCTGTCTACCTACATGTCATTTGCCCTTTCTATAGGTCTAAACACAGCTGTGTTGATTACTTAGTGATGGCTACAGCTGATAAGCCAGGCAGAGATAAGAGATGAGTACAGTTCTTTCAGAAAAACAATAGGCCACATTCACACATGTCATATACAGTACAAAGATCAACAGAACACAAGATATAATTTAATGCTGGAGTGCAAAAATTATTGTTTTTTCAGTTCTGAATACAAACATAGTCTGATTCTGAAACAAGCAACGGCAGATATTTTGTTCTGTGCATTCAGAACTAGATGTTTCTTCACAAGATTGCCTACATCTTGTCACTGCTGTAGTACCAGCAGAGGTTACAATACCTAAAGACACCAAGCTATTTAGGTAATAAGATTCAAAAAATTACAGCGACAAACCACCAAGGACTAGAGGAGGGCATAAATCCCAAAAAAATGCCAGGCCTGCATGCACAGAACAGATCCTTGTTCCATTCCTGCTCAATCTCTAACCAAAGCACCATGCTGGAAAACAAATAAACAAACTAAACAAGCAGTGAACTGAAGATTTGCCTGGTAGGAATTGTAAAAAAAAAAAATCCTGAGATATTTAAATAATAAAGGACTTATCTGTACATGCAGCCTCTCTGATTTAATCACTTAATCTTTTATTAGACAGAGAGTTAGTCCAAGCTACTAGATTATCCTGTTCCTTCTCCCATCGTTCTTCTTGCTTGTCATGACCTTCATCAGCTGTTTGTCTTTCTGACAGGAGGTGAGGCGCATCTATGGTTTGAAACAAGAAAGATTAATAATGACTGAAGGAAATGAAGGGCAGCAGGATGAGTAGAAAGGATGCTTCTAAAGCAAGCCAAAACATATTTTTTATTTTAAATGCAGACCCGGATTTGTCATAATACATGAAATGCATCTGCTGGAAATACACAGGGAACAAGCAGATTCACATGCACTATAAATAGAGAAGTATTTGTATAACAAGTTGCAGAATAATGTAATAAACTACATTTTTTCATCTGTCTGACAGTTCTGAAATCTGACCACTAATCCATTTAAACTCAAACTTCATTTGTTCTTCCGAACTATTTTGGACAACTGCTTTTCAACCTGTCAAAAATAAAGTTTCTTTCTATCTGAGGCTCTGACTATGACAATGTTCTGTTCTGAATGAGTGAAATATCCTTTCTACTGCTCCCAGCATTATCAATATTAACGATTCTGTCAGCAGGATTCCTATTTGCTCTTTTATGGCTCTAGGACTCTGCTGTGTTAACAGTATTATAATTTGTTTTTGTCAGTTAAGTAAGCCCATATGCCTCTAATACAAACAAGGAACAGATTTATTGAGAAAATGGTGCTATTTTTAAACATTTTTCTGACTAATTTGCAGCCAGTTAGTGATGTCATCTACTTTGAATGCTAAAAAATCACAATGCTCCAAACCACTAAACTCTTGCTTTGTATACTATTCTGAAAAATAAAAAAGGAGCTCAGCAAACGTATTTTTCACACGCCAAACATGTGGTAAAATGCTTCAGGTTGCGAAGAATGGCCTACATTCCCATGAAGTACATGTAAGGATTTTCCTTCTGAGGTACTGACAAAAACATCGGTTTCAATGTGTCACCTATTTTCTTTCCAAGCCCAGGCCTGGTAATGAAAACAGTTAGGCTTATAAGGGAAAAAGCAATTATAGGACAGTGTAATCAAGCTGCAGAGTTCACTGCTCAGTCATGTGTTCTCAATAAACAGCTTCCCCTGCCTGCTGTACTGTCAGCCCCAAGTCCTGCCCCTCTCTTACTGAGCATGGAGGGTTCAAGCTCCACTGACTGCGGTGCAGGATTTTAGCTAAAGACAGGAGGGTGCTGGCTGGGGTCAGCAGTGCTGAACTCCAGAGTCTCAAGTCCAGCAGCTGTGCCCCAGCTCTGCTGTGGGGTGTGAGGAGTAGAGATGGGGCCAGGCTCCTCTGCTTAGCACCACAGACATCCCATGTGCCTGCCGACTGCTTGGCTTGGGCAGAAAAGCCTCTTTTTTGCCTCTTACTGTGTACAAGCTCAAGTTCTCTTCTAGGTCTAACTATTGATAAGAAAATCTGCTTCCAATATTCTCTCTCTCTCTTTTAATTTCCAATTTAGAGATTGAGCCATCCGAAACAAACAAATTTAGTGCAGTACTACTCAGGCCTCTGATGATCTGATATCTTAGCCATCTGAGTAAGCATTATTGTTGAAAAATATATGGGGTCAGCACAAATTATATCAAAAATCCTATGCAGACTGTCAGCAGACAATGATACATTTTGGAGAACCATTAACATTGCTCCCATAAAATAATAAATATTTAAAACCAATGTGCAACAGCTGTACTTCAACAGCACCTCTTCCTAACTGCTTTACATCTGTTCTTTTTTCTCTCTTGGAAAATGAAAAAAACATCATAAATAAAACCTTATGCTAATAAAAGCATCTAACCCACCTCCTGACTTTAGATATGTAGAACACAATTCTTCTTTCATTTGTATTACTTCTATTTTGGTAAATCTTCTACAGATTTTAGTTAAGTCGATCCTGATTTCCTTTGATTAGTAGGGAAAAACTCAACCTACAAACTGTGGTAAAAATATGATCTATTGTTTGGTTTATGGCAGGCTTCTAGTCAATCCTTACTGAAGAAAAGTTCATCTATTGCTCACTTTTACACTCCTCAATAGGTAAAAAAATAAATAAATAAAATAAAATTACCTGTGGCCATTACTAATATGCTGGGGATCTTCATGTGTATTTATAGTGACTTTGATTTTCTTCCATAAAGTTTTGTTCTGTCCATAATTTCCAACATGATTTTTTTCCCTTGATGGAAGCACAGTTAAATCCACAAATGACAACATTAAAGTACTTCATTCAAGACTCCCGGTATCATTAAATTACAATGAAGTTGTGGCAGATTCACACTGGGGAAAGAAAGAGTGGAAAATGTCATGCATATTTGTAGGAAAGATTAATTTATGCGGTACAGACTCTACCTGATGATGGGTGGTTTGCTGGCTCTATTTTGCTCATTCCAAGCACTCCTCTAGCTGTTTGTTTCCTTCACTTTATGATGAGTTGGGAGATGATAGCATCACATCTGTGAGCAAAAATACATCCTCATGGGTAAAATCAATTTAGCATACACTTGCTTAAGACAATTTTATATAAAAGGTGCTTCAAAGCAGTGCTTACAAAATGCACTTGGAGGCAGAGCTGAGTGGGAGTTGTCTGAAGGAATGTGTCAGATTTTCGGATCACTCTTTGTTCGTGAACCAAACTTGAGGGGACATGCACGTGCACTTGTTTTGACCAGGATGTCACTCCTGTTGACATCTCTGTATCTTGATGAGGCTAAACTCAGAAAAACTTCCTTCCTCTTCTGTGCTCGGCTTTATCCCCTCTCTTTGGTCTTGGAGATCAAAGTTCATGCTCGAGTCAAAGCAGAGAATTAGGCTATCACATCCCATATCCTGGGCCAGCAATGCAGCACAAACACAGGTCTCTTACTCTGATCTCCTCCTAAGAACATTTTTTAAATGAGAAACCTCTGGAAGATGCAAAAGCCACCTGACCGAGCAGCTGTAGCAAATAAAGGGCTGAAAATGACACAGGCCTTAGAGGCTTTATCCTGTGAAGTGCTGAGAACTTTGACCCAGCCCCAGAGCAGCACTAATTGCACAGCAAACTCTGCAAGTACTGTGAAGGCACTGTGACATTAAGAGGTTAGAGACAATTACCTAGTTGTCCATTTTGAAGATAATTATTTGGTAAGAACTTTGCTGGGTCATGAATTGTTGAACGCCTTTCAGGACCAAGTCTTAAAAAAATATGAAATAGACTGAAATGGCTTACATTCTGTGAAAGAAGAGAAATGTAAAAGGGTACCAAGAAAAAACACTGAGAAATGTAACCTATTATAAAAAAAGAAAAAAAAGAAAGGTGATACAAACATTTGTACATGCAGCTTTGTTTCTGTCACTTGAAATGGTTCTTGGACTTGCCACGTCCACCCCAGTTTTAGCAAACAAAACAATCTCTTTTTCTGTTTTAAATCTGACAAACAAAAACCACAAGTCTGAAAGGCAGTGGTGTACTAGGGATGAAACAGAACAAAAGAGGGATTGAATACAATTCTTAAAAATTGCTCATGCCTCCACTTTCACTCCTTTGAGAAAAATATTACTCTTTAGTTTGACTTCTCAACGCTTCTCCCATGCTGGGTCAAAATATAACTGGGACTGGTAGAGAGAACTGTTGTAAAGAAAAAAATCAGAGAACAATATCCTTTAAAACACAGGCCAGACCAGTATCTTGTCTAATACCTGTCACTCTGCCTTGGCTATTAGAGGTTATTTATTATGTTCACACTTCCTGGAACATTCATGAATTATTTGTAGTGAGGGGAGACGGTTCCTAAACACACTGCTGTTAATCAGATGTTTTATTTCTCTCTCTCATGAAAACAAACCCGAGCAGTCACCCAAACAGAGCATCTGCTTGAATCTTGTGGCGTTCTCTTTCCAGCCACGAGATGGCAAACTAGCTTTTAGCATGCATTTAAACCCCAGCACCTCTGGGTTTAGGTATCTTGGCAAAACGCATGCACAAAGGCTGCCTGTATGCTCTTTACTATCTTATCTTAGCAGCAGTGGTTTTTAGAGAGCTCAGGGCACTCGATCCGAGTGCTGTGAATGCCTGCTATAGCAGAGAGGGAGAAAAGGAAAGAGATCTATGTACGTCTCTGCTGTGGACATTTTTGTTTTGCAGGCTTTATAGGTACTCACGAGAAAGGGCACTCAAATGCTGATGCTGAAGGCCAAGCTGCTGCGGAAATATTTCAGCTGGCTTTTACCCAGCTTGTAGCACTGCCTCAGACCCCTGCAGATTAGCATGTCTGGCCACATGAGTATTCACCTAGCTTCTCAGAGGGCTTTTTCAACCTGTACTGAAACTCTAGATATGATAGCCATACCTATAAAGGTATTTTATCTTACTCTAAGCTGGCACAGATGATAGTCAGTGCAGCGGAAGCAGTCCCCCCTGCTTGTTCTACTCTATGAAAACATGTTTTCAGTTTTATTCTTTTTATCCCTGCACAATAAGCCCCACTTCTTCCTCTTACCATCAGAAAACAGCCCCCAATCCCCTCTGCAATTGCTGAAGTGCTACATCGTGATCCACTCTGCTTCTTGCCCCACAAGTCTCAGAGCTCACCAAATTGTGATCACATTTTTATACATTGCAAATCCGCATTTCCCAGTGTTTCACCATCATTTTTTTAAACACTATTCAGTTCTTCCTAAGGATGATGTGCAACAAGCTGCTCATTACAGCAGGACAAATCAGTAGTCCCTGAAGGCTTACACTGATTTAATGAAGTCGGAATTGACTCAGTGCCATTGTAATTAGTGAACATGTAAAAACTCAACAGGGGCAAACTGCTCACAGTAATGTGAACAGCATATTACACAAAAACAAGCTATATTTCAAATCTCTTTTATAGAAGTAATTGAATTTAGAGATCCAATTTTATGAAGAAAACATATTTAAGTCGAATATATGCCTTATTATATAACTGAAATTAAGATTTCTTCTGCTGCACTTATGTCAGCAAATTTTTGGCCTCTCTAATCCCATGCCAGGAGTTAAGAACAGACTGCAAGCTTTTAAAAAAGCAAGCATGTTTTGTGAGCTGTTTGCAATTGAGGGGGAAAAAAAAAAAAAAAAAAAGAAAAAAAAAAAAAGAAACAAACACAAAGTGAGAGGCAACCCTGTGTTTGAACCTGCAGCTGAACGCTTGGACCTGCCTTTGATCAATCAGACCCAGCAGTTCAAAGGCAGGCAGAAATCTGTTAAAAAGATATTATCTGTTGCCACCAGGTGGCACCGAGCTGTGCCTCTTCCACATGACCAAGCGTCCTGTCCCCATCTCCCCGAAGCTGAAAGGTTCACCCTCGCAATTTCCTCTCCATCCTCGGATTTAATGGGGGGAAAAAATCACTCCAGTTGAAGACACCATCCTAAAACAAGTCCAGGTTGTCAGAGCTGTACGCGCAAAAAGGGACGTTTGGAGCATTTTGCAGAGTCCTGTAGGATGGTGTGCCACTACATAATGAAACAATTATCAAATATATAAAACAAAGGAGTTCTGTTAAAGGAAATAAAAACAAGGAAAGTATGTCAAAGGAAAATTAACCCTACACTCTAGGTGCTTCTTGTGAAAGAAAAAATCCTCTCCACTTAAATCCATGACTTGCTGTCCTTCAAATTCAATGAAGCAGCCCCTATCTTTCTAATTGATGTTGAAAACAAATGGAATTCAGAGGGAAATGGGATTTTGTTTTTATGAACCATTATAGAGTTACCACATAAGAACTAATAAGAAAGAAAACTCTAGTTACCAGCGTGAGACAAGGCAGCATCCTGGCTTTGAGATTTCCCTATATTTTTTCCACAAACTGACTCACAGAAGAATTCAAGAACAGAATTTAAGAAACTTGATCACATGTTCAGCAAAACTGAAGCGTGTAATTTAACAGTTACACCAAGGAATTATTTCCACAGTCAGAGCTGTGTTTGGTACGGAGAGCCCCAGCGAAGCTGCCGGATGGACAAGTGTCCTCCATGCTACTCCAGGTCCCCCCAGCAGATGCACCTCACAGAGGAACACTGGACTTAAGGGGGGGCATTTAAGAAAAGATGAGTGCTGCTACAACTTCAGGATTCACAGGGACAAACATCCAGAATCTGTAAATACCGTGACACTCAAACATTGCCACTGCACTTACAGACCCCCAGGTATAAATATTCAGCAACTCATATACTCATCCCAGTATACTCATCCCAGTCTTCTGTTCTTTTCACATTTTTTGCCTTCCAGCCACAGGAGTTCCCCACAAATTTTGTGTCTTCAGACACTAAAATGGCATAAATACAGAAAATTACATATAGATAGAATTACAGACCAGCCATTAAATTCTCCAAAACCATTCACTGCAGAAGTTCTGCTGATATTTACAGTGCAGATAACAAAATACCATTTTTATTATACTTTGCTACACATATTTAATTTTATTATAAGTCACTATGAATTTTCCTATGAATTTCAACAAGGACTTAACCGATTTACTGCTGAGCACTGTAATTAAATATATTCCCCATACTGTACATCTGATCTCGCATCCATGGGTGGCAAATTCAAAGGAACTCTATCGAAATCACCCTGGTGCCTTCTAGAAATCACCCTAACACTTCCTAGTGTAATTTAGGATTAAATTTGTTCACTTACACTTAAGGAGGTGGCAACCCAGCACACACACAGTCAAACCAGTCAGTCGCCTCTGCCTGTGAGTGGATTATTTGGGCTGTCAAAATTATTCCACAGGTGATGCAGCTCTGCTACATCTAAAGCCACCAGAGGATGAGAGGAAGGGCAGGCAGCTGCCTTTGTTCAAAGCTGTGTCCCCACCTCAAGCTCTGCAGGAGGCCAGGGAGCTCAGACACTCTCCAGAGGCCTCACACGAACAGACCTCTTCAAAGACAATGTGGACACCACGTAAATGTGTGTGAGGGAAGGAAGGGGATGAATGATCCAGTCCCTTTAACCCCCACTGTAATTCCTCTTGGATATGCTGCTTCTGAACCCCAGCTGCTTCTGCTGGTGGGATTGCCCCGACCCAAGCACACTGGAGACTTCAGCACCAGGGGCAGCTTTATCAGCAGCTACCTGAGTCTAACAGGTGGGTGTTGCTTGAAGTTTTGCCTTTAGTTGCATGGCTTCCTCACCCTCCACCACCCCAGTCTCCCAGGTAACAGAGAACTGGTCAGATTTGGCCTCCCAGGGCAGTACAGAGTTAGCACTGAGTTGCTTGGCAGAAGGAAAACCCCAAATGGGGATTGCCTGCTATTTGTTTGCCATACAGTACTACAAATAATGACGAAACCCTCATGCCGCAGACCCAGATTAATAATAAGCTGATAAAAAACCTTCGTAAATCATCACTAATTACCTGGTTTGGTTAGTAACTTAGGTACAGCAAAATCATACAAAATGCTGGTCTTTGCAAAGACCACAGCTGACATAGATACACACATTTCTCCTCAGCTCTCGATGCTTTAATATCTGTGATGAATGTCTCCTCAGCATCATGGTGTCCAGATCAAACTCAGACTCCCAAGGTTGTCCTGGCCTTGCACACAGCCAGCACATTGCCTGACTCCAAGTCAGATAACAAAGGCCTGAGCCCTAGCAGGTGCAAACTGACACAGGGTCCTGACATACATGGGTGCACCTCAACACATAATCTTGACTGGAAATTTTGGATACGGGTTTGCAAAAACAACCCAGGTACAATCAGAATTGATACACAAAGGTAAATCTGACATGAGGACGGCATCAAGTCCATTATGTTCAGTTTCTTAAAACAAGCATATCAACTTACATGAATGTTCAAACACTCTCTTGCTTTTGATGTAGCTATTCTAGACCATGTCCTGTTGTAATCTTCAGATGAAATGCTTCTAATCCCTCTGAAAACTTAAATACAGAACAAGGGAGGAGTTACTGGGAATTACAGAATTGTAACACAGAGTCTCAGGTATAACTTTCACAAAAGAACTTGCTCAAATAAGCTCATTTAAAACTCTTACAGTACTTATGGGTGACAAATGACAGAAAGAAGTAGGTGAACAAAGCTCCAACGAGCGCAAGAAACTTTCACAAGAAACTGGTATGTCTGCTCATTGCTGCTGCTAAAAGCAAGGATTCTTTTACCATTCTGTCCTCTCCTTCTATGCCAATGAAAATAAAATGTTGCTTAAAATTGTTTAAAAAGCAAATCTTATGAAGGGAAGAAATATTTTTGCCATTAGGTAGAGTATTGTAAAATCTACTTGGCATTTTTGCCTGGGTTTTCTCTCTTAGTTTCGAGGTTGCTACACAAACACTGAAAATAAGTGAAGCAAAGTGCCTATTTAACTGTGATTCCTTCATGGCTCTTCACGTTGCTGGGTGGGCTATTCACACTGCAAGCCTTGTTCCTGCCTTGGTTAGACTATCCCTGCTTCATCTTCTTCTAAACCAAGTGAGAGAAGTTGCAGCCTATGTAAGGTAAGGCCAAACAGGAACCTTTGGTTTCCTGGCAGCTTTAGAGAGTCCGAGCCAGCGCTGCCGTAACCCCACCTTCTGCTGTGCTTTTGTCTGCACATTTCTGTCCCTCCCCAGGGCTCATCTGATCCTGCTGTGAACTGAGAGGGAAACCATCAAAAACTGAGGGAAAATAAAACACAAAAAAGGATCCTTTTTCGCCCAGTTTGGCTTCCTGAGCTGGGACCCTGCAGGGTCAGGCAGGCCCCAGGGCTGCGGGTCAGGGAGGAGGCAGGACCACAGCCATTTTAGAGAGGGTGAGAGTCCCATGGAGTGTCATCCTTTAAACAGAAAGTCTCGGGGTCCCCTAGAAGCTGACGTGATCTAACTGTCCAGGATGAGCCTCTTCCTTCGCCGGGCTGTGGGACAGCCCAGGGCAGCAAGCAGGCTGGGATGGTGGGGCTGGTCGAAGGCCCCATCACCATAAAATTAACAGCTGCCAAGAACATCGAAAGCCAGCACTGACCACTTCACCGAACCCCATCTTGGGGCACTTCTTTTGAAACAATTCGGAATGCTGAAGGTTATTTAGCACGGTATTTTCGTGGGAAGGAGGAAAATAAAAAAATTGCATCCCCTTCGCTGGCCTCCACCAAAAACCTGGCAAACTTGCCCCAGACTCTTGTCTACTCCCAGCTAGCCAGCTTTGTCTGACTTGGCGCCCTCCTAAAGCTCTGCATTATCTCATTCTTATTGCTCCTGCTTCTATAAAAATAGTTGACTGGGGGGGCAGACTAAATTGTAAACAAAACATACTGGACCGATGTAATTTTATACATAACAAAACATTGAGTCACCCACTGTCTGAACTGTGAAATCCCCCGTGATCCCACTACTGTCTATTATTTTTCAGGAAGTACCAATGAAAGTGAGAGGAAGACACCAGTTATGAAAAAAACATGGAGCCTTGCACTCAGTGATCAACATTATTTTTGTCTCTTTGATATCCTTCCAACCTCCCTTGCCATGGTACTCCTGTAAAATGTCAAAAACTGCTTGCCAGAGGCCTTTTGCTTTTAGCAATATTTAAAGCTGTGCCCATAAAAGGAAACAATTCCATTACAGATTTCAATTTCCTTCCATTCCACGCTTGGAATTCGTGATGAAACCAGGGGAAGTTGTACCTGAGCATTGAAGGCACAGCTAGATAAAAAGTATTGTGAAGACAAACAAGCTATTTATTTGGGGTTTGTATGCATTCTGATCCTGCACCTTCTGACACAGAGCAAAAATTACACAATGACATTCTGTTTTCACCAAAGTGAATTAGAATTTAACTTTAGCAGGGCCAAGATTTTATCCTTAACGTCCCAGACACCTCCACATCGCTTGGGTCTGGAAATAGAATGAGTTAAGAATCCACTGCACTAGTATTACAGGGGCTGAGCACTTCGTGTCCTGCAGACAACTGTCAGCAGGCCAAATGCTGCCAAATTCTGGAGGGAGGCAAAGGCAACTGAACTGAGAAACAGAATCTGGCTCCCTCTGCTAGTTTGGAAGTTAGCTTCAAAATATTTCAACAGTGATGCCATGTACAACCCTAGAAGTACAAAACGAAATACATCATGAAAATGACCTAGTTTTTTCTATATATATATTTATATATTGAATTCACTGGTTTCCTTATGCTATTTATTAATATAATAAATGACCTTAAAATATGTATTGCCTGAAATAAATGTCATTGATTAGGTCAAATAAAAATATCACTTGGCCCAACAATGACAAATTTCCTGGCTGTGCTCCTGTAGGCCAAGAACTTGTTTCATTTAGGAACAAGAGTTACTGGCAGAAGCTGGGAAGGAAACTGCTTGCCAAATGTCTCCATAGGAAATTAAATAATTGAAAATATTCACTAACAGGAAAAAGAAAATAATTGCTAACTTTAGGGTACAGACCCAAAACATCCTGGATTTACGTTGCTCTTTCTGAAATAGTGGCAGTGAAATCACAACATTCATTGTAATTTGCTACCTGGCAATACCAGGAGAAGACCCTTGAGCTGGCTGGTGAAACTTCAGAGAAGAAATCCAGTCCTGCTCAACAGGAGGGAGTTCTGCAAAGGAACAGGGGTTCTTTTAAATCATTTTTCATCCGGTTCCTACACTGTATATTGGGAATCTGTTCAGTGGAAAACGGTGCTGACTTTGTAACAGAGCAGGAATTTGCTCTCCTTCCCCCTCTCTAGTAGTCATCTTGGCAAAAACTACTCGTATTTGGAGAGAGGTAGGGTTGATTCCCATTTACATTCAATATATTTCCCCCCAGCAGAATATAACAAGAACATGGGAAAGGAACTTGGAGAGGCCACTGACCTGTGGTTATGGTGGCCTGAGAGCACAGCTTGCCTGCTTTCAGAATGATGGGAACTTCTTTTAGATCAGCCTCTTGACACTTTTCTGCCCCTACAGGCCATCCATTCTGGTGGCTGAGCACTGTAAAACAGAAGCACTGGGTTTGGTCAGCCTAAAACTGTGCTGAAAGTGTGTCACCAGCATCCTTTACAACCCCTGGAGAAGAGCTTGCCCCACTGTGTTGAGAAGCACCGTGCCCCTGCTATGGGAACCAACAAGGATCGGGATTCCTGGCTGAAGGGCTCCTCTGAGGGCAGAGCAGGAAGGAATGGCAGAAAGAGGTGTTTCTGGAGGCGGAGAACTTTTAGGGACTTTCCTTTGGGAAAGAAGGTTTTTTCCTTCATTCCAGAAATATCTGAGCAGGGAAGGAGAAAGAGACTTGAATTAAGGTTTCTGGCTGCTTTCACTGAATGGTTTGAATAGACAGTTTTGTTTTCTGTTTGTTTCCTTGAAATAAAGCCAGTATTTGTTGAGTGGCTGCACTGGAGGGTCGAGAAACCAGCTGGTGTGTCACAGCAAATGTATCAGTGCTTCCCGTCCCCCTGTTCCCTCTCAGCTGTGCTCACCAGAGCCCACGGATTTTGCTGATCTCATTCACCACCATGTCGTTTGTAAGCTCAGGTACCTGAACTCAGGCCATACATGGTTTCTTTCAAAACACTACTTCATTAAAATTGCATCACCATTCAAATTCACTTGTTTAATAGGTTCTAGAACTTTTTTAAGAGTTTTACAAATTCTGAGCATTTATTTATGAATAATAACAAAACAAAACAAACAAACAAACAACAACAACAACAAAAGAGAGACAATGCTACCTTCTGGGTGCAGGCTTTTTCTGACACATGGCAAAACATTTGCCTATACAAAGATATATATATATATATATTTTTTTTTTTTTTTGGCATTTCTGCTGCATCCACAGGTGCTGCGTTTTTTGGTAGTGGATTTGAAAGGATAAACATCACCTTAAGAAACATGAACACACACATGACTTTCTAATGCATGAACTATCAAAGCCCTGATTTCATACATAATTAGTAAAATTACGTGACCTTGTTTTGTTAAACTGGTTGCTTTGTGGCCAGAACAATGATAGTAGCCTTTTAATTTTACTATTTTGAAAAAGGAAAGGAAAGGAAAGGAAAGGAAAGGAAAGGAAAGGAAAGGAAAGGAAAGGAAAGGAAAGGAAAGGAAAGGAAAGGAAAGGAAAGGAAAGGAAAGGAAAGGAAAAGGAAAGGAAAGGAAAGGAAAGGAAAGGAAAGGAAAGGAAAGGAAAGGAAAGGAAAGGAAAGGAAAGGAAAGGAGGAAAGGAAAGGAAAGGAAAAGGAAAGGAAAGGAAAGGAAAGGAAAGGAAAGGAAAGGAAAGGAAAAGAAAGAAAAGAAAAGAAAAGAAAAGAAAAGAAAAGAAAAGAAAAGAAAAGAAAAGAAAAGAAAAGAAAAGAAAAGAAAAGAAAAGAAAAGAAAAGAAAAGAAAAGAAAAGAAAAGAAAAGAAAAGGAGATAATCTTCTTGCTTCTTTCAATTTTTCCTTCATTCTTCTATAAATCCCTGCAGGCGGCCATAAATGATACATGACTTTGCGCCATTTGTTTTACTCATAATCAATATGAAGTTGTCTGGAAAAATCATGCATACACCTGGGGGACATATTCAGTTATGAGAGCAGAATATAATATTATTCAAAGTGATGGCAGGCAGTGGGGCTAGAAATAAGGACATAAAGAAGGGCAAAGACTGCTCCACAAAAAATCTGGATTATTTTTTGTCTTAAAAAAAAGGGGGGAGGGGGACAGTAAATCTGAAACAGAGAGGCCCACGTGGCAGAATGAAACAACACTTTAAATTAGCACTGATCTTAAGACTCATCCCAACCCTCTTGATCAAGATTGGCAACATGATAACCTTACTTTAAAGTAAAGTTATCAGCTTCTTTAAAGCATTTTTCTGAAGCGCAGAGAACTGGGTGGGTACAAACCTTTTGAGCAGCTGACTTACATGAGTTAAAATAGCTTAAATTCGAAAGATCAAAGGAACGAGGTAGGCTGGTCTATCTTAAAATTAGCATTAATAACAGCTCCAATAACAGCCCTTCACTTCATCATCTGGTTTCATCAGAGTTAAGACACTGCCAAATGAGCCAGTGGTCAACAAATGCAGAAGTGAAAAGAAATTTTCCTGTGTGCAGAAAGGACTGGCCAGCAGATCCTGTTAGCCCAAGCTCTGGAGTCAACCCAGAGTTTGTAGTTTAAAATTCACAGCTACTACACAAAGCACATTTTAACATTTTCTTACAGAGGAATGTAAAACTCCATCTTTTTCCTCACCTGGGTAGCAAGTAAAACGTTACTTATTGATAACTTTACTTCACATTTCTCAAGGTTGTCAGGGAGGTCTATGTGTGGCCTCCCACTGTAGTGATCCACTGCATGAAGGGGAAACATCCAGATGCTGTGTAGCTTTAAGGTACACTGACTTTATTGCTAGACACTAAAGGAACTCTAGACACTAGAGATCATTGCTGTTTGCCCTATATATATTGTATTTTTAAATGTCTATTGGGAGTATTTATATGGTTTCCCAATATGCCCATTTTTTTCTACCCAGAGAAATCTGTCCTGGCAAAAACTCTTAATATTTCTATATTTGACGAAGACCTTTGGACATTTAATGGCCAGGTTAGAACAACAGCTCAACAGTTCCAACCAGCCTGTTGTATTTCAGCCCTATTTTGATGGCAAAAGCACTGAAAGAGCAGAATGCAGCAAGACCTACCTGCTGTAGATGTCCCTTCTTCTTGTCTTGGAGACAGGCACAGCAACACCGCCCAGGTGACCTATCAGTTATCTTCCTCATTCCCTTCTTTCTGATTTTCCAGGAATTCACACACCCTTCTGAGCTTCTAGTTAACAGCATGCCCATATGGGCATTGCCATAGCAATCTGATTGTTAACTTCACCTCTACAAGAAGGGCTGAATCTGCTCCCTCTTGCCCCTTTCTGGCCGTGTAGTGCCATCATCCACCTCATACTGGGAATGCTTTCTTCCCTGCATGATCACACACTTTTCCTCCTTCTTACACAGTTTTCTGCCAACTTGGTGAGCTAAACTGGCTCATCAGGAGGTTGGACAAGCACAAGAGCTGGCAAAAGTGAAGCGGTAGGTCTGACCTTTCCTCCATGGCGAAGAGCTGTTAGGTTGACACCATCCACCTCATACAGCAACAGCCTAAATGCTTTGAATTGCTACAGGATTGAACCAAGAACTGAATGCTGACCTCAGCTGGGCTCCTGCCACCCTCTGCAAGTCACTTCATCCAGCATTATTTTGAGGTGCTGAACGAACAGGCACAAAGCAGCCAGCAGTGAATAAACACACGTTTGCAGTCAGCAAGATGAACACTGACATGCAAACCAGACTCCTACCATATTTCTGCAAGCTGCTGCAATAGCAGAATACAGGAGAAACAGTGTGTGACCCTTCTTTATGCACCAGCAAGGAGGAATACAGCATGTACAGTGTATTTGAGTGCTGCACCATGCACAGCAGCAGCTTTTGTATGATACAAACAAATAATAGCGTTAAGTCTTGATCCAGCTCTGCAAGTGGTCTGCATATTTTCAGGACTGAGTCTAGCTACTAGATAAGAAAATAAATACATAAATTATATTGCAAAGGAATTGCCTACAAAGCGATGTTTGAAAGGAACATTATTTATATTGCAAGGCTGAGCACTCAGAAATTAGGAAACGCCAGATTTATGGCTTCTTGTGCAATCTTCATGGTTAGGCTACTTAGAAAGGCCAGCTTCCTTAGAATTTGAGATTTTTTTTTTAGCATAAACTAACTTGTACCTATATACAAAAGCAATTTTAACCTTTCTATCCAATCCATTTGAAGCCAACTGTCTTTGGAAAAAAACAGTCTTTTTTTGAAGATAAGGCTTATGTGAACCTAGTTTGGAATAATTATTCCATTTCTGGCCCTTTTTCCTGCTATACCGTAATGTAGTGTCCAGACCATCTGCTTATTTGTGTCTTTTCTAATGTGCCTAAGCTATTTTGCCTGCATCTGACCTCTTCGAAATGCTAGCACACAAGACACTCATGCTGCATTATGGCTGGGACTCACGGTGGTTTTACAGGCTCAAAATCCCACCCACCCTCAGCACGTCAGCGTGGTCACAGGGGTTTTTCTTTTCCCACTGGGACCTGCTGCCCTCCGAGCAGCCTGAACTCCTAACACGAGCTGCTGGAGCTATCAGGCTCTGCAAGCACAGTGCCAAGGGAGAAGAGGCAATGACCTGCCAGAAGAAGAAGAGCACCCATTTCTCAGCTAGAAGTGCTCACATTGCTCCTGCTCACCAGGAAACGCTGTACAAACCCTTAAAAACATGATCCTCCACAGCTGCAGCTGTACATCTGCCTGGGGTCCTTACTGTTCTGAATCGTCGTCTTCTTCAGAAGTCAGCGTCACTGTGTGAAGTCATGTTTAAATCCTAATTGTTCAGTTCCCTCCTTCTCCTTGTCCAGCAATATCCTTACCTCACTAGCACAAATATTCTTGAAGACAGCCATGGCCATTCTACAAATACCTGCCCTGATGTATGGGAAAACATTTTCACAGTAAACAACAGTCAGGCTGGCACTGCTCAGCAGTTGTCCTCCCAAGGACTGCAAGCTTTTGGGACAATCAGGACTACCTTACCTACCAGCAGCACCTCCGACACAAAAACCTGGAGCTCAGCTTGGGCTGTTCAGCAGAGCTTTTACCAGATCCTGCAGACAGGCTCCGTAGCCCACCCCTGGTGAGGCTCGTACTGGCAGATGCAGCTGGTACCTGGGTTATGCCTACGCTGCAGTAAAGCTAAAGCAATGACTCCAGTGTGGACAAACCCCAATTCCAAATGAGAACGCTTGCAACCTAAATAATGTGAAATAATCTACTATTAGAGAAGGCTTTTGTGCACAAATTCCCTAGGAACTTTTGAAAAAGATATTGTCATAAGTGAAAATAAAAACCTCCTCAGGTCTCTGGCACGGTAGACAAGGAGCAGCTGAGCTGCAGGAATAGCTGCTACCAGCAAAAGGGAGGAGAAATCTGCTATTTTATTGATACCAGTGTCAGGAGAGGGACGTGTCTGTCTGCTCCTCCTTTTCCCTCTCCATTATCCGTAGAGCTCCAGTCCCACATGGTCTCACTGTGCACTGTGGAAAGTGACTGTTAAGCCAAAACACATGGAAACAGCAAGTTCTGGAGTTAGACTTTGTTAGACAGATGAAGTGGATCCATCCCATAGGGCGGCCTGAACATGCTACGAAATATGCTCTGTGTTAAGTAAGTTGCACTAAAAACTAGTGTTTTAGTGATAACTAATAATAACACAACTGAATATTATTGTGCTCTTCAATCTGCATGTAGAGATTTCTTTTTTTTTCCCAGAGAAATCTTGTGAAAGGATCAAAAATGATTAAACAATAGAAATAAGCTGGCAAGTTGCATATGATGTCACAAATGCTTTGTCTTTAAGAACATGAGACACCTTCCCAGAGAAACTCCTTGAATCCTTGGATTTCTGCTAACTTTTCCAGGAAGTGTTCACTTAAAGGTCTGGCAACAATGCCTGAAACAGGGAAAAAGAGGGTAAATCTCACCTGTACTGCCTTTAAGTACATATTGCCTTTCTTTTTCCTTTTCTTTTTTTTTTCTTTTCTCTGTTTTTTTTTTCTTTTTTTTTTTCTTTTTGTTTTTTTTTTTTTTTCCTTTTTCTTTCTTTTCTCTCTCTCTCTCTCTCTTTTTCTCTCTCTTTTTTTTTTTTTTTTTTTTTTTTTTTTTTTAAAGAAGTATCTCTAATGCACTGAAGTTCTTTGGTGCATAAAAATATCAGGGACAAAAAAATACGGTATTAAATGTAACTACAACAGAACAGCAAATACATTTTCTATGGTGACCCCTGAGCCAAGCTAAACCCCTGCTTCGTGATGTGAAACTACCCAGAACCACTGCGATTTTTGCACAAGGGAATGAACTGTGATTTGGACTCTGCTCAGATTCTTATCACATTTCCTGTAGTTTACAGTGAAATTTGAGAATAAGCAAGACCTACTGGAGCGGAGTCGTGTACAGTGAAATCTGTTTAAACAACATTGGTTCAGCATAATGATTTTGAGTAATACCAATGAAAAACAAAGACAGCAGTCTTTAAAGAAAACACGCTGTGACTTCCACAGACAGAGATTTTGTTTCATTTGCTGGAAACCTGGGTGTGAGAAGCTGAACGCAACCGAAACAGGGGAAACCCAGAGCTCGGCTGGAAAATATTTCAGTCAGTCAGTTCTGGAGAGCTCGGGAAGGGGCTCGGGAGTGGGGTGTGGGACGCAGCTGCCTCCCCACACCATCTCCCTGGGCTCTGCTCTTCTCTTCAGGTTTTGGCCAAGCCCGAGCCCAGCCGTGGTGGGACTGGGTTTGAAGAAGTCCCATGTAATGTCTGTGACCCATCAAGAGGTGAATCAACTGGTGTCTCCACAGCAAGGCCTCCTGAGGTGGCCTCGCTGAGGTAACCTGCCTCAGGGCGCCATGTTGTGCTGCCAGGGGGATTGGGCGGTCATGGCCGCCCTGTTTCCTTGTGACCGCACCCTGCAGGGTCTCTGTCTCCCAGGCGGGTCATTCCTGCTCCTATCCCCTGTTGTGGAGGCACCTCAACCTTCATCTCCTGTCCCCCCTTGTCTGCCACGCTGGGGCAGTCGTGGCCCTGCAGCTCTCCACAGCCAGCTCTACCTCGTCTTCTCCACATGCCCGTCTCCCTCGCTGCCTCCTCGCACCCAGCTCCTACCTCAGCTCTTACCACCTCGATCTGTCATCCCCATCCTCTCCGTGCCCTCAGGTGCCCATTTCTTTGCCCAGACTTTGCCCAGTTTTCCCCATGTGATGCCATAGCAGAGGGACTCTCGCTCTTTTGCAGTTCCTTATGTTCACACACACCATTATCAGAGCTTGATGAAGATATATATGAATTTACATCTTCATCAATAAGGCAAATTAAGCACGCTGCAGACTGCACGGGCTCTCCAGGTCCAGGCATGCCCAAAAGCAGATACTCAAACAGAGCTTGCTGCATGAAGGGCACATTATGGCTCCTGTTAGGAAGCCAGAATGAGCACTTGTCCTTTCCTGTCTATTTTGCCCTTAAAATAGGAAGATTTCTACGTGTGTGAAAGCAGGTGATCTCACGTCAGAGGATCTTTTTTCCAAACATGGGCTATTCTGCTCATGGTCCCCAGCACTCTGGCAGCCTGGCTCCTCATTTGGCTGATTCATCCCACAGCTGCACCAAGAGCCAGCATCCAGACCCGAGGAACCTGGCACCGCTCCTGCTGTAGGGACACATAAATTAAAGATTGCACCATAAAGGCAGCATTTTCTGCCTTCTTCAGCTCTGGATCTACCCAAGTACACACGCCTGTGTTTACACTGACGGTGACTGGAAATAAATGTTATCCTGGTTCCTGTTAGTTACTGTTTCAAAATGTTGTTGGATTTTTTTATTATTATTTTTTAACTATGGAAATAAGTACCAAAAACATTTGAGTGTGTATGGATATGTGTACCCACGTATACAAACAAACACGTGCACATTGTACTCCAAGCACCAGCTGTGGCTTAAAAATGTATGTGCTTCTTATAAATCTAATAGATATTTCTGTTTTGTTTTAAATTCCTTCACCGACTGGAAAAAAATAACCCAACTTCTTCATACTGGCTGCAGGTTGCAGCATTGGAGAACATTCCTCTGTACCTCAAGGTCAAAGCTCATTAACCGACAGCTGTGATTTCCCTCTTCAGGATCAGCTAAACCACGCGTTTTAGGGTACAAATCAGAAAATTAGGGCAGTACCAGGTTGCCAGTTTGAATAGTTAAGACATTCCAAAATGTGTTGCACTGTTAAATGGAAAATAAAGGACACCACAGATGCTTCTAATAATTCCAGTTTCAAGTCAGTTTTCCCTCCTTTGTCTTGAAGAGCTTTTGATGTGTAGTCACAATATTGTCTCTCTCTCTCTGTTTTTAATAATTTTATATTACCTCAGCAATATAACTGTCCTGAAATATACTGAACTTTAATCTTTGAGAGATCAAACAGGAAGAAATATGATGGGATAGAGAGTGACTGACTTGGGGGCAATATTCTCTCCTCCTATAAAAGAAAGCCCACAGCAAGATAAAAATTGCTTCTCAGATTCCACAAACATCACATCTTTAAGAGAGGCTTTCAGGCCCACAGAGAGAGGCCCACAGACTTGGGGCCACAAAAAAAAACATAGCCATTGAAGATGCAGCCAAAAGAAAGCATGCTCTCCCAGAACTCGAGGATGTGGTTTGTGTGACTACATGCTTTAAGATTGGTCCCAGCATCCTCAGACCTCCTCGGTTTAGCATTGCTCTGCAAGGCGAACAGCTGAGAATCGTTTGGCTGCTATCGTTCCACTGGAATAAATGCTGTGTCTCAAGCAAAAGAAATATCTGGGACAAAGGTATGAGTTTACATACCGCAAAGACATTGTGATGTCTGGGGAGGGGAATGTAAGACAGCATCAGTACACAGAGATGATGGGGCATAAAGGAGGTGCTCCGAGGTGCTGTTTCAAAACACAGCTAGTGCTTCCTCACCGAAAGACGTTTGTTCTCCATTAGCTCAACCCAGACAGAAGCCCTGCTTCCTTGGTTTTCTGCTGAGGTTCTCCAGCAAAACCAGAGATGGTGAAATTCAGCTTTGGATGCCTTGTCACTCCATTCCCTAACCACACAATGATGATTAATTCATATTCAAAAAATACACTGGTTAAAAAATTTTGAAATACAGTAAAGATGTTTTTTTTTCTTTAAAAAAAAAAAAAAAGACTATTTTTGGTTTATTGTAGCATCTTGGAACTAAAGCCAATTTAAACTTTTTTGAACAAATGTGTTAATGTCTCTTCTGGCTGGCTTGGGAACCTGCTTAATGGCAAACTGTGCATGCATCAAAACTGTTTACAAACTTGTGCTGCAAGATTGAATTTCTCACAGGTACAGCCTGAAGCTCCAGGGCTTCATCAAGTTCATTAAAATTCCTAAGGACTCTCTAGATGGTAAAAAGACTGATTCAGACACCACTAAGCTCAACGCAAAGACTCCCAGGGTTGGTGTTTTATGTCAAGCCATATGGAACAAGAAGCTTTTTATTCCACAAGTGGCATTCCTATGACATTACCATCTTTGTCACAGATAGGAGGCTCTGTCTCATTACCTGCAGCTCTCTCACCTTCATGAATGTCTAATTAATCTGTATAATTTACAAACAGTTATTCTATCATATGTCTGCATGCGGATGATACAGTCATAGCTACCTTAGTGTACGTAATATCCAGTGTGACAGAGTGCAAGGGCAGAGGGTGGCTAGGCCTCCATCCTCTTCCCACCAGCACTACCTGGTGTCGCCTGAGAGCCACCTTGAGCAGCTTGGCCAAACGGTATGAAACAACAGAAGGTTGGTATGGTCAAATGCCTCCATTTTGTGACGAGGCAATAACAGTGGTCAGGTGTACTGAAAAGAGTGAATCCTGCCCACGAGCCAAATGCTGTCTGATAAATACCCTAACTAGATCCAACAGATACTGAAGGCACTCATTTCATAGTCAGGTCCGTAGGGAACAGCATGTGTTTGTACTTGAGATACTTCTTGTACTGCCTGCCGTACTGTCAGGAGTGTTTTGAGTTAGGTGGACACTTAAAAGTTCTCCTGGTGAATGTAGGTTACAGAACAATATGGGAACAACAAGCAAATGTAACAGGGTATTTCCAGGCCTGCAACTTTCTTGGCTACCCTTATTCATGCAAAGCAAATAATAGATTCCTTTTTGACAATTTCTCATGCTCTGGATAAACATGTACTGCTATTGCTGAGTTTTCCAGCTCCAATTTCCACACAAGTGCTTCTCTGCTTTACCTTCTGCTTTCAATCCAGAGAATGCAGAAACCCACTGTAATCACTCCTTTGTGGGACCAAAGGATACAAATCTTCACTTCAGTCTCTGTATTTTGGTCTTTAAACCAGCAAATATTTATTCTCTTTTAATGAAATATAAGCTTACCTGGAGAGGATGAGATTGTCCAGATTGGAGGCTTACTAATCAGTGTTTATTCAGAGTTTTACTT
The DNA here is from genome assembly GCF_964035555.1 of Netta rufina. NCBI lineage: Eukaryota > Metazoa > Chordata > Aves > Anseriformes > Anatidae > Netta > Netta rufina. Next base: position 2,302,392 of record NC_140131.1, read on the forward strand.
CCAAATCTCTAGAGCTTCTCAGTCCGTTATTACATTTCCAACAGCCTTGGCTGTCCGTCTCTTTGAAGGAACAAGGTAAGATGATTCTTGCATTTAGCATGAGGAATCTGGAAAATTCCCTCTTATTTCGTTTGCCATGAAAATACCTTTTATCTGTATATCTGCATTCCCACCTGAGGAGTAATTCTTTCATTTCTGGCAACATCTCTTTTCCACGTTATCTAATTGGTTTTTAGAAGACTTATTTTTCCCCTCTAATCTCCCCCTGATGAATTCCTGCCTCTCTGCTTCAGCATTTGTTCCCTAAGCATCGTTTTTGAGCCAAGACTGTGATTTCAGCCTCACGGTTCACAAACTTCACCCACTGAGAGAGGGAGAGAGAGAAGGGCAGGAAGAGGTCTTCCTAAGAGTTTTCAGGTGTATTGTTCAGTGCTGCTTTCCATCTCCTAACCACGAGTCTATTTAACCTTAAGGATCCAGCTTGCTTTGAAACAAAGGGAAATAAATAAACAAACTAAACTGATCTGTGAGTGAGCTTGCACGAAAGCTCCTTTTTCAACATAGAACCACAAGGTGTGTGAGGGACCACATTAAGTATTAGTCTTGGGTTAGTGCTGTCCTATCCTGATGACTAAAGTTAAGTGTGCAGATTTGCAGCTACAGTTAATGTACATAAGACAGCAATCCCATGGCAGTACGTACAGTATTGATGTGAGCGTGGTTTGACTTAAGTTTCATGCTTGTCATCACAGAATTTAATTTAAATATGGCATTATGTCTCATATGTTCAAATTTGTTCTGATGGGACATACATCACTTGCTATTCCAACTGGCTTGTGAGCTGGTTCCACTGCTGTCTCTTCCAGCCTGACGAAGCAACGAGGGCCTCTTGAAGATATGTTCATTTTCTTCATACATTCATTGAGTGAAGGCTGTTGCTTGACAGTGCTGAGCAAATATTTTGAGACCACTGATCATGGTATCTCTGTATCTTTTTAAACTGTGTTTTTCCATATACTGTGCATTATCCATGGTGCAAAGATTCTTTTTTTCTCTATTGACTTCATTCACAGCATGTTCTTTAATGAAGATTTTCCAACAGCTGCCTACCCTAAAGACCACAAATCTGTTTGGCTGCATATAGCTTCTTCTTTTTTTTTTTTTTTTTTTCCTGAAATTAATTAGTTATGAAGTGGCAGACTAACTCTCATTGGTGAAATTTCAAGCTCTTAATGGTATTGGGTAAGAAACGTCATAATATGACGCTGGTGAAAAAAAATGGCTTCTTCCTTCTCTGTGTGTTTGGTGCCTAGGATGCACAAGAATTGTCTGCACTGATGCAACCACTCAAGCAAGTATGCAGGAGTCCATACAGGAAACAATGGTTCAAGAATGACAATACAGTGACTGTCTACTGAACAAGACACCAAGTGAGTGCTACAAAACTGTGTGTGTAAATGAGTGTGAAAGCAATTCCCTAGCCACTAGTTACTTAACAGCTGCAGCTCAGAGAGAAAACATCTCATCCAGACCTGTAAAACATCTCTGCTCAAAACTAAGTTTTTAGCATCTGAAAGTCTGGTAACCTGATGCAGATATAAAAGTTAGTAAGATGTAATTATTGTCTGAATCTTCAGAATTGAGTTCTACCTAACATGTAACATATTTTCACAACAGATCTAACTTTGATCCACATGGAAGGTGACATCTTTGATGCTTAAAGTATCTCAGAAGTCACAAAAGCCCTTGCTGTTTAATTACTGATTGTTCTTAACCTGTAACTAGTTTCAAGCTTATGCAATGGAGACATTTGGACTCTGGCTGCCGCTGCAATACAACACAACACAACAGCTCACAGGCACCAGGACGTAAAACCTAAGCAAGGAGCTGAAAGGGCAGTGCTCGGTACTGAGCTAAACTGCACCTACGAGAGCACAGCAAAGAGAGCAAAAACTTCTTCTGGGTGCTCTGCAAATACGTGCACAATCAAGTGTTCAGCTAAGCCTGAGTAACCTGTCTGCAACTATTATTTTCAAAACTCTTATGTCTTCTTCAAGGGAGCCTCTCAGCAGACTCCCTACCAGAGCTAGGTGAGCAGATATTAGCTCTCTGTTAAATACTAAGTTTTTCAAATATCTTTTGCCAAGATGGAGGAAATACTGATGTATTTACATTAAAACAATGTTTTAATAAACAGCAGCATAAAATAATCAGTGTTTAATATCTCTGGCATGTGAAATACAAAAATGCACATATCTTAATTATAAAATAGCCTTTGTAATTACATTTTCATGCTTGCCTAATTGAAATGCCCATAATTAATAAAACAATCATCAAGTAATACAGTGATTAAATGCATGCAGTGAAAATAAAGAAAAATATTTGTATAAGGTAGTGGCTGAATATCACCATAATATATTTCAAGAACATCTACATCAGGTTAAAAATAAAAAGAAACAGACCAAGATATAAAATGCAGAGATGTATTTTCACTTCTGCTGTACAAAACACCATCACACTTTTGTGCAAAAGATAAAAATAAAGTCATATTATACAACATTGTCAACTGAGCAAAAGATTGTTTTCATTGTGTACAATAAAAAATACTATTCAGTACAAAAGAGAGTGTGAAAAACCATAATGTACACAGCACTTTTGTAACTCATTAAAGTGGTTTCAAATGAATAATCTAGATTGCTTATACCTGAATGAACTTTAGTAATTACACAAGTGATATTTCTAGGATGAAAATTAACACTAATTCACATTATTAGAATTGATAGACTAAATTGCTATCAATGGATTTGCTGCCTGATGGAATGTGAGTTTCCCTTCTTTGGGGTTACTGGAGTCATAATCACTGAAATTACGTATCGATCTGAAACAATAAATATTCCTGGGAAAACTGATTGTCATATATAAAATTGTGGTTTGGAGCCTTTCCATTAAACAGTTGCATAGCAACAAAAGGATATAAAATTTCCACTTTAACTACGTATAAAAATTATGAAATGTTATCTTTGAATAAGTTGATCCAGGTTCTGAAATTAAAATACTTTAATTTCATTTCCTTTAAGGCAATTTCTTACAACTCCAGCCATCTTTAGCAGCCAATATCGGATGATTTTTGTAGACTGCAAGTCGGTAACTCAAACTATTGTGCTGTCATATAAAAAGACTTTTTTGGTCTGAATCTGAACTCAGACTCCCAACTTAACAAAAGACCAAAATCCTACCTGAAGTAAATTATTCAGCTCTCAGATCACATACTTGAAACATAATCCTTGACTGCAAAATTTACAAATATTTTAACTAGCTATTGGAACTGAAATTGCACACCCAGTAAATCGCCGAATATTTGCATCTCCTAAAAAAGAGACAAATATTAAAATATGTTTTCAGTATAAAAAAGTTTCTGTGATTTAAACCACATCAGATGCTTAAGAAAGCTGTGAAAAAGCATATGATAAAATGTTTTTATTCTAAAAAATCTCCCCCTCCCCTTTTTGAGTTGTCGGTGGCACTTAACGAAACAATGAGTCCATTCACAAAGCTGGGTATTCATACCACAATGATCTTTGTCTGGTTGAGTCTGCCCATCCTGTTAAGCAGTTAAACTTCACAGAAGATACTTGCTGCAATGTCTGTTAAACAACCAGGAGAATCTTTAATAAAATATTTGAATATAAATCTTTTCTACGACATTCTAGTTTGTATTGTAAATAGTTATATTTACAAAGGCCTCGCTTATTTACAATTCAGCTGAAATCATAGATTCGTTAGGTCCATGGATGCTGGAGTCTCCTAAAAGGGAAGACTGCTTAGAGTCTATTTTGTACGGTTTTTGAGTTTTGTTTCCAAAAACTGTTATACCGATCCCTCCCGGATGACTAGGAATTGACATATGAGATAGCAAAGGGATATTTGCTTCCTGGTTGGATCCTGAAGACGGCAAACTAGTGACGTGACCTGTGCTGGTCGACCCGCTGGCACTGCTGGGAGAGCGACTCTTTGGAGGAGGGCAGTGCTGGATCACCCGGGGTGGACCTTGCGGCTGATAGTGGGCAGCTGGGAAAGCAGCATATCCTGGTGGAATCGGGTACCCATTGATCGGAATATATCGTTGGTTTTGAGGTATTGGTGGTCCTATGAACCCGGCAATTTGGCCTTGTGGTATACCTTGGGCTGGAAACATGTAGTTAGGGTACCTAGGATTACTTAGGTTACTCACTGGACTTGCACTGAGGGAAGTTGTTTGCGTGGTGGCGTTCCCACCTGAGGGGGTGGTAGAACTAGTGTGACTTGAAAGGCCCTCCCAGGAGCGCAGCCTGGCATGGATTTCTTTAAATCGTGGCCTCCGAGATGGCAGATCATGCCAGCACTCTGTCATCAGGCTATACATTCTAGGAGGACAGTCTTCAGAGCACGGCAGCAGTTGTCTTTTCCTGATCATCTCGATGACTTCTTGATTACTAAATCCATAATACGGTTGAAGTCCAAAGCTGAATATCTCCCATAAAACGACTCCAAATGACCAAATATCTGAATCAGAAGAGAATTTGCCGTACATAATGGCCTCTGGTGGCATCCAGCGAATTGGCAAGAGAGATTTGTTTTGAACTCTGTAATAATCTGCCGAGTAGATTTCTCTTGAGAGTCCAAGGTCAGAAATTTTCACATGAAGTTGTTCTCCAATTAAAATGTTCCGAGTAGCAAGATCTTTATGGACAAAAAAATGACTTGATAAGTACTCCATCCCTGCTGCAATCTGGACTGCAATATGTAGGAAATCCCCGTGGTCCAGGCTGGATTTTACTGTCCCGTCCTCGTCACTGCTACACCCAACATCTGAATGTGGCGATCGCATGATGAGGAACTCGTGCAGGTCTCCTTGGTTCATGTACTCGAAGAGCATGCAGACAGGTTGTTCCTGGGTCACAACACCTAAGAGGCAAACAATGTTAGGGTGATGGAGCTCGGCCATGAGAGATGCTTCTTGCTGGAACTCTGCCCACTGCTGGGGGTTGTTAAAGTCTTTTAGGGTCTTGATAGCAACAAGTTGAGCATGATCCATGCCTGGAAGGTAGAGATGTCCCTTGTAGATTTTGCCAAAAGCACATTCACCAAGTTCTTCCATGAAGCGCACAGCGGAAAGAGGCAACTCCTTAGCCTTACTCTGGGAAAGAAATGACAGTAAAAAGGTGTTAGAAAAACAGAGCTGAACATGTGTTTTTAAATAAAATATCTTTTCACACAGGAAGTCTGAAAGCCGTGCAAACCTATACGAGAGCTCCTGGGGCTGCACACCCACGTGGCAGGGAACCTGTGAGAGACAGGCACTAACGCAGCAGCCCCAGTTCAGTATCCTAACACCAGTATCCCAACATCTGCACAGTTCAGGGCTGAAAAACGCTTAATCTTACTCTGTACTCTGCTCCAAAACTAAATTTAGAATTACTTTTTACCCTCTGCACAAGATCAGATAAAAGTAGTATGTGTTAGATATAAATATACGCAGGAACCATCAGCATTTCAGCAAAAGCATTTATATACTTGGGCTTGGGCATTTATATACTTGAAACTGAATCTGACTGATTTCAGGAATTGAGTCAATTCACATACTTTAAGTTAAGTGCATGCTGAAGTGCTTTCTGGGCCCGCGCCTGAAGTTTTAGCAGAAACCCTTTTTTTCTTTTAAAGCTATGTTCTTGTAGCCAATTCTTCCTTGACTTTGCTATTAACCCTTCAGTGTACAATAAAGACTCTTTCTGTTCACACTTGACTGAATGTTCAATCTCAAACATGCTGGACAGAGTCAGCTGGAAAAATGAGATACTGGTTGAAGAAGAAAGGCTAAATTTTTTAAAACTCTGTTGCTCTTCACTCTTAGACCATAAAGAACTTGCACTGACATTCAGACACCAACTTCCACACTTGCTGTTAACACCTACACACAAAGCCAGTCATTTAGGATCTTCCATATAGCCATGGGTAGTAATTTAAGACTAATGAGTTCGGGACCTACATTTCATAAAACAGTGTAAACATTAGCATTTGCCTTCCTGAAATATAGCTGCAGCTTTACAGCGACAATAGAGGAAAGCTGACGTATTAGAAAAATCATTAAAAAGTGGCATTTTAGAAGAAATGAATTCTAATTATATTGACCACTTTCAATTTTTAGACAAATACTGCATAAATAATAATAATCATCATCATCATAAAGCCATTTAAGCAGGCAGCCAGTAGACTGTACGGTGATGGCAGGAAATTAGCTATATTGTTGAGGAACAGATGGTTTATATTATACAAATCCTTTAGGCTAAAACTTGTTTAGGTCTGGCATATTGTAAATTATATTTTAGTAATGAAAGTGAAATGACCTCTGTCTGACCTCAGGCAGGGTTTGTCTGTTTGAACCAACATAGTGGAAAACTATGAAAGAAAATGAAGTCATAAAGTTTTGGCAGGAAGGGCTCATTTCAAGTTAAGCGGTTATAAATCTGCTTAGTTTTTGTTTGACAAGTATTTGTCATACATCGGTGTACAAAATGTAAAGAAGTGTAAAATACATATGAGGCAGCACGCCAAAGTAAACCGAGTACAAAGGAAGAGCAGAAAGAGCGAAGCCCACCGCCTCTATCTCTTTATCGGCTCCTTCCATTAGGTGAATGACAGGACAAGCTCGGTTTATTATATTTTTTGAGGGCAATTAAAATCCCTTAAAACTGAAACAGGCTCTTGGATGAAATGCTAACATTTTTATTTGTACGAGCAAACACACATCTACCTCACTTGGAGCTTAAAGCTTTAAGAGTGTTTTTACCCGAAGTTGACATTAATACTGGATACCGTATTTAAAAATAGGATTCTACTTCCTTTCTTTTCAAATTTTGTTTGAAAAGCAATCAAAACATTTGAAACAGGGCGGGTTGGGTTCCCAGTAGGAAAATAGAGAATTAGCATAAATAAAACAGAAAGCTTTTTGCAGCATATGACTTTAAACATCAAAAGAAAACAGTCTGGTCTATATTTGCAAAACACTTTTGAGTAAGTTGCTTCCCTATGTGGTGTGCATAAGGCATCAGTGTGTCGGCAGCCTAGGTGGAAATCGTGACCTGGTTAAAATGATGCTGACATTCCCTTTATCTCCTGTTCAGCTGTGAATTTATCAGACTACCTTAGAAGGGGAACCAAGAAGCAAGTCCAAATTTATCAAAATATTCTATGGTGGTTGGACGCAAGATGTATTTTGACACTTACCAAATTAAATGGTTCTGGTACTATTACCTACATTCTGTTATTAAGCACATGTTTTGTTTTTAAGCATGTATTAAGCATTTTCAGCTGCTCTAAGCTGTACATGGAAGCTGAAATTAAGAACATCAAAGGGAAAACCAAGATAAAGTCACTGGGTTCGTGTGTGTCTTGGGGCTGAGGAGGTAGAATACACCAACGGACCAAGCTCTCTGTCTACCCCAACCCCACAGAGCAGTCCTGCAGTCCCAATGTCCTCAACTGTTTAAAACAAAGAGTTTAGCAATATGCTATATAAAAACATCTCTGCATGCACTTTGTATTACTAAAGGGCAAAATCAGCACCGTGTTCTCCAGCAGAGCCACGCTGTGGGTTTACTTTTATCATTGACTTAAAAGAGTCTTCTACACTTTCAGTGAGTGGGTGGTGAGCTGGAATTTTCCTCTGCAACAACCTTCTGTGTTTATCCTGACTGCTCTGAGCCTGCAACTCTACAGACACGGGGCAGCACCCCCAAAAAAGCACCTCGTGCTGGGTGGCACAGCTCCATCCATCCCCTACCCCTTGTACCACATTCCCTGCACCTTGTGGGATGCAGTGACTGAAGTAATTTTCCCTGGCCTGCCACAATTAACTCCTTACAATCTAATTCTATAAATCTGACTTTTAAGAGCAAGCAGTGGTGGCAGCCCATAGCTCCTTTATAGAACTTAAGAAGTAAACCACTCCTGAACTTATACAGAGATGGAGAACACAGTTTCCGAACTACAAGTACAACCTTTCCTAATGCCTAGTAGCAACCTCCACACTGTAGAAAGAACACCTACAACAGCAATACTTGAAAAAAAAAACAACAGCAAAGTTTGAAGAATCAGTGCTTAGAGTTCACATGGCTGAAGTGCCAATAAAAATCAAATTTAGTTAATTTTACTATGTCATTTTCCCACAAAAATAACATCTTGCCCAAAGGCACGTCTGACTGTTTCAGATCCCACACTTCACTGTGTTTCTATTCTAGTTACTTGTACATGTTGATTTTCACTCTGAAATGCTTCAAAAAAAAGAACAATCTCCACCAAGTTGTTGAAGAATTGGCATTGTGTGCAAAACAAGACAATTAAATAATCTTTCCAGGGCATTATTCTGCCTGTAGGTGGCAGAAGGCATTTACAGCCCTGCAGTGGGTGATAGCTACAGGTTTGCAAATTGGCTGCCCAGCCCATAAGCAAGAAGCTCATGGTTAATCATGCTTCAATCTGAAATGATTTTAAAAACGCTTCATGAACCGGGGACTAGACTAAAGCAAAACAACACCAGCAATGAGAGCAGCTCTGCACCAGCTGTGCTGGCCAGCTAGAGGTAGATCCTTGGGCTGTGTTGTGCTAATTTCTCTTTTAACTGAGAAATCAGGTAAGCCTGAAATGGGCTGAAAAAACAAGGAACAAATCTTTCCAAAGTGATTTCAGCTGAGTGAAGGTGGTGCATGATTATAGCAGATCCAGGAAAAAACTCTCTTGAGAAAATGCTGAATCATATCTATACTACTTTCTGACTTAAAAAAAGGCTTCCAAATGAGATAAGTAATCTAGAGGTACTTCAGGAATGGGCTGCCTTTTTTACCACTAAAAGTTCCAGCTTCTACATATGCAGACACATGGACAAGTAGGAATTAGGCCCAGCATGACACTTGCTGTGCTGCTGACAAGAAAAGTCCTCCCAAGAAAAAAAGGCACCAGCAGAAACCTCAAGTTGGAAATCAGCTTAACATTTCAGCGCTCAATCAATAAAGGATTTCACTCCCTGCCCTTAGAGGCAGCAAACATGGAAGCAGAAATGAGCTGCAGGCTTACCTTTGGTTTATAGGCATTGAGCATTGACATCTCCACGTTTTGTCCTCTTACATGTTTAGGCTGTCTTTGAACTGGAGGGGAGGATGACTTCTGGTTGTTGCGACAGATACAGATGAAGAAGAAGAGCAAGGCTATGGCCAGGGGAATAGTGACACTCGGCACCAGGATATATAGGATTTCCATTTTATTCTTTTCCTTGGAATCCTTAGAATCTGGTTCAAGGGAAAAAAAAACAATGAGTGAAGTATCCATGCAGTTAAATACACCCCTGGGTCAACTAGAAGTATTAAGAGGAATAAAGCATCCAGGTAACACTACTGCAAGCCACCTTCTTGAATAATAACAGAGAAATTCATTTTGTTGAGTACTGTTTCTGTAGGAACACAGAATGGAAGATACACCAACAAGGCCAGGAACAATTTCACTGCAGCGTGTCAGTTCAAACCTACTTATGGTTATGAAATAGCTGGATACCACTACGTGGCTATTGCTTGGGGGAAATGAAGTAATGGTCTAATAGAGGTCCACAGGAAAAATAATTTCTAGAATATCTTATGGAAGAAAGACCCCCCTGGGATTGTGGGCAGCTGTTAAAAGGGACAGTTTCACCCCCTCATTTATCTCCAGCTTCATATTCTCAACAGCTAGCACTTCTCAAAGGATGCTGCAGGGACAGCTGAAAGAAAAGCTACATCGTGGATAAAACCTGTAAAAAACAAGGATCTGGAAGAGGTTGGGATGCCAGTTTATTTTACAGAGTGCCAACACTAGCTGCAGTATTTGCTCCCTCTGCATACAGCTTTCTTCACAGCTAGGGAGTGAGTGAAGTTTTAGAAGTATGAAACCCTCTTCCACCACTGCCCAGCAAGGACATCCGACACTCAGCCCTCTCCAGCTATCTGTGGGTTCACAGAGCTTGTTGCTTAGGGGAAAGGTGTGGTAGGGGAGAGGCTTTGGGAAGGAGATAACACCCTTGCATTCATGCAGCACCTGCCTGTGTTGACAAAGATGCTGTCCAAGCACACAGCTCTGAGCACGAGGCCACTGAAGCTTGTTTGCTCTGGTATTCCCCAGCAGCATCCAAAAACTGAGGGTGTAATTACACTCGGGTTAACACACCCACTGCAGGGCACCCCAGGAACTTTGAAGATCACCTGGAGCTGCGGGACTGGCTGCTGCTGCCCACTTGTTTTGAGAGAGGTGCTGGAAATCTGCAGCAAAATCAGGCTGGGCAGATTCTGGCAGGACGGGGACTGTTTTGTTCTTCACGCAGGGTCATTCCAGTTTGTTTGTCTGTGTTTTCCAAGCTGCATTTGTAGAAATGCTTAATGGCCCACACAGATATCCTTCATGCACTTCATTATACATACACACAGTCTGAAGCTTGGTTTGGCTCAAATGGTGATAGAGGCAAAGTTCAAATGTTTCTGGAAATCACTTTATGCAGCCCCTCTCTACTGACAGGCTCACCCCATCCTCCTGCTCCCCCACGGGCTCCTTTTTGACCCTTCTTTTTAAACTAAGTTGTGCCATCTGTTTTTCAATTGCGAGGGGAGGCGTGCTCTCACCCCATCTGTATTGAACAGCCAGCTCTACCCAGCAGCCTGCACAGATCCCTGTGCCACAAGCAGGTGAGAGGCTCTCTTGTCCCCAGGGGAGTAAAGACCAAGTCATCCCTTCTACCTTCCCCACTCCACTGTCATCAGCAGTGTCTTAAACAAGTTGCCATCCTCTAGCACAGACAGGCAGTGCCTTTCCCTCTCCCTCAAAACCTTATTATATTTGTCTTTGCCAAGCCTCACTCTTGACTTGCTCCATGTTTCAAATCTTCCTATATTCAAGTTGACAAACTTTTATGACACCAATCTCTTACAGATTGTGAGACAACGGAAGGATACAGTTGAAGAAAGGAAAAGAAAGCAGCAGCATGAGGCAGACGGAGACCTGGGCACTAGTTCATCACCTGAGCTATTCCAGTCAAAGGAAATTATTGTTCTTATTAAGTAGCAGCCCTTGCCATGAAGCCTCATTAGGTTAATAGGTTTCTTGGGAGCCACCCCAATTAAATTCATTTCCCATCTAGGCATGTCCTGGTGAGGCCGAATGCACAATACTTATTAAACTGTGCCTGAAATGGCTCTTTCAGCCAGTGCAAAACCAGCAGAATGCAAGTCCCATGTGGTATTTGGGTTTTAATATGCAGATTGGCATTTAACAATTAAATTAGTGCTCACCTGATATAGTTCTATTTGTCTGTATTTAAAATAACAATCCCATATAATTCGGCTGTACAGCGAGTACCATGTAAGGCAATGGTGAGAAGTAATTAAAACCCTTGTTAGGAATTCCTCAAGCCAGCCAGCCTATCTCATTTATTATCTAGTAAAACGTTCAAATCAGAGACTTTTGCAACACGGCCAAAAGCGTTCCGCTTCCAGCTATCCCAGATCAAAAGACCAAAACAGTCCCGGGATCTCAGAGCCCATCCAGAGCAGCCCTTGGAAGCAGCTCCCCCTCCTCAGCTCTCAACTACCCAATTATCCCGATGCCCTGTGGGAAACAAAACGGAGAAAACACGAACTGCACATGGCTGAAAGGTCACAGACTGACAGTGCCATGGCATGCCGTGAGCTCAGTGGCACCAGAGACCCCTGAGCTTCCCAATGTACCTGGGGCTGAGCCAGGTTTCCTTGCCCAGACCAGCTCCTGGGGCAGAGAGCCCAGCACTGACCAGACCCTACAGGGAGTCTTGCTGACTGCTGCCTAGACCCAGGTTTCTGTAGTGAAGGGCTGAAGCAAGGCTGTGGAACAGTTTATATAGCTTAAAGTACTCTTGTACAGTCTCTGTGCCTAATTAAGAAGAAAAATAAAAGAACTTATATGCACTGAAATAACATGAAAAGAGATACAAGACTCTGAGAAGTATGTATGAATTTTAGAGAGGGTTTGTGATGCATGTGATATATCCCAAACTGTCTGCCTTTCCCCGATCCATTCTTTCACTAAGAACATAATTTAGATCCCACTTTGGCATCGATTCCCATCTTTCCATTAATTGAAAAAGACTTTGGAGCAGGCTCAGCACATGTCTCACTGCAGGAATGTTCATAACCATAACCAGAAATAATTCAATTTGGTTCTGGCTATCGAACAGTAACATCAAAAGCTATCTCCTTTCCAAGGGGAAAGGTACTGTTACTGTCACAATTTGGAGGCAACATAAAATTTTTGTGTGAAACTTTCTTCTGTGGATTTCCAGAACATTTCTGCACACATTTCTGGCATGACCACGCAAATGGCTGTATGTTTTCTTGGCACGCTATTGATACTGCTGTTTTTTAATGCAGGTTAAACAATTAGGAACCATTTGTTCAGGTCTTCCATCCACTTACCCTAGCTCTCAAAAAAGCAAACTAAAATGTGAGCTGAATCTCATTTTTTGATCATTTTGAAAAACCAAAATACAGCCAAGGCAGTTTGGTAAACACCAACCTCAAAGGCAGCTAAAAGCATCTGGCAAGCTCATTTCTATTTTTTAAACAAGGCCTGAGCTCTGTTAAGTGATGTTTGCATTCATTAAGATGGTTCTTACTAAACCAAGCAAAAAGTAGAATGTTTTGTTAACTGCTTTGCGGATCAGCATCAGCAGCACAACTTCTCTGATCCTGTTTCGTTTGGATTAAGGAGTCACACTGATCGGAATGGCAACCTGGAAAGCCTGGGATGCTCGTGCTGCCCCACCACCTCCTGGGGAGCGCTCAGGTATTCCTTAGTAAAATATTTTCACGCCAGCCCTGCGCCAGCTGCACGGGCAGTAAGTGCTCATAGGCCTCCCCAGAGCAGGGGGATTTCCTGCACTGGATGCTGTGGCTTCAGCTACAAGCACTGCATTTATCCTTTCCTAGAGCTCTCTTTTCAGGGATTCGAAAAAGACACCGTGCACGCAGCTCCTGCGGGCTCTGGGTTTGCAGGAGGGCTGTACAGAGGGGGCGAGCCAAATTCCCTTTTTCTCTCAAAGTGAGACATTAAAAAAGGCAGCAATTACCACAGGCCGGCACGTCGCAAAGCTCGGACTTGAAGTTCTCGTCCAAGGTGAAGCACCACGGGGCGTCCTTCTGGTTCCCGGGGTTGCGGCAGTAGGAGTGCCCCCCGTTGAGCTCGGGGTACCTGATGGCGGTGAAGGTGTGCGTGTGGGGGTACTGCGAGTTCCAGGGCTGGCACTGCCGCCCCGACCGCGTCACGCTCACCGTGCCCCGGTAGTCCACCCCTGTGCTGTTGTAGCATTTGTGATCTGAAAAGAAAAATAAAGAAGTTCAAGGCAAGGGTCGGTGGGGTTAGACAGATGGCGGCCGGACGGGGTGGGCACCAAGCCCCCCGTGTGCTTCTGCTGGCCCGAGGCCGGCAAAGCCAGCTCAGGAGCACGGGCTCCCAATTTGCTGCGGCTGCAACGCGGGGCCTGCTTTGCATTCACATTCCTGGGAGGATTTAAAGCTTATGCTTCTGTAATGAAAACAGCCTATGCCAAGCGTTTTTAATATAAGATACACAAAAGAAGTAAAAACTACAGTGGGAATCTGAATCGCAGCCATTATTTTCATATGAAGGTGGAGAGTTTGTGGGAGCCACGTTTTATATTTGCCTGTTCAGATGTATAAAGATTGGGAGCAGGCTGCAGCCCAGCCTGACCAAAGACCAAGGTCAGTGGATCACTGAAACAATATTTCTGAATTTCAGCCCACTCAAGACTGGCTAGGGAAGAAGTGTGGGAGTACAATAAGGCAACAGCACGGTGCCTGTGTGCTTTCAAAGCCCAGCACTAGCTCAAGCACTGAGGCACATGCAGCTTCATGGTCTCCACCATGGTATTTTCTGCACCCGTTTTCACTTACTTTTATTTATGGGATCTGCCATGGGAATCCCAATCCGGATACAATTGACGGCTTCGGGACTATCTGGCTGGGGCAGATCCTCGCAGTTGGGCAGCTTTAATCTCATCAGAATCATGGGATTAGATCTTGCAAAAATATACTCAGTCTGACACAGGACGTTCTCCAGGATTTCACACTCGTCGCGGCACAGGTCTCGTGGCTTCGGAGCCGGCGAAGTCTCGTCGCAGTAGGGGAAGGCGTAATGGCAGAGCGAAGGAATAGCAAACTGGGAGCATTTATCCGACAAATGGCTGGAAGTGCCAATCATGGTGAAGGCAGCTGTAAAATATACAAAAGGATTTTACCTAACCCGGTGGGAATTTTGCTCCCGTGCTCTCGCCTTCCCGGTATATCCCTCCCTTCCCATTGCGACTATTCTTTTCAGACAGCCAGGTGACGAACAGGCCTTGCAGAAATACACAGCACTAATTACATTAAAAGTTATTAACGATGCTGATTTCGCTGACAGAGAAAAAACATCTGGTTTTCAACACTGGCCTAATGTTAAGCATGTTAACCAAAACCCCAAACCCAATTATACATTTTTTCCCCAAGTAATTTATAATGGCTTACGAAGTCATACAATATTTGGATGCTTTTGGCCCAACAAGTGGAAAATAAAGTGCTTGCAGGCTGCCCAATGACAAAACCTGTACCTTTGTGAAAAATGACAGCTTTCCTACCATCACAAGTGGCGTGTCAAAATTTCATGCTTTTAAATTGCACGTTTAAAACCTGCTTGGGTAACAGCAGCCCAGGGCAAGCTGGCATTGAACCACTCCCAGGAGCTGTAAATGCACAGCCCCTGCTCCTCAGAAAAGCAGTTTTGTGGCTTCTTTGGGTTAAGTGGGCCAGCAGAGACATGAGGCTGCTCAAATCTTCCCTCTCCAGACAGCTCCCTCCCCTGACACTGCGCAACGCAGGGGTCCCAGGCAAGCTTTGACGGGGAGCTCACAGCAAGAGAGGATAAAGAGCACATAAAAATAGCACTGCGGTTTATGAAACTTTAGCAGCTTTGGGGGAAAAGCTTCTTGGGAAAGAGGCAAGTGCATTTTTAACCCACCTGTAATCTGATTTTCTATTTCACCTTGCATATGCAAGGACTCCATATAAATGGTCCGGTTTCCAATAAACCGCGCACAAGCGATCCCCCGGTAGGGCTGGCAAAACCCGTCCTCTTCATACTCGTCGCTGAAATCAATCATAAACACAAAAGAGCGAAACGTTTCACATGCGATTTTGCAGCAGAATGTCCCTCCGGGGAGCTGGCACTCGCATTATCCGCGGCCGAGGCGAGGGGCTCGCCGCGTTTGCCTCGCAGCCGGCGATTCGTTCTGGGGCTGCTCGCCCGGCGCGGGAGCCCGCACGCCGCCCTCGCCTCCATTAAGAGCCTGTGATAAGGGATTATATGGTCTTTAGGTAGTGCAGAGGGCACGGCCCGGGCTTTGTGCCCACGGTGATTTTAACCTTAAAGGATTCCCACAGTGCTGCAGGTAGTTTTCAGTAGCTCGCAAAGGATTTCCAAGTGAATATAAGGAATATACAACAGCCTGAGTTTTCAGCTGCATCACAAAATCAGGTACTGGCATTTTGGGTTAGCAAGAACACGCACGAATGTTGTCTGAACTATTTTGTTATTATCATGTTGTCTGTGATTATTTTTTGCAGGAAGGAGGAGTCTACATTCAGGAATATACCCAGCCTTGCACAGAAGAGAAAACAGAAACTGCCAGGAAAAATAAAGTTACATTTATTTAAGGCAGCTAAGATGCTGTTTTCCATTTGCGAACCAAACTTATACTTAATGGTGATAAGCACAGCAGGAAGAGTCAGGCGAGCAGAGCCAGAATTAAAGGCGCATACAAAGAATCACCCCCTCCCCGCGCTGATACCCTGCCATAGGAAATGTTTCCTCAGCCCCCACCAGCGCGGTAACAGTTATTGCTAAAACAGAACCGAAGCTAAAACAGGAGTTAAATAGACAGATTTCTTTCATTAGGTGCTTTGTTTTATACACTCTAGGAGACATTTAATGCATAAATCCAGATGTGAAATTATTTGCCAATATTCTTCAAACAGAGCAAAGAAAGGAAATTACTGAGCCTCTGCAGACCAGAGCAGTCACTGCTTATGTTGAAGAGATAAGCAGCAGCTCGCTGCTGCACACCGCAGGGCCCTACGGATGCTTTGAGGAGGATTTGAGCTTACGTGGACACTGCAACATGCCTCCAGCAGGTCAGTCAGCCCCGTTACCTCCTCGCTGCGAGGATCTGGTTGGAGATATTTGGGACCTGTTCTCCGAACAGACACCTCAGCTCTAATGAGGCCGCAGCAAATGGAGAAGCTTAATGAAAATGTGATGAAAATTGAATAATTTCTCTTATTCCTTCCCAGACCCTCCTTTTTAGCTCTCAAAATAGGAAATAATTGATATTGGAAATATTAGTAAGTGATATTGGAATACCCCTAGGTACAATCATAGCTGGATAGGCAACAGGTTCCTTCATGTACTTTTTTTCCCCCAAAATTCATCCTCCCCCAGCTGCCAAAAGCGTAACAGCGGAATCAGACGATGTCGCTAATAGGGAAAAATCACAGCTTTTTTAATCATCTCTGCCATTAGGCTTAACAAAAGACACTTTCATCCCCTCCTGAAGACCTTGGCTGTGAGAGCTTGGAAATGCAAATTGCGTTTAGCCTCTTTGAAGTCACCCACTCATTGTGTGCGGGGCTTAGAGCCAGCGGCCAGCCCAGCAGCCGGGCTCCTGGTACCCTGACACAGCGGCCAGGGCGAGCTAATGGGATTAGCGGGGAGAAGTGCTGGGATCGCCTTCCAGGACACCCCAAGCATCTCCCGGCCCTATGCAGCTACCAGCTCCAGAGCACGGTCCCAGGACTCACGCAGCGTTGCTTTAAGTTCACACGGAGGAGCTAGGAACCGGGAATTAGCGGTGGTAATTTATGACTGTGAAGACAGGGGGTGGGGAAGCGGGCTGGGAGGGATGGAAACCTTCCCCAGCCATCCCGCATCAGCTGAGAAATCAGTGGGAAGGGCTCCAGGCTGGATGATGGTCCCAAGATGTTCCCAAGTACATTGCAAACTGGATTGCAAAAGCACAACCTCTAATCTGCCAATTCAACTCATTAGCTAGAGCAAGAGTAGGCTGAGCTGCCTCGGGTGCTGGGCAGCACAGACACCAAGAGGGGAACAGACCCGAGCACGGCCGTGTGTTTCTGCACGGTGTCGGCTCTGGTACAAGCACCACGATGGCTCTTGGAGAGGAGCAGCCGCTGAAACCTGAACTGAAAAACCACAATGGTGACTGCAGGCACAGGAGGCTAATTCTCCATCTTTTAATCAATTAATCCCCCGAGAGGATACACATCATTATTTATTTATTAACAATTTGGTTTTTATCCTTATTTATTAAATTGTGTTATAATTTGTTAGGGGATTTAACCAGGGGACTACACCTAACGGCAACTGCTCTGGAAGGCAATCAAGCAGCGCAATTTAAGCACACAATTAGCGAAGACAAAACCAGGAGGAATGCAATTAACATCAGCAAAGCAAATTCACCTCACACCGAGGTTCACCTTTGAACTAAAGAAGATTTAACTGAAATAGCTGCAGCAGTAAGGATTGCTGGTGAGCAGGGCCACCAGCTTACCTTGATGGAAATGCCCCGAGGAGCGGGATTTGGGAGATTATCTCCGAAGGTGAAGATTAGAGGAAAGAGGAGAGCTCGGATCCTGAAGCCTCTCCCTGCCAGGGCTGCATGCCAGAGCAGAGTTTGCAGAGGTAAGATGTAAGATTAGTGGCTCACGTGGAGCAGGCATGGCTTTGAGTTGTCTTGGAAGACAGCTCCAAACTGGAGCAGAAGGATAAATCAGACAAAAGGAACAGGAACAGTGGAGTGGGACAGGAATAACCCCGGGACACCAGGTGGTGAAGTGCCCTGGTGTCTGCTCAGTCAGGGCACGGAGGTTAGGAGGTGGTCCCGGTGGCACCAGGCCGCGAGCTTCATCTCTTGCTCTGGCAGCTAGCAGGAGTTCAAACAACACCTCCGTCTGATGGAGTCCTGCTGGGATGTGTTGGTAACGTCCTCATGACAAAGTTACTGGCATGTGCTTGGCAGCAAACACCAGCGGCCACACGGCACTGCCTGGCTCCATTTCTGTGTCATCCTTCGTACCACACAAAATCCTCTCTTGCCTCTGCACCTCTAAATGATACCTGTCCCCTCCCTTGCGAGCTCATTTCCCTCTGTGTGCCCTCTTGCTCTTTTCTCTAAGATGGCTCAGGATGGAAAATTTTACACATAGTGTCTAGAGGCTCCCTGGGCATCCCCACCTTCCTCGACAAGCGACCAAAGCTATACCTGGCACTACCCAGGCCGAAGACACCTCTGTGGCCAGGCAGTCCCCACACGGCAGGATCTGGGGGCAGCTGCCAGCTCTCCATCTAAGGCTATTCCCCACTGAACTATAGCCGAGGCCGAGCACCCTCTGCTTGCCAGAGCTCTCATCCAGCAGCGGGGGTGCAGAAACGGCAGTAAACCTGCCCCAAACCCGAGCTGTAGCCTGACAGAGAGCCCACAGCCGCAGAGCTCAGGCCCGGCTTAAACGCATTCCTCACCTCCCGTTGCCAACTGGCAGCCGCTCTGGTGGCTGGCGCTAAAACGCGGCTCTGGTTCTTGGGATGGAGGCAGGTCGTGACTCCTTCTGCACAATTCACACATCGTGTACCTCGGATGTGTTTTGTAAGCGAATCGCAGCGTCACTGCTCAAACATCTGCGTCAAGGTCCCGATACCATCACACCACGGGTAAAGGACGGGGCCCCGTGGCTCCAGCAGGAGGTGAGTTAGGCCCGATGCAGCAATTAACGCGTTAAAATTAACGGATGAGCTCAAGTCCTAATGAAACGGGAGTGGGTCCAAGCCCGCAGGCATTGCTGACTGGGATGGACTTCACCACCTGAGCTCGCAGCAGCCACCGTGCTCCTCCCAGCCGGGCTTTTGGGTCTGGGGGCTGCCCCCACCTCTCCCACTTCCCGCACCCCCTAAAGCCCTCGCAAAGACACAAAAAAAGGAAAGCGCTGGATTTTAATCCCTGACAGATGATACAGCACTTTCATGTTTTAAGATCATTTCTTTTCAAATTTGGTTTCTACTCGGTTTGCTAGACCAGCCCTGGTGTTTATCTTGGAGCTTGCCCATTGCATCAGATCCCACTGCAGCTCCCCGTGCAACAGTGCCTCTGGCTTGACGCATAACAGCCCCAGGGACTGAAGTTACACCATACTCAGGTGCCTTTAAATGGCTCCAAGTTTACAGAAGGCAGAGTGAGAGCTTTGGTAGGCATTTGCCAACTCGACAACACGACCTGACCTGCAGCAAAACACGAGGCTCTGCGTCCTCCTTCCCCCTGAAGTCGAGCTGTGTCCTTCTGCTGGTTACTGAGGGCCCTAGGAAGATGGCAAAGGTGTCACCTGGCAAGGGACACCTGGACAGCTCCAGCAGGAGAGACCAAGTCAGGGCAGAAAATAAATTTGCAAAAAACAGACTAAACTCTCTGTCACCACTTGGGTTCATTTTCCCCTCGTTAACTCTCCTTTGTTTTGTGCTAGCAATAGTTATATCTGTCTGCTCTGGGTCACCAGCAGCTCACGACCTCCTGAAATGGTAAGAAAATAAGAAAATAACCCTACACCAAAAAAAGGCTGGTGCAAATTCGTGCTTCTGCTCATCCCCTGCCATGGGCTTTCTCAGCGTGACCCGGCTGCAACACGAGGTCCTGCTCTGCTGGCAGGATTCCCGGTCACCCACGATCAATCCGCAATAACCACGCTCAATCCACAATTTGTTTCTTATCCACACATGCTACAGCTGGAGGGATGCATGGTCCCCACCTCTGCCAAACGTGTCCCTGCACAGGCTGCTTTGTAAACACAAACATTTTCACCTTCCATCAAGGCCCACTTCCCAACACGCCGCCTTTTCTTTCCCAGTCTTTTTCTAAATCACCAGAAATTGCTCACATCCAAACAATGTTCCCAGCAAACACCAACAACTGGGCCAGGAACTTGGTTTAGCTTAAGTCTTGTTACCAGACTTCGATATGAGTTCACTTAGAAAGATTTCATAAATTAATAGAAAGGCTGGACCTCGTGAGATCATGTTGTATTTATTTTTACTATATCCAATTTATTAAAAATACATATTCCAAAGATGGTGTAATCATGCAGTCATTTCTACCACACCCCATGGATTTTTTTTTTTCTTTTTTCTTTTTTTTTTCCTGACTTTTTTTTTTGAGAAGGATTTGTATGAGTATGTAACAAGAAAGACACACACAAAAAAACTGACATGGACAAAATTTTGAAAATGGACAGATGAGAGATGTAGGACAAAGCAAGACAAAATCCCAAGTGCTTTGAGTGTCCCCAGACAAGAGGTAAGAGCACTGCTCTCCCTCTTGATGCTTTTCCCAACGCCAGCACACTCCAACATATATTTATACTTAGCTTAGTTAGATGCTTAGATGGGATTGTTGGATTACCATTATTTTGGTAACCAAATCTTTAACTGACAGCAATGTAAATAGGTGAACGTCCAGAGAGGAAGTGAGGATTTTATTATAAAAGCAGCAGGGGAAGCAGCATCATAATGTTCAGTGACACGGAAGACGGCGATGTAAAGCCAGCACAGGATTATGGTGTGGGTGCAAAGCCTGGCTGCTGTAGGACCGGTGACTGGTCTGAAGATAGAAGCAAATAAATGCCATATTCTCTCTGAGATCTGCCCGGTGGAGATGGAATAGCTTCAGCTCTGTGTGAAGACTCTCCAGACATTTTTTTCACTTACAAAGTGAAAGGCGTTTTGTCTTAATTTTTTATTTTATTTTTTTTTACCGTAGCACGGAACTAGTCAGAGCTGTTTATCTAGATAATTTATATCCAGCAGCGGAGCACTGATGGGAAAAGGCAGCCGACGTTGCCCAGTTCAGACAACCGAGTGCTTTATGCCCTTCTCTTCCAAGGAAAATCTTCTGCTTGCTGCAGCGGACGACACAAGAGGGGGTGGGCGGCTTGGTTTGGCTCCATCAGCCCTGCACCGTGTCCTCGAGAGCAGCCCCACAAGGGTCCCACTTCCCACTTTACACCTACAAACCTGCAACCCAAAGCCAGGGATACAGTGGGTGCTGCTCTGGAGGAGCTGAGTTCATAATGAATGCCAATGAGTGCCGGCAAGGAGGGAAGAGAGTTGCTCCAGCAATTTTTGCAATTAATTAAAAGGTGTATCGATAATTTTTTATTTCTACATATATCACACACACCCTCCATACATGCGCTAATGCCATATAAATTATTTTTACATTGTTAAATAAATTGTGTTCTGTTCCATTCTCATGTTCCAGCTTCACCCAGAAGAAAAGGTAAAGAGTTTTTACTTGGCAGATAGCCCTTAAAGCAAACAGATGAATAATATTCTGTCATACTTTCCAAAGAGCAAAAACCAGTTGCTTGTGCCTGACTTTGAAAGTGGGAACACGTTGGCTCTGTTTCATAACAATATTTCAGAAATGCGAAGGCTGCATTTTGCTTTGCAAAAAGAAGAGAATTGCCCAGACTTGCACGTCACTGTGTAATTTAAGCAGAAGTCCTGTGTAATATAAGCTATTGGTGTTTTGACACCCCTTTAAAGTCACGGGGCAGCTAGGGCTTAGCTGGATCACTAGAAATGCAGGGGTATAAAATAAAAAATGAATAATGCTGGGCTTTGTCATCACCAAACTTACAGAGTCCCACAGCACCACTGATCGTCTCCTTCCCCCAGATAATCAAAAAAATAATTCAGTGAGCAAACACAGTCAGACTGAGGAGCTATTTTACTTGGTTAGTTGCTCTTTCCCACTCCACGCTGATAGCTGGTTTGATGTGATGCCTCCAGATGGATAAAGCCCCAAAAATGAATGTGAGTTTGGGCTGCTGTTGTGCGTGGCTTAGCACAGGGATGTCACCAAGCGGCCCAGCTCTGAGGCCACATGAGAGCCATTCCCTGCTAAAAGTGGGACATCCAAAATGCCCTGATTCCCCTACATCCCCCAAGCTCCCAAACACTGTCCCGAGCACTCCCAGAGCTGCAGAGGAGGCAGGTTTGTGCAGGGAAGGGAATGGCGCGGGGGGGAGCTGATGTGGTTCCCACTATCCAGAGCCGAGCAGCGCTGCACAATCCCCAGCTTTGGAAGCTTAATAAAACACATCTCTCAGGCAATTAATCCCTTGGCAAGGATGCACCGATTCATGACTGCTTGTTTTTCTTTGTCATCGTAAGAAAGTTTTACAGCGTCTCTATCAACATCACTCGCTTTTGGAAAGCAAGAGCTGCCTGGAAGGGCTCAGCACCGGTGGCCACGAACTTGATTTAAATATCGACCAAAAATAAATAAATTAGCTGGGACGTCAGCCTCCCAGATTCACTCCTTTTCTCCTCTTAAACACTTTATAACAATCCCTTCCCTACCAAAACTCCTCCCGCGAAGCCGAGAGGCATTCCTGCGAGTGGGAGAGGCAGCTGCAGCTGGTTAGGGACCGAGCCTGGTGCGAGCGCTCGGATGGCTGCTGGCAGATCCCTGACATCATTAGGCGAGATGAACTGCGAGTCATATGCTCGCAGTTATGGCAGTGGCAGGAAACCTCTCGCACTCGTGTTTGGTTCGACAAAGCTATTTTAAGGTTGCGTTTGGAAGGGCGCTTCGTCGAAGTTTCGAGATGCAGGGGGAAAAATGTAAAATGTTTCTGAAGAGCAGGCAGGCAGGGTAAGATTAGGAGTGCTGAGCATTGCCTCCTCTATCAGGCCTTTGTGCTGCACAGCAAAACACCCCCTCTCCTCCTGGATCCTCTCACGGAGCTGCGATGATCTCACACACACGTCCCTTATCCGCCTCTCATCAGGCATTAGCTCCTGATAAGGAGCTTTTGATGGAGCGACCATCGGCAGCACCCCATAAATCGGCTGCGTGAGCGATACCGGGCTGCCAGGCGGGGCTCATTCCTCCATCTGATGGCCCTGGGGAGCAGCTGGACAGGACCAGACCACGTCACACCCATACTCATCTCCTTTGTGGCCAGAAAGTAACCCCCAAACTGTCCGACAGTCCCAAAAAGTAACCCCAAAGAGCTCAGCACCCCCCCAGCAGCTCTCCAGCCCACCATCGTGTCTCAGTGCAGCTTGCTGTGCCTAGGCTCCGGATCCAAGGGAGCTCCTCACAACCTCCTCCTCCTTTCACATGCACCACAGCTACCCAAGTGACCCATCCGGGATGCTGATAACCCCTTGAGACTGTTCTCCATCCTCCCACAGGGGAGAATTACTGCTATGGCACCAAACTGGCACTTTTTTGCACAGAAACGGGAGAACAACACCTCCCTGCCTCGCGGGGCTCTCCCAGGGGGATACACGCAGGAGCACAAAGAGCCAGCCACAAAGTGCACACTTAGACTGTATTCAGTCTCTTGTCAGTTAAAAGTCCCCAGAATCAGGGAATTTATTCATTATTTAGTGATAAAGTTAAGGAGGTTGTTTAGATTTCATTCAGCTATAACAGATTACATTGTGTGCCTCTTCCCCACAAATTTGACTCTTTTCCCCTCAAAATTTACAGAAAAGCGCACCACTGCAATGTCTTTTGAAAAAAAAGAAAAAAAAGAAACTTTACATATAGCAGAAACACGGTCGGGGTTCAGACACCTTCCAAACTGCTTCATCTGGACATTAAGGGCTTTATTCCCAAATACTGAACTGCCCCTTTACAGGCATAACGGGGCCTCCGAGCGAGTGTTCATGCAACTGATACCACATGAGAAGGTCTCTTTACACCAAATGCGTGGCATAACCTGGCTTTACTGCAGAAGGAGCTGGGTCCTCTGAGGAGCACTGGGTTGAGCAAACAGCAGGGAAAAGGGCGCTTTGAACCCCTGTTAATCACAGAAGAGAGTGAGAATAATAACAAGGTTTTAAGTAACACCTTTTTGTTCGCCTTCCATTAAATCTCCTTTGTCAGATGTCCTTTTTATGGGAAAAATTAACATTTAAAATTTTCCATTTGGCCTTGCTAATGATTCCTGTCTGTCTCACAACTGCTTATTCATTGCTGACAGCCGAAACTGCCCACGTGTTCTGCGAGAGATTTTGCTGCTGCTGTACAGCACACACCAAATTTTGCAACACGACTGTCGAGTCTCCCAGAACACATAGGAAATAACATACATTCATAAATGAGAACATCACAAATGCAAACAGTTAATCCAAAGCAAAAGATCCGTTTTTATGGCATTAACACACAGAGCACTTCAATAACGTGGGAAAGTCTCTTCATTTCCAAGCAACTTTTCCATCCTATGATTTTTTTTTTGCTTTTTCTCCCACAGAACGGCACCCAAACACCCTATTCTCTAGCCAAGCATCTAAAAGACCTTGTTCCTTGATAAAACCACTGCAGATTTTTTGTTGCCCACGGGGACAACAGAAGAAGGCAACATCCCACTCCTTCCTCGGCCTCAGGTCACTGCAAGTACAGCTCTGAGTTATTTGTAACTGATACGAAATCTTGCGTGGCTCCAAAAGTCAATACTGAGCACTACAAAAGGAGCTGCAGGACTTCTGCAGCCCATTTTATCTCTCACTAACTTTTTCCTGCTCTACCTTATTTTCTTAAGTCACAGCTTTTTTTTTTTTTGCTTTTTTTTTTTGCTTTCTTTCTTTTTTCTTTTTTTTTTTTTCCTACTCCTCCCTCCCTTCTCCTTCCTTCTAACATTTAATTTGTCTTATGTGACTCAAGTAAGCCTTTCTTCTGGTGACCTAATATTTTAACCTTAAGCATGATGAAAAACAGACCTCACAAATCTGACACTTGAATTAAAAGTGAAACACATGCCTCAGCAGAAGTTAATTAAAAATAATACATATAATGTTCGCTTGTTTAAACTATTATTTGACCAAAAATTTGCACCCATCAATAACTACTACAGTCCCCGATCAATGCAAAAAATAAGAGTAACCACCGTAAGCACAAGCTCACTGCAAACATTAGCTATTTTACTTCTCCTTTTATTTAAGAAAAGTTTATAAAGACCCCGTTGAAGCTGCTGAGCTCTGCCCAGAGGGATGTCGGGGCACACGCAGTGTGTGCTGGCCCACATGGGCCTGGCACGGGCACGTACAGCACTCCGGTACCAAATTCATGAGCCCAGTACCTGCTCAGCTCTTTGCACTGCTGTTGGATGCTCCACTCCTAAGTCAGATATGAGTTGTAGATAACCGATTTTACAGGCATGTAACTTTGTTCCTTTGAAAATGGGAAGTCCAGCCCTGATATGCACATATGTGATCCCCTTTGGTGGGATGGAGGAGAGGCTGGGCACTGCAAAGGAAGGACAGTGGATGGGGAGCAACTACATGGAAAAGGGTGACCTGAAATCCCAGACTCCTTTAAAAAAACGAGTGGAAAACACATTTTTCTGAAGGGCTTTCCTCGGAGTTATGTCGAGGTACAAATGCAGCGTTTTTCTCTGCTGACGAGCAGTCTGGGGGTTGCTGGGTTTATGAGCAAAATGCTCATACTTCGGCTGGGGGTAGCTGGTAAGTCCAAAACCATTTTAAGCAGTTAGTCTTATTGAAATAGTTGGTCAAGTTTAACAACTGTGAAAACATTCAAAGTTCACATAACTTGCAGATCTATCATAAATTCTGCTACTGACAGACACACATAAATAGAGGCTGCTCAGCTGGGAATAGCCAGTCTGCTTTAAAGGGCACCACGAGTTATATTAAACTGAGAATGTCTTGTGAAAAAGATTGCTTTTGAGATAAGAAGCTCATTCTTAACACAACAAACACGAGTGAAAATATGCTTCAGTGAAAATTAAGATCTGCCCGTCCACTCCCCAATGGTAACAGGATAAGGCAGAGGGAACTTGTTTGTTTTCTTTAAAAGCATTATGCCTCGCTACGTAAGCTGCACAGAGCAGCGTGAAGCAACCACACTTCAGATACTGGGCTCGGGACCAGCAGATTCATATTTCAGCTAGCCTCGAGAAAGGCGCCTAGCCTAAATTATGAAAAGCCTGATTTGAAGGAAGCGCTGCATAAAAATGGCAGCTTTCTACTCAGAAACGGACCAGATCCCTCCTAAAACTTCAGTTTGTAGGACAAGAAGCAGTCACTGTCATTTTCTCCCAATACCCCAAAAGAGAGAACACGTTGCAACCCACCTTCTGTTCTATTTTCTGGCAGCAGCACTGAAACAAGCAAATTCTCACCTCCCTTAGTTGTTTTTTCTTTTTTTTTTTTTTTTTTTTTTTTGTCTCATTGTAGTAAATCAAGAAGGAAACATGGCAGATTTTGCAAGGCCAAACAGTTAGAATCGCTGCAAACTTCAAATGTTTGTTCGAGCATCCCAAAGAAAAGCCCAGCTTGTTTGCAGTAAGGTGTTTGTACAAAACATGTAAGATAATGCCATTTTGCAGTTCATTTGCAGCCAATGGCTGGTATTCAAGGTGGAAAAAAAAAATACACACTTTCCTGCCCTCCACACCAGTGCCATGTTTCTTCTTATTCACATGGAGAAAAAGGAAAAGTTACACATTTTTCTGGACTGGTTGTCCAAGTTTTCAAGATATGCAATGAGATGATAGTTACCAGCAAATAAAACTATCCCAAAGGTTTTACTTGGTTTTATTTTATTATCCCAGTGTGTCAGCAACTAAAAATACTAATTTGACTGAGTTCTGCATTAGAAGTAATTAGGCTAACCTGCCAGAGTGAATGGATCACAAATCTCTAAGACAATTTCCATCAGTTATTTGTGTGCTTGGACGTGGAGCATGCTCAGGGTCCTTCCAGCATCCACTTTGCAGAGTGGTGTCTGCCAGCTTTCTTACCTGCTTCCAGCCTCAGCACGGCCTGGCTGAACAGCGTGACACAACATTTCAGCTGTAACTCTGAAATTAATTGGTATCGATAAGGTTATATGTATGTTATGAATTATATCAATGCATTCCCTCACTGGAAAAATATTATTTAAGATAAAAGTAGCTCAGAGAATTGTTTCTAAAACCTTGCTTTAATAAAGTCTGTCCTGGCATACTTTTACAATTGCACTTTATCAAATCTAAAAGCTGGTTTTTATCTTTGAGTAGGTGAAATGCTGGTTTGTATCAATACTAACTCCTATCATGGTGTGGTAATACAAAACATGCATTTCACAACTGCATAAAAAATTAAGTGAGGATTAAGCCAAACATCATTTAAAAAGTCATGCACACACACAATCCATGCAGCAAAGTGATTTACGGATAGCACGTGTGAGATGGAAATCTAAGGAAACACCAGTATTTGTACACTCTTGCTCCTTTTATCCAGCCAAGGAGCTTAATTTCACAAAGACCATGACTGTCTATTTTGTCCCATAAAAGCGCCTGACATGCCAAGGATGGTGTAACATTCCCGTGTTACTCACATTGAGGAAAAATATGGAGCAGGTCCACATACATCCATGGAGTTGCTCTGGGCTTATCCCCACAAGCTGAGACCAGAATCCGAAACAGTGGCAGCTCCTGATGCCAGCTACAGCCTCAAACCCAGCTCCCAGTGCAAGCAAACATCCTCCAGATCATTCCTCCACATTTATCATTGCTAAAATTATATTTTCTCTCATTATCTTTTGCTCATTTAAAATCTGCAAAACACTACACTCGCTGAAGACCAAAACCTGCTGGTTGTGCCCAGGTTAATTTGTATCCGTTGAGGAGGAAAAATTGACACCGCCAAATCTTAAATAAATGCTAAAAATTGCCATGAGAAGCAGAAGTCATCGAGATTTCTACAACTAGCTTAAATGCAGGTAGTAAAGAAAAGGGCTTTGCCATACTTTTAGTGCTTCAAGATTACAGGATTCTTTGGTAATTCCTATCTCCCTTTCACACAGTGGAAATGGTGGAATAACAGTGCAGAGAAAATGCAAAAGTGATCTACATACCACAGCCTTATCACATAAATACAACAAAACAACTCCTATTCCAAAAGTAACTACAGGAAATGTTAGATAGCAGCTACTAAAATCTGATCTTTTAAACATTCGCAGGTCAAGAGAGATTGAATCTAAGGCAACTTTTCCATGATCTTTTCATGGCTGTTGACTTAACAAACCTCCTGAAAGCTCTGGCACTGCTGATACCCACACACGTCATGGAAAGACCCCAGTGACTCCACGTCTGCTAGCCCTATGCCGTCCAAGACAAAACAGTGCAATGACTGAAACGAAGCCCAAACAAGAGTGGATTTGAGGCCGTAACAGAGCTGGTGGCAGCTCCCAGGGGTTTGTGGAAAGGAGACCTCTCAGACAGGCTTTGGCAAAGTCAAGAGTTGACTTGTAAAGATAACAACGTTTGTATATTTAGAATCTTATAAAGGCATTCGACTTCACACAGCACAAACCTGTGCAGAAGTTAAACACATAAAATCAATGTGATGCTTATTTTTTTGCAGGGATGTGTTCCAGTTAAGTCAAAAGAAAGATCTGAAACATAAGTGGGTGTGGGGGGAAAAGTAACTACAGCTGCCATCACCCAGGCTGGGTAGGTGGAGAGCTGCACCAGTCTCTTCTCACCTCTAAAACCCCTGAATCTCTAAACTAGCTGTGAACCCGGGAAGGGGATCGCCTTGCTAAGCGCTCTTGGTGCTAGCTGCCGGGCAGCACTGTGGCAAAAGAATGTCTCCATTCATCTCAAGCAAAATCATGACTGAGAGAAAATGTATTTATTTTAAGTATGTTTACTGACATAAGACATTTGCCTGGAAAGCCACGGCAGGGTAATGTTTGCCATTAATTTTTGCTTAACATGGATCGTTGTGGGCTCAAGCATCAATAACAGCATCCAACTAACAATAGGTCAGATAGCTGCTTTCCTTCCCCATGGAGGTAGCCACACACATATTTTCCTGTTAACAAGATCAATAAACTTGACGCTTTCTGAAATCGATGATTAACTCCTTTTACAGTATTTGAACTTGCCCAGGGTTACTGCTTTGAACAGCCAAGGCTCAAGTGTCATGCATGTTTTTAATTATCAGGATAAATAATGTAACACCTTATAATCTTCTTCCTTGCACTTAATGATTTTGTGATGAAGGAACACAAATTGCGACCAGGTAGGTAACTACACGCAAGCGGGTTGTTCAGCAACGTTATCTTTATAGGAAAACTTCTGAAGGTTTTATACCGCGTGGCAGTAGTGAGAGCAGCTTGGGTCAATACAGATTTATTCCCATTTTTAATGTTTTTACTAGACTGAATAAACACATGCCCCGAGACCGAAACCACTGGTTCTCCTGAAGGCTGTGGAAGCCCTGGGTGAATTCTTAGGCTGACTGCAGGAGATCGACAGGTCCCTGCAGCAATGCATGGCACTGCAAGCTCAGAGTGGGCATGGCTCCCTCAGGCCTCACGTGGGGCTTCACTGCCCTTTTGTCACGGGGCTCGTGGTCACAGTGCTCATGACACTGACTGATTACAGCATGCCAGCTGATGGCACCAGGCTGTCCTTCTAAACCACTCATCCATGCTGATTTTCATGTGGCCTTCACCGGAGAAGCCTGTTTTAGCATGGCTGCTCCTGATGCTCACTCCCAGGAGCAGGCCCACAGGGCCAGCCCCAGGGAGGCAGGACACCATTCCCAGTGGAAGGAGCAGCACTCCATAATCCCTGAGAGATTTGTGAAATTAGAAGATTTAGACACACTGGGGAAGAGAATTTTGCAGCTGGCCCATTCACAGCTGGGCAGGGATGTGGAGGGGTGGGCAGCGAGTGGTCCACCATGAAGCCCCAGGGCCCAGTCCTGGGCTTTTGTAGCTCCCATCAAACCCCTGCAAAAGGCACAGCCCTAGTCTCAGTTTGTCATGTCATGGAGGGCTCAGGGAAAATGTCCACTTTGTTAAGCGAAAAGGCAAAGGTGCTGAGTCCTTCTGAAGGGGGAGCCGACATGAAAGGCGCAGGAAGACCGGGTCACATATGGAGATGACTTGTCATGTGGATGAAAGAGAGCCTGGGACAGGAGACAAATCCATCACACAGAGGCCACAAATGGTTTTTATGCTGCTCCTTTCCCTTCCAGTACCCAAGTTTTGTCTGTAATACTCTAAGCTATTAATATCATTATTTGTTCTCTTGAATAATTGCTACCATGAGCAACCAGAGCTTTCATCACCCTAATGGTTTCAATGCTTCACCTGAATTCAGTTTTCAGCCTGCTGGTAGTGAGGTTGGCAGCCAGCAGATAAAACAAAAAACTGCACAAAGGTTTGCCCAGCGCTGAGCCACTGCATGCTGGCAAGATCTGATGAACCTCCAGCATATCTCTCATTGCTCCACATCAGTGCAGACTGAAAATGGCAGAAGAGGATTTGTTTAAGGAATATCAATGACAGCTGGGCACTAAAGGAAAAGAAGAATGAAACGAGAAAGAGATTGAGATTTGCCCACTGAGATTTCACTACCTGTTTTTTGCAGAATATTTTATTACAACCACAGAAGTATTATAAGCCTTTAAACAGGATTTCCCTTATAATTAAAGGCCTTACAGCATAGGAGAATCTCACCGTACCTTGGGGACAACCCCTGACATTAACTGGTTTCTGAAAAGTCTGACTACTTCTACCCTTACACCTGACTAAATCCCACAGCCACACAAAAGGCCATATGCCCAGGGAAGTGCCCTAAGAACATTTAGCCACCAGAAAGAGCTCCATCTTAACATACGACCCTCTCTCCCCAAAACAGCAGTACCCAGCTCTATTTTAGCAGCTCTTAGATGAAAAGCCATTGGAGACCAGACTGGGCTGTACATATACACAAAGAAAACAACAGAACAATAATCTCTGCCAGAAACTTGTGGGTATCACATTGTCTGAATACAACACAAATCTGGTCTACTCACATACCAATCACAGAGACCCTCCAAAACATCGAAATAAAATTTCATTTGCTCTTTTTGAGGTCAAGACATGCACTCAGGACAAGGCCTTCCCAAAAAATAACAAAATTTAAAAAGCAGCACAAAGATAGGCTCTGTTCAGCTAGTACTGTAACCCGACACAGATCAGGAGGGTGAAATGCATTGTTACTGTACTATGGTCAGATCTTACCTCCCAGCCTTTAGGCTCAAAGAAATCTTTATAAAGCATTTAAATCACCCCTATAATTACAGCTAAAAGAGATTTTATTTATTTATTTATTTATTTTTGAGGAGAATTGTCTTAGATAGAAAAAAACATCATGTTCTGAAAACTGGAATGTTTCATAAAACACAGTGGTTTGGATGCCATTGCCACTGCAATCCTTTAGCAGCTCCAGAAGGGTTTCTGGGCTAGAAGAAACTTGGCCTCAAAATTGCTGTTATTGGGGAAGACCACAAGGGAGACGGGGAAACCAGGTTATGTCTGTGCTGTAAGGCACAGCCCGGGCCTTCCTCCTCTCCAGCAAGCACGTGCTGGGCTGGGGGCTGTGCACTGCTCATTCCCTGAGAAAAATGCCTAATGGTCTCCGCTTCATTTCGACACAGAACGAAAACAGATACTGAAGGCTCAAGGTTTTTAATCAAATGCAATTCCTTTTCACCAGCCAGCCTTGGCTGCAGCCCTAACACAGAGCTCAGCAGCACGGGTCGCCCGTCCTGGGGTGCGTTGAACCAGGCATGTTCTGGCAGGGAGCGCGGTGGGAAAAAGGCCCCCGTGGGACATTAAGGATCTATAGCATAAACAGGAACAATACTTGGCCGCTCTGACTATGTGGTTTAACTCACAAGACTCGGTTTATTAGCAGACTTAGTCCAACACCGATTGCTAACTGCATAATGATTGCATTTTTTTGCAACAATTAAAGACTATCTCCACATATATGGTGTCCCGAAGGCTGCAGGAGATGATCAGGGTGAGGAATGCAACTTCTCAGCTTTTCCTTATTTTTTTTTTTCCGTTCTATTGCCAAATAGAAGAAAAAATCTTCAATACGATGCTCACTTTGCTCCTTTTAAAACAAATCAGGAAAATAAGCTGTGCCGTACTGTAACTCAGGGTCAAATTATATAATTATAGGATTTCCTTAAGTGTTTGTCTAAGCCAATTTTTCTAATGATTCACTGAAACGCCTTAAAGAGAGGAGAATCTATCCTCTCCTGCTCTTCACGTATCAGCCCTTTAAGGTTTCTGCATGGGATTTGAAATGTTCCTAAATCCAGTGTTAAAAGACCGGAAGGTATCTGAGCCTAGTTCATAATGACAGCCTAAATTCCCCTTTTGGTGCTACCTTCAGAACTTACTGAACACAGTCAAACAAACTCAGTGCAACAGGACTAACGTAGCATGGCTAATTGAACACGCTAAATACAAAAGGCACAAGACTGAGCCAGTATTTCCAAAATGCTGGAAGCTGAGCATTTCCCAAGCAAACAACATCAATTTCACGTTTTTCTCTTCACTTCCAGGCAGTGACTGTGCTTTTGTTGCTGTCCTCAGGTAGTCCAGGGTGGCTGCTGAAGTGACCAACAGCCGAGCGCTGAATGCCGTGCTGGCACAGCACCAGGCGCACGCTCAGCCCTGGATGTGGCCTTGCCTCTCCCTCCCAAAGCTGCCTGTGCTTGAAAAAGATTTGGTGAGCAGGCAGCAGCATTCGTAAGCAGACAAGCTGGCCTCAGGACAAAACACTGGGCTCAGCATTTCAGCTCCCCAGGTCTGCTGGGGTCCTGCTACAAACCTTGTGTGCAACACCCGGGGTTATCGGTTGTGGGCGACCAGGTCGTATTAAAGCTTTGCAGAAATAAAAGTACAAGCACTCTTCAAATATTACCTGCAGCATTCCACAAAGGCCATTTCTGTATCAAACATTTATTTGCATATGTAGTTGCTACGGGTGATAATGTGCAGAAAGAAAACAAATACATTTCTTAACAGCACATTGTCTTTTCCTTCGTATTATAAAAATGGATTAGGCAACTCTGGCTCCCAATGTCCAAGTCATAACGTGTTTTACTCCCTCCTCTCTGCCTACTTAAAAAAATATTGACATCAGTGTGATTAATTTGTTTTCAGATAATACAACTATGTCTCCATATCGTGTCATACCTTTCCTTCAGACCACATGAAGACAGGAGGGCTTTCTGTTTGCACTACAGGACAGATAACAGTGGAACACTTTAGTTAAAATATGTAAAAATATTTATCAGGTACCCTTTCAAAATGGAAAGCACTTTCTAAGGTAAATCTCATTCCAAACTCCAGGCCGGTTTCTTTTCTGCAGATTTACCGTAGCATAACAAAACACAATTTCACCCACTTCATTGCTAAGAGCTGGGGTAAGAGCTCTGCAGCAGAGACCTCAAATTTTTGCAGCATTGCTCGCATGAAAGCCCACGGATGATGCACGGCCACAGCAGACAACAATAATCCATTAGCATGGGTATCGTTCTGGGCCTTCAGAGACAGAGCTGAATTCTCTGTTTCGTTACAGGTTGTATATGCAATGTCTTGAGCAAAAACCCAAGGGTGCCAGAGCCAGACAAGGTGACCAGCATGACTTCAGCTGCATCTGAGCTAGCATAAAACAGCTGCAGCGAAGGCGACTGAAGCACACCTTTAATCTCACTCTGGCTCAGTTTCCCATATGTGGTCTGGGAGATAAGAGAAGGTAAAGAGGCAAAGGAGCCTGGGATTCTCAGATAACGTGTATATTTAGCTGTGTAAGTACCTTGAAGTAGATAAAATGCACTAGAACACTGGCTATGACCAATTCATTTAATACCAGACATAAATATGGCATCCTAAATCCAGTGCTACATTTACCCAGAGGCTTCCATGGACGTGTGCTTGCTCAGGGAAGCACAAGAGCGTGCTCCCTCCTGAACCACACACCTGGAGGCATCAGCTTTCACCTGGTGCCACAGAAATGTTGCCAAGAATATCACAGAGGAATAGCCAGGACAAGGGGGAAGGTGAGACGGTGGCCGAACAGATAAGCGTGCACCAGATCAAAGACACAGCGAAGAGCACAAGTCCAGCTCTCCCTGGAAACATTTCATTTCCGCGACTGGCATGCTCACAGCAGCTAATCTGACTCTCAGACCCTGGCAAGACCACAAGAGTATTATTTTCACTTGAATGAAGTAATGCAACGGAACATAACGTGGTTTCTGTCAGCGTCAGCCACTCCAACTTCATGCTGCATGACTTTTTTGCACAAATATATTTACGTTGGCCTCCCCGTACAATATCCCACCTGAGTTAGCATCTCAGATGCCTTGTGGTGAAGGAAATGCATGCAGCTCCTCCACCTGCAGCCTGCAGCAAGCCTGGGTGCCCAGCCTGCAGAGCCCATGGGTGCTGGATGCTGCGGGCAGCAGCAGGGGGTCGGTAGCAGCTCCTGGTGAATCCACTCTTGCCTCTGTATAGGTATTTTTTCCTTCTATAAAACTTAGCTTCTCTGGTCCAGGGGGAGAAGTCCCTCTGAAATCCTCAATCAAACGCAGTTGGCCAAGCCTCCCCTGGATGCCGGCCAGTGGTTATGCGTTTTCTCGTAGCAGAGAACCATGCTGACATCCAGGCACACGGAGCCACTGTATAAAAGATCTGTTTTACTAAAAAACCCAGATGTGTTTCACTTAAAGAAAAAAAAAAAAAATCTTAATCATCGAAAAAGAGGATGGGAGAATCCTACGGGGTTTGTGGTTTCACAAGCCTCGCAAGCAATTTCTGGGAATCACAAACCCCATTTGATTTTATGAATCAAATGCCCCTTAAAATTACAGCCCTCTCCTCTCCTCTTTTCCTCCTCTCCTCATTCCCAGTGGTTAAATAAAGAGCAAAACAATACCGTATATTTAGTTTATATAGAGAGAAGGCTCGGTTGGGAATCAGAGGGCTGTTCAAGAGCATTACCAACACCAGGACCATTTGTGCTCCCCACGGGAGGTGCCAGCCTGTGGCACACACGTCCACACCGATCTACATTCATGCTATTCTCTCTCTGCCATGCAAGAGGATCAACAAGAGTCTCTCTCTGCCACAAATAGAGCAGTAATACTTATGAACTAGACTTTTTTTTTCCTTTAACATCTACGTTTCCTGTAATATCATGGTGTTTAACATCTACCATGACGTCTTGTGAACTCACAGAAGGCTTCTCAGAGGTGCCTTGCCATTCTTCTGAGGTTTCCACTGTAAAAAAGCCAGAAGTCTGCCTTGCTGAGTGACACATTTCTCCTGCAGGTTAAACCTTTTCAAGACGTGTTCGCAAAGCAATAGATTCTGTGTGGGTTTGGTACACCTTCAACAGAGAATTGACATTTTCCTGACCTCTTCCCACCGGACTACACTCCAGCAGGGTTTGTCTAGCTCATTTTTAGATTGGACCATGTAAAAAGGCGATTTGTTTTCTCTCCCACTATGGCAGTTCTTGAACAGAGTGCAGGTGAGCTGCCTCTCCTCCAACTTCAGTGACTTGCACCCTGGGTTTTTCCTGGAGTGAGTGAGTGAAGCTCTGGGCAGGCACAGAGCATCTCTCCAGGCAGTGGAAACAATACAGATGGAGGAAAAAAGGACGATATTAATCATGGAAAAGACTGGGCACACAACCATTTTCCAGGCTGAGGTACCTCTATTGTTACAGCAAATTATCTCGTCTCCTGGAACATGCTGTGCTCTCACCTCAGCCCTTGCTGTCCCCTATCTCTGTAGCCAGAGAGACCTGAGATTGAGGTGCAGACTTCTGTGTCCTTAAAGGACCAAACCTTGCTGCGGACAATGAATAAAAAGTGAGTTTCGAAGTGCTGTGAAGCATCAGAACTTCAAAAATAAAGAAAAAAAAAAAGGGCTAAATTGGTTGTTGGTGGCCTTTTGCACCAAAAGCCAGCAGGACCTGCCTTATCTGCCAGATGAGACGCCCCTGACTGCTGCCTGCTGCGGAGGTGCCCTTGACACCATCCACTTCATGGAAACTATTTCAGCAGCCCAAGAGCTGGAGCCGGTGCAGCCGCCCAGCTCCCGGGCACGCATCCGGACTGCGGACAGCGGCGTTCGCACTCTCCCCACAGCTCCCCGGGCTGCTTGTAGCTGGCCCTGTATCTGTAGCACCTTCCGGCAAAACAAAGATAAATAATGATGTATTTATAAAGCAGGAGTGAGGGGTTTGGGGGGGAAAAAAAAGCATCATCATCTTTAAACTGTGTTCCACACGTTGAGCAGCAGAGCCTGCCGATGGAATGCAGCTCCCGGCCTTGCAGATAAGGGCTTTAAAGCTGACCTTTGCCAAACACGGGAGAGTTAAAGGAAGGACGTTCAGGTCAGCCAGTGCTTTGTACCAGGGCAGTACCTCGCTTTAGTCAGTCCCTTATACTGCTGCTGGAGTTTCCTCCGTTCACTTCAGACTGATTTGCAAATCAGACATTTGGCTCTAGCTAACCATAACAGTGCTAAAGGAAAGCAGAAAGAAGAAGGATGTAACGCACGCATGAATTATGATGTTATCTAGCATTGCCTGTCTTCTTTTACAGAAGTTATCCATTTAACCTTTTTATTTTTAAGCTACGGTTGGACCATCTATTTTTCTGCCATCACATCAGCGCAGAACTCGGCACCTATAAATTACATGAAGAAAAGTGCTGAGCATACGGATTTTTTTAAAAACATGATCCTCAAATTAAATCCTTAAATGAACAGAACCTTCCACTTATGGTAGATTAATAAAGACAGCATGGGAAAAGCACGCCCACTGAGAAAGGCAGCTACTTGCCATCGATTCGGTTGATTGTGTTATTTATCACAGGAGAAGAAACTCATGCTGATAAGGCACAAATATCACCAAAGTATGAGTTTTCATTTACACAACATGTTTTAAGGAGTTTTTCCTATTTAACCACTGTAAAATAAAATGATATGGCCCTAGGATGACATAAAGTAAGTGCCATTGGTTCAGCCAACACCAGTGGTCAGCCTGCACAGGAGGGGGAGAGAGGTCTAAGTTCCCCTCAACACATTTTGGGGTCTGAAATCAACTGAACCCATGCACCCCCAGTCAGTTTATCCAAAACACCAGAATTAGTGCTTTAACTCTTGAAAAAAGAGGGCAGAAAGACATTTTATGACCCAGCTTCCAGGACTATTCCCTCTGGTGTTTTCCCTTTGGCCTCCCATGAGTCTAACACGAAGGGAAGGGAGGACAGCCACGTACGTGCATCTACCACTCTGGAACTTGAACACTGAGGTTGGCATGGATGGGAGCAGTTTTCACAGGTAAACGTAGATGTTTCTCATGACTGTATCTATTGTTCATCTACGAGCAATGAGGAGTCCTAAAATGGCATCAAGACTATGAAAGAACATCACAGTCCAAGAGCTGATGCCTTCAAAGGATCAATCGTACACAGATCAGGCTCCAAGTTCTCTTCATATCTGAAGAAATTCACAATCAAAATGCCAAAGGTACTAACCTCTAGGACAAGAAAATTTACCAAAGCTGTAGTAAATGCTCTGCTCCCCTACAATGAAGAGTACTGCTGCCTTTAAACAGTTCTTCAAACACTTGTGACATTTACCTGCGTAATATGGAATAACTGCAGGCACTTCCACCAAATTTTCATTAATTTCATAGCTAATAATTTGTTTGCTAGTTTGCACGAGGAGAAGACTCTGCATGAGCAGCCATACAGTTCTCAAGATATTTTAGCCCTGAAAGATGAGCAAACAGCGAGGCACAGAGTCTGAGGCATTTTCCCCTGCACTCCCTGACACGTCATTTCTCTCTGCAGTTCAGCCCAGTGCAGCTGGAGCTCGCCAGCCGCTGCAATCCATAAGGCTGCTGCACTCATGCCACTGGCAGCAGATATGAACCAGGTTCAGGACAATGCACACTGACGTTTTTTTTACTCTAATTTAGCACGACTTCCAAGTTTATCATTTCTCTCTCGTAAGATTCTTCCTGATTCTCTTATTTCATAGATTAAATCTGGTTAGCTTCTCCAGGAATGTAAGTGTTCCCCATTCAGTAAAACAGAGATGCCTGTGCACATTTCTTTGCATACGTTACCTTCCAATGTTTAATACAATGCAGCCTCTCATTAGACAGACCCACAGCCTCCCAGGGTAATGAAGTGCGATTAAATATCTTTCTTGGCTACAAATTTAAAAGGCACAATTTTGAAGTCAACTACTGCAGAGGAAGTCTCACTTTATTTTCACCTTTTCACATCTTTGTTTGTACGCATGTATAACAATGGGCAGGGCATGCTGAAAGCAAAATGAAGATCTTGCATTAAATCACTTTAGAGCCAATTTCATCTTTGATATGGAGCATATGGAAAGAAAAAAAAAAACAGTTTGTTTTTTTCCTTGTGGTCTGGATGATGTTGTGCAGACATTGCCCCAGAGCTCGGTCTGACTCTCACTGAATTAGTGGGACCATTTGCTGTCACTTCTCCATAACTGGGTGAAGCTGTTAGCTAGTTAAGATGTAGTCATCTGGGAGGGGGCAGGGGGGAGAAGGGATAAATTGCCAGAAAGAGAAATGGGAAAAGGGTTCCCAAATCAATTTTGTTTCAAAAAAAGCAAGGCAATCCTCAGTGGCCCAGACAGGGAAATTCCAGCACAGCTCCCTGCTTTCTCTGC
Organism: Netta rufina; assembly: GCF_964035555.1. Taxonomy (NCBI): domain Eukaryota; kingdom Metazoa; phylum Chordata; class Aves; order Anseriformes; family Anatidae; genus Netta; species Netta rufina. Next base: position 2,341,141 of record NC_140131.1, read on the forward strand.
TCACGCTGCTCTCCTGTGAGCTTCTGACAGCTTGGGACATATTGCCTAATGTTACAAATTGTAGAAACCCCAAACTAGGCAGAAGTAGACCCAAAATGCACACTTTCTCAGACTATTAGAAAAAGTCTCCAAACCAGAGCACAGCAGCCTCCACTTTTTGCCTCACCGTGAAGCTTTTCTCCCCAGAACACTGAAGTCACAAAAAGGAGTCTGAGACCAAGCAAAGAGCTTCCCTTCCTAAACCAAGTCAGTAACTTTGTTTCAGGTACCTTCAAAAGGAAAGACAAAAGCTCGTTTTATGATGTTCCATTAGAGGGCATCCTAGCATGTCCTTTTGTGGTCAGATGCTTTCGCTAATTCATTTCCTCTGCAATACTTTGTGAACAATCTTCTGTAAAGACAGCCAGGAGCATTCACATCCCCAAACTTTCGCACCCCTTGTAATTGTAATTATAATTTCATTCCATTTTTCTGTTGCTACGGTATTTTTCTTTTAACAGAGCAGCTTCCTCACTAGGACAGGTGGGTTTCCCTGTTGTTCCACATGTGTAAGGCGTGAATGAGCTGGACGCGATCACAAAATTAATTTCAAACTTCAGAACAGCTGAAGATCAGACTCAAAAACAACGGGGGACTATAAAAGGTGAGCAACTTGGTTCATCTGTATTGAAACTAGAGAATGATATGTTCTCAAAGCCTACCACAGACAGAAGCCCAACTGCCAAAAACGAGGTGGCAACTGCTCAGCAGCATGGACCCTGCAGAAGGAGCAGATCCTGAGTTCCAGGTCAGGAGGAAGCTGCTGTAAAAACAACCACTACTCAAACCCAGGTACCTGATCTTTAAAATCTCAGTTTTATGACTGTTTACTACCACGGATACAGAGAGGCACAAATCCAGTTTATGACCACTAGTTCCATTAAATTAGTAAGAATCCCATAGGTACTAAAATTTACTTATAGCGACAAAGATTTTTTGGACTGGGCCATGACAAGTATGAAGATCAGTTTTTACTTATGTGGTATACTCTGTACACTGAGATCAGTTCAAAGGCTGAAGGCATCAGGGGATCTAAAGGAAATAATATTGGAAATTAAGAAGTCTAGCTTAAGAAATAGGAGTTGACATGATAACATGAAAATTTATCTACGAGACAGATAATTCAGTTACAATAAATTACTATCCTATCTGACTTAAAGTGGAACGTAAAAGCGCTTCTGTCACACAAAATGAAAAATGAACTTCTGACTGATGAAACACAAGATTAATGAATCAATATAAGAGACATGAAACAACTTACGATGATCCTGGACTTGCTGTTGGTGGGGGACCTGGAAAAGTGACAGAAGAAAAACGGTGTGATGAGTTATGGCGAGGTAACAAGCAGTAAGCTTTTGTAAACCTTTAAAAGATAAAAGTAACAGTCTGTCATGTTGGATGTGGTTTATGTAGTTTAAGAGGCAAGTCTCAGTTTCTCGGTACCAAAGACAAGACTGTATCCTGTAGCAGTGATTGTCTGCAAAATGCCATAGATAAGGGCAATAAACAGGTGAAGGACAGATCCTGAAATTCAGCTGAGTTTGGGGCCATAACAAAAAAGGTTATAGCAAACCACAGGAGGCTTATACAAAAGCATGTTGTGACTATAGCTGGGAGAAAACAGCGTCATTTCTCCCTATCAATCTTCATTATTTTTCAGGGTATTCATCCTTGGCCTGATTCAGATGCATTGATCAAATTTCCTCTGACCTCTGCAGGCTTTGGCTGACAGCATTTCACTGTTGCTGCCCTCAGCGTTTATATTTTGGCAAATACTCGACAGGCTGAGCTCGTGTTCACCAACACAGAGCAAACTGAAGAGTCAGCTGCAGCAGTTCATACTAACGAGCCTTTGCTCTAGAAACTGAATTGTACGATTAAATTTTGCTCCAGTCAGTAAAATATGAAAAATATACAGTGTTTTCTAGAGGAATGTCTATAAAAGCATCATTGTTCGGATAAAAATCTCCTAAATTTCAGATACAAGCTAAAGGACATCTGCCTTATGAGAATATCTAATGATTAATTTCTTACGATAATTTAGAAAATCTGGGACATTAACGACAAAAAACTCTGAAATGTGCTGAATAAATCATTCATTTTGTGTTGCTGTGAGGACTGACCAGGACTCCATGCAAACACTCTCATCTGAGTCAAGTATTTCACCCTGAATGTGGAGGAGGAAGAGAAGATGCAGAAAACCCATTTCTGGTTTGGAAACTTCATGGTTTTAGGATCATCCATGAAGGCAATCATCTCCTTATAAACTCTGACTTTGAAGAAAAAGTGCTTATTTTATCTGAAAGGTACATGTATCATTAACGTGCCTCTGACCTATGCTGCATTTAACATTTCCATTTCAACTCCATCTTTTGCAAGCTGAAATTTCTCACTTACTAGAGAAAAAGGAGGTCACTCAGGCACTTGAGAATAGAAGTTTTTCTTGTCTGTTCTGAATCCACCCAGGTAGCATATTAATGAACAGCGCGCTCTTTGGTGTTCCCTGTGTTTCAGTCCTGCCTCCATCAGGCTTTTATGTATTAAAAGCCACCATTTCAGCTGTCAACACGGGCATCTCAGCTGAGCACAGAGCAAACAGGCAGAAGGGATAAACTGCCAGAAATAGGCTGAAACAGGCTGATACCACTACATCAGCGCACTCATTTTCAGTGGGTAAACACACTTTTCTTAAGAGTTTCCTGCACTGTTTTTCTAAACAACAGTTTGAACAGCTTAATAGGAGAAAACCTACCAAATTTGACAAAGAGCACGCCGGTGGTAGAAACAGTCTTTCTGCCATTAGTTGCGACGCACTGGAAGTAGCCAGTGTCTGTAGTGTCAAGGTTCCTTATTCGCAGGCGAGACCCATAGCTTGTGGCACGGAAGGAGATCCTGCGGGGCTCCTGGACAACCGGCGCGTCGTTCTTCAGCCAGCGAACCGTGGGGGGAGGATTGCCGGAGACTTTACAGTGCAGCTCTGCCGTCTGGCCAAGGGTGGTAGTTATGTTGTTCATAGGCTCATCCAGCGTCAAGAAGTAATCTGTTTTGGGAAAAGAAAAAAGGGTGAATAAGGAATTCCTGCTCAGAAAATGTCATGTTAAAGTCATCTCATTCCTGTCTTTGAAAAGGAAACAAAAGAAGTGGCTATCGTGTTTAGTAAAAAGCTCAAATACTTATTAATTGATGTCTCAGGGCCAGTGATAGGTTCAACATAGTTCTGCATGCTAATAAAAGGAACAAATTTTGCAATTTCCATTGCACTATAGTAATACTGTTTCTCTTCAAAGTTTCTTTTCCTTCTTATGCCCACGGATTTTCTCTACTTTCTCAACATGATCCTATTTCACTTCATTCAGCGCAGAAAAAGGAGATAATGCTGCTTCTCTATCTCATTTTTCCTTTTTGCTAACCAGTAAATGTGAAAAACATCCTTTGTAAATTCAGCTGCTCATTTTTATTGTCTCTGCCTTGGAGATCTGTCCCACCTGTGTTAGGATCCACAGAACGTACCAATATATGGAATGAATCTCTCCAAAACAAAGGTCTCGGAGCCATTTTTAATTGACTTGCAGAGCAGTGTAGGCAGTATGTTGTGAATGATTTTGTAAGCACCAACTGCACAGATGAAGGAATCAGGATCATATCTAGGAGATGAAGACTTTCTTTCTTACTCAGTCTTTTCCCTGCTAAGAGAACTAAAGTTTATCTTTAATCTGAAATAGGTCTCATGATAGGTGCAAGCAGAAGATCAAGAATTCTTTCATTTTGTTACGATGGGGAATGTTAAATGAAACTTTCACAAAATTAATCTCTTCTAATCCATTCGTGAACACTGCCTTCTCCTGTCAAGTGCTATTTCATTCTGCACCGGTCAGGAAGAAGGCTATTTCTAGTTAACTGTATTCAGCATTTAATTAAATCCTTTAAAGGCAGAGAGCAAGATGGATTGGGTACGAGGAATGGAATACGCGGGCTTTCATCTCAGTGTCACAGGTTCAAATCTAACGGTGGTCATTAGTGGCCAAAAACCATTATCATCTGGTGGCTGTCTCAGCAGGGCAGCCGAGCAATGAGAAACCCAGAGACTGTACTCTGCTCCCATGCTCTCTGAGCGAGCCTGGGAGGTCAAGAAAAGCCCATCAGTAAGGAAATCTGTGCTGCGCCGCTTACGCTGCGCCATGTTAAGGTACATCTACTGCAAGCTCCAGCAATAAGCCTGCCTGAAATTATGAAAAAGACCTCCAGCATGTAATAAAAACAGCTCAGCTAACTAACTTGCCTAACTAATCCACTTCCCTAATTAGTTATTTTAATCATGTCTTCGCCGGCTACTCCCTTCATTATGCTTTGTGAGTATCAGTATCTCTTCCCTTTGTGTTTAATCTACTCAGCATGTAAGTTCCTACCCTGTATTTACATAGCACTTTATACAACGCGTCCCTGATCTCATTTGGTCCCGAGGAGCTATTAGGATAAACATTAAGCACAAAGAAACTGCCCACACATTTTTCTTTCACTGATCAAGTAGTCTTTTCATGTGCAGGTATGAAACTGTGCAAAGTACTACTGTTACCTCTGCTCCCGTGGCTCTAGTTAGTTCAAACTGTGCATGGTGTAAAAAGAGCCAGGATCCAGCTGTCTGGTGAAGACAACTGGGTTCCACGTCTTTCACCTGGGCGTCAGGTTGGCTTTTTAGTTCCCCACGATCATTTCTGCATGCCTCACTGCAGGACTAGAAACGCTTGAGACTTGCATCTTAACAACCTCACTGGGAAGCATAATCTAAATCAGCACACGTATTTTTGGGTTCCCTCCACAATCTGTGTTTAATAAAATCACACTAATAGCACGGAGCTGGAGAACCACACTTAATTATCCAATGTAACATTTCTATACCACAGTCATTTATATAATTCCTGATAACATTTCAAAGAGAGTGGCTCAGACATCTACAATCTAATACAGACAGAAAACAGAATGGCCTCAGTCCTGTGATGGTCTTGCTGACAACCCACACGGTAAATATAGTATTTTAAAGGTCCTGTGGTATGCAGAGGAGGCAAATAAAGGAGTAAAGATGTAATGTAGGTTACCAAATGCAGGAGAAGGAATCTAAAGTACCAGTACTGACAGTGAAACCGCGAAAAATGGCTATTACAGCCCGAGTCATGGTGAAACTTCTCTGTAGGTACAAACAGAAACAACTTTTCAGTGTCTGGAGCTTCTGACTCTTCTTCAAGTGCTCTCCACTTTCCTCTACAAACTACCACAGAAACACTAAAATGAAAGGCATCTGCTAAATTCAGCTTAGCTTGGTTCTTAAATACCTACACTTTGCATCCAAATCTTAAATCTGATCAAGCAGCAGACTGTAAGGCACCTGAGATGAGATTTAAACAGGGCAAGTCCTAAGCAGCTGGAATCATCATGAGAAGATTCTCACGGATAAAACATTTCTGTAATTGAAAATAAGCTGAAGGTCTAACGGTGCTTCCAAAAAATCCTGGAGTGTTACTGAGCCGTACCAAATTAGGAGCGTTCCTCCCCTGGCACGCAGGAAAGCCATCCATGGCTGCCCTTGCCTTGCACGGAGGAGTCAAAGAGAAGCCCAATTTTATTTTTAACACTTTTGTCTAACTCTCACCTACCAAAGCCCATCAAATCTCCAAAGCTACTGCTACCATCCTCTCCTTTTAGTAACACCCATGCAAAGAACATCGGAAATAATTCCTGCCTGCGTCCAGGTTTCTGTCCAGGCCGCTCCCCACCAGCCACTCGCTGGTGCCGTCAGCATTAACAACACCTCCTTCTGGGACAGAAGAGGCCAAGAAAAACAGGGCTAAATCCACCTTTTGTGCTCTCAGCAGGAGGTGAGCACTGATGAAATGGGAAGAAGTTGCTGCTTGCACACGTGATGACGACACCGTGTCGCATGGCCGTGGCCTTACCTCGCGGCACGTTTTTTACCGTGCTTCACTCGACAGCCTCCCTGTCATCGAGGAGCTCCCCAGTTGACTCTCTCTGCCCAAAAGAATAATTTCTTAGAAACAGGATGGTTCTTACCTAGAAAATAATGACTGTGCTTCTGCGAACTAAATAGTCTAGTGGCAAGGGCCGTTGGAAAGTCTGAGTTTTAATGCTGGCTCTGAGCAGTCTTGGGTGAATCACTTCAGCTGTGATTTTTAGAAGAGCCGAAGGGAAGTAGACACCCAAAGCCAATCAAAGCTCACTTGGGATTTGTGCAACTAAGTCCTTTTAAAAACAGCCTTAAACCTTTTGGCTCAATTTCTCCAGCTATAAAGTGAGGATAATAATCCCTCTTACATCATGGGGAGGCTGTTATGTACATTAATGAGATAATGCTCGTAAAGCACTTTGAAGGTGAAAAGTGCTACGCTGGGATAAGCACTGTTATTATATTTTGAGTTAAATCTCAGGATTTCAAGAACATAACAAAAGCCAGTCCGTATTTTAGAGTCGCACTCTATAAAAACATTTCAGACACATTTTAATTTACAGAAATACAGGAGAATAGCCGGAAAAAGTTCTAAATAAAATTTAGCCCACCTATAATTTAATAATAGTCAAACTGATTTTTTTTTAATTTGTAAAAACAATTTACTGCTGGGCCTAGACCCTGAATGCCAAGTTTCAGCCCACAGAGATTTTTTTTTTAATGGCTGAGTTATAAACCCTTGAAAAATGCTGACAGCCCCTTTACTATAGCAGCACTAGCGGGTGCCCTATAATGAACTTTTAAATGACTTGAGATAATATCTGGAAAGCCAAGCCTGAAATATATTTCTGGTTTTGAGCCGTTGCCAATGCAAACACAACACATCATAAGTCATCTTCATGATTCTAAGCGCATAAATTGGAGACACTGCATATAAAATCCAAATATTAGGTATCCTTCATGGCCAAACTCTTTGCTGGTTTGATGTTACAGAATAGCAACAGCTGTGCGAGGACGAAATGTACTGTGTTGCGTGTCTTGAAAGAAGAAAAGTGTGTGTATTTCCACAGCTACGTCTTGACATTGTTAAATAGGAGCCTGCCCAGTCGTAATAAATTCTTAAGTATTCTACTACTTTTAAGTGGAACCCAGGTGGCTTTCAAAATAAAAGCTCGTCCTCCCCGGCCAAGGAATGTTAATCTCCTCTGTGACCACATGGTTACTCTATCTTAAATTACCAAAGACACTTCTTAGAGCAGTAACACCCTCTTTGCTCAGAGTGGGACTTTGCTGGCCACAGCGCGAGGGTCTTTTCACAAGCACCGTGCACGCTAGGTGTTTCTGGATTCACTAGGTGTTTCAAGCACAACGGGGATGCAAGATTAGACCTTGAAATGATCATTTTATGAGAAGAATCGTTGTTTCATTTATCCTCTTCTTTGTGCCCTTCTGATCTTTCAGAATATTCAGAGCAGAGCTAAAATCAAAGTCTTCATTCAAGCCACGGCAGTTGTGGAACAGCTTTCATCCAGGTGCAGCAGGGGCCTGTGCACCCAGCGCCTTCCCACCGCGCTCACAGTGCACTTCTCGGCAAAGGAAAGGATCCAAACCTTCTCTGAAGCAAATCTACAGATGCAGGAACACCATTCCAGCTGCTGAATTAGAGAAAAAGTTTAATTCTGGATCTGAAAGTTCAAATCTTCCTTGCTGTCTGTGCGGGCCGTTTGGACACCAGCCTTGCAGGGTGCTTGCCGGCCTTCTCCTTTTGCACCTAGGCCTAGTGGCTCAGCTCTTTGCCATAACATACAGTGACAATAAAGAAATGTAAAATGAGTCTCAGTCATACCAATACATTCACTGATTGGTAACTTAAAGAGCAGATAATGTTTACCTAAAAAGACTCAAGCTCATCAGTGGGTCTGACAGAGCCTTTCTGATGTACTTTACCAGGTGGAAAGATGCATTTTCATTCACTCCGAGCCTTGGATAAGCCACGTTAGGCCAGCCTGATGCTACACTTGGAAGCATCCCGTCCTCACATTTATCAGTGCCACCACTGAGCTCAGACAGTTGGAAATTTTCCGTGTGGAATTGTTCTCTTTGGGGAAAGTCAACAACCCGGAGCCCACCCAGCCTGAATGCGCTGGATGGGTTTGTTGTTTGTTCCATATGTTCAATCGAGTCGGGTTTTAAGCTATTCCAGTTACGCTGAAGAAGGAACCAGCAGGATTTCTTACTGAAGTGTAGCCATAGACAGAGCACATATTTCTCAGTTGGAAAAAGGATTAACCATTGATTGTTTCATCTGCCCATAACTCACAAAGGGAGACAACTCCCGGCAGGTCCGATCTGTGGGCCCGATCAACAGACCCTTGTTATTAAAAGGGGCAAAAGGAAGACTCCCGGCTGGAATTTCACTTATTTTAAATGAATAAAAGTAAAGGAATGACAGTGGGAGGAAAGCGATACAGCACTCGACCCACGATTTGGCAACCCATATGAAGAATATCAGAGTTAAAGAAGTCCAGACAAAGAAGCGGAAATATTCAATGTCAACTGTCTTGGGACAAAAAGAAATACACAACTGCATTTGCTTGCCCAGCTCATTTTCAAACGAGTTTCCTCAGCGGTGTGTATGTGTAAGGCTCGATTCAGGATACATACTGCAGCTGTGTCTTGGGCTTCCTCTTCCCAGATGTTATCTAGAGGTACGAATGCCATCGGAGGATAACATCCTGAACTGAAACACGCCAACTGATGCCCAAGGCCTTACAACATTTCAGATGTCAACATGCAAGATTCACCGAATTTGGGATTTTCACAATCAATTGCTGCTTTCCAATTAGTAGCTGTGGGACTGCCTTGGGTCACAGGGGAGGGTTGGCTTCTGGAGGGAAACCAGAGCACTTCCAAAAAATTATTGGGGGCCGAGCACCTGAATCCCATTGCTCTGGGATGGGAATTGGACAACTCACTGCCCTTCATGCCTTTGTGAATTCTTAATATGAATCTGACAGCTCACATCTGTCTCTCCTTTTCTGAGTTAACTCCCAGGTTTAAGGACAGCTGCCTTGGTGATAGCTTTGACGCTGTAATCTGGCAAGGGGAAATGAAGCTTTTCTTTACTCAGGAACCAGTTTTATAGCACAAGTAGGAAGCCCCTAAACTTTATCACAAAAAAAGTGATTTGGGATAGGTAAACAAACGTCCACATCTAGCTATAAACCAAACTACTGAAAACCATCAAGGGATTTTGTTGTCACTTTAGAAGCTGCTCAGCAGTAAAGAGCCACATACAAAAAATCAAGCTATTAAAGAAAGGGTGTATAGAAAGGTATGTGCCCTAAGATTAATGCTGTGGAGTCAAAGAAAAGCTGTTATTTTTGACATTTTGACATAGCATCACTTTAGAATCTGGTTCTTATTAGCCTTTTCTGTGCCTTTTAAAGGTCTATTTTTTTATATAAAAAAAAAAAAAACACCAAAAATGTCAGGAAATTTGGAACAGAAACTTACAATAAAACACGTCCCTTGACCCTCTGATCTATCAATCTTTCAAATAAACAAAGATAGCTGGATGAGCCAGGAAAGGGTTATTATATATAGGTACCTTATGTATAATGGTCAGATATTCACTGCACGCTCGGAGGTTATAAAAAAATCCGACGTAAGCGAAGCATTTCGTGCAAGATTTTTACCATGAATGCCGCATGTTACTCGGGGTGGTTTCTTTTTCATGTTTTGTTCTGTGACCTCCAAATTTCACACCCTGTATTATTTATAAATGAGACATTCAAGAAACACAAATTCTCAAATAAAAACGTGCACTCCGTCAGTGGAAAAGCAAACAAAAGGAGCTAATGTACTGTGGCTAAAAAAATTTTCAAACAAAGTAGCAGTAATTTACTGCCGCGCTACTAACGGGACCCCACAAATAGAATCCGAACCCTGTGCCCCATCAGGGGAGCTTGATTTACCGAATATCCCCCAGATAATAAAGGAAAATAAAAAGGTAAATTGTGCATGAATGTGAAGGCTGTAATTCTTCCCCTTTCACCACGCGTATCAAATTCACATCCAGTGATTTCAAAAGAAAATCTGGAAATCTCTGAAGAACCGGGGCCGAAGTCAGGAGGCCTCGATCCACTCGGCTTTGTCCACGGTTGCTTTTGTTGATGTTTCTTAAGATGTAGTTTGCCTAAGAGTCAAATTCTCCCTGGGCCATCAGAAAGATTTTTCTCTACAGAGACTCATGGCCAGGTCATATCCCTGCCTGGAAAGATGTGCTGAAGTGACAGCCTTAGCCTGGATTTGTCAGCACGGATGGCAATGCTGGCTTCTCCAATAAGTTAATGACGTGAAATGCCGTGCACAGGGTATTTGGGGAGCATTTTTCAGAGCCCTGACACTCGCTGGCCTCTCCTTGGGGGATGCTGGCCCTCTGCACAACACCTGGAGTACTGCTGAGGTCTGTGCCAGGCAGAGGAGCTGCGAGCAGCGGGGAGCTCCGAGTCCAGGCTGGGGATTGCGGATGTCTGGAAATGGAAACCGAATCATCCCAACACTTTATACTTGTTTGCCAAAGAAGATAGGCCATGAAAAGGGAAAGGAAAACAGGCAGGACCTGCAAAAACTCACAATAAGAGGTTTTCTTTGGAAAATGAAGGAAGTGAGAAGCTCGTGGGAGGAGGAGGCACTGGAACTGGGACAGCACTGCTGCATCCCAGCACCTGTGTCCTTAGCTCTGCTCAGCAGTGGCTGGGACCCATCCTAGTGCCCGTCCTGGGACCTGCATGATTAAACGAGCTCCTGACGAGGCTGCAGGTGGGCACGGGGTGGACCTGACCAGGGGAAGTCTCAGCAGAGGCACCGTTGTCTTACCAGTCCCACGGAGAGTCCCGTTCCAGTGAATGTCGGCAGAAGTTTAACCCCACTCGCAATTAAAAGAAAATAATACTTCAGTGCTGACTCTTTCTTGGCAGAGACTCCAACAGTATCATTGCCTAAGGATGAAGAGTTCCCAAACAATTCCTCTGCAGCACCAGATGGAAGTAGGCTCTCGTTCAAACTCAGGCCTATCTATTTCCTTGTAAATAAACACACGACTGATGTGAGGAAAAGCCTACCCTTCCACGACCATTTTTGTGAAAGAGAAGCAGCTGAATGAAGGGCTCTTTGCCATTTTAAATAAGGATCAGGGAAAAGAAGAGCTCGTGGTAAATGTGAAGCTTCCTCAGACAAAGAGCTGGGGCAGGGGCCTGTCCGGCAGCAGAAGGGGAGAGATGGGTGGCAATGCACGGGCACGGAGAAATGGGAAACCAAAGTGCCTTCAACAACAGGAAGGAAAAAAGAGCAAGAAGTAGGGGACAACAAGGCAGTTGAAGAAAGATGAGAAAGAAACGAATGAACGTGGTGAAGGACAAAGCAACAAAGGGGAGAAATACCACTCAAACACCTAGGGAAGAAGAAAGAGGGGCGGACAACGAAATCAGGCACGGCGAAGATGTGCCCCATGGGACATTTCCCAGTCTTGCCAAGCCCTAGGGATTGGGCCCCCAATCAGGCTTCTTCCTTCCACCAGACCCCCTTTTTTCCCCTTATATATTTCCCCTTATATATTTCCCCTTATTTCTCCTTATATCATTAAATACCTATTTGATGGCATTTTCATTTCTCTTTTTCCCTCGCGGCAGCCCTTCTGCACGCCGTGATTTACCAGTCGGAAAAGAGGAATATATTCATAGCTAAATTTCTCCTATTTTAAAAGTGATTATTTTTTTTATTTTTATGCATAGTTTGTTTGTTTTTTTAAGGTTTTGGTGAGAAACCACCTCCTCCCTCCCATCAATCGTTGCTTTCAACAGCTCTTCACGGGTGGCTGCGTCTCTTTTAAATTCATTTCCTGTTAAAAAGAATAAACAGGCAACTGTTTAATGCTGTCGATTTAGCTTATTTAATAGAAATTGAAACCTGAATAGGGCTCAGTTGTAAGATAGTCACTGCAGAACTCTCCGAGGTAGGGAAGGCACCACATGAAGTAATTATTTTAAAATGCAGAATGTTGTTCGAGGAGACGATGGGCTGCTCCTTCTCCTGCAAACCCAGGAGACGTGTTTGAGGAAGAGACGTTCATTTCCAAAAGGCAGCACACGGAGTTAGAGCCACTTAATGCGGACAGCCATTTAATTGGGAAATTTGGCTGGAAACCGCTTTCATGTGGTGAACTTAATAGGCTTTAAAATAAGTTTTACTGGGACGCCTGCGTGACCTCACGGCTGACTGCAGCAAAGACAAGTGGATGTCGGTCCCTTCAGCTGCTTGCTTGCAAAAAGAAATGGAAACTAAGCGCATGCCTCGTGTTCTCCCCCGAGGTTTCGGCACGTCGGGCTGCACCTAAGGGAGGGTTTCAAAGACCTGCAGCGAGAGCTGGCAGCGCCCACATGAAAGCCCCCGCTGCTTTCCTGGGCAAGACGAGACGTGTGGGTGCCTCGCTTCACTTGTGGGCACGCTGGAAGAACCCTCCCCTCTGACTAAGCTTTTTGGGCACCAAATGCATTTTAATCACGTATGTAAATCCGCGTTTAGGTGTGCAAGCTTACAGCAGTCTAAATGCTAATCGCGGGCGGGCAAAGGGGGCCGGTAATCCCCCAGGAATGCAGGATTCAGCCCAGCCAGTGATAATTGCCACATTCCAGGTGGATTAGAAGTGTGAAACTTCATTTTACCTGTTCCTGACAATAGAGCTCAGGAACAGGTGCTATGGAGGTAACAGGGAAAAGGGTTTAATTGCTAACATTGAGCCCAGCGGGATGATTTCTGTGCCCGAGCTGGTGGCAGCCGCCCAAAGCCTCACCTCTTCTAGTGCCTGAGTCGCTGCTTTCCAACACAGCAGGGACACCCGAACCCTGGCTGATACGAGCAGGCACTTTGCATTTTGATGATCTGAGGATTTGGTGTTGAGCGTACTTTGAAGGCAGCAGACTCGGAAGGAAGCTGGCAATCCACGCCGTCCCTGCTGCCAGCAGGCAGCCTGCTCCGCTTCCAGGCTTGGTCAGTCAAAGCAAGGGTTTGGAGAGTGCCCATGTGGGGCATGTCCTACTGAAAAAGCAGCATTTGAAAAGCCAGCTGAGGGCAAGCCTAGCCAAATATATGGGCAAAAAGTCACCTTGGTCAGAAGAAACCAGCCTACACAAAATCTCTCATAAGGAATAATAACAAAGAGGCTACTGAGGGCTATTTTTCAGCTCAGCTCAGATTTAATTTGCTGTAAAATTACATTGTCTTCAATATCACTTTTGTACCTTCCTCTCTGCCTGGGTTTTGGTTGGGAGCACACAGCTTTCCCTGTGCCAGACAGCAGCCTGACCACGGGCACATTGCCTGTCAAACCCTTGGGGCTCACAGGGGAGAATGAAGAATATCTCACTGATGATGGTCTGCAAAAAAAATACTGCAATCACCTCAACAAAGTGTGACTGACTTCTGTGCTGATGGGCTGGGTTCCTAGAGGAAAACCTCCCCTGTAGCTTAATAAAGGTCCTGCTAAGGATAACATTGGGGGCCTACATATTTTTCTGCCTTTCCCACTGGAAAGCACAAGCCCTTTGGCTTTCTTCCTCTCCTGTCTGGTACACAGTTGGAGCAAGCAGCAGAGCTGCAGGAGTCTGCAGGCAAATTCACAAAGGTCTCCACCTGAGTGTGCATCAGCTGCAGTTTTGCAAGGAGTTACAATACAGCCACATTTTAGCAGGAATAAAACCGCCAGCAAACCCACTCCCAGCAATAAATGCTGCCCGGAGAACTGATGCACCACTGCTCTCAGGGAAAGAGTTAACCCTTCCGTAAAGAACTCAGAGCTACAGATTCTTTTCATACTTAGGCACAGAAAACATATTTAAGCTTAAACATTAAACTTTACGCACACATGCTCGTACAAAATATTAACAAAACACAGACAAAAACGTTCGGAAAAACCATCTGTGGCAGAAATCCACTATGGGAAATTACAGACTAAATAGTTAATGGTTGGCAAAATTATACACAAGTGAAAAGAGGTTGTTTGACAAATTGAACAGTTAGTGTGGCTAACAGCATCCTCCACTGTAAAGGACACCTCAGAAGCATTTCAAAGACCAGACTGACTCAGAAGCTGCAGGCCACTGCCTTGGAATAAGGGCTACAGGAAGCTAAGCAATTTGGTTTAAATAGTTGGTGGTGCATCATTTACAAAATGAAGGGGAATGAGAAATATAGCCCTTTTTTCACAATATATACCCTTCAGAAAGCTCCAAATCACACATAATTACCACTTGCAAATGCATTTTCCTTTCTATTAATTCAAAGCCTCTAAATTTCACAATAAAACACAATGAGGCAAACTGACTCTGCCTGATGCTTGTTAATTTTGAGATCAGATCCTAAGATCCACCAGCCAAAATGTCAAGCAGTTCATAAACTAACAGAACTCACATCTTGAAATATTTTTACCATGTGGAACATTTTATGGAACAAGAAACGAACACAGCATTCTCCAGAAATCACAGTACCACACGTAATTAAATGTCAAATGATCACAGGGCAAACAAGATTGATCTTAAATGCCCCCTCATCCTTTTGCTTGTTGATGCGGCAGAGTCAAGAAGAATAATTGAGATTTTAAAACCTGGTTTCCCATCTTTCTGTATTTTTCTGTCCACTTACCTTTATCTAATTCACTTGAGATGTTCCATGACGACGTAGGCATGAAATCAGCAACCACCGATGAATTTGCTCCTGGAAGAGAAAAAGAGAAGAAAAATGCTGTTGGTATATTGATCTTGTACCGTGAGGAGTGTAAGAGGCATTTACAAAATTGCTGTCGCAGTAGTAAAATTATTTGAAGAACAGCAGTTATTAAAACACGCTCGATGCTGTGCGTTGGCAGGCTGACACATATGGGTAGCAGAACCAGCAAAGTGGAAAAAGGCACAGGGCCAAGCTGGAGCTTGTTTTGCAGGGCTGTCACTGGGAGGCCTTGTGTTAATCAAGCAACCAATCTCCGAGATGTGTTTGGCCCACCTTAAAATCTCTCCACGGGTTTTATAGAGGTAGAATGACTCTGCAGTGCTGCAGCAAAGAAAAACACCAATGCGCCGACGCTGCTGAACATGTTATCTATTAACATTTACGAGAGATTTTAATCCTGCCAAGCCATGTGCACGAGAAGAGCCACCATTTACGCACTGCAGTTAATGGGGCTACTTGTACGAAAACCCCTCGCATGGCTCACATAAACACAGGCTCGAGAGACTGATCTGAACATGGGGAGCATTTCCTCATGGCTATGGCACTGTTTTCCCTGGGAATTACTACGCGTATATAGGAGATTGAGTGAGGGATGGGAACGGTGGGAAGAGGAGGGAGGCACACGCATTACACAAATCTCCAGTAGCACCAGTAGGGGTTCAGGCTGGACACAAGGAAGAATTTCCTTACGGAAAGGGAGGCCAAGCACTGGAAGGGGCTGAGCAGGGCAGTGGTGGGGTCCCCAGCCCTGGAGGTACTTTAGAGATGTGTGGATGTGGCACCACGGGACGGGGTTAGTTTTGGGACTCGGTAAGTGAGGTTGATGGTTTGAATTGATGGTCTTGGTCCTTTCCAACCTAGACAATGCAGTGATTCTGTGCCATGGGAACACCGTGCGCTTCCAAATTTCCTGCGTGCCCCAGCCCTGGGAACACGGCTTGGACTAGAAGAGGAGGAGAGTGGTGCTGCGGCAACAAGCACGGGAGAGGACAGCACATCTGAAATGAAAATCAGAATGTGCCCCATGTGCCAGTGTCTGATTTGAGTCAGACACAGAGAAGACTTGCAACAAAGGAACACCTCGTGGCCTGATCCTGTACCCTGGCTGGACCTCCAATGCCCACAAACACAGAGCTGAGATGCTGAGTGTCACCACGAACCCAGACAAGAACTAGTGAACACCACAAAGTGCAGTGTTCTTCTTTTGACACTGTCCCTTCAGCTTGTTCCTTTAACTCCAAAGCAACCTCAGCACAAGGATACCCGACGATCTTCTGCTTTTATGTGATCGGTGAGCAACTTCTCTATTTCATTAAGAAATCACGAGCAAACTGTAAACACGATGTCACACAAACGCACGAAGCAGTTAAGTTCAGATTTAGCCACTGCACTTTTTATAAATATCGTCTTTCTTAAAAGCCCACCTGGTAGCACTGCTTATTTAAGACTCTGTCAAGTATTTCCAATGTAAACACAGAGTGTGCAGGCATTATAACTCACCTCCGAACACAGCCCCTGGCCTGTGCAGATACGCAGGGCTGAAACCCACTGATGGGGACAGATCCTCAGCCCCGTGTGAAGGCACTGCTCTGAAGTCAGCAGCGACACCCGTTTATACAAGGTGAGGCTTTGTCTCGCCGTGTCCATCCCCCTGAACTGTTTACTCTTTAACATACTTAAGCTTTTGTGAAATGAAGTTTTTTCCAAGCATTTGCCATCTTTTTCAGTGCAAGGAGCGAGGCTCCTGCTTTCTTGCTCTGGCTTCAGATGTCGCCACGGACCTGTGCATGCCCCATGGGGCTTTTTCCAACACCTCCATCACAAATTCACCCCCCACGCTTTACTCCTTTTAGGACAGTTATCCCCAGATGCATTTTCAGCTTCTTAATTAACCCAAACGCTGGGGACTGCCTGGCTGAGCAACCTGCAAGGCTTGAGGCAAGCAGCGTGGCTCCAGAGCTTCGTGGTGACCCGCACAGGATGACGCAGTGGCCGACAGTGCCAGGATTTGCTGGAGACTAGAGCTGAGATGTCGGGGAGGTGAAAAATAAGCAGTGGGCCAGCCCTGAGGGCCAAATGCTGACCAGGACGTGGTCGGTGCCAGAGGCTGGGATGCTTTGTCTCCTCTGCCTCACCCTTCCGTGCCTCCTACCTGAGAAATGGGGCAGCTCCTGCAGGCTTAGGACCAACCCCCTCCGAGAGAGCTGCCACCACCTTCCATACACCTCTTGTTGAGACCAGCTCCATCTCAAACGTCCATAGTGCACAGCTCCAACCCACAATCAGTAGATGAAGCCCCTCACGCTTCTAATTCATTCAAGTTTTGCACCTGACAATGCATTTTCTGTGGGTAACGTTACTTTTGTTCACCTGGAAACACCCCAGTGTTAAGAGCCCCCTTTATATTGCAGACAGCTAACACACATTAATCAAAACGAAGGCATAAGGCCTAACAATACCATGACGAAACACAGTATTTTACATTATTTTTTTCTACAATTAACGCTCTGATTTCAAACCATTACTTGATTGAAAGGAGCACGCTGAGCAGCCACACAGCGAGGGGACGTCCCGTTCATTCCCAGTGAATGCAGAAAGCAAAAGTAACCGAGCAATCAAGTCCAGCATAAATTTAACGATGGCCTGCGATGACTTAGGACTGCTGTGTGTGCAAGTGAGGACAGCGATACCTCTCCTTGGAGAAACCCAGTCCCAGCCCCCAGCCAGGTGAGAAGCGCGCCCAGGGGAGGTGAGTCACGGCCGGGAGGAGGATCAAAGACCCGGGCTGGTTCCTCCCCTGGGACCAAAGCCACCTCGCTCTGCCTCCGGGAGCAAAATACATTTAAAAAGTACAGACTGGGAATGAGTAAGAGGGTTTTTTTTTTCCTTTGGGTTTGTGAAATCCAGGTTTCTGCGCCCTCAAATGTACAGAAAAACGGCCAACCAACTCCGAAAGTGCCTCTTGTGCTTGGAAAGCTCTTAAATACTCAAAAAGGGTCTGGATTGCATCTTACAACGTCGTGTCTCCTAACCTGAACCATAGTTTAGGTTAACCTGCAGAGTCACCAACTTTGATCCTTTGATTCCAGCTCTGTTGTACATGAAACGGGGGTATTGCAGAGGAGGAAACGCTGAGGCACCTGTGTGGCCTCCGTGAGCCGCTGTGAGCTAAGGAGCAGGAGGCAGTGCAAAGAAGACAGGCATGAGGACACCCCCTTATTTTTTTCAGACTTTACAACCCTTAATGGCCCACCAAATCACTGTTGAGCCTGAAACATTTTCATTGACACTCACACACCCTGATTACCAAGCCCTGGATGGAAAGCAGCGCCGAGAAGATCTGGGTCTCCGGGTGCATCACTTGGCACAGCAGATGAGCAGTGATCTATGGGCTGTGACTGGGGCCAAATTCAGTCCAAACTGCATCCTCAGGGCCAGTAGGAGTTGGCTTCCCCTCATGTGCATTGCAATGATCATGCTGGTTTATACAAACGACCCTCAAAGCAGGTCTGCTCAGCCTGTGAGCCACCAGCGGCTGCATGGGACGCACAGAATGCACCCAGCACCGAGCTCTCCAGCACACATCCAGCCCTCTCATCATGCCCCCAACCTTCAAAACATCCCGCAGGCAACTGCTCCCCTCATCCTGTGAACCTCACATAGGGGATGTACTGACAGCCTTGCCCATTTGGTGTCACCATCCAAAAAAAAAAAACACCAAAAAAGAAAACTCCATGTGCTTAGTACTGCAATTGGATATCAAATGAGGAGTTTAAGAATTAATCAAATTAATCCTTATTTGTTAAAAACGCCCCCTTGCACGCTGCTTTAACTATTTGAACAGCCAGATTTGGTTTGAAAAAAAGGCAATCTGAGAAATGTGATCCGCAGAGGCCCATTACCCCGGTAAGATTTTATTTATAGATGAAATCATCCCAGATGAATGAAGAATCTTATCCTTAATGCACAAAAGATAAGTATCTGTTCAAACCCCTATCACGATTAAGAAATGCTGGTCTCAAGTTAATGAGAAATCACAACAGTCAATTAAAACCTCTGTGAAAAGCCAAGCCGAGTGCATTCAAATACCCTCCCCACCGAGAAGTTGGCTAACATCTGACTTTATTACCATATTGCATAAGCGTGGAGCGAATTTCACACAAGTCAGTCCTTTTAAAGCCTTTGTGATTAAATAAACTTCAATAAGGTTTACAGAAAACTGCCCGTGAAGAAAAACTACAGAGCCAGTTCTTATCACAGGCGCACACCACTGCCTCATTTTCTCACCAGCAGCAGCCATCACTCAGGGCCTCGTGTTTGTACTGTCACGACTACAGACCCATCAAAGGACGGGGCAGCCTCGTCCGCTGCCCACAGAACCACAAAGGAGAAGATCCAGGCCCCGTGCCCAGGCTAATTAATATCTCCGAGCTCTGCATCTGCTGCACAAAGTAAAGAGAATATAAGTCAAGCCAGGAAGAAGGCAGATCGCTGGGACGACACCGAGCCCCGAGATGATTGAAGATTTTAATGGGAAATAAATCCGCCGGACAGAAACAAAGCAGAGAGCAAAATAAGTCTATGAACGTGGATATTCTGCTTGCCAGAGGGCTGTACGAGGCTGGATGGCTGCTGAACGTATGACTTTGCACGGCCAGTGTGGTGCCTGGGACAGGATTTCTTCTTGGTGACACAGAGGAAAACCCCAGGTCTTGCAGGACCCCAACTTTTCCAGGTGGAAGATAAGTCCAGTTGGAACACACACAAATAATTCAAAGCATCTTCTAAATGGGCATCCTCTGTCACACTTTGTATTGTACCCGTGGGTCCTTCTATGCCCTCATTACATGCCCTACAAAATTATGGAGTTTACAATTTTGTCTGACATAAGCAGGGAATGCGACTGCGGTATCTGCAATTCTGACCTCAACGCAGGACACCCAGAATAGCAAAAAGAGCAAGGAGGGTTTTAAAGTAACCGAGCAGTTCGAAGTCTGAGTAATGAAATAAACCGTGCAAAATTAATGTTTAAACTGAATAAAAACCAAAGTTTTCCATTTGCAAGTCTCTTTCTGAAGCTGCATGGAAAGCCTGCGCTGAGGGAGATTTGTTATCCCATGCAGGAATTTGCCTAAGGAAGTGATAAAACCCAAATTACACGAGACACTAAAAACAAGATTGGGCAAGACATTCCTCCACGTACGGATGGGGAGCCGTCCCACGCCGTCAGGAGGGTCAGGACAGGACAACCTAACAGCAGGTTTGGGCACCACTGTTTTGGCCAAATCACTGGTAAAATCACCATTTATAGCAGCTGTTCTAGAAGAAACCCCTTAAGAACCTGAATGAAAATCTTCTGAATGTAGTCTTCTTTAGCTGTATTGTTTGGATATAATATTGGAAAAACAGAAATCATAGATAAAATTATACAGAATTAGAGTAAGCCCTAATTACTCTAAGTGTTCAGAATTTTTGCTTTTCTGCACATTCCACATCTACACTTCATCTTTCTCTTTGTCTGGTTCCTACCTGACTGATCTCTTCCAAGATCTTCCCACAAATACGCCCCGTGGCTGTTTTCCTTAGCCGTATCTCCATCATCTTTTTCCTTCAGCGTTCGCTGTTTCACTGATCCTTTGTGAGCTCCCCACACGTTCTCATCTGATCTCCCAAGATAGGAGGTTTTGCAATCAGCCAGTTACCATCCCATCCACAGCCCACCCTGGAGGTGCTGAAGGAAATCTAGACATACCTTCTGCAGACTGTAATGGATACGGCCTATTATTCACTAATTTTCTTGTCTGTTTAATTGGCACCATCCTGAATTTCCATAATACATCCCTCAAATGTCGCTTACATCTCTAATGCATGAAAGGATTTTATTTCCATGACATCAGTACCTCTGCGTGTCAGGAGACGTGTCCGCGTTACACAGTCCTCGTGTTTCAAAAGGGGGCAGGAATCACACAAAGGCAGCACTCAGCTGAATGAGGCCAAACTGGGCGAAGATGGGACATTATTGAGAGCATTTGTGCTCCTCAGGTAAGGCAGGTGTCTCAAGGAGAATATACTGCCTTTATTGGCATGCAGTGATATAAGTTGGTGGCAAACCTTCCATTGATCAGTTATGGATACAGCGATTTCTGCGCGTGATGATGTGTAAAAATAGGATACAGCAAACACTTCCCGGTAAAAACACATTCCTGTTGAAAGCCTCAGCCCTGCAGGATCAGGTGAAGCTGTCAGCCTTTGTACTGTCTCTCAAAATGTTCTGAAGGAGAGCAGCAGGTACGTTAGATGCAATAAAAGCTGCTGGAGAACAGACCTTCACTCAAGCTCTATGCACTGAGATGAAATGTTGCACAACGGCATTTCTCCTTCCAATGCTTACCTTTAAGTCATCAGCTTTCCTCTGCCTGGTTACCCCGTGGCTGAAAAAGCAAATGCAGGGCTCGTTGTGCCAGCACCTTGCACAGGCAGATGCTCACAGCAGTCAGCGCTCTGCTAGAAACCACATTTCCCACTGGCAAAGGCTTGCTCTTGCTCTGCAGGCTGCTCCACGCAGATAGGGGCCGAGATGATACTGCAGGATGCTAACAGCTTTCAAATGTTAATTGTGTTCTCACTCTGACAGGGTAAAACTTCCAAGCAGAGCTGTCTGTTCTTTATCTGCAGTATATCATTATTGATAGCCCGGGGCAGATTAATGATTGGCATCAGATAGGGAAATCTTCAACACCGATGAGCAACTCGAGCTTTGTGCATTTCACACATACAATGCATTAATTTTCAGCTTCCAGAGCGAGAAGTGCAACAGGATGGTTTAATTTAGTGCAGGACTGGAAACTGTTAGGGACCTCATTTATACCACAGCCCCTGCCACCCCGTCCCTGCTACCGGCGCTTCCATTAGCACATAGGAAACAATCTCACTACCTGGGAGTCTCCCTAAATGCTCTGTGCTCCCGAGGGGTCGTGATAAGTGGAAGGAGTGACCCGTTTGGGATCAGAGGTGGGAAGCCAAGAGCCCTGCATGTACCTGAAACCTCTGCCCTACGTCCTCCTGTGGAGCTGCTCTCTTGATACCCCAGGAGATATCACAGTGGAAAGCCGTGGGGGTTTCCCGTACCTAAGAAGATACCAGTAACACCCAACCCAAGAGGTCTACTGGGAAGGACAGCAATAGGCAATACCATCAAAAAAATTATACAGTTGCTACGTAGGCAATACCTGAAAACTCCTAAAGCACCTTGAAACATGCTGGCAGCTTCCTAATGACCTACACAAGTCCGGGCCGACTGCCGTATTTTTAGTAAGCTGCTCTTTGGCTGAGGTCGTCTCAGTTTTAAACTGTTTTCTTCCCCGGGATCAGAGCTGTCTCTTGGAAGAAGAGGTTTTTAAGAAGCCCTTTTTATATGCTAATACTTTAATCCTAAATTTCTAATTACCGAACTACAACTCCTTTTCACTGCGGCTATTAATTACAGATTATCATTAACGTTGGATGGATTTAGAAGTCACCGTGGAATCTGGGTGCACTTTACATCGCCTAAATTGGGTCGTTAACAGTTCCACTTAAGAAGAGCAAAACACTGCACCCTGGAGCAAGCCGCAGCTTTTAAAGACAGGGGGGGGAATGGAGAAAAGAAATGGGCAGCTGGCTGAGCGCCAGCCCTGCAGAGCTCACAGTCGGGTCTTTGTGCTTAGGACCGGCAGGAACGTGGCCACGCTCGCACCCCAAGGCAGCCCCAATGTTTCAGCACGGAAAATGCTCAGCTCCAGGTCCCGGTGACCAGGCAGGGTCCTGATCTGTGACAACTCCCAGACCTCTCCTGCCAAGGAATTGGGGGCAAACCCGGGGAAAAATAAAGGTTGGGCATCAAGGTTAACTCGAGGTTATGGTGCCTTGTAGGTCGGGGACTGGTTCCTGACCCTGCTGGCAGAGCAGAGGCAAGGATGCAGAAGGATTTCATCCACCACCCTAAGGCTGGCAGCCGCTGAAAGCCCCTCAGTGCTTCTTCTGCGTCGAATCCTTTGTACGTGGCACAATCTGAAACATCAGGCGGGTGAAAGTAAGATGTTGGAAGAGCACAGATTTTCCTGCCCGTGAAGGGAGCTTTTCTTGGACACAGATCTCAAGAGGAGCTGGTTGTTTTGTAGGGTAACCCTGGAAGGGAGCACAGCACAGCTGGCTGTCATGCAAAGCTACAAAGCTGGGGATTTCCATACCAAGTGCCGACTTCCCACCTCTCCTAGCCTACCTGAGATAATACTGGGTTCCTATCCGTGCCCTGAGCTGTCCTCTTCTGAGCACCTCGGGCTGCTGGAAGGAGAGAAGAGGAGGTGGGAACCCTGCAAAGGGAATGGGATGACTGCAATGGAGAAAAGGCAGAAACCCAGCAGCAGCAGGACATCACTGGGTGGTGAGATGGGGAATGGGGCCGTGAGAAGAAGCAGAGGAGTCACAAAGAAACATCAAAATATCAACAGGGCAGGGAGATGGAGGAACACATCCTGGGACACATTTAGGGCAAACGTTTTAACACCCAGGGTGGTGAGGAGCCCAGGGAGGAAGGGGAGGGGGCAGGGCTCTGTTAGGCACTTTGTGGGGTAACACCGTGGCAGCAACAAGTGGGCACAGGGGCTGGGAGCTCTCCTAACAATCCTCCCAAAGGTCCTGAGCCTGGAAGGTGCCCCCAAGGCACAAAGGGGCTCTCGCAGAGCAGCTCCGAGTGCTGCCATCACCCAGCCCATGCCTGCTGCAGATGCTTGGCTCATGGCAGGCATCAGCGCCCTGTGCCAGCATTTTGGGGAGCTGCCCCTCCACTGACACAACAGCCACACAGCTTCCCGTGGATTTATCTCCAAAAGCAGCACGAGCGAGCAGCGCCCACGAGCACACGGCTGGGACAGAGGTGCCTGGGGACGAAGCATGAAGTGCCCGGCCAGGGCTTTGCCTTGCACCTGCTCGCCTGTCCCTGGTTTCCATCAGTGCCACTGCACTAAATCCACCCCCGAAAGCTTTAAGGAAGGCAAAGCCAGCCAAGCACAGGGAGGGCAAACAAGAAATCATTTACATCCACCATAAATCGCAGCACACCGTAACTCCTTGCACCTCGGCACTTGAGGGCCAGGAGTGATTGAAATGTGGATAAGGCTACCGCCAATCTACAATTAAACGCTTATAACTCATGAAGAAAATTACAGGAGAAGTCTGCCCTGTGCAAATTCATTATTATTTTTCGAGCTCGATAATTATTTTTGTTGCAGTGAGGAAAAACGGACCCATGTCAGCTCATGAATTAATGAACGGTCCCGAAACAATTACTTCTTAAATACACAGAAGTCTCCCTAGTGTAAACACGCTCCGTTTTATACCATATCCTCTTGGTACAAGGCACACATTGCAGCATGACTTATTGGCTGCGTATGATGAAACAGTAAATGTTGCACGTTTGACGGCTTCAGCCTCATGGCTAGGATTTTACATCGGTTGATGTTGATTAATGTACAAACTGCCAAATTTATAAAGAGGCTGAAACACAAGGATACACTGTGAAACATATGCTAATAGAGCACAATTTATATAAAAAGGGGGGAATGTAAATATTTAACCGATGCCAGAGCTGGTTGCTTTGGCCAAGTCAGGACTGAGCTACATTGATTGTTCGAGAGGAACTTGCACCCTGCGCGAAACCCACACAAGCCTGATCTCAGGCAGCCTCACAGCCTCCACGTTTTAGCAGGTAGACTTAAAACCTCATTTCTTCTGCTAAAAGGCTGATTTTTTTAATTTTTCCTTGAAGTCAAGCAGACGACGAAGTCAAGTAAGAGCTGGTGAGCGCGTGTACGAGGCACTGGGCTCGGCGAGAGGCGCGCTGGAGGCAGGGTGCTGCTGCTGCTCCTGCCAGCTCCTGCCCGTGCAGGCAGAGCAAGCACAGAGAGCACAGCCACCGAGGTCCCCTGGCCAGCTTGCCTTTACCTGCAGCCTCAAGGCAAGGTCTTTCTGGGGTGAGCACTGAAATCCCTTTGGATGGCTCCGCGCACAACACTGACACAACACGGGGCCGCCTGAGGGGCCGCTCTCCTGGTCCAGTCCTCGTGGGACCCCAGACTGGGGCTGTCCATGGCTAGCTAACAGAAGCAATTATACAGGTAATTAGTCTGCACAAAAGGTTTCCATTATCATTGTGGAGTTGATTTTTTTAACTCTTCATTGCTGGAATGGGTTAATGTACTAAGGAGCTGTAGCTACAACTGATTTGCTACAGAAAAGGTTCAGCACCGTCTCCTGGATTCAGATCTCTCTGATATCAAGAAAACTGAAATCCAAACTTAACAGTAGGCCTAAATTTATTGCCGTTGATATTTGATTTTCAAATGCTTTCATCAGTGGTTTAAGTGTGCCCTTGTGCTGGATTCCCCCTGATTTCAACAGCTGCAGAATGAGGCCAGCTTCAGAGGGCTCCCGTCACAGCCTCGGGGTCCCGCAGCCCTGCAAGCCTCGTGCTGGCACCTCAACAACGGCCCCAAACCCCACAGCGTGGCCAAGTCAGCCTCCTGAACCCTGAAATCGTGCAGCACTTTCTCAAGCACAGTCAGGATGGAAGAAATCGTTGCTGCAAAAGCACCGCTTCTGAACAGCACGACTACGACTTCGCAAGCCTTTGCCTTAATTGCACCCAGAAGTACAACTATCTGCACTGTTCACGACCCCGTAATGTCTGTGCCACACACAAAAAAAACAGTCTCTAAAAGTTAACAGCCTGCACAATAGGAAATAAACAGGAGCAGGGCAGAGTTGGCTTGTTCAAGCTTAACTGCTTTTGCAGCCGCGGAAGCCTCGTGGAAGGATAAACCAACTGATGATTTTTTTATTAGCTCGACAAACAAAAAGCCAGGCTTTCCATGTAATGCTACTGCAGATCTACTGAGGTTAGGTTTCAAAGTCGTGGCAACTGCCATCCTTTAGGAACCTCGTTAGCTTGCAAATGGATCCAGGATTTCTCTGTCAGGCAGGGCAGGCCGAGCAGGCCGAGCACGGTGCATCCAGATCCAGTTCTGCTGGACCAAGTGCTCGCCTGGTGGCTGCACACCACACTCAGGTTTTGCACTGCTCTTCCTAATTTCTTGCTCTTTGGGCCAAAGGACTGCGGTAATATCAAGCTCAGCAGGTGATGAGGGCGAGTGTCTGCTGAAGTAAGCCCAAGTATCACAGAATTTGCCGAGTTCAGATGAGCTCATACATATTACAGGGCTAAATGTGACCAGCAGATTAATGAACATCAGTCACTCCAACTATTTTGTGCGACCTATTTGCAAATAAAGGAGAACCCAATTCTCCATGAAGGCTCCAAAGCAAACACAACACTGGGAAAACGAAACAAAAGACTCCTCTGGCCTTCTTGTTAGTTTTGTACCTAGTACTTACAAACTGCTCTTCCAATTTCTCTCCACTCATCTGTAATTAGTTCCCAAACGACTCTTTATGGTCAAGCCAAACTATTCTTCTGTTTAATTTTTTGGGTTTCTTTAAATCCACGCACAGGTCCCGTCCTCCCTCTGCCAGGAGCTGCACCGCCTGTTTTGTCCCACTTCTCAGCTCTGCCAGATGCAGAGCACGGGTTGCACAAGGTCCAAATGCTCCACCAGTGATACCAGCAAGATGCTGGAAATGCCTGGGTTTGATTCTGGCAGATCATCTCCTCATTTTCACGATCCTGGTCAAGTACCGCAATCAACCATGTGTTTAGTTTAAATTCAAATGCTGAAGTAATCAAACTGCTTACCCTCCGGCTGTACAAGACCAAAAACTTTCCATTAGTTAATACATGGATGTTCAAGGAATATTTGAACCTAATCCAGACTGTACTGAGCTACCTGCAAAACCCAGCAGAAGCTGATGATTTTGGAAGCTGTTTCAGGTCTGTGCATGCCTTTAGTCCTCCTGAAACACAGCACTGCTAAATTGTGTATTTTCTTACCCAGCTTCCCACATTAATTGACTTTGACAGCGGGTTTGTGAGCTGCTGTTAGTCATGCTGTTTACAGAGTGCCAGGGATAACAGATTATAGCATTACAATAATCTTTCAAAAATTTAGCTATTAAAAACTCAGAAGGAAGTAAGAGAAGGGGTTTTCACTTAGTTTAACTGATTTGATAACGACATTGTATTTGGTTGCAGGAAGCCCCACCAGCAGACAGAACAACCCTGTGGGCAATGCACAGGGTGAAAGGGCCGAACTTCTCTCCTCTATTGTGTGATCTCCCAGTGCCAGGACTCCTCTGCGATATTACAACTCGAAGTGGAGGGACCATGAACTTCAGGTGACTCGTAAGCACGTGCACGGAGCAAATCTCCCTATTCTCATATGAATCCATATTGAAAATGTCCTTAATTTAAGACGGGGCAGGTCAAAAATCAATGAGAGCTCCACTAGCAGGTATATTGACAAAAAGATGAACGACACCTAAATAGACCAGAAGTGGACTCGACACAGAGACATATTGTGGGCAAAGAGATGAAATTCCTGCTGCCGAGTTGAGGTGGTAACTGAGGTGGTACCACTGTGGCAGTGCTAGGAAGCATCCCACGGCACGGGGTGGGACTAGACAATCCCTTCCAACCCAATCCATTCTATGATCCTACAATGCTGTGATCCTTCAGTGCAAACATACACAAACCATAAATATCAATCCTGTGAAAGTGTCTTTTTGACCACATTTCTCAGCAAATTGTGTCTCGTTTGAAATGCCTGGGCTTGGTATGCCGAAGGCGGGACCTCTCCGAAGATGTGGTTCTCTCCAAACCACAGAGCAAATCATGCCCTGTGATTTTGGTTTCCTTGCATTACTGGCTTAAAGCTCTGAAACCATTTAATGCATACAGGCACACATCCACACATGCACACAAACACATGCATGTGCACGCAACTGAGCAGATACAGGTTTGGGATTCAGACACACAATCCCACACATGCAGCGTCACATTGCAGGCATGAACATCTCACCAAATTTCACAGCAGAAACCACAGCACAATGTTCATTGAGAAGCATCTCTTGTGCAGATCTCTGTAACTTTGCTCTTGGCTTTCTGATTTAACAAACTGAACCCCTTGTGGACATACCAGGCATGTTCCACATTGGAAGTAATGACTAAAAATCCTTGTGCATTCATGGGCAGCTTTACACTAACAAATTCAAGAGACTAATCTAGAAATAAGTGATGAGAGCTGAGAGAGTCCCTCTCTGTGCAAACCCAATGAAGAACAAGGAAGAACAAATCTACTTTTCTGAGACTGGGAAATTACACTTCCCAGCTTTGCCTTACGAGAATAAACTTCTTCCAGCATGTTACTGGGTTTAAACAGGTAATGAACTCACTTAAATGGAATCAGAGATGAGGCTGACATCCTTGTATTCTGCACCCTTATATCAGCCCCAAGATAGACTCTTACTTGCCAGAGGTGAGAGGAGATGGAGGTGGTGAGCAGGACGAGGCACATGTGGATTTTCCAGCTGGCTCTTGCAAGAGGTCTCCCTTTACATCCAGAGACCTTGATGTGTGGCAGGGGAAGAGAAGAAAAGCTGCATACTCACTGCATTCATACACTGTGTGGCACAAAACGTGGCACCCTAAAGAGACTGCTGGTTTTTCAGATCCAAAAAGCCTATTTATTTTTCTGGTAAACCTTCACATATGAGTGCAGCTGACTTTCTGTGGGCAGGGACACCCTGCAACTCGCACCGAGCCAGCCCTGCATGTATCGCCCTCAGCTCTTCCGCTGGAGGCTCCCATCCACACGTTGCTTCCCAGTTCCCACTGTGGTCAAGGGAGTTCTGACTAACCAGGATAAATAAAGGGCTGCCCAAAGCTTTTAGGATTTGGCTTGCTTAGTGCCATTATGCTTGATGTTGTGCCAGGCAAGGAGAATTTGATCTCTGCTCCAAGTGGATAAACACTGAATGGTAGATTCGTGGAGATCTCAGCAAGTATTTATGAAAAGCAGTGCAGGTGGGTTTACTTTTTAAATAAATAAATACAAAAATACTTCATAATGCTTGGAAGTGAGCACAGAGCAGTGTGGTGGATCAGCTTCTTATGTGCTGGGGTGAGAAGAAAGTCCCAGCAGTAACAAGTGTCACCAACGAAAGCAAAGAGCCAGGCCAGCAAGAGGTCACTGAGAGCAGCAGGAGTTTCCCCAGCACTGAGAAGTCAAATGCAGAGCAAAACCAACATGCAGTACCAGAAAAGGAAAAAAAAAAAAAATCCCATGTATGCAAAGGGACACATTTGATTTGAGTAGGAATTTTTCCTTCACAACTAAATCTTAACAGCTAATTAGTGTCTGGACGTGCCCCATCCCTGCCGCAGCCTTATCGAGAGGCCTGTCTGATGACCCTTGAGTCAAGCAAAGAAACCAAAGAACATGCTGCGATTTTTAACTTACAATTCTCACTTGATGATGCTAACTTTATTCTAGGAACTGGCAGATGCTAACTTTATTCTAGGAACTGGCAGAGACAAAAAGACAAAACAGAGGAAACCAATGCAGCTTTTAAAGAAGCATTTGGTCTCACTTCTGCTTCCATTGAAGCCATCAGTAAAGCTGCTATTGAATTAGGAAATGCTGAGCACTTTTGAAAGCTGCACAAGTGGATGAAAAGTGCCTTAGAAAGCTATTAGTTCACAAGTCCTCTATCAGTTACAAGCAAGGAAAACAACAAAAGTAAAGTGAAAGCAAAGAAAGAAGCAGAAAGGTTTGAAAGCCCTTCTAAACCATCATGCCCTGACTGCCCATGTTAGATAAGCAGCTCCAGCTTTCTAGCCAGCCTTTCATCTGCACACGCTCTACTGAAGGCCACTTCACCTTGGTCTAGGTTTTAATTAAATTTTGTGTTTATTTGCACATGATGGGTCTCTTATTCAGGAGACTAAACTAAAAAATGTGCCTTGAAGCCACCAGTCAACTTAGGGAAGCCTGTGGAACCTGAGCAGCCGGCGCCTCCACAGGCTGCAGCCCAGGCCCAGCTGAACCAGGCCAGCCTTGAGGCCAGCGCCCGCCGGGGCTTTGTCACATCCAACAGCTCACAGCCCACCCCAAAAACTGCAGGACCCTACAGATTATGTGCTCTTAGGAGCCACTCCGACATGCTGAAGGCTTTACCTCACTCACACGCCGGAGAGAAGAATTACATAACTCCGAAATTTGCTTTGGCAGAGGCAGAGGACACTGTGGCACCATTTGTGTGTACTCAGCAATTTTAGAATCCAAGGATTTCTCCGCGTTGCATACTTGGAGATCTAATAAGGGCACTCTGCGCAGTTTCTGGCTGGTTAGAAAGCAGACAAATAAGAAAAATGAAGACTTTTGTTTTTACTAGGCTGTCAGTTAACATTTAGCAGTATGGCTCAGGTTCCTTTTTAAAGGGTGCTGTGCTCCGTCCTGGCTATTATGTGAAAAATGACACAAGGTGCAGGTTTTTAAGCAGTAAGTCAACCCCTAACGACCTTTTATACACAAACATTTGTATTCTTTAAAAGGTGAATGTGGAAGGACAGGAATGAAGGAAACCTCCCTTCAGACAACTAAACTAGATTTCCAGCAGTGAGAGCACACACAGCACTACTAGAGCTCCACTCTGCTCGATTAGCAGCCCCAAAACATTTATCCACTTAAATATTGCTTTCATCACCTCAGTTTTAGAGAACCATGATTACAAGTGCTATTCTTCCCAAGCACTGATGGCTACGACTGGCTTTGAGGTGTGCAGTGGCGGGATGATAAGGATATCCATATTTACACCCAGGTTAAGGTAAGCACCGGGTTCGATCCAAAGGGGAGAAAAAACAGTGCTTTACTTCCCTGCTGAATGATGCCTTCCACGCAGCTCAGACAGGAGAAATAAATGGCATTACTGCAGACAGAGGAGGGAAAATATGACATTCTTTGCTGTCCAGAGAAGAGAAAAGAAGGATGGGCTTAAGGAAGTAATTTCAAACATAGGGAGCCATTGTACAAGAGCAACTATGAAGACTATTTCCTCGCACTCATCTTCACCCTAAAATAATAAGGTACTTAAGTAAAACCAGACAGTGGACCAAGGGTTTTATAGTCTTTTCTCCATGTCTGACTGGAGCAGAGGCAGCTGGTGGGACAGCGAGGGAAGATCCGTAACGAAGCACACATTATGTTGCACAGCACAGTTTCTGAAAAACCCTAGGCATAGTGGGTTTTTCTTGTAAAACAAGCTCTGAAGAAAGAGAGATGTAATCACTGAAAAATAATCTTCAAAATAAACAGATCAGCCTATGGAGAAAGGACCTGCACACTGCTTGGTGGGGTTGAGGAGAATCACTTATTTCTTCAACAGGCTGTGCCCCCGGCACCTTGATTCTGTCTCCACTAATCATTGACTCTCTGGCTTCAAAAGCACCATAAAGCTGCAAATACCATCAAAAAGAAACGATTAAATAAAAATCAAACCTAGGAGAAAATGGAGATGGGACCCATAGCAAAAAGGGTGTTTCCCTGTGAGTAGCTGCCCAGCTCCACACGATTGCAGACACTGGAAAGTCACCCTTGGAAGGAGCGGTGAGCCTGGTTTCTACATCTGCATGGGCAGCTCTTACACGAAGGAAACACCACACCTGTGGGCACCACGTTTATGTTAAACACTCAAAAAGACATCAAGATCCAAATACCCAAGTGAAATGTATGAAGGCAGCTCTTATGCATGAGCACAAAAATGAGCAGACAACGGATTAGCCCTGCTTGCAAACCTTGCAGTTTCACTTATGGTCAGTTCACATAAAAATATCTTGTGGGCTTGCATGCTATGCTGCAATATAAGCCTACATCTCAAAACACACTTCTGAAGGACTGATACAGGAGCTGCAGCTGCAGAAAAATGTCTTAAAATATCCTTCTGGGGTGCAACAGTGCCTTGACAATCTGGTCATAGAGTTACTAGCACTAGCCACTAACAATACGTATTTTAAACTCTGGATGAGATGGCTTTTCTGTCTTGCTTTCCTTTTGCATATTTCCATAAATTCAAAAATGTGGTGAGGGACACAAAGGTGAAGAATAAGCATAAAATGATAACTGAACATAAGTCATGCAAAGAGAAAGAAAAACAGCAAGAACAAGTCCAAAAGGTTGAGTGATAATTGCAAAGAAGATTTAGTTCAGGACCAGAAAAAAAAATAAATACTGCAACCCAGAGCCTGCATCTTTTGTGCCAGCTGCCTGATCTTTAAACTTAATCAGTGCTGACTGCTGAAAGCCTTGCTGAGCCCGAGTCCACTGCGGAGATATCTGGCACTCCTATTTCACAGCAAAGATGATTTATAACTTTGCTTTGTAATATTGCACCTTTGGAGCACTGGGTGTTTTGAAACCCTCCATAATAAGCTTTTTTTGGGGGGGGTGGAATTCTCGTAATGCCAGTTGGCAAAAGTTTAAACTGAAACTCTTTAAAGGTATTCAACTTTGAAAAGATTTACTATGAACATAATAGCAAATATGGTTGGTATCAGGAGCCAATGACATTTTTTCAGTCT
Organism: Netta rufina; assembly: GCF_964035555.1. Lineage (NCBI taxonomy): Eukaryota > Metazoa > Chordata > Aves > Anseriformes > Anatidae > Netta > Netta rufina. The sequence goes on from NC_140131.1 coordinate 2,373,486, forward strand.
AGAGAGAGTAAGTAGTCTGTTGTTTCTTACATCTGGAACAGTAGTAATCTATTCCTTAAGCCTGAGCAATCAAATTACTCTAATTTTCTGTTGTCTTGGCTTGAATAAATATTTTCAAGACAAGTTATGTTAAAAATATGCACACGCTGACTGCACAGTTAAATGTGCATAACATCTGTGCTGCAGTTTAGTGTGGCAAGCTGGAAAGGTATCCCAGCGGAAAGGCACTTAAAAAAATCACTCAGTTTCCAGTTGAATTAATAACCTATCAAATAATAACTATTTCAAAAAAAAAAAAAAAAAAGGAAATATAAATAAAAAAATAAAGAAATACAGAGAAGACGGAGGGAAAAATAAGATAGACAGCCGTCATTTATGGGATGCAAAACTGCCCTATCTGGGCTGAGTGGGCAATGGGGAAAAAGGGAGCAATCTGCCAGAGGTCTGCTCTTCCCTCCCAGCCCTTGCAACTCTCATCACTGGAGGAAGTGATTTGGATGGCAATTATTCACAAGTTTGTTAGGAAAAAAAGTGAAAATTTGATTCATTTCACTATTAAGTGTGGAAAACTTCTTAAATTTCAGAAATGTGTGAAATAAACAGAGGCAATTGTTCTAACTATTTCCCACAAAAAGTCCCTGTGAAAAGCTCCCCATTTTGGATGCGAATTCAGTAAAAAAATCTAATGGGTGTTGAAGGAAAAGCAAAGTTCGTATAAGCAAAGTTTGTATTTTTGGAAACCTGTTTGAACAAAATCAAACACATCCTGTGAGCCTTGCTGTCTGAGCAAAAAGCCTGCATACCTACAAGCACGGGGTAAAACTGTGTACAATTTGGGATCAAAGTCCCATGTGCTTCCCATTTTTTTTCTATGCATCAGTGGCAGGGGTTGACAAGCGTTTCTTAAACTGTAACAGTATTTCCAGTTTTAAACAGGTCATCTAAAAGAAAAGTTATTTTTCACTTGCAAGACACCATTTACATTCCAGCCTGACTGCAGGAAGCAAATGAAAGCAGTAAATGGTCCTCTTTTTTACTAAAGCATTTCTTCCTTTCCATTGCCATTTTCCCTTCACGTATTGCTGTATTAAAACATGGAGATTAAGCTCTGGTGAGAAATTCTTTTTCAAAAAGCTGTCTTTGGTCATTTTTCATTTTAAGAAATCAACATTTGGTGTTGTTTGCATTTAATGGGCAGTATTTAGTGCAATGAAAGCCCTGGGTATAAATGAAGATGTGTACATTTTTAGGTATTTATTCACCTGTTCAGTTGCTCGGTTAAAAAAAGAAATAAGTTGCTGCTCTTCCTCTCCCCTAAAATCTGAAGTAACTTTAAATTACAGCGCTTGGAAGCTAATGCCCTCTCCTGCTCGCTGAGTCACAAGTCTGCATTCCCATCATAGTTCCGAGCTCCTTCCTACAAACACCAACACGGGGGTTTTGCATTCAAGGAAACGAATAATCACAGCCTTCCTTTAAGCTAAATAGCAGACAAACCCCAAACAGCACCGCAGCTGGGGTACTTCCCATTCATCTCTCTGCTTCTGTAGGGTGTAAAGACTGCTGGGGGCTGAGAGCAGGGCTCGGCCGGCCAGAGGCAGGGGAGGGGGGGTTTGAGACCCAAGAGCTGCACAGCCTCCCACCTCCTTCGAGGAGTTATATCTGTTGAGAGAGAGCGTAATTGATGTTGAAAACGCATGCATACTAATAAATTAATATCACGGCAAACACGAATTACAGGATTTATGGGAATGCAATATCGTCCGTTTGGTAAACAGATCTGAAGTACAGACGATTCAGGAGGATAAAGAATACAGAAGCTTGGTTTGCTTCCAGCTGGGGAGATTAATGTCAATATTTAAGAGAGCACCAATTTGCTTGCATAGAAAAGGGGGGAAAATCAGTTATCTGAGACTAAATATTGGGTTGCCTTAGTGCTAGAGGATTATCCAAATACAGTAAAATTTCCCTCCTTCCTCTTTCAGTGTTTGCATCTGTCAGACACCACGGACCTGCCCCTTCCAGCACTGCTCTCAGGGAAAGGCTTCCAGTGCTGAAGGGGCTGATTCTTATTTTCTGGCCAAAAGACAGTTCTCCTGTTCCAGCACTGCTCAGCTCAGCCACAGAGCATCCTTGCTCCTGGGTGCCCGTGGCTCACAACCCATCTTTATGGCTATGGGCCAGGGTTTGATGGCCATGTAAAATGCTTCGTACCGCACAGAAATGCTTCTAGCACCGCTAAGAGTGAGTTCTTCTGGAGGTGTGAGGTTTTCTTCCCTAAGAACAGCAGCCCTAGCCTAATTTTCTGTATTCCCTGGCGTACAAAGCTGAGCCAGGTGGAGAGGAAGGTCTGCTGGAGAGGTGAGGAGCACAAATCCCTCTGCCTGCTCTCACCTGAGGAACCTGCCCCAGCCACCAAAGTCCCTTTTCATGCTCTTTTTCCCCAGAAGAAGGCTCTCTGGGCCATTCAGACCCATATAATAAATTATCCTACAGAAGGAGCGACTCAGAACAGTTTAAACGTATCCATCCCTGTAATTCCTTAGAAATAGTCTGAAAGGTCAAAGGTTTAAAGCGAGTTCTTTGAAAGAGTCCCACATTGCTGAACTTTTAAAGGAACCTTAGCAGGAATGTTAATTACTCAGAGTCATGCATGACACACACTTCGCATGCCCAGTGCCTGGTATAAATTTAACAAAAAAGCCTCAAATCCATTTTTCCTGAGCGCATTTCAGGGCCCGGTTCAGCAGTGTCCTTCAGCACATACTTAACTTTAACAAGTCTTAAGCACGTGCTTAAATATCCTGCTGCATGAGAGGCTCGTGGGCCCTGTCAGAAAGGGACCGGAACCAGAAAGGCCAAAATGCCCAGGATACTTGCAAAAATTAATGGGAAACAGTGACCTAAGGTGTTATTATCGATGGCAAGCTGCCCAAGGTGCTGCACCAGGCTGGGGCTGGTGGTCATCACCCGCTCTTGGTGGACCCTGAGCTGCATCCACATGGCCAGCAGGAACAGATTCGTGCCTCCAGGCTCCTGTCTGACACGGGATCACAAAACCCCTTGCATTAACACCCCTTTGCTTCGGCCTCCCTCCCCAGCTCCCCCAGGTACCACCGCCGGGTCAATTCTCACCGCTTCCCCGTGACACCCAGCCCTCGTCTTCCACATTCTTCCAAATTCACAGCCTGTCCATTTCTGCTCCGTTTTCACCAGTTCTACTTCTGCTACACCAGCAAACTCCTCGGAATTGCACCACTCTCACATTTATAATTAGAAATATTTTAATCTCTCCCATGGAAAGGAAGATAACTTATCTTTCTTAAAAATAAACAAACCCAAATGGAAAGAATTCATTCGTAATTAAATCACACTCTCCAGAAAAGCTACGAGCAAGATTGATGATTTTCGGAAGAGATAAGAGGATTAGAAATATAATTTTAAACTTGTCTCAAGGGTAAAAGCTTACACCCACATCAGCTAAATGATATCCATATCAGTTACAGGGAACGAGCTTAGATCAGTCCCAATTCCAAGAAGAAATTAGCAAAATAAAACAAGAAGGATAAACTGAACAGGCAGCATCTTTCAGAACTGCAACATGTCCCAAAGTGCAGAGGGCCTTAAGAGAGAAGATGCAAGGGAGAAATATTGAAAGGAGTCTGGAAGGTTTTTAAGTGCAGCTTAAATATTGTACAAATAGTTTCATGGAGTATTTTTAAGACCTTTCCATACTTTGGTTGCACTGTAACAGTGCGCTATAAGAAAGTATTTCAGGGTGAAAAGAGGAAGGCAATGTGAAAACACCTTCAAATTGAAGAAACATGGGGCAAAAGCAAGAATCCACGATTCACAAACTGGGGGTGCACGAGCCAGTTTTTATGAAGAGCCAACTTCAGCTTTCATCAGAGCTTTGAAGCATGCCCAAGCCTTACCCGACAGTGAAGAATTTTGGTTCTGTGCTTTTTTCTTTTTTTTCTGTATCTATCAGCACCACTTGATTACAAACAGTGACTTTCTGGATGGAAACAAATCTCAAAAAATGTCAAAAAAAAAAAAAAAAGACCTCTGTTCCCATGGTGTTCCTGCCTTGCTGGCCCTCCTTGCCTCCCTCAAATTCACCAAAACACAAGAGGCAGGTTGGCAACTTATCCAAAAAATTGCACGAGGGGTCTTCTCGTTTTCCCTGCTGCCAAAAAGCAGTTTCAAAAAAAAATAAAAAATTAGGTAATTATCAGGACATGAACACATGGAAGTGCAGTGCTGGTCATAGGGACCGACCTGCCGAGATGCCACTTCTTGTTGTGACATCTGCTGGGGGATACGTTTATCAACAGCACCAACAGCACATTCGTAATAGACAGATATTTATGTAAGAGTGTGAAATGTTTTCAAATATTTATCAATGCTCACACTGTACCATAATTTGGGCAGGCTCTGCTGCCCGCTCCGCTGCCGCCAGTGCCCTCCTCTCTTTGTCTGAGCTCCTCTGGAAAGTTTTTAGTGCACCTCGGTGGATACCGTGAGTTCAGTAAAGCTGGTATATGAATTACATTTTATTAAATGTCATGGTAAAGCGCTCAGGCACTGATGCACAGCCTATTAGTAGCTTTAAGATTTCTGTGTTTTGGTGGGAATGCTTCAAAACTGAAGTATGTTTTCTTTGGCTACAGCACCGCCATTAGATGCAGTTGCTCCTGACATTTTAAGAATTGTTTTATGACTGTTTCCATGGAGGTCAAAAAGGAAATTACTGTTCCAGGAATGCTTAGATAGCATCCACGGCAACACAAAAGCCTAAGTTATATAGCTGCATTCTGGCCGGTCTGATGGTGTGATGATTAACAAGTTGTGCTGCAGCCGAGGGCCCTGAGCTGGGAATGCTGCAGGGAATAGTTTCTGAAGCCAAACCGTGAGTTCCAGGGCCTGATCTGGCATCTTCCAGGTCGTACATTTTCCTGCACGCCCAATTATCAATTTTTCTTCCTATACATTTCATCTGTCACAATTATTTGCATTGTTTCCCTACCAACCCCCAGACGTTAGAGAGATCAAACACCAAAGTCTTCCCCTACCTTAAGAAAGAAAGTGAGTCTGCTCAAGACTTCCATAGGAACAGTGATTGTAAATTTATTAGCTTCACTTGCTACGAGGAAGCTGTTAAAGGCATCAGGAAGCAGCCAGATAACCAAGGCCATAAAATACTTTAGAAATTAATGAATGAAAGATGGGCTGAAGCCACAAAGTGCGGGTCTGGTTCTGGTTTTTGAACTTGCAGAGTTCACAGATGCTCGCAGGCAGGGCTTTTATTCTAGAAGGTAAAGCATCAGGACTCAAGTTTAGAGCAGAATCGAATTTTTTTCAAAGCTCAGAGTTACCCCAAATCCTTGGGTTTTGTTCGGATACATCACTAAAATGAAACAGAAATCCTGCGAGCTGGAAACCAATGCAGCTGGCTTCAGCCAAGCATTTCCTGGACAGTGCTTGAGAAAATATCACTCCTACTGCTACCACCAGTTACTGTCCTTGGAATACATGAAGAATTACGTTAAGAGACTGCTTGGAATACATAAAGAATTCATGTTAAAAGAATTCACCATCTGAGGAGGAAAAAACCAAGAAGGACGGAGCCGCACTCACACAAAATGATGGATGTAATTTTTTGCCCATGTTTGCTACCCGCTACCCTGTACTAGCCCTTCTTATGTGTGCTCCCCAATCGCCCACGGAGAGGCTGAATACTTACTTTCCTCAAAAACAACGTTAATTGGAAACTTTACCCAAATTCTACTGAATTCTGAGAGTTCTGGACTGGTTTAAATGGATGCCTTGGAATAGGGAAATTGGAATTCATGCTTCAGATGCTGGTGCCTCTATTGACGTAATTTGTTTGGGTAGGGAGAAATAAAGCCTTTGAGTCTCTATCACGATTTTGTCACTCAACAAGTGAAATACCCTGAAGAAAAGGACACTGGATACATGAGAAGAGCTGAGACGCATCCACCCACATAGTCTTACACGACATGTTCAATAAACCAGGCGTTGCACACATTATTACATACTGAAGACGCATTCTGTCCTCAAAAATGAAAATTACCTATTAAAATTACCAATTACAAATATCAAATTACCTTTGGATTTTTCTTTCCTTACTACACCATCCCTTTACACACCCTTACCCTTACATTAGCACATGGAGACCAGTACCAGCTGCTAGGACTCACCATTCATTTTTTCTTGTACGGTTCCTCCTTTTCTGGCTTGTATTTGCTAGCTGAAAAGCATCACTCCAGCACCTTCCAGGTCCTACACAGCATCAGCCACGGTACCACCAGATAGGGTCAGGGACCACCCACGAGACAAAATGGCAACCAAGGCAGTTGCTTACATGGAAAAAATAATGTTAGAGAACTATTTGATGTATTTTTAGCCTCTTTTCATACACTTTAGCAGCTGGAAACAAGGTGGGAAGCCAGGATTGCGGGCCAAGATCCAAAAGGCACTGAAGGAGGAGAGTTTTTCCATGGACTTTGACTGGCTTTGAATCAGGATTGCTCCCAACAGCCTGCCCCCACGCACCACTTGGAGCTCCGCTACTCAGCTGCTTTCTGGGATTATATTCATGGTTCTCCTCTCATATCACACACGATCTCTGAAGAATTACATGGTACTAGCATCCTAGGAAATTGAAGATTTATGGGGGGAAAAATCTGCATACAAAAGGAAAGATTTTAGCCTTGAGAAACGCGTGTAGCAGAGAACGGAGATGAGAAGAATTTGCACACTTGTGAGTGCCTGGAGCTACGACTTTATGTACAGCATCCGTTTTCACTTGCATTATAACACAGAAGGAAAATGAAAGGTTAGCAGCAACTATAGATGAAAGGTTGGGCCTAGAAAGTACTATCTGCAGCTACCTTGAGTAAAAGTTCGTACCAAAGTCCAGTCTGACTTTCTATCTGTTTTGGAGATGAAGGGCTCTGTGAATACACTGATCTTTGGGGTTCCAGTCTGGGAAAGAACCATAAAAATAGCAATAATTCAGATTTATGTTTAAACTAAAAATCACATTTTTCTGAGCGCTTCCCAGGTCCGCAGTAATTGCACAACCCAAAGAGTCCCAGCTATCAGCCAAGCAACGTGCAAAACGGCCCCAAAAGGTGGGATCACCAGTTTTCAGCAGCCCAGAATCACCAACATCGGTGAGGCCATTCATTCCCACCCTAAAAGAGACTTCTAGGCTTTCTACAATAATTCACATTTAGGAAAAAGGCTCTTGTTAACTAAAGAGGGATTTTTCCATCTGAGAACATCAGCTGGGAGGCCCGAATGAAGTGGGAAAATGTTTTAGCAAAAGCTGTTACAAGAAAGCACCGCACTTGGCTGATTCCTTGGCGGGGCCGAAGCTCCGCTGACACTCGAACAATGAGCAGTCTGGCAGCACGTGCTCTGGATATAGCCACATATCCGTCCGTTCTCCTGACAGCTTTCTTCCTGGATTTTTTTTTCCCTCAAATCCTACGAATGAAGGCTTACCAGGATTTATGTAGCAACTTAATACTTTCAGGAAAGAAAAAGCACACGGTGCAGGAAGAGAAACAACAGGACTAGAATGGATCTATCATATTTTAACTTAAACTTGCAAATAAATTTCTCCTGACATTGACTGATAAATATCTAGATGATTTGAACTCGCTTCCTGGGCTGTGAAAGCTATCCTTCAGCTGCTTCCTCTGGCTGCGCAACGTCGGGGAGTTTCGGGAGCACGGCCACGCTGCACAGGGAGTCGAGGCAACGCGACCGACACATGAGAGCAACTGAGAGCAACTCATCCCTTCTGCCTTGAACACTGTTCTGGTTTTTAGGAAGACCTTAGGAAAGATCTCTCACCTTGCAGGTTGCTCATGGTACCTACCCAGGTTATTTGGCCTGGATCTTTTTTTAAAGCAATTTTATATCATTTGAAAAATAAAGGCGTAGCTTTGGAATACCTCGAATTAACAAAATAGAAAACTTAAGACTGAGACTTAGGGATCGGACCCACATAGTGTTATTTGAAGCATTTGAGCCATCAACCACCCCTGTACCATGGACTTAACTCCACCATTTATTCAGACCAGCATGTCCCCGAAGTGTCCCACACCACTGCAACGAGGCAGCAGCTTTCCTGCCCTCCTCCCTGCCCACCTTGAACTTCTTTGGACACCACAATCCACCTTTACCTCCACCGCTCTTCCCTCTCAAACCTTATCAAAATGGGGGCTGGGTTAAGCAGCTCAAATTTTCCTTGCCTTTTCTGCCAGCAAGAATTAGAAAGGCGACGTGACCCGGAGAGAGGAAGGCTCAAGGAAACAGTAGGGTCAGTGTGACTGGCAGCGGGCTCGGCCCCACTGATAACAAGGCCTTTTTGTGAGGTCTCAGCAAAGGAGAGCTTTAAGGAAGGATTTCTGAAGCAGCATAATGAAATAACCTCGCAGATACCGACAGGGAGCTCCTTCCATGCGCGAGGGGAGAGGTAGGAGAAAACACAAAGTCATTTGTTTGGCAATTTAATGAGTAGATGATGAAGGCTGAGCCGGCAAAAGGCAGGCGCTCCCCTTCTGAGCCCGAGGAAATATGATAGAGACCAGAGCGGGGTGGGATGGGCTTTGAAAATGAAGGGAAGCAGCTTGCATTTGATATAGCAGAAGAAGAAGAGGCAGTTGAAAGCACACGGAGGAAATGGAGCTGGGCAAAGCAACAGGCTGAAGAATTTATTTGTCCTGTAGCGCAGCAGACGAGTCCTCTTTAACTCCTTCTGGGCTGCCTCTCTGCTGGGTGTACGTCCCTGTATGTGCACAAGGGCTTTTTAATAAATTCTTGTGAGTTAATAAAGATGGATGGACAAAGGAGAGATATCCTATGTGCCCTGACAGAGGCAGAAGTGTGAGCGCAGCCCTTACAACCACACAGAACCGCATTAATGCTGAGACTGCCCGCCAGCCTGTTCTGCTGTAGGTCAGGGGCAACCCCACACACCTTCATGCCACAATTCAGACGTTCATCTACACTGGACTTTTTACACGTAATAGATGCCTGTTTCCTACCCAACAGTAAAGAAAGGAATGAAGGAAAATATGCCTCTGAGTGACATCTTTGCATGGAAGTGGCCGAGATGTGTATGCAATGAGCAAATGCACTGATCGAAGAAAACAGAATGACTGGAGGCAAATTTAGTATGAGAAGTTTGTCTCATGACTCTACGCTGGGTATGTTGTTCTACAAAAAACGTGGAGGAAATTTAGCACGTGTCACGCTTCCCTGCTGTTGCTTTTGGAGGAGTCATGGTGTAGGTGCTGACTTCTCATTTCCCAAGGGGCACGGAGAAAGGCTTCAAGCAGCCTTTGATCTGCAGGTCGGGAGGCTCTCTGGCCCCCACACGCCACATGGGTTTACGTGCTCCACAGTTTGCCTCCCAGCGTCTTTGATGATTGTTTTTTGCTGGCTGAAGAGCTCATCTGCTTGTGAATGGTGATTCTCAGGCTGAAGCCCCTCTACCTTCAGATGACAACGTGTGGTTTTTAACCTAAAACCAACAGATCAGCTATCACTGGCACGGGCATTGTGTAAATCCTTCCCTCCTCACTGCTGGGAAGTAAGAGGTTAAATCCCTTTCCATTTTAACAAAAACATATTTTAACTAAATCCAACACTCTTTTATTTAACTTTTAAAAAGAAATGGGCATGCTGTGCTCTAATAAATTTTTTCTTGGCACCCTCCCTTCCCTTTGAATGTTAGAGGGGAAAAAGAGAGAGACAGAGACGGAAAGCGAGAGAGAGATTAACTATTTGGGCTAGGCTGACTGCCCTTTAAATTGTCAAAAAGCTTGAAAGATATACGAGCACGCTGTACTGACAGTACCAGTAATGTAGGTCAGACCCTCGGGGTCCCCGAGGCTTTCAGACCAGCCTATCTGCAGATACTAGACACAGGATGTTAGCGTCTCATTTAACAGCTTATAAAAAGCCCCCAAATTGCAACCCGGTCAGGCTGGGCCAGAAGAAGGCTTTTTTTTTATTTTGTTTAATCCACAATTGCTAAGTTAACCTGGCAACATGCACGAAGTTAAATGATGTTGAGGCTTGAACAGACCCTTCTGAGTGTCTAACCTTCCCCTCTACGTTGGGAAATCACGTTAGCATTTCTATCTCTCCTTGTCTCTCACCTAGGTAGCGCTATTTCCCACCACATTCTCTCAAAAGCAGATTTCAAATTACAGCAGCAGACCCAAGCAATGGAGTTCCCACCATTTGCTTTCATAGCTAATCCTCAAGACTAAATAATTCTGCATTAAGGGCTCCAGCCCTGCCATTCGCTCTGGATTTTCCATTTCTCAGTTTCACCATCATCCCCTTGGACTACGTTAAAACAGTTCCTCTCTTTGCTTGGTTTTTCCCTTTCCTACCCAATACCGCCCACTTCAAGGGAGTCGGCGCTTCCCACAGAGTTATTCGCTGCTCTAAAGTCGGAGGCAAGAAGATGGCATCTGAGACGACACTGTGTGGTAGCTATTAGCAAGGGCTGAATTGTAATAATTACCGCTGTGCTTTGAGATAATCCGTTCCTTCCCTCTCATGGAGTCTTGCAGCTTAGGCAAGCTGCGTGTACTTGAGACTGAGGGGTAGGTGCTGATTTTGGTTTCTACTTTCTCCATTCAGACACATTTCTGAGGGCTTCCAGACGACTTTGTGAGGTCTCTAAGTAACTTTAAGGGAAGAGGGGGAGAGTTGCTTCTTGCAGCCAATTTCTAGATATTTTATACACAGTTTGTGTACCACTTCCAGGCATTTCTAAGGGTTCCTCACCTACCTCTAATTCAATTCCCAAATCAAGACCTGAAACCTTACTAGGAGGTTGCTTTTTAATGCCTCTGATCCTTTGTGATTCTTTGCTGTGTGTTTCAGGAGAAAGATAAAAAATAAATAAGTAAAAAAGAACTGTTTGGAACCTGAAACTCTGCTGCCCAAGTGGCCAAAGCCCAAGCAACCAGAATACCTGACATCAGCAGAGAAGAGACTCCATCGCAGTGCTCATGGAGGAGTGAACACAGGGGTATGCTGGACTCGTCGTGTTATAGCTTAGGGATTCAGAGAGTTAACCACAACCCGCTGGGGCAATAGGAGCCTCCGCTCCTGGTTTCTCAAATAATGCATTACAGTGGACAAGAAGACAAAAAGATCATTCACCTACATGTTTCTCAACAGAGCCTAATCAAGTGGGACTCCGAGCGGCGCACGCTTGCTGAGGGAATTGCAAGGGGGGAGGTAAGAGGAGGGCTGAACAGCATTTAATAACTTTGAAACGTGATAGCTGCCTACAAAGTAATGTCATGGTCAGCAACAATGGTATTTCAGGAGCTACTCACACAATGACTGAATTCATTGTTTAAATCTATGTGAAATTTTATAAATACGAATTAGTGAAGCACAATGAGTCGGACGTTCAAAAGGTTTCTGTTCAGCTCAGTGGGGTGATATTTTTTGAAATATTTATCTTATAAAGAAATCTGGAGGTAGCTAAAATTTTACCTGGAAATCTCTCGCTCACAATCCAATTTTAAAACTGCTTTAAAAATCTGAGCTGACAAATGAGATTTGAGGTTTACAGGATAAGCACGGTAATCGTGCATACTCACGTCAGAGCTTTTCTTTTACGGCTTCAACTTCAGAGCCAGATGGAGCTCTCCCTTTGCAGAACCTGCTAGGGGTGTATGAAAAACAACTCTGGAAACCTCTTGAGTTAACAGCCATCCCAGCCATCCTGTCTTTATCAAGACTCTGCATTTTCAGCTATGCCAAGTGTCAAGGAAAACAAATCTATACCTACGGGCTCTCTTTAAATGCAGAGTTTAACTGCAAAAGTAAACTACAACCACTTAGCGTTATCTCAGTTGTGTCACACAGGGCATTTGAAATAATTAGAATGTAACCTAAAAGATCTTAGAAGTAAAATTGTCTAAATCTCGTTCAACAAAGTTAAATTACTGCATGAGGTTGTTTTAAAACTCTTTACATCACAGCCAATTTCAGTCTCAGGCATGTCAGCATCTCCACACCGAGGCTCCCGTAATCATTTCCCTAAAAGTACGAAAGTCCTTCCAGTACGCGATTGCAGTACGGGCTGTGTAATGTAGGAACACGCCAAGAAAATGTCTTCAGCCTTACTTCTACAAACATGGCAATGATCAACCCAAAGCACGATATGAAGGTTGCTTATATTTAAGGCAATTTAACATGTTGCAACAAAGGTATACTTAAAGCTACTCCATCAAAAGAAACTGCAATCTTACGGCAGCACAAACATGAAGTCTATGGACCTGCTCCTACAAACCTGATTCACATCAGTAACATTTACCTACATGAGTAATCTCCCCGAGGAAAAGATAATGGATGAAAGGGGAAAACAGGGAAGCTGGTTACAAAACTTGGCTTCTGCAGTGCGATTCAGCAGGCAGGTTCTTACTTTAAAAGGGCTGAAAGTCAGGCCTAATCTCAACAGCAACTCGAGTGTTTCTCATCCGTTTCCATCTGCTTCCAAGCTTTCAAAGACTGCTGTAGGACACCCCAACACCGCTACCACTGTGTTGTGTCAGGGAGATTTCCTTCTTAGTGCATCTCGCCAGGCAGACCACCGCTGTGCCCACCATGGCCATGAGGGTGCTGGCTGGTCGGGGTCCAGGAGCTGGAGGAAGCCACCCCAAACCAATTCTAGCCAACCACTGCTGCACAATAAAAGGAGACACATACACGTATATACATATATATTTATATATACATATAGATATGTATATCATATTCTCAGAGAACTTTCTCGTTTCACAAGGACAGCTCCATTGGTATTAGGACGGGGATGTGATCAGTGGTGAATTTTTTTATTTTTTGCATAGTTTGATTACCACTCACTGGTGCTTTTCATTTGATAGCATGTATTAAAATCACATAAATCTGGTTCACAAAAGTAGTGATGAACACAACGCTGCAGTACAATAGCAAGGATAATAGCTTCATAACAATTTGTAGATCGCAGACCACAAAAGCTCTACAAATAACAGCTTCCTTTATTTATATGTCAACAGATTTGATACTTCCCGATGATCAAGATAAACAACTACGCATCTTTCAGAAACAAACAGGCACGGGAGATGGAAAGCAAACAAAACCACAAACGACCGAAGGATGCCAAAGCAAGCGGTGAAGCAAGGCTTCCCAGAACTGCCTCAACAGGTACCACAAGGGAACCCCATCGCGACCACAGCAGCTTTCAACACTAACAAAAACGTACCTGCTTCAAAGTAAGGTAATTATCACTGCCTATGCCAGGTAAACTCAACTCCTTTTACACAGAAATGTCCTGAAATCACCTGAAAAGATCAAGGGTGCGCAGCCTACCAGGTGCGTGTCGGGGTCATCTCTGCAAGGCCTTGTCCTTGAGGCTGGGCCCTGCTGGGGGGGACCCCAATGTCCCTCCAGCCTCGGCCATTCAGAAGGGCACTCGTGGCCTCCTGCCTGCCCCCGAGTGCTTTCGGGGCAGCTCGACACAGTTCAGCCCTAATGCTTTCCAAAGTGAAAGAAGAAACCACCTTTGAAACAGAACTGCAGACATCTTTAGATTATTTAAACACGTAAGTGCCCACGTTCGATGTCTGAATTAAACAGGAATATTGAAGGAAAATGTTATTCAACAATTAAAAAAATCTGCATTAGTCTGTGTGAGATGCTCATCACCTTGGAAATTTAGCTGGCATTCAAGTGTAGACCAAACGCGATTACAAAAGGTACGAGCATCTGTAGGTAAACCATCCCCAGGTTCTGTTTTATTTTGCCTATCTAGATTTTGCAAACAGGCTTTTCTTAAGGAGTTAAATATCTCTTTGTAGATATAAAAGCTATTTTGGAGGGGAAAAACATAAAAAGCACAGCCTGAGAGCTATCAAAGCTGAAGTCTACCTTTGTACTTCAAGTATCTGACCTATTCACTCAGTAATAGGCCTAATCAATCTTGCTATCTCCCATAATAGTGATTCATTGCAGCGCAGCCTTATCTTTGTATCAAAGTCAAGAAGAAAGGCAGGCACAGATATAAGGAAATCCTTCACTTCTCTCTGATATACTACACATAGTTTAAATACCAGCACTGATAATAGGCTGGACACTCGTGAGTCCCATGTACACTTAATCACTCATTTCCTTCATCGACTAAGAATAATACCAGCATAATTCACTCTGCTTCCCCCCGGCCTTTCCGAGGCATCTGGCCCGTGCCCAAGGGGTGGCACCCCTGGAGCAGGAGGAGCAGGCTTTGGCGGCGAGGTTTTGAGGGATGGGAAGGGGTCTGAAGGCTGCGTAACGGATGGGAGGAAAATCTCCATCAGCTGTAGAGGTATTGGAGAGCTCGGGAGACTCGGAGACCTCGGCATGACCAAGACTGCGTGACCCCTCCTGAGCCAGCCAAGGCACTGTCTCCACATTCTGCTGGCTGTTAATCCATGCTATGCAGCTCCTAATTCACAGTCCCACTCGAATTCCTGCAGAACTTGGATATCCAGACAGCAGGGGGAAAAATACAGCACACTTTCACCTCCAGCTTGGCTCGGAAACCTCATCCATCCCTCCTCCACCAGAGGGAATTTCGCTAGGAACAGGCACGTCAGCTCCACAGCCTTCCTCCCATTTTCCTTCCCACCCTCTTCCTGCAGCACTCTCCTCCTTTCCAAGCATAAGACACTCGACCCCGTTGCTTCAAGCCCACAAATCTCCACGTGCTGCTGTGAAGGACTGGCTGCTCCATCAAACATCATGGCTGACCGTGCCCCCTCACAGCCACCCCGTACAGAATGGGAGCAAAGCACTCGACATCTCCAACAATGCCTTACTCATAAACCCGACCCCCTCGGGGTCTCTCTCCGAAAAACCTGAAGGTTCAATCAGGCACCCAGCAATGGTTTGTTTCTATCCTCACCCTGCCGCAGCCTCCAGAAACGCTGCACTTCATTACATTGTTTAAAAGGAGTGAGGTCCTCTTTGGCATGGCGGTTTCCACCCATGAAAACATGGTAATTGATCCGAGTGAAACAAAAGCACAGCGACCACTTAGCGTGTTTTATTGCTTTTACTACTGTGTGCACCTGCAGAAGTCCAGGAGCGCAGTCCCTCAAGGCCCAACCCGCAGATTTATATACTCTTAACACATCTTAAAAGTTACGGAAACGATGCATTTTTCTCTCAGAGGGATTGGATTTATAAAAATCCCAAGGACCGTTTCACTGTCATTCCTGCAAGAAACAGGGCACGAAATGTAGGTGGCCTGATTTGAAACAACAGGCTCTTTTTGGGTCTGCTGGTAGGAAATATAGACATGGTGTGGGGCTGTGTTAGCTGGATCCCAGGCAGGATGGGAACAGTGCCTGCAAGCAGAACAGCCACTGGGCCCTCTCCTGGGAACGACAGCTTGCTAAGATTCAGCTCATGAGCAAAACGGGTGCTGCAGGCAGACGCACACAGAGCTGCCTTCTTCTGGAAAGCATCTAATACAAATATTTCCAGCCTGCTCTTAAAATCCACGCTGTGTTTTGTAGATGCAAGCAATTAATCCGTTTTCATGCCCAAGATAAATGCACAGCATTGAGCAGCTGGCTGTGCAAACTTGCAGCAAACGCATTTCAGCTTGCCTGGACCCTTGAAAGTCACAGAGGGAACAGGAAAAGCTAGAAATGAGCTGTGGCCATAAGCAAATAAAAATCTGTGTCATTCTATTATTTTTTTTCCACTGTTTTCAGTATGAGCACTTACAATTGCAATTCTTCTGCAGCACCACGAGGATGCCTGAAACCTTGTTTAAATTACAGATCTGAGACTTGCTGAAGCAGAACACAAACACCAAAACAACTGCGCTTTCAGCTGTTTTTTAACCTTTCCTTCCAGTGACATGAAAACTTTTTCTCCCCAAAGACTTCATACAAGTGTCAGCTTCAGCCATTGCAGTTTTACAAGACTATAAAGTTAGCAGCCTCTAACATCCAATTAGCAGTTCCCTATATAAAGCAAAACCAGTCCCATGCTATTGTATTTGTAGCAACCTGAAGCTGACTGCATTTCTTCCTGTCCTTGCCTGAATACTCACTTGCAACTCCTTTTCCTTAGAAGACTGAAAAGGGAAGTGAGAAGGATTAACACTCCTAATAATTAGTAAAGACACGGAACTTCATAGATTTGCAATATTAAAAAATAAATAAATAAAATTAGATGTCCATAGGTGGATGGATTTGGTTCAGCTAGAAGCTATGTAGCTAAGGCAGTTGACTTTTACCTTGCTAAAAATCATGGCATTTTCTGACCATCTCAGACATATTTGCACTGCTTTTTGTCCTGTGGTCTCTTTCTCGTGGCTGTTTCGGGTCAGAGCCATACCTGAGGATCCTCGGCAAAGCCCTGGCTGCTGTCTAAGCCCATTCAGAGACAGTTCCCAACCTCACAGGTTTGCAGTTCAGCAGACAAAATGACAACAACAGGGACAAAATTCTGCCATCAGTTTTGCAGACACGTGAGAGACAGAGGAAAACGAAGCATTCAGACCACACAACGCACGTCTTCACACGAGGGACGCATTTGTAGCTGCAGTCTAGTGCTTGACCCAAAATGCCATGCCCCCAGCAGCCACACACAGATCGCTTTTTCTCACCTGGAGCAGGGCACAGCCTGCAGGACCCTGTTACCTGCAGCCCATTCGGCTGGGAAGTGAGCACAGCCCTCAGCAAGGCCACATCTGGAGCACAGCTTTGCCTGCCCCACGCCTCCCCTAGGAGGGCGAGCAGCAAAGCAGAGGGCTCAGCAGGGTGCTAAGGTGCCAGGGCTGGGCAACTTGATGCTATTTTGAAGCTGGCCCTGTCTCAACACGAGGTGAGATGAGCAGACCACCAGCGACTCCATCCCAACTACATTTTTTCTTTTATGATTTCTAAATTCCAGGCATCGTATCGTTACGCTCGCACCGGATCAACAACAAAGCAGGTGTGAAAGGCAGGTTGAGAGCAACACGACCCCTCTGCTGTCGCTTCCCATTAATTCTCCAGCATTTACACGTAAGATTGCAGCTCGCTGGGTCACGGACCCTGCACGAAATGGCAAGTTCCTGCAGAAAGGTGCTGCTCGCAGCAACAGATTCTTGCTGCGTGTTCGTGCGAAAAAGTGTTACCCCCATCCCACGTGTCCCTCCCAGAAGTACAGCTTTCTTTGGACGAAAACATGTCCAAAAATACACGTTAGTGAGAAATGCTGCTCTGGCAGCAAGCAGGGAGGTGCAAAACCAGCTGGCCACAACTCCCTTGAGCAACCCAGCTGAGGCAGGGTGCAGCAATCCACCCGTCTCACCCCAAAATTCACTCTCCAGTCTGTGTGCCTCGGTCCGGCTGGCTGTCACACCACATCATGTCATCGGGGCCGTGACTTCGCATGACTGAAACAGCCCAGAGCAAGTGATGTAAGGCAGATTGCATCTGACACCCAGGGAAGACCTCGGTCCATGTGTTTGCCAGCCAGAGCCCTTTGTGTTTAATTACTGGAACACCAGATCAGCAAAATGCTGCGAGCAGGTTAGCAGCCACCATTCCCTGAATCAGCAGCCCGTGCAGGAAGGTTTTTTTTCCTTTCACTGTCTGCACGCTGGGATGTTGCACTACATCCAACCCCAAAACAGGAGGCCAAACCCCATTTCCGCAGAAGTTAAAGCTCTCAAGCCCTCATTTTTGTAAGATGCCTGTCACCAGAAAGATTTCTGCACATCCCAGGAGTGACAAAGAGCTTCTGGGAACATCTGCGTCAGTCTGATAAAAAGCTACAGCAAAATTCCCCTTGTTTCTGCCTTTAAGTGCACAAAACCCTCAAAGCTTGTTAACAAGGCTTCTTCTATAAAAGGACAGGCACTGCAGCAATGAGTTGTTTTGTAGATCACTCCAACCAGCGCAGCCTTTCCTCAGAATAAAAACCCGGTTGAAAGAAACGTATTATAATTTTTTGCATTCTTTGAAACACAGATTAAACATAAATCTAGAGCAAACACTGGAAACATTATCCTCAAGGAAACGATGACTGCACACACGGGCTAAAAAACATTAGAAGGAAAATCAACAGTAGTCAACCAGAAAAGAAAACACCACACTTCTCTCTCAACTCTCCAGTTCATTATTAAAGAATAAAAATAATCAAAAATAATCTCTCTGGCTGCATGAACAAATGTTAGAAAATGAGCAATGACAGAGAAATAATACATCATTATGTTATTTTCCATTTTCTAGTGGGATTTGTCCCTGCCGATGGCTGGGGGGGGTGAACTAAACAGTCTGTATGATCCCTCCCAACCCAACCCATGCTGTGATTCTATGATGACACCGTGCTCATTTTTAAAGCACTAAAGCAGTGTCTGTATATTAGATTAAACATAAGCATTATCTAAAGCAAGAGTAAGCAAAACTCTTAGATTAAAATATGTTTCTCTGCAATATTACTAAATTGGAGACACAATCCAAATATTACAGATTGCATGGATACAAATACGTTTTTTTTCTTTGTGACTGGAAACAAAGTCATTTAGGGTGCGTTCATGGAAGCAGAGGGAAAAAAAGGCAGTGTAGGGCCACCAAGCAGATCTCAAACACTTCTGTCACCCAAAAGGAGCTCTGCACCTCTCAGATGCAACCACACGGTGTCTGGGCAAGTTTAGCTGGTACGGGCACAAGAAAAGAGTTTTTTTCACAGACTAAAATTTTCAAAATGTACAAAAAGCAAAGCTGGGGAAGAGGGATTTTTGGGGGAGTCCAGCCAGCACTCTAAACAAACTTCAAAGAGTTTGAAAAAAGTTTGAAAAATCTCCCAAAACCCTATTTTGGATTATGTCAGTCAGTTGCCGTCTCCAGAGAGAGCTGCGTTACTTTTTCCCTTCTTATCCGTGGTAGACACATGCCCAAGTGGGTTTCAGCATGGCATATATAACATATATATACATATATATGACATATGTAACAGTTGCTTGCAACACAGCCTCCCCTCAGCGAGGTTTGCTATCTACAATTTGAACAAGAGCAGCATTATCACCATTTTACAGCTTAGGAGGGGAAAGTTGATTTACAGCCACCCATAAATCTGGGCTGGTCCAAAATAATCAACCCAGATTTCTTGGTTTGAAAACACTTCTTTTTTTTTTCTTTTTTTTTTTTTTTAAAGCAAAAACATGCGTTGATTTATGAGACGATTTTTTGCAGGTTCACGTTGACCTTAATGAATTGTTTATGTAAAAACAAAAGCTTCATACCAGCCTGAATCCTCTTTAGATGGCTTCAGGGAAACAGTAATTATTTAAATTGAAATGACCTTTCATTTCAAACTGGTGGTGAATGTAATTGAAAACTTAAAGCAGTCAAAACCAAAGAAGATGGTTGATTTCTGCTAATAAAATTCTTTGACTCTAAGTGAATCCTTTTCCAATGTTTTAACAATGATTTTTAAATGTTCATTTTCCATTTGTTCCACTCTAAATGCTCCGCTTTGCAAAAAATCTACCGTTTGCCAAATTCCCAGCCCTGTGCTTTGCTCAGAGAACAAAACTCACTGCTCTGAGCTGAGATCCAAAGCTCACACTCCAGAAGCGATTTGTTAGCGGAGCTGCCCCACGCTGCAGCACCCTGCCTAGCTCTGGCTGGGAAAGTGCAGAGGAACGAAGGTGAATGGAGAGAAGCAAGGCAGCAGGAGCGGGGAGGATGGAGAGGAGCCAGGTGAAGGTCCAGAGGTACGAAAAGAGCAAGTCTGAAGGCTGGAAAAGGCAGCTCTTCTCCATGGCTGCTGTGTGCAGCCAAACAAAAAGTGCTTGGAAAGCAGAAGGGAGTGGAGAGGAGCATTTCTGAGAGCCTGTGCTCGGGCTGATTGATCACAAAAACGTCAGCACCAGAGGAATACTCGAGTTTATCGGGTGGTTTTGTGTGCTGAGTGCCTTGGCCATGGTCACCAGATCTTGTCCTGGCAATTTCCCCTGGTGGTCACCACACTCCTCCATAAGGAACCCGACATTTTAAACCAAAATGAAACCTCTCCCATGCGGCTAATAAAGATATAACAATAAATTCTGTCCAGTCTCTTTTAAGAAAAGCGATGAAAGTGATACAGGCGAGTACCTGAGCATCGGCTCTGCCACAAACACAGCTGGAAGGCCCTCATTCATACCCAGCCAAAACACAGAAAAGTAATATGGTCACATGCATTCTGCTGGTACAACGGTGGTGCTCTCTAGGGTCATGGCCAAGAGCAGAGACGGGGGTTTCAGAGCCGGTATTGCTGCGATGGTCTGCAAGGCAGCCCTGGAAAGGTGAGCCCAAATCTGCTAAAGGCGTCGCGGGGATTTCCAACCCCATACCTGCACTTCGGGGCTCGTGAAAGGATCAGGTTTTCTTTCTATTTAGTCTGTGCAGGGAGCTGACATAAACCAGACCTGACAACCTTTTAGTACGGACGGGACTTCAACTCAATTTACAGAAGGGCAGCTGCAGACTGCACAAAGAGCCCGTCCTATACACTTGGGATGCCGCAATTCCTATACGCCTACACACCAGCCTATTTACCTGTGTTTCCTAAAGTGAGCACAGGGAATTCCAGACTTTATTTATCTTTTAAATGTGAGAGCGTACAATTGATCTTCTGCACTGGACGGGATCTTTTGAAGGAACATCGGAGGTTTTTGCAAATTGCTCAACTTCTAGGGCTCGGCAGCGGCTAAACTTGCACACTTCTTAATATTTATTTGCACCACAGACAATGAAGTGCCTTCTTATTTGTGGAAGCCCATTACAAATAAACAGTCTGGGATAACTCGGCTTTTCAAACCTTCTTGCACATTCGGTTTATTGTTGTCCTTTCCCTTGCTCTTATCCAAACAGCCCTGACAGCTTGTTTATTGAGAGGTCTGCAGAGGTCTACCTATGCAAAGTGTGCTGTTGACAGAATCACAGAGAATCTCACACTACAGCCTGAATTAAAAATAATAATAAAAAAACTTAGATCACAAGAGCAAAGTGCTTAATTTGTGGCCAACACTGTGCAGCTTTCTCTAGTGGATCAGTGCCAATTAGTTGGAATTTTCACCTGAAATATGGCATCTTTCCATTTGATGTTGTATCACCACAAATATCAGGCAATAAAAAAAAACTCGGCTGGTGAGATTTTTAAGTAGAGGTAGAACTCATGATTACTTCTACTGAATTCCATTAAAGCAGAAAGAAAAAATGTTCGTATGTTCAGCAAAGTTATTCAATTAAGTTGTATGCATGTTTATATGTAAGCCTGTGCATATTTGCACAGCCAAGGACACAGATTGTTCTCTAGACAGATAAACTTTTTTACTTTCTTTAATTTGATTCTTGGAGAATGTTTAGTCTTGAGCCAGAAAGGTGCACGTTTATCCATGCTTCACTAAAAGCATACGTTGCAGCCATTTAGCTTTCTCAAGCACTACTCCATTAACGTCCTCATCATTTACCCAGCACCATCTCGGGGAAGATGAAAGGTAGCTTAGTTTCCAGACCTTCTCGGAAAGGTAGTCTGTTCAGTGCCACGTGGTTTTGGGAGCTCTTAATGAAGACGCTGAATTAAGTCAAGCCCAAGCTGGCTTCAGATGTACCATCAGTCACACGAAGGAGCTCGGGCTGATGAGCTGCTCTGGGCTAGGTTCAACAGATCCCTTCCCAAACACGATCGTGCCACCTGTAACTCAGCAGTTACCACTCAGGGACAGCTCGCTTGGCCACCTGCCTTGAACAACACCCTTAAATCCACTTGTAAACACAGGGGGAAGTTCTCGCCTTGCTGATGTTCCTCGCTAAGATCACGGCTTTGTCTACAGAGCTCACACGGATGATACTGTTATTAAAAGCAATAATCACAAAAAGCTTTTTTTTTTAAAGACAATTTAGAGGCTTTTAGGAACCATGTATAAAATGAAGCCTCTTCAGTGAGGTCATAAATGGCTTTATAGCTAAAGTACTCTGATAGCAAGCACATGCTGCGATGCTGAAATTTTGTGCTGAACTCACATTAAAATACAGTGTTAGGGAATTGCTGCACGACCCCAAGAAAATCAGAAAGAATTTTTACTCAGGACTAAAACTGTATCATAGATTTCTGCAAAAAAACATGCTTTACCTTTGCTTCAGGCCTACTTACAAACCTATTGCTACTCACAAGGATGCACAACTACAGCTGAGGACACAGCCTGATGATAAGAGAGTTGAGGGGGTGATCCTAGAGCTGAAACTGATTTCTGTAGTTCTGTCAATGATGCACAGGAACTATGAAGAAATTTAGTTTTCTTTTTCAGGGCTCTGGTAGTTTTGTAGAGCTCAAAGAAGTCCACTCATTCATGTATATTTTATTTGCAGGTTATTATTAAGCAAACAACTACAAATCTGCTCGTGGAGCAGGCTGACAGAGAAGAACAGGCTTTTTACAAACAGTTTGAGAGTTAGACAAAGACTTGTACGTTGTCTCACTTGGGTAGAGGGGAAAAGGATTTCCCACCCGATGCAGATCTGGGGTTCGAAGAAGCTTTGCTGCAACTGCTGCACACAGAAATTGGCATAAAGGGGAAAAAAAACAACAACAAAAAAGGTGAGAGGCAGCTGAGGAGGCTCTTAAGAGACAGAAGGAAAGACAGACAACCTTTTCCTGGGCTGCTCCCTCTTACGTCCATCCAGTGAACCGTGGCTCCTCCGAGTCAGCTCCGTCCCAGGCTGCTCTCCAGGAACAGCGCTCGCACACAGCGACGTCCCAGGCCGTAGCTCAGGGCCAACAGAAAAACCTCCCCCTGGCCCAGCTGCGTCAGGAGATCTTTGCTAACAGGCAGTATTTACACAATAGACTTTAAAAGCTCTGAAGTGGAAACCTGGATTTGGGGACTTGCATAAAGGCAATTGTTGACCTCAAGGTTTCACAGCGCTGGAGCAGTTACAAACTATTGTGCCAACGAGTATTTAGGGAGTCTTAAATCCAGAGACTATTTAGTTGTTGTGCATGCACGCAGTTCCCAAGAGTCCTGAATCTTGACTAAATGTTTGCTGAAAAGCAGGAATGCTCTGTGACTCCCAAAAAAAGACGAGGGTAACTTAAGTCTCGTATTGTTTTCTCTATCCAAATTATCCAAAAGGCACTAGTCCATAAAGTGAGCTAACCGCCTGGAAAACTTCACACTTATTAAAAACAAACCCATTTTTATATTATTTAGAAAACTTTTTTTTTTTTAAGACAATCCCTCATAAAAACAGACAAGAGTTTCTGCTTTTGCCTCACATGTAACCCAAGAATCCCTGAAAATGGAATTTGAAATGAAAAAGCTGAAAAGAAATTAGCAGAAAACCAAAGTGCAAAAAGAAACCCGAGTATTAAGCAGAAAGACACCATCCTACCCACTCCCTGCACCGCAGAAAGGATAAAAAAAGTCTAGATGGATCTGAAAATGTAAATGAAAACTTCATGCAGAGCTAACCAAATAATCACACTGTTTTACCATGCTTAAAGAATAATGGGTAATGTGTCCTCTTTCAGCACAGCACCTGACAGAGCACCTAACGGGCAATCCTGGGGACCACTGCTACCCCTTCCCATTTCCATCTTTCTTTTTTTGGATCACAACCTGTAAATCTGCAAGTGTTTAGAAGTCCAAGACAGATCCCCACGAACTGGGTGCTGGGGTAGCTCCATGACATCTAATTGGTATATAAAAAGCTACATTCATCATTCACTTCTACGTTCAAGTTTGTCCCAAGCAATCTTACATATTTTTCCCATCTTCTTTTAAAATTTTCTTTTCACGAGACACCAAACACAGCAATATTTACTCTGTTGCTAATACAGGAAGAATTGTTATTTATCAGGTCAAAGGAGCTATTTGTACTATGTTTTTTGGCTGAAGTACATCAAGTTTAATTGCTGAAATAGCCCTAGACTTTGATAAAAAGGAAAAATAACATTCTGTATTGCTGGAGGAATTTCAGAGCATATAAGAGGCTGTAAAATAACATGAGTGGCTCAATTTGAGAAATGTCTTTCAAAAACGTAGCCCCTGGTGTCGGCTCTAAGCCCTGCCATCCACCAGCTCGCGCCACCTCTTTGCAGCACCAAGACAGTGCTGGGAGGTGCAGGGGCAGGCAGGGGATGGGGATGGGGATGGGGATGAGTTTCACATTCCCAACCAGAAGTTGTACCTAGGGTTTTGCATTGTGTGACAAACAGAGAATATTCTCCATCCGAGCACTGCTGGAGAACAGAGTAGGGTTACCTCAAGTTCGATGGTCAGGCCAACCACCAGGCAGAGAGATCAGCATTTTCTGAGGTCCGTAAAATGCCCCTGCAAAAAACTATCAGATCCACCCATCCGAGGAGTCAGAAGCTTTTGGGAAGCTCTCAGTAACGTTACAACTGGTTTGCTAAACCCCAGCATTTCCTTATCCGAGGTGCACCAAGGAACATTGACGTATTTTCCTAAGGACACTACACAGCTCCTTAAATGCCAGCAGCTGGCAGAATGGAGAGTAACCACTAAGGGGACTCTGTGAATAAAGGCTGGGCAGTGTCTGTCCAAGGAGGCGAGGCCCTGATTGCACACCCCAGGCACTTTCACTCGCGTTCACTTCAACAGCCTGAAAGCATCCAGCCCCATGGGATGGCCGCTGCTTTGCAGCCCTGAGACATACCAAATAAATAAATAACCACGACCTACATCTGGAATAAATATCAATCATCGAGTTTAAAAAAATGCAAACTATTCAAGAAGTGCTTGTATCAACCTTAAATTCTCGCTTGGTAGCAGAGTAATACAGAGACTGAAGCAATGTAATAAAAACGTCTGGTCCCAGATATGGTACTTAAGGGTTAAGTGTGCAGCCTGCTGATTGCTTAACCTTACCTAAAACATATGGCTTTGCACTTAAGGGTAAACCCGTGGAAAGAAACCGAGTGCCCAGAGTGTGTGTGAAATTCTTTGA
Source organism: Netta rufina (assembly GCF_964035555.1). Taxonomy (NCBI): domain Eukaryota; kingdom Metazoa; phylum Chordata; class Aves; order Anseriformes; family Anatidae; genus Netta; species Netta rufina. The sequence continues at coordinate 2,398,541 of NC_140131.1, forward strand.
AAGGTCACTCTAAGGCAAAACCTATCTAAACACTTCGCTTGCACACATTTGTTTCGGGAGACCTCACTGCTCCCAGCCCGCGAGGACGGCTGAGCGCCCTACACCCCTATGAAAATAAGAAAGAAAGCCTGTTTAATGAATTAAGCAAGAGGTTCATCCATGAACAAAGGAATAATAACCAGTTTACAAGCCAAACTAGCCAAATAGCCTGTTTTACTGTTCCTTGCCTTGCCCAATACTGGATGGACGCTTGCGACTTCCAGCATCCTGCCATCTTTTCATTAAACACTAACGAGCTGCAAACTGAAAACTTCTGATCACTCTCCCTTAAATAAAACCCAAAGGGGCTGACCAAAAAGCACCGAGAAACTCCTGCAGGACCCGGCCCCAGCAGCACGGTGCGCTCTGCAGGAGCAACCCCGGGGAATTGCGCTGTGGGAGGCAGGGGCGATGCCAGGATCAAGTCCTTGCCTTTGGCCACCTCCTGCCCTGTTCTCACCATTCTGGGCCCTTGCACAATTTACAGACATCAAACCAACACACACTATGCACTACTGTATGTCTTTCTAGCAGCTCTTGTTTACTCGGTGCGTTTCCTTAAGCAAAATAGTAACAGAGAAGATTTGGGGGTTTTGGTGTCCTAAAAGCAGCCATTCCAGTGCCACACATAGCTAGATTCCTGACTTTGTGCTTTTCACCTTTCCGTGTATTTCACACGGTCTATAAAATCTGCACTGGGACCTCTGCAAGTTTAACAACCAGCAGCTTGTGGATTCAGTACAGCACTTGAGCAGATGCTTGAATTCTTTGCTATACTGGAGCAAGGGGCGATATCCAAAAAGCACACAACCTTATCGCAGCAGTAATAAGTCAATATGAGAAGCACGGTCGGACTGTTCAATATTCTACAGCACACATTTCCTCCAAGAAAAACCCAAGCGAATTCATTCTGTCAGCAGCATTCTGATTAAATCTCTTAAAAACGGGTAAGGAAGAGCAGGAAGGAACAGGAACATCAAAATCTGCTCTTAGAATGAAGCTAGCCATAAAAATGGAGTTAGAAACCTTTAGGGAAAAAGCCTGTATAAAGGTACTAGACCAGTATGAGAGCATTTTTAAATGTCCCTTGACTTGTAGAAGTTGCAGAGTGTTTCACAAACAGCACTGTCAATTCCCTCCAGCACATTTCTGTACAAACCCAAGAAACCAGCCTGCTGGCCCAGAGGACACCTTGCAAGCCTGCAGACCTGCACTCGAAGCAGCCCAGCTGCTTTGCTGAACACTCACCTGCCTGCTGAGCAAACATTTGTCTGCTTGGGCAATCCAGAAAGCAGACCTTCTGCTTTCCTGTGGAAGTTGGTGCCAGCGCAGGGAACTTTTCCACGACACTCACAACTGGGTACAGACCATGAGCTGCTGAGCCAGGCGGTGCTCTCATGCTCATCCACCTCCCGTGGTGCTTAAAGAGGAAAGGATGGCTTAGATTCACTGTTAAAATTAAGGGTCATGTTGTTATCCAGTCCCAGAAAAATGTTCCCTGGCAATACTGTGGCCACGTTAAACATTTTGCTAACATAAGCCTGGTTGGGGCTTCACATCTGCAGTTACCACTACATGTTTGTAAGGCAAAAGTAGGGTTTTGAGAGATAAATAGTAAGAGAAGATAATACGCACTAAACATCTTTGTAGAAAAAAAAAAAAAAGAAAGATAAATTTAAAATACCAAACTGGTAACAGAGCTGAAAGGTTAAAGTTAAAAATATCTGTAACTGGTTAGTATTTCTAACTTATAAGTACTTTCATTAATAGTTAGCATCGCAGGTGCCAAAGTATAACTTCTCCATGCATCCTACAGAGAATTAGGGGAAGAGCTCCAGTTAGCTGAAGGCAAACATCTGACTCTGAACTACAACTTCTGAAATAAATAACAAGCCACTAGGACCTCACTGTGGAAACACGACCTAAAAAACTTCTTTTTTTTGTAATGAATTTCTCAGCAGAGTGTAGTTTCAGCTGCTTACCTCTGATGACTCAAAATGGGACTTGCGAAGGGTAAGGCGAGTACAATGCTGTAGGAGTTTGCTCCTTAGGTAATATAAGATTACATACATGTAAGTAAGAAATAACAGAAGTTCTGTTTTTGTAGAAAGTGAGAAAAGGGCAATCATATTTGTATAATGTTTAATCCATATTCTTGCCTTTTGTGACTACCTTTAATAGCATGCCAATTACAAGTGCTAGATTTTACAGCATGGTAAAGTAACATGGGTGGCAAGGGAAGCGAGACAGAAGCAACATTATCACTGAGATTAGGAGTTTGTTGGCAATGCTATAAAACAAAGCATGATGCAAAAGTCACCGGATTGCCACATCACTGGCAACTCAGCACGTACCCACAACCACCATCAGTGCCGTTCCAGTTCCACGTAAGCACAAATAGCTACTGGTTCACTGGGAAATGCGTTGTCTCACCCAGGAGGATCCCCTTTCCTCCCCACTCATGAACGTGACAATTTGGGACTTAAGTGGGGATGCTGCCTTATGCAGGCATCCGAATAACATAAACTCTGTATGTAGTAAATAATTGTGTGTAAATAAATCAGTGTGCAACGTGTGCTTTCGAAACAAACTGAACTTAAAATGGCATTTCAGTCCAAGCCAGGTTTCGGAGCACAGCATTTGGGCACTGCATCAGCACACCACGCTTAGCGACGCTAAGTTCAGCCTTCCCACATTCCTCTCGGCTGCCCCCCACACTAGATGATGTGGTGACAGACATGAAGGGATGAAATCACAGCGCTATCTTTTTTAAATTGCCAGAAAAGTGATTTCTCGCCATATGGGATCCGTAACAAGGCTGAAGCCTCTTACATTGCTCTTTCCTTCCCTTGGCATGACACAGTCCCCCACACGAAATTCACCCCTCAGCAGTTTCACCACGGTGCTAATCCAAATGGGTTTTATCTACCCCGACATGTAAATTAAAACTTAAGTTAGGAACACCACGTATCTAGATGATGGAAAAAATAGACTTATACATAAGCTTGTCTAATGTTAGTACTGGCAAAGCCTGACACAGAAATCATGTCTGGAAACCTTATCTGGGAATTACTGCCCCAGCAGCACAATGCTGTGTGTGCTCCATCGCTCCCAGCCCAAGTTGAGCTGAATTCACATTTTCTAAGTTAGGCACAGCTATCAAGCACCACTTCGTTAAGCACCACGACTTACTGCAAACCCTGTAGACTCCTCATTTCTCGCATTCTGTTAGATTGAAACCCGTCTTTGAAGAACCTGCTATTTAACATCCTAAAATCTCCCTGTTATCACTTTCATCACAGGTGAGTTTACCAAAGTTCAGTTCTCCAAAGAATGAGTAATATTAGAAAACTAGAAAAAAAGAAAAAAAAAAAAAAGAAAGACGGGTTACGGTTAAGCCGTAATGAAAATGCTGTCTACATCAACATTAGCTGGCAAGCTAAATTTTTGAAGTCAGTAGTACTTCCATCACACATAAATTTATATTCTTAAGTGATCTGTTGAATTGGACTGTTTGTGTACTTCTCCACTTGAAGTTAGTCAATCACTAGGAACTAGTTTTGAAGACGACCTATTGGGTTACAGGTCATATATTTTTCCAAAGCGAAATTGTCTGAATTTTGCTAGTCATAAGAGAAGTGCAAAGATTTTTTGTACTTAACCCTCAGTTCCTCTCCTTCACTTTTCCTGGGATACACAGACCAGACCTCTCTTAATGCAGAGCCACTATTTATTATTGTGAAACACACACACACTCAGGCATTCCCTAATTGTGAAGGACAAATGCACCAGTGATTAAGTCTACGGGGAGGGAAAATGAGGAGTCGTTTGAGGTTTTCTTAATGTATGTGTTCAGTTAGTCATCTTTTCCTGCTACTTATTTTTCATGGCAGGTTCTGAGTTTTCACCTGGGGTTCATCAAAGCCGTGCTCAGTTTGGTGTGTACGAAGCGAGCACGAAGATGATGAGGTTATTCTGCTAACGGCACAGGCTGCGGAGGTGGCTCGCGGGGTGGTCTGCTTCGGTCCAACAAATCTCTCACAGGAGTAACGCCAGCGCTGGAGCTACCCCGAGCTCACTCCTCCCTCACCATGGATCTGATCAAAAAGGCTGCAGGGGACAGGACTGGGTGAATTTCTCACCAGGTCAAGGCTGAGGGACGCTGGCTCAGGCAGCACCTGAAGGAAGCCTGTGCTGCAGCTTTCTCTTATTCACACTCATTCTCTGGTAAACAGAAGACTTCAGTCTCTGCGGCTGTCAATCTAGCGCCTTTAACGAGCAAGAAGTTCATTTTATTAAAGGAGGAAAAACGTAGATTTCCATCACTCCTTATAAAAGGGCTAGAAAATGTCAAACATGTAGGTAAAAGTCATATTTCAAAACGGCTCCAGCCTAAACTCCCTTTCCCCTCGCACCTGCACGGTGCTGAACATGTGCTGTATGTCTCTGTGCTGGCTCAGTGCTCAACATTTGAACTGGACCCTCTCCAGCTTTTGAATAAATATCTCTTTGGGGGGAGAGGGAATTACATTCCTTAGTCAAAATACAGTTTTTCTTCTCTTAAATTTTGAAAGAAAAAAAAAAAAAAAAACGTACTTGTGAAATGTTAGGAACCAGTCAGGAGAAGAACTGGAATCCTTTTCTATCTCCGGCCTCGGCCTGCTGAGGCAGGGCACACATTTGGGGAGTTACCTGAGGCACTACGTGGTACAGCAGCACTGAGGAGATCCAGTGGCCCGTTTGGGATCAAAACACCCAATTTGTCTCTCATAAGTTGCTGAATTACACACAAACTAAGCGCCTTGGAAGTCCTGCTCAACGGTGAGGGGCTGCCACCCCAATTAACATGGTAACAATTAAAAGGGCTTCCTTCCCTCCCAAGCAGGTGTTTCAGTCCTCATGGTTCATTGAGGAAGATCACACAGCATCTGTACTTTGTAGGGATGTACTCTCATCATTTCTGCTATGTATAAGAGAACAGATCAAGTAATCCTCAGGGTAATCTACAGAGATCTGCCTCCTACGACTGACTTGTGCTCGTGCTGTGTGATCCAGAGACCGACTGCAGGATTTTAACCCCAAAATGAGGAGGTGACCCCATGAACGCAAGATCCTTACAGCAATCAAACCCCAGCCCCACACAGCAGCGACGACAGGAGCTGAGAAAGAAGAGGAACATGCAGGGGAAGCTGAAGCCTAGCACAGCCTGGGGATATCAGCTGAGAGTTTCGTGTTCCCAAGGAAAGGCACCAAATGTACACCACAAACTTCCACCAGTCTGGAAAAGCTCAAGGTTGGTAAGGCCGCTGTGTGGGTTAATCCCACAGCTCAGTTTGTACATGTCCGAGGGCTGGTAGGAGTGGGTTTGGGGATAATAAGAACAACTTTAAATGTTCAAGAACTCCTTGGAATCCCCAGTTTAGGTGTGTGGTATAAACAAGCCACGGAATTAACATAGCCGAGAACAAAGAGACCTGTGAAAACGCATAATGAAGGAAGCCGAACAGAAAAGAAGAAAGGACCAGATGTCAGATTATACTTCAAGCAAAGTTACCAGTTTGTTTTCCCACTGATTTCAATATCTGAAATACACGCTTCTGCCAAGACAAACAGGTGATTAAAATATATTAAAAAAGCCAGCAAGCAAAGGGCTACATTTGTACTCGCTTTACATTTGTCAGCCATTCCAAAAGTTATAGCACATCCATAGCACAGCAATAATAATATTAATTTTACAAAGGCTGACTGTTTAATTGCAATTAACTGTGGCCTTACAAAAAGGGAAGAGGCGCTCTCTGGAGTATTCACAAGCCTCATTTATCCTGCAAGGACAGCGAGATGAACCTGGCATGAAATATTAAGATCACAATTGCTATTGGCAAGCCATCTGACGGGAAGCTGCTAGCTTGAAAGAGCACGGATTATACAAAGGAGCAAAGAGTAAAAACACGGCAGTGAATCAGCTCCACAAAATGCCCTTTCATTGAGCTGCGTCGGCACCGGGTGGGCCCTTGGCAGCCGGCGGTGGGCAGGAGGCGACGGCCACCGGGAACGCCGGGGTGCCAAGGGGTGCCGGCTGGGGGCACAGCATCCAGGGCATGCCAAGAGCATGCCAAGAGCTGCCGACAGGAGCACAGCACCACGGTGAGCTGCTGCCGTCCCCTTTTGTGGCAGGCACGCTGCGCTTCGCTTGAACTGAACGAGTGCCATCCGCCCGCTAATTAAGTTTCTTGCCCCAACCGCTCCTGCTGGGAAGCTCTTCCAGTGCCTCACAGCTTTTCCACTTTGAAAACATTAACTTCAATTTACCGACGGCCAGTTTAGGCAAATTTAATTTTGCATCAGCATTTATCTCTGCCTCCCTTTCTGGCATCTATGGGGGTAAATGCTTTATTCATACACAACGCCGCGGCAAGCGTTTGGTTTGACTGAACAACCCTATCTGAGCCTCACCAAGGAGCCCACCCATTTCAGCGATGGTCTTCAGAGGCAGAAACCGAAGTGGCACAGAGAATTCCTAACAAGATCTTTCCAGGACCTTTTACATCTACACTGAAGCCTCCTTAATGCTACTGTTACCTGATACACCTAGGCATTTCCATCTGCCTCCCCACACTGATGGTTCACCATCAATATTGGGTTGGTTGGTATCCTCCAGTCTCTCCTCTGCTTTATTTTTCCTTGTTCTCCACGTTCCAAAACAGAAAAATACTGAGGACAGAAACTTGCACATACAACTCCTATTTACCTTGGTCAATAAGCAAAGCAGAGGAAAAAGCTTCTCAGGAACTCCAAGCGCGAGATATAAAGTCTTCCAAAGGAACACAACTTGGGCTGGACCAACAATTTCAGTCAAGAACACCAACTTATTTGGTTGGCACATAAGTGATTTGGGGCTTGGTTATAAGAAAATTGAAGTCGGGACAGGTATGAGAAGGAACAGCACGAATGGAAGCGTGTTGCTGAAGGAGAAGGTGTGAGATGGCTGGGCTGGGGCACAACGGCAGCAGAGGAAGAAGAAAGCCAAAGTCATCATTTTGATGCTGGGAAAGGAAATTTGCAGCCCTGGGAAGACTGCCTGCCCAAGAAATCGTGGCACACACAATCGAAGTGCAAGCTTACCAGGGGTGCCCTAGCGCCTTGCCTTCCTCCTCCCCGCAGAGCTGGGAAGGGGCTGGTGGAGGAGCCAGCAAAGTCCAGGAGAGCATCGGCAGCCCCGCGGCGTGAGCGGTGCTGACGAGCTCTGTAAGCATGTGTTTGTGTTTTGCTAACAGCATAGCTCTTGTGCAATGTGTTTATGCAATAACTGCAAATAACGTAAGGAGGTCTTTGACTACGAGTTCCTAGCGGTTTGTAAAGCTGGTGGTTTGCCCGGGATCCTTGGGGTTTGGCTTTTTGGTTTGGGGGTTGAGTTTTTGTTTGCCTTTTTTTTTTTTTTTTTCCCCCCTCTCCCCGCTTCAGGTGCAATACACAATTTCTTAGCAGAACGACAACCAGTGCTTGCAATACACCTTCCAACTATTCTCTGAGGTCCAATCAACAGGTTTTATGACAATGACAATGCCACATGTCAACCTGAGGACAGGGCCAGGGCCTCAATTTCCAGTCCCAACACGCGGCAGTAAAGTTCATTGGTCTCAAATTTGTACGGACTTCTGTGAGCAGCAGATCTTCCCCATGCTGTACTTGCCTGAATTTACACTCTGCCATACGGAGGATGGATTGATCGGCCACTTGGGCATTTGATACAAGAGGCTAAACAGAGATCCTGAGTAAGAAACAGCAACAAAGGCTCGAAAGAAGAAAAACGGGTGATCAGATTGCTACAAAAGCAAAACTTGAAGCAGCGAAATTTCTGTTCAAAAAGGAGAAAGTCCTTGTATTTTAACAAAGCTGGTCAGAAATTCCTTAAGAGAGCGAGTTTCCACTGGGGAATGCCAAATCTGCACAATCAAAACATTACCTGGAGATGGTTCAATTCTGAAGCATTCGCTGCACAGCCCCGCCAGGGCTCTGATGGGACCCTCGCTGCTGACCCCAGCCCACCACCTAGGAGGGGTTTTGCCCTCCCAGCTCCCCGCCCTTTGGCGAGCTGCCGGCCGGCCCCCCCAGCACCACTCGCCCCGGGTCTGCTGGGAAGCTCTGGCTCCCCATCAGCAGCTGACACCGAGCCAGAGCCGGCAACCGTAGCTGAGCCAGACACGTTGGAGCCATGGCTCCCAAGACTTCCAGTTTCCTGGCTTGCCTTCAGCCCACCTGGCAGATTAAAGGGCAGCCCAGAGCTTGCAAACATTGCTCCCAGGACTGGGACTCGTACGGAGCCCCGGCTCGTGGGTCGGCGGCTCCATGCACCCCAGGCAGCGCGCCCAGAGCAAGGATTTCACAGCCCTACCTTCCAGCACAGCCCTGAACAAACCCCCAGCTCCAGTCCTCCTCGAGTGGTAATCATCTTGCCCCACACACCTCCAACTTTAATCCTTTAAAAACACAAACAGGTTAACAGAGGGGAACGGGAACAAACCCTTCCCAGTTTTGTAGGTTACAGAGGGTTTCTCCGCCGGCGTTTGTGGCCCTGTAGCTTTCACGGAGCTGCCTCCAGAACGTGATTAAGCCACTACCTGCTGCGCTGCTCCTGAGCTCACCTGCCAAACCCTACACGTGCCAACAAAGGTGCTGGAGATGTTTGGGCAGCACCATGCTGCTGGCCCCAGAGCGACATGGTCAGGGTGGAAAAAATCCAGGACAGAAAAGTGTGAACGTAATTTTACAGATTTCTAAAACTAGATTTGTACAAAATAAAGGAATTAGGAACATTTGTCCTTTGGAATAAAGCATAAGCTCAGAATGAGCCCTGAAGGTTAAGAAGTGCTTTAAAACGTCATCACACTGAGCCTCCCTGGCCATGTTTCTAAACCTCAAGGTCTCCTCTCTGGGCTGGATGCTTGTTCAGGAGGTTCAGTGCGGTCCCAGGAGCTCCAGCAACATTTTCAGTTTTTTCAGTTGTTAGCCAGAGCACCGCACACACCCCTGGAAGCTGCTGGATGCAGATGGGCTCCGAGATGTTTCCCCTCCAAACGAGATGGGTCCCTTGCAATGCTTGACTGCAGGTGTTCCTGGACCGCAGCAGGAGGAGGAAATACCACGCTGGTGAAAACACAAACCATGCTCGCCAGGATGGACCCAAATCCCCTCCATACCCCCCCATGCTCTTTTGGCCAAAGGAATGGGCAAACACAATCAGTCATTCATCTCTGGGTCCCAAATGGAACTTGACAGCCTCTAAAGCAGGGCAGGGAGAGCACAGGTGGAAGCATCCCACGGGGATGGGGTGAGTGCAAGGAACCGATAAAAGTCCCAAGCAAAAACAGTTCACATTTCCTATTCTCTATTTCATCTATGGAAAAAAAAGAATCACATGGGGATATTTTTAAGAAATCACCATATGAGCACTATATCTCAGGCTCCTGAGTTAGGACACTGCTTCTGATTCCTCGAAGCTCTTCCCACGCGCCCGTTCCCTCCCGCTGGGCGCTGGTGTGGGGTTTCACCCCGCTCCCTCTCTCCCCTCCCCTGCTTCACGTTTTGCATCCAGGCTGAGACACACCCTGAGCACTTCAGAGCAACACGCCCTGCTTCATATTAGAATAGACACACATAATAAAAAAGAAACGCCAGCTCACTTTCCAAATGCCTTCTCTCCGAGGTGTAAAAGCACGGAGGGCTGCTGCCAGCACCGTGGTGTCACCTTGGGGGGGGCCTCGGTGTTCTGAACCAACATAGGTGCCAGCAGCTGTAGGACCCTGGCATGGGGAGATGACGAGCCTAATTTTTGGAGCCTGGGGGCAAACAGAGTCTCATTTGGTGCTCCTGGCCCACCATCGCCTTCTGGAGCAGGAGGAAAAGCAGCTCGGGCAGCAGCTCCCCTCACCTCTCCGCTCTCCCAAGAAGTTAACAGCTGATGGATCCCAAACGCACCCGCGGTGTGCAGGAAAGCGTTAAATAATGGATCCTTTTACACGCAGAGTGCTTGTCTCAATGAAATCACATCGGCGGTTTTTTCTCCGAAATCAGGCCCACCAGTGCTTGCTTTCTTTGAGAGCCAAACAACATTCTTGAACACCAGTTCAATATCTCCAGAGGTGTAAATCACCACGCTCTATCTTATTAGAAACATTTGAAAGAGGGCAAGTGCTTTCAAAGCCATAAACTTCAGATTCCATACGTGCTCCCAAAGCTGCAGTGAATACGCATTCCTGAATCGAACTGGTTTTAATTTGCAGCCCCTTTAAAGCACAAACGCAGAAGTTTAAGGATTGAACCAGCCTAAGTATCAGTAAGAAGACGTTTTAAAAATTGTCCATTTGCAAAAGAACCGTGGGTTATTGATGCTCACAAGCCTGGCAGGGCGGGATAAACGAAGGCAACACTTCTCCCTGCCTGCTGCAAAGGGCTGAGCACCCCGAGACACAATGGGAACAGCCGAATGAAAACCACATGATGGTTAAAGAAGGAAAAAAAAAAAAAAAAAAACAAAAACCAGCCGCATCCTTTGTGAACACAAACAACTAAGTCATGACAAGATAAAAAAAAAAAAACATACCTGAAAGCCCGGGGGTGGGCGGGCACACGCCGCCGGTGCCAAAGCGTGCGGAGATCTCGCAGCAGCACGGCTTCTGGTAGCTGGCAGGGCTCCCTTTGCTCTCCAGCAAGGCTTTTAATTAAAGATCCTCCCGTTATCGCTCACCGCAATCGCTGTCCTGGCGATCAGATCGGAGCGAGCGCCGCAGCACATCTCCCTTAGGAAACCGTGGCGCCAGCGCTCGCGAGGCAGCTCCGCGAAGGGGGGGGGGGGTTCTCAAACGCGAGCTAAATAAATACACCCGCAGAAATCCCTGTTCAAAGGCGCCCATATGGAGCGGATAAAATGCACTTGCTGATGCAAGCGGACGTGTGCTTGCAAAGGCCTAATTAAAACTCCCGGCTCTCCACGAATATTCTCAGGGAAGGAGCACTGCTGAGAAACGCTGGGAACGGGGGGAGCGGGTGTGAAAGGCACGGCTGCTTGGAAAGGGTTTTCTCCCACGTTAAAACCCGAGCGGTGGAAATCTTCCCAGAAGAGTTTTCGGTCTTGCATTTGAATTTAAAATCAAAGCGATGTACTTCTGAGGAAAAGCGGTAAACAAAGCTCTGAAAGGTATCGTTTCCTACAAAACTTGGCTTTTCATTAAAAAAGAAGAGTGGTGTGGGTTTTTCGTTTGTTTATTTCCCCCCAAATGTGACTTTTCAACCCAGCTCAGTTGCAAGGCACCTGGAGTTTAGAGTATTTTCCCAGCAGCAAGCCATCTCCTCTGTGCTCCACATGCAGAGAAAGCACCTTTTGTCAGCAGCTGGAGAACGGCCCAATACCGAGTACTCAAATAAGTGTCATTTAGTCACTGAGAAGAAGCCTTCTTTCCCCCCAGCCCATTGCTAGGGGAAATGCTGTGTTACTGAAAGCCTATTAGTGACAATACGGGCTTACACAGAAACACAGGACACATCCAGAAGGCTTACTTCAAAGTCCTAAGTGTTCAAGAGATATTATTAACCTCAAGTGCTATTGCTTAGCAAATTGATTTCAACCCCTTTGGTTCCACACGGTGCAAACCATTCACCCAACGAGCAACCTGCCCCAACGCCAAAGCAGGACCCGACTTCACAGCCTTCAACAGGGACCACATCACCCACCTGCAACCCACGCTGCTCTGAGTCTGTGTCTACCCACCAGACACCTCGTTTTAAGATGCTGGATATATCAGATACAATGCAAGTTACGGGCATTGAATAACAAAATCCCCAAACTTCGCTCTTTGGTTGAGCTGGTGGCTAGCACAGGAAACAGCTAAGCAAAAACCATGGAAGTAGAAAGAAGTGGCTGGTGTTAACGCCGATTTGTGACCATGCCCTGCAAACGTAGATATTAAACACAAACTGTGATGATTTCCACTGCCCAGTGGGCAGCAGGAGGCAAGAACAAAGAGAAAAATGCCAAAGTGGGATTTCGAATCACCCCTGCCTAACAAGTCGGGACAAGGACAAAATATGCTGTGACCTGACACAGGCAGAAGCCTTCTGCTTCTCAGGGTGCACAGGGACTTAACCTCCTATTTTCCTCCATAATCCCCTAAATACTTTATGGTGAGACAATAAATTCTGTCGTTAGGATTTACTAAATCCTGATTACTTAAATTTGTGTACAAGACTGGCAATTTCAAATCATTACCAGTGGAATGGTGAAAAAAATACAGTGCTTAGATGGAGTTGGTATGAAAGAAAATGATTTCTTTTTCCCAGTAGAGGAAAAAATATGCATGTCACAGGTGTTCCTGTAATAACAGCACCTCAGGCTGTGATGGTTTTAGGTCAGAGAAGGTGACAGAGGTCAAATCAGGTCAGTACCTTGATGTGAGGCCTCCGAAAGAAAGCAAAAGGCTGCAGGAAACGCTGACAGCGATCCCCGGAGGTGACACGCAGCTCTCAGCTCTGCAGAGGTCCCTGACGGCAGGAGGCAGTGGAAAAAGCAAGTCGGGAGCAGTGTGAGTTACTGTGGTTTTGCATGTGCTGCTCACCAGGAGACAGGTCTTAACCACTTGTGGTTAGTGGAAAAAAAAAAAAAAAGAGAGAAGAGGGTTATTAACTGCAGTGAAACGGAGCGATTCATTCAAAAACAACCCAAACTCAAGAAAACAAGCAGCCAAGCAGAACAAACACAAACACAAAACCCAAGAGACCCTCGGGAAAAACAGCTATGAGAAAACAGCCCGAACGAGGAAAACCACTTCAGGAAACGGACGCACACACAAGCTGGTGAGCGCCAGGGTATTGCCCTCCCCTGCTTCTACCAGCGCTCCCCCCCCCAAAAAAAATGAGCTCCCATCCACCTCACCTCTGCGGGCTGAGCTCCAAACACCGCGAGGAGCTGGGATCAAAGGGCTTGTTAGCTGCTCCGCAGCCCTCCTCACAACAAAGGAAGTTCCCACCGCGCTTTCCATCTCTATTTTTCCATCAAAATTAGGAGAAAGCTATCTCAGGGCAGCAATAAAATCCGCCTACAGAACCGTGTCCCTCAAATTCCTTTTTGCTGCTCTTTTTGCCTCCCCATCCTTCCACCCCGCGTAGTTTATCTGTCTGAGTCAGGGGACAGATCCCAAACCTGTGGATTAGCAGAGGTATGCAAGGCAATGGTACACGGGAGTGGAGACTCATTTTTACCTTTGAAGCAAGTCACTAGAAGCTGCCAGCTTGGAAAAAAAGAAAAAATCTCTCACCCTGTCATGCTAACACGGTCACTGTGGGCTCCAGGAGCAGCCTCATGTGCACCACAGGGACATGGATGCACGGATGCAGCCCACCCCTAATGCATATCGCAGGACCTAGCCATCAGAGTTTGTCCCCAGACGCCACCAGGAGAGGTGACACCACCACGATACCTGCAGGATGAACAGGGGGTTACCCCAAAGCATAACACACAACACGTGAGACCTTACCCCATACTAAATAGTCAGACTTTCCATGCTTTTCCCAGCCACCAACCTGAGCTTTTGCTTTGTGCCAGTTACCTCGCTTTAGGATCTTGTAAAGACGACATTTACGCAAACAGGGCTTGAAGAAGCACAAAAGTGATGTCTATATGCTAATACAAGTCAAAAGCCAGCAGGTTTTAGCCTAGCTTTTGCCCTGTACATCGATTCCCCCTCTATATTCCTACTTATCCCTGAACCTTTTGGCTTTGGAAAGGGGTTCCAGCCTCTGAGGCAAGGCCTGAAGGACAGCACAAGGCTGTACTTCAAATGTTTGCTGCCTTCCTAGTGCTCTTGCTGAACTCCTCCTAGCAAATGACATTCACCTGAGCAATACCTGCCCCTCGAATCAGCTGCTGCCAGCCCAGGTGCGTGTCGTGAAGGCTGACCCCCCTCCCCGAGCACACCGTGTAAATCATCAGATCTCTTGTAAAATCGGCAGGGCAGCTGATCGTACAAGATACCAAGCCCCACACCTGCATTGCTGAAAGCAGGAGCAAGCCCTCAGCACATGCATACTTTTTCCCCTCCATTCATCTTTCAGATTTATTCTTGTCACTAACAAAACCTATTTCCTCTGCGAACCTTGCAGAAAAGAAAAGGAATAGGATGGAAATAACTTGATAAATTGGATGTTACTTACGGCCTGATCAAAGCCCGCTAAAATTCAATGCGAGTCTTTCTGCTGACCCACCAGGCTTTGGGTCAAGCTTTTAAGCACTTACTTAATTTCAGCCCTGGCATTTAGAGTGCCTAAGTCTTCAGTATGGAAACGCCAACTCTTGGGTGTTTGATGGAGCCTCCCTGTTTGGCTCCGTCACGTTACGGGTTTAAAACCTGTGAACATGAAAAACCCAGAAGAAAAGCAGGAAGGAAAGCACATGTCTAGTTCCAAATGGAAAAATAATCAAGGAAGCTGGGAATACCATTGCCAAGAGAAGTGAAATCTAGAAATTTGATTTAGTGCTGGATTATCAGCTGGTCCCAGCGCCTCGTTTTAACACCAGCTGCTGGTTTGGAGTTTAAAGCCATGCACTGTGCAGGACCCTGGGCACTCTTCTCATTTCTTTATGCATGGTTGCACGTAACAGCTTTCTGCAGGCTATCGGGTAGACCTTTACAGCATATTTCATTAAGAGCTGTACAGACAGAAACAAAATAATGAATTATTAACTTGTTAAGAAATTAAAACCGACTTTCTCTTGAGCAGGAGGGTACTTTTTGTTACCACTCTTGTCATTTTTTCCAGCAAAGACAGAAGCAAAACATAACATGAAGAGCACTCTACCTGCCTTAGCACCAGGCTGAAGATAATTAAAACTTGTGAACCATTCTAGGACTGCTCTCCAAAACTGTGTGCAGCCAGGTACACATTACTGGAGGCCATAAATGTTCACCAATTTACAGCTAGAGAAAACGTGGCCCTATCAAAGCAAGCACAGAGCCAAAACACAGGAATTACACGAACAAAAGTGATAAAAGCTAAAATCAATTACCACTGCTCTTGTGCTGCCTACCTAGGAACTGCACTGCTTGTCCCACGAGAAAAATGATTCCCTCCAGCTACGACAGACTGCCTCAAGCCTCGCAGTCAGACGGTGAATTATTACAACTCTTCCCATTTTTCACTTATTATAGTTTTCAATATAAAATGAGTCCTGAGCAGTTACCTTTTTTTTGGCATTTCTACTTTGCGAGTGAATTCTCACACGTTTCTACTTAAAAATTACGAGGACCAAATTAGAAAGTTGATCTTTGTAATTATGTCGATATTACAGATGTATTAACTAACTAAAGGCTTGTGCTAACTAAAGGCGTACACCAGCTTCATGCGTGCGACTGCCTAGAGCCCAGGGGGAGAGCAGAGGAGCCAGCAGCCTGCCTCTGACAGAGGCCAGCATGGGAGCTGAAGAAGAAAAAACAAACCAAAAAAAAAAAAACCACATTTTGGCAGGAGAGAGAAATCTGCCTTCAAATCACATCCATTCAGGGGGATGGAAGGTGTAAGTGCTGGAATCCTTTATTTTTTTAATGTTATCTCAAGTTTTATGCCAACTGCAATCACTCTGAGTTGCTTTAACTTGCAAGGGACAGCTTAAAATAATCATTTCCAAACAGGCTAAAATAAAAGTCTCATCTGAAGTGCAGAAAACAGACAAAAGCTGTTCTGGTCTCCTCTCCGTGCAGGTTCTGTGCAAGTCTCCAGCTCTTTTCTGTTTCTTTTAATTTGTGAGGATATCATCCCTAAACAGAAACCAGCAACACACCCACCCAGCCAGCTGGCTGTAAAACTAGCCCCTGACTCTCGCTGCAGCCAGAAGTGCCAGTCTTCGCCCAAACGATTCTTCAACTTTTTGGGGAAAAAAAAGATGACGAAAGATCATTCTTAGATGGACGCGGTAAAGTATAAACCCAAAACTGAAGCAGTGTGAACACCCACTCTATAGGAATTAAAGGTATAGAAATAATTTTATGCACAATTCTGTATTTAAGAAGACTGCAAAATCTCTAATTCTTAAGCATGGCCAAACCTCCAGAATTAGGACCGTGTTGGTGCTTCTCACACTGCACCCCATGTTCGGGGCACGAGCCCTATCTCTGGGTTATCTCTATAGCTACAGCGGGCCCAAAATGCATTTGGGACACTACGTTAGGAGAGCTGCAACTGCTACAGCAAACCCTGGAAAACAGAAACAGCTTCAGGGAAGCTCCCAAGGACAAAGAGAAAACCAGACGACAAAGCAGGACAATCGGAAAAACTTAACACCACCAGTTGTCACAGCTTCTCCTATTGTTTATTTAATACGACTATGTCATGACACTGCAAAGACACAGGGGATGAGTATTAGGCTGTGCTATTTTCCTGTTTGCAATTGTGCTGTGTGATTATAATTATGAATTTGACTTCCACATGCCTCAGTTTCTCCGACAAGAAACCTCCCGCAGACTTTGAAGTGCTTTGACAGCAGCAGGAACAAGGAGCTCTGCAACGCAGATCCTATCATTATTTTATTCCCAACATGGCTCGCTGCCATTTATGGAAGAAAAATTAAAAGGCATTGATGTACCACTGCCTTCTGTCTCAACCAGGCTCAACTTCACCTCATAGAGCTAATCCACCACTTACTACAGCCAATGTAGAGACTCTTGTTGCCTCGAGTAGGCTTTGGCTCACATTCCTGCTCGAGAAGATAGGGGAAGTGCACAGGAGCTGCCCTGAGAGCAGAGCTTTTGCTGCTTCAGCTGCCTTCCAACCTCCAAAGGTTGCAAGAAAGATGAAGAAGTGGCCATGGGTAGAAAATACATTAGATGTAACTTTCCTTAACAGAGGAACATTTTTCGTGTGTGTAAGCGTAACACAAAATGTACACACAGGAATTAATTCTGGGCAATACGTGATGTAACACAGAATAGATGCAATTTGCTCCAGCGCCCTCAGCACCTGCCTGCCTGGTAGCAGTTGCACAGATCATGGCTTACGTGAAATGGTTAAAGGAAAATAAAAGACAAATAACATAAATAATCCATGTTTCTGGCTGTGCAGTGATGAAAATGTTTAGCCCAGCCATGTGTGGAGTAGGTCTGCTCTTTGGGCAAATCCATCACAATACATGACCAAAAAAAAAAAAAGTCTGTATAAATACCTCAAAAATAATAGCCAAAGTACACGCTAAAAGTAAACTGGACACAGAACAGACTTCACTGTCTGTGACTTTTTTCATTAGGAAGCAACTAAAAGCAACTAACAGACAGGGTAACTCAACGAGGAGTCAAATCCTTTGTTATGACCTGGTTTTCTCTAAGCACTACCACTATCCTAATGCACTTCCACCTTTCCTGAAGAAACTACAAAGAGCAAAAAAAAAAAACAAAAACCACATATAGTTGATATGCATGGCTGTTCTAAAGCTTAAAAATGAGAACAGGCTGCTGTTCGAAAAGTAAATAATTTATAATAGATTCAAACGATTAGGATTAACCAGCTTAGTTCTTAAAAAAAGAAAAAAAAAGAAAAAAAGGATATTTGATTATTCTAAGATCTGTTTTGGAAACCATTTCTACCTTATTTTTCTTGGTAACACAATTTCATGCTACAAAAAAGGCATCAAACGATGAAAAGCGTTTGTTTCTTTCTAGTTCTTAAGTAAAACCAGCAATGTTAAACAGGTCAGATATAATAAATACAGCTATTTTGAGGGAAAGAAAAATGTTTTCCTGTCCTAACTTTGAGTGACAAGAGAAAATTTTTTCCAGCTTGCAACTCCACTTTAATAAAAGTGTTCAATTCTATTTAATTGGATATATATGTATATGTTATATTGGGTTTCTTTGTTGCATTTTTCAAATTAATCATATACCATAGAAGCAACGTTTTAAAGTGAGTAGATGTTCTAGACACCTTTACAAGTCCTGTTCTGTGGCAGCCACAGTCTCCTAGCCCATATTTTTACATTTCTGATACTTGGATTACCCCGGCAGGAAGGCGATAGTCCTTGAATAGAGCTTTTTGTTCAGCCTTCTAATAGCTTCCAGCACTTGCCCCTGCCCACAAGATACATACCAAATTTAGTTAGACATCCAGGCCAGACGTGAAGAATTTCTCTGTCAGATCCACTAAACGCCACCACTTTAACATCTTGGCTTCTCGAGGGCAAGGAGGAGACGGCGAGGCAGCGGCGGTGCCTCGCAGCGGCCCAGTGACACACGGCGGCTCGTTAAAGGAAGTTAATTAATGAGGCTACTAACCTCTGCAAC
This sequence comes from Netta rufina, assembly GCF_964035555.1. NCBI lineage: Eukaryota > Metazoa > Chordata > Aves > Anseriformes > Anatidae > Netta > Netta rufina. The sequence continues at coordinate 2,416,894 of NC_140131.1, forward strand.
CCCCCCAGCCGCTCCTCCTTTAGATGAAAAAAGAAAAAAAAAAAAAAGAAAAAAAGAGCCATCCATCCTTAGCTGCACCCAGCCCTATGAGGACTGGTAAGAGATAGATAACGGAAATATAGAAATATGATATTTTTAAGTCAAGCCTACCGTGTAATACTCCCTGAACTCAAATCCATCTCCTATTTCCATGTGAAGACACCAAAGAAATTGCAGCCAGCTCAGAGAAACTCTTCTTGTTTTAGATTTGTAACCAAGAGCTGCGACCTAATGAAGGCAACCAGCAGGCAATTTGTACTCTTGCATTAAGTGATTGTGGTTTCCGTCGCTAACTCGTCACGCTGTCCTCCTCCCGTGCCAGAGCGGTGCGAAGGGAACGCGATCCTCCTGCCATCACCCCACACAACCCATCAGCAATAAGAGATTTGTGCCACCAGGATGGGCACGAAGCACCACAACATGCCCCTCACCGTGCCCTCTGGAGGGTTTGGTTGTGGGAAGAAGCCTTCTCTCTGGGCTGGCATCCCTCTGGGGGATGTAAATGTTTGGGAAACCACAAGGCAGCCAAGGGGGACCCACGGCGGGGCCGGGCAGTGTGGGGCCATCTGGGGACCGTGATGCTGAGCGCCCGTCGATGGTCCTCATTTGGAAGCAATTGCCCCACGCAATCCATCAGGAGGGGCCAGCGAAGATATCTTTGTGCAGTGGAAAAAAAACGAGTGCTTCATTTATACACGACAATTAGAGCAAATTGGATTGATTTCTTTTTTATTAATTTATTTATATACGTATATATATAGGAAGACTTTAAAATGAACTGTAAGTCAGAAGATCTGCCAAGGCTCCCTTCCCTAATTAAACACATATCTCGTACTAAAACCCTTTTTATTCCAGCTGCTGAGAGAGCATGGAGCTGCGGAGATGTATGGTTTGTGGGAAACATTGTGTTCCTTCTCGAAGGCTTCAGCTTTCACAAAAGACAGCATGCGAACACTTTCCATAAATACAGGCCGTGTTTTCTAATCAAACTACTGCCACTTCCATATAATGAGCTAGCAAACCAAACGAAAAGTTCAGACAAATATTTTCAGGTAAAGTAATGGGTTTCAAATGAAATGCAAGTTCTCACTGTAGCCGTACCTTTAGTAATTCCTGTTCTTAAAGAAGAAATAACACAATGACAGCGACTGAGATAAAGCATCGCTGCTGGAGACTAACCAGGGCAGCAGCAGGGGTGACACACCAGAAGGTATCCACAAAGATTTTCTCTGGTAAATTCTTTAGAAAGGTAAAATTCCACTCTAGAAGCAACTTTACTGGCCATAGGTAGGTCAGCCTCAGAGTTCAGGTGAGACATGCACCTTTCTTGTGGAAGACTATTTCTTTTCCTGCAGTGTGAGAGTTCAGGCTGGTTTATCAGTGTTGACTACTAGGTAAGGACAGAACAATGTTTGGTCCTTAATTACCTCCATCCTCTTGAAAAGGCACACGAAAGCTGCTATGTGAAATATTAGAAACTCACACAGAAAATGAAGTGCTCCTGTTGTTGCATTTGGTGCTGTAGGAATACCCAGCCAGCTTTCTACAAGAAGAACAGAGCTCTGCAGGTACTGCGCACACAACCTTCCTCTGGCTCAGAAAAACAAAACAACTGAGAAATATCAAAAGCCTAATCCTGGGGAAACAGCTCTGTCTTTAAACACTGTCACTGTTTCCAGCCCTACACCGGGTAAATACCTGCACGTTGTGAAGGGCAGCGCGGCCGGGCAGGGCTAGGTGCCAGCTAACATGGACTCGGGTCACCTTGGTTAAAACAGGGATGTGCAGCCAGAGGTTGCCTTTGGGCTGGCACAGAAAATCCTTCCTTCCTAGTGGGAATCACCTTAAATACCCAAATTAACACATCTAAGAGCAAACAGCTCTTAGGATTCCAACCACGAGCCCTCTTTTACGCTAACCCTTCGTAACAATGGTTTTATTTCTTCCTGCATCCTACAGTGCTGTCTGACACACCTGAATTTCTGAGTCTGTGATACTAAGAAACTGCTTCCAGCTCAAGCTGCTCCTGTGAAACCCTACAGGGAAGGGTCCTGGTCCCGCACAGCTTCTGCCACCAGCTGCGGGTGGCTGTTGATGCTCGGCAGCACCCAAGGCCCCCTGGGGACCCAGAATTTCCCCTAAAAACGAATACACACCGCAGAGCTGAGCCTTGGCAGGCAGGTGGGTTTCCGTCTGGGACAACCGGATGAGTTTTCAGCTTTTTTTTCCATAACAGTTGGAGGCTCTAACGACCCGCTCACAGCCAGCGGAGGTGGGTGCCGAAGGGAAATGGGCTCTTCACCCCCCTGGGTGCCGCCAGCTTCGTGCCTTTGTCATGCGAGCACCTTGGTAGCCCCCTGCCTGGACATAAAGCCCCCAGCCAGGGCGTAAAGCCCCCTGTGCACCCCCAGAGCACCCGCAGCAGCCAAGCAGCCAGCATCAGCCCTTCCACACCTGCCCTGCCCCGAGCTAAGGACGCCAAAATCGCTTTTCCCTTCCCCAACCCAGCTCCCTTCCCTCCAGAGCAGCGCTAGCAGCCCGGGAGCGTGCACCGGGCAGGTTTTACTGAATCCTCTCACACTTAGGTCACCGTTACACAATCCCCAGTCCTTATCGTAAGCGGGCTCCCCACGGTCTTCTCCGTGGAGCAGCGACGCCAAGAAGAGGCAGCGAAGGCTGATGGAAAGCCACTTGTGCATGTGCTGCTAGAGCCATTTCGCAAACCTCGGTATTTGTTTTAAAGACATCTCTCAACGTGAAAAATGCTCCTACCTCCTTGTTAAAAGAGAATGTCGCAGACAGTTAATCTTGACCATTTATTTTATATCATCCAAACCAAAATATTGATACATCTGGACAAACTCAGCCCAAGAAAAGAGCACCATTCCCAAAGCATTCATGAACACAACCAACAGATCATAAATCGTAACTATCCAGAACTGACCACAATTAAATAATCTGTCAAGGGAGGGGGTAGGCAGCCAGTCTGGCTAGGTTGAGGCCGCTGATAGAAATTTAGAAAAAAGCTAAATTAAAAGTATCAACAGTTTGTTGCGCTGGTGTCTCCTGAGTCACCGAGTTAAGACAGCCTAAGCTCCAATAAACCCCTCAGGGTGGGTCAAATGTTTATTAAATTGTGCCCTCGGGACTCTCCCAAATGCAGGAAAAGTCATTTATAGGCTCAGCTCTTCCATCAGAGCCAGTTCAGGACAGAGCTCTGCCTGCACAGCTAGCAGAGGCATCCCACCGGTGGAGGGAAGCTGAGGACCAGTCCCTGTTGTCCCCTGCCAATGGGGAAATGGGGGACGTGGGGCCAGTCCCTACGGATGGAAATGTGGGCTACAAGGCATGGCCCCACCAGCTGGGGCTCTGCTGCTTTCTGCTGCGAGCTGGGAATCATGGCAGCATGTGAGACTCTTTTTATTTTAAGGTAAATCCCCAAAAAACAGAATGATTTGGAAAAAAAAATCCTCCAATCCCTCCATGTTTTTTTCACCTGTACCTTGAAGAGGCCAAACTTCAAGCCAAATTCACGGCTGTGGCATCCCTGGCTTGGAGGATCAAGGTAATCCTTGAGCACCCCAAGTTCAAGACAATAGCCACACCCGAATGCCCTTTTAAAACATCACAGCTAGAAAGAAAAAGAAATTTATAGACAGAAATCTGACGCTTAATTCCAATTTTGCCTTTTTGTTGTACAGCTCCCCAAAGCCTGGGCCGACAAGTCCACCACATTCAGGGGATTGCCACTCTCTATAAAATGTTTTATTTCTCTTGGCTGGATCATTGGGTAGACAACCTATTATTTCCTGTTGGGTAATTTGGGGTTTATGTCTCTGAATTGTAAAGGATTGGGGGCTTTTCTCATATACTCCACGTGCCCTTTCTTTATCTGTGCACCTAGACTTGATGCCAGTGGTGGCTGCTCCTCATCAGGAACCTGCAGGCTGAGCTTTCAGCAGGGAAGGACCAAAAGCTCTCCTCTGTTTAAATCAACGCAACCAACCGCTGAGAGCTCCCTGCGCTCGTTGCTCTTCTGTGAATGTCCTGAGACACATTCATTGTCCGGTATTTATTTAGAGTTCACTTCTTAACCATAACACAGACTACTTCAAAACTACAGGGGAACAAAAGTCACATTTACAGAACCCAAAGTATTAAAATTAGGTAGGTTTATAACTAGTGTTTGATTAGATGTCTCTTACTTGGTGAAAGGGAGCCACAGCAGTGACATGGGATTGCAGTTTGTCCTCAACGCGCCTGTAAATTACAGTAATTAACTTAAACCATGACCTTGTTATTTCCATTACAGTAGTATTTTAAACTGAACACAAAAGCGTGAATTCAACTAGGTATATCTTCATTTTATAAAAACACTTCTTTACAATAGGTAATAAGATCTCACTGCTCTACTTCAGTTTGACCTCAACAGAAAACTAAACAAAGATTTCTGTACCACTGTGCGAATTATAAAAAATGAAGGAGCATTCCTTCCCATCAGGCCTTCCTTTAAAATAGAGGCACTTCCCTGGCATTAAAAACTCAGCATTTACCACTCCGTTTCAACCATCTGCAGCAAGTCACTCAGCTTGAGCACAAAAGGGGCCAACTGAAATAAAATGCATTCAGATAGCTCGTATCTGTAGCTGATAACAGGTCTGAATTCTGTGACACTTATTTACACAAACAGCCTACAAGCAAACCATAGGCAATGGTTAATAATAAAATGTAAGCATCTGTAATAACAAATTCAAGTGATGTGAAAAAAATCACATTCTTTTACATTGAAATCCCAGTTTGAATAATGTAACAAAAAATTCTCCATCTGAACCAGTCTTTTGTTCTCGTTCAAGAAAGAGAAGTGTGTCCAACTTATTCTGCAAATTTCATAGCTTGTCTTTCCCATCAAAAGGGAAGGAGAGGTCAACCGAACAAACACAAAGGTGAAAAGGGATAAAGGTTAAACTCAGTTTCCTTCAGTTTGAGAGTGGTTTGCAATAGAAAAATTAAAAGAAGAGGAGTACAGGTAGTTAACGTGGCTATCACCATCTTCACCACTATTTGTAGCAGCATTAGGCAAAGAGGTTCCAAACAACGCTATTCCTTTCATCTGGAGCACCTCTTTAAAACATTGCCTTTAGGAAATAATAGCGTGTTTTTTTTCCATTGACAACATCAGTGAAAGCCCCTCTGCACATCATTTACTGTCATTTGCATATTTGTACCTTTATACAGTTAATTATGGTCTTTCTATCCCTTCAAGCTTCACAGTTGGATCAATCTGAAAAAGTGTAGAGCATCACCACATGAGCCCATGGTTGATTTGGAGTTATCTGAATTACGTCTGCTCCCACGTCCCTTCGGCAGCCCGGTGCTCCTGACAGACCTTATCAAATCAAGGAGCTCCCAGGAACAAACAACAGTTATGGATCAATGTAACAAACCCCGACCGTCCCAGCAGCTCCACAGATCTTATCGCTGCGAAATAACGACAGGAATGTGCCTCATCCGAGTGCCCACACGATGGCCATTCGCACATCTGGCCAGGAAGCACGGCGCAGCCACTTCGGCCTCCTCGCAAGCATTAACACCCAGACAGAGCTGCGAAGATAAACAGTGCTTTTGACGAGGCCCTCACTTTGATAAAACAAGATTTATTCTCAAGAATTAGCGGAGCTGCTCACAGCTTTCAGGAAGAAAATAAAGAAAAGGAAAATACATAAGCTGCTGGGGTGAGACTAATGATGATATATGCTCGACATTAAAACTGCTAAAACCCGGCTGTGTGTTGGTAAATTCTGTCATGTGCCTGGGAGCCTGGGTCTTGGTGTTTGAGCCAGCAGCCTTCAGTTCCTCGTGCTGCCTTTTACAATAACTCCTTTTGTTGCCCTTGCCAAGCCGTCGCTCCGCTCCTTGTGCTGTGAGAAGAGGCCGGTGCTCACCTACCGGCCAGAGGCTCAGTGGGCTTCCACTGATGTCTCCAACACTCTTTGCAAGTTCTTTCAATTCTTATAATGAAACCTGTCTTGCCGACAGGCAATCCAACAAACCTGTGCTCTCTACAGCCTTATTTCTACCTTTCTAAGTTCAGTAACCCCCATTCTATGGATGTTGGTGTGGTGTGGAGAGCGTAGGCAGGGGGGTGCTGGACACATCACCTCTTCCCTCCCTTCAGCTCAAAGCAGTATCAGCCGTACCACAAGTGGCTGACACCCTAAAATAACCTAAATAACAGCAGTTCTCTAAATGCTCCATGAAAGATAACCCGTTATCATACAACCAATGTTTCAGTCTGTGTGTCCCTTGCTGTTCAAGGCCCAGTCGCAGTGGACAAGGAGAACAACTACTGCCTTCCATGTGGTGGAGGCTTCTTAACTTGCTGGAAGAACACCGTCAAGTTTGCCCTCTCATGTCTGTGTGTAATTAAATTCATGTCATTAATGCCTGTAATTAAATTCAGTAACAACTGTTTCATCGTCCAGCTCTCCTACCTTTGCCCCCAGTCAGGGAGGCGAGGCTTGATGAAGAGGGCCCGCAGCCCTCCTGGAGAGCCAGGCACCTCAGCCTTTTGCTCTGATCTCAGCCCTTCCATAACATAATCCTCGAGCAAATCTGCCTTCCTTCCCTGCTGAACATAGCACCACACACACAGGGTTCTCAGTGAAGGAGAGGTAATGGTTTGAACATTGTGCAGAAGTGTTGAGCACGGCGATACACACCGCAGGGAAAGTTCCAGGCACCGTACATCTGAGAAGCGGGGCCACCTGTTAATTATGCCCCAAATCACCTCAGAATTATGTGTTTGTTTTTCTTAATCAAATAGCAATCATTTCAAAATATTTTTCATCTCTACTCTCGTATGACTCATTCTGAATGACTCCGGCAGCAGCAGCTGCCTAGTCTTATCTTACCTTATTTGAAAGACAAAAGCCCAACCAAACAAGCATCCTAACCCCCTAAAACCAGCATGGAGCAATTTGTCTGGCAGGACTGTGGAGGGGAAGCGTAAAAACTCAGAGCTGCCGCATACCAGCGTTTTGCATGCCCTCCGGTGACAGCCAGATCTCACCTCTCACAGGCTTAGAGCCAGACGGTGTGTGCCTAACATGTCACCATGGGTGTTGGTCCGGATCCCACCTGCTTAAAATGTAAGATTTATACAATAAAATGACATGTAAGCCAGCAAGGAGAAAGCAGACTTCTTATCTGCTCGTTCAAATACCAACTTGAAGGAGTTGCACTTTTTCCAAGAAGCAGCAGCAGGGAAAAAGAATAAAGTCCAGGCTACCTCCACCAAGTAAAGACTTCCACCACGGGGGCCTTCAGTTTTCCTCCCTCATGAACACAGAAAACAACTGGTCTTCCCCAGATAACCACAGAGAGAAATTACAGCAAGAAAACAGAAGTCTGTATTAAAGCATTTCCCAAATCAAAGGTGTTGCAATAGTAAATAGAGAAAAGAGAGGGACTGTGGGGCCACCGTGGGGCCACCTCAAGCGCCGTGGGGCCAGCCAGCCACGTCAGGGGCTCGGCACCATCAGCTGCAGAAAGCAGGACCTCAGCCATGCCAGTGTATGATGTATATATGGGCTGTTATGCACAGGTGGCAGCTTGATTGTTGTTATTATTGCTTTTTAATCATAACTCAGAGCAAAGTCAAAAGCTGCTACCTCAAATTCACTCCTTAGGAAAACGTACATTCCCTGATTCCACGCTGAAAGACTCCTACCTGCACAAACAGCACCTTAAAGAGTAACCCCGATACTCTCCCATCAGCGTTACTGCCCAATTAATACCAGCAAGGGAGAAAACCGTAGTTAACACTGCTGTAATTACAAGACAAAGAGCACTGGCGCAGTGCTAGCAGCCCACCAGAACAGAACCGCCGCGCTAAAGCAAGGCTCCGCTCCCTCCTGGAGCAGCTCAGACAATGGCCGCATTGTTCAGCGGCCTCATCGCTGCTGAAGGCCACCCACATCTTCCCCACTCCAGGCAGAAGTCAAAACCTTCCAGCTCAATAGACATCCAGTCAAAGGAGAAAGCATCTTTACAAGGCTCGTTCATTTTTCTTGGACAAGAAGGGAGTTCAGCCTTTGCCTTCAAGCCAAGTCCCCGAAAGGAAGGGAATGAGTTTGAAGTTCCTGAAGATGGACATGCCTCCAACGCTCAGGCATTTTGTATCGCACAAGATTGATTTCCTCCGACTACAAGAGGCCTCGGGTGAAAACGATCCTTCACAGCCTCGTGGCCGGGAGCCAGCATTAGGCTGAAACACAAAGAACGCATCGTGCTTGCCTCAAGATGTCAGGGGCTTTTGATAAATTAAAATTCGTCTTGGTAAATGAAAAATTCCTAGAATCTTTTGTTCATGCTAACACGCACAGTAATATTTCACATTTAAATACATTACACAAAATAAGTAAAAAATTAGTCAGTCCTTCCAAAAATTGCACAAACCCCCCATTTTTGAAAAGTTTAAAAGCTTCTTTTACTTTTTACTGGGACTCCTATAAGAAAGGAAAACTAAATGCACCTACCCTAAAAGTGCTGGAGGATGGGAAAACAACAGAAATAAGCTAATTGCTGAGCCAGATGAAGTCCGGACAAGCTGGGTCCAAAATCACCCGTGGTTCTGGGTACAAAACACCAAACACATACCACAAGATAGGGACAATGCAATGAGAACAGAGTAAATGCTGCAGTGTACGAGCTCATCCTGTGCAGTTTTAAGTACTTTCAGGATTCACCTACGGAGCAAAAGAAGCTCTGGAAATAAGAGTTGCCAGATGTCTCATTAAAAACTAGGATTTTTTAATATTTCTCCTGATGTCCCATTAACCTCGTCACTACTCGCATACATGCCATCTGGCATCCTTCTTGGGATGTCCAGCAAGACAGGCAGACACGTGTTAACATCAAAGGAGAACAAGGGAGAAGCCCTCACGAGCCTGAATTCAATTCCTTCAGCCTGCTATGCCTGGAACAGGGCAAGGACAGCAGGGAGGCAAAGGGAAACAGCTCTTGGGGGAAAATAAGCACAGGAACGGCGAACACAGCCCAGATGGGTGAGGTAGCCCAGCTCCTGCACGTTGCTCAGGAGGGAAAGATAGCACAGAGCTTGCCTAGGAGTAGGAAAAAAGTGGAAAAAAGGACCTTAGCACAAAACCCCAAGTGCCTTTGCTACAGCAGGAGGCACAGCAGGGCTGCTTGGGGCCTGGCTGCACACAAGTGTCTGCTGCCATAAACAAATTGACTCGTCCTCCTAAAAAACAACTGATCAGTATGCACTTGTCCCTGTGAATAAAGCTCTTTTTTTCTTTTTTTTTTTTTTTGTTAAATAAGTATATTTACAGCAGGTCTCAGGGAAACCCAATCGGTCCTTAGAAAGCATTTGGAAATAAAGAGGTGCACAGAGCCGTCGCTCTCTCCATCCCCTGGCAGAAATGAGATATTCCTTGGGAGCTGGAAGGGATCTAGTTTATCATGTCCACTGAACACCTGCCTCCACGTAACCCTCTGGGGACTTTCTGCTTCAGCTGCTCTTTCCAGCGGGGTTAGTAGATCAACAGGGCTCCAAATTCTTCAAAAACCGTTCTCCCCCTGCCTCCTTTTGACAGTATCTCAGGCCAGTCTTTCAAGACAGGGTCTTCATCCCTACGATCTTCAAAAAGACTCCAGCCAAGGGATCACAGAAAGTCAGGACCAGGCAGTTTTGTTCCTGCCACGTGTTTGAGCTGAGATCACCCCCGTTTGCACCACAGCGCTGCCTTCTGCCCTGCTTGGGGAGGCAAAATGCTCCTGCCTCCCCGTTGTGCACCGCTCCACGCCGTGTGGGACATCAGAAACATCTGCAGCAAGTTCAGCCATCCACCCTCAGGGCATTGCTGGGACACGGACCATCTGTCCTCATCTCTACATGGATATAAAATCCGTAGCAATATTCTTCGTGTACTTATGTTTAAAAAATAATTTGCGTGCAAAAGCAAACTCTGTACTGAGGAAAAAATTAGGCAGGGAAACATCAGAAAGGAGAATGATTTGGATGCTTCTATTTACCTGAAAGTCAAATTTTGCTCTCTTATTTGGGTGGCCATGTAAAATACTTGAAGTGCTCGGACTCCAGCGACAGCAGAAGCCGGGCCCCGTGCCTGTGCTGTTTACACAGAGCGCCGCAATACGATCGCTGCTTTGGGGAGAGATAAAAATGACATTCACCCTAATCAAAACTTAGAGGCTTTACTTCTAAAGAAAAGCTGAGATAAGATTAACCCGGCAGCATTATCTTGGCATAGGAGAGTAAGAGCGCTCTGTTTATTTACCTACTCTGTCCTGAAACATATTGAATGTTCTTGGTTGTAAATAGCACAGCCCCTTCCCCTACATCTCTGTTTAAATAAGACCATCATTGTCGCAGATTTATTTTTTTTTAGACTAAATGCTGTGTAGTCAGATTGGAAGGATGGAGCTGCAAACGTTTGTCCCTGTGCCGGGTGTACAGAAAGCTGGCACTGAAAGGACAACAGAGTTTGGTGGGAGGCTTAAAGGTCTGCATGCCTGCTCTGAGCAGAGCACAAAGCATCCCCCAGGATCCCTGGTCAGAGCAGAAATGAACCCCAAGACCCCCAGCAGGGCAGCGGGGCCGGGCAGCTCCCCTGCAGCCAGGGGACTTATCAGCTTTATCAGCGTTAACCCCTTTGTGCCGTCCCGCGGAGCTGCCTCCGGCAAAAACGCGCTCACGGTGCCAGGAAGCGGTGCCAAGAAGCTCTGCTGCTTTCCAGAATCCAGTTCCAAAGTCTGTAACGTGCACGGGCCAATTATTTGAAAATATGGGATAATATATGCGTTCCCGGTCCCGTGCCCAGAAAGCAGGCCATTATCTGGCAGCGGCTGCGGGGCGGAAAGTGTGAAAATTGGTGTCGCCCAGAAAGACGACCGGGACTTCTGCTCTGTGTTGACAGAATAAGAGCAGTTTATAGCCAGTTGGAATTAATTCATTGCTTTTTCATTGCAGAACAGGACATGTAAAACACAGAGCGCCCAAAACAGTAACAGTTATCCCGAATTGCGTGAAAAATTGCTTCGAGCAAAACCTATAGAGGAGCGGGGTGTTTGCTCTTCACGTTAAGTACTACACAGCTGAATAAAAAATGTAAAATGCAGGATTTCATAAACACCACCTCGTCTGTATGCTTGTACTTTACTGTCTCTCATAATTTTTTATGTCATGCTTAGAAGCTGAATGAAGTACCTGGCACTTCAGCAACGGCGTCAGGGAAAGTACAGGCTCCGAAATGAACTGCTGGGTGCTTGGGATTTTTTCAAAGCCACTCTGACGGCTGCTATGGGGTTACCTGCCGGTGACACAGCTGAAGGCTGTATCAGAGCAGTGTCCCAACACCAAGTGGCCTCAGCTGGAGCTGCTGAGCAAACTGCCTTCCTCACCTAAGGTGATTCTGTCTTCTTTTATATATATTTTTAAACACCTTGCTGTAAAATTCAACATTTCCAACTAAAATTAGATTTGTTTATAAAGAATGTGTAATAAGAAGTAAAACCCCGAAGTGTGACCACTAAACACATGAATGAGGGTTTCTTAACCAGCCCTGCTGTCCGCCGGGCTCCCTGCGAACCGCCTGGAGGTTTTGGGGCCTGCCTGAGCACGCTGAGCTCTGGGCTGAACCCCAAATAATTTCCTCTGGGTCTGGCATCAGCCTGCACAAGTTACTCAGCCTCTTTGTGTCTCCATTTCTCACCCGAGCAATGGGAATAGCAGCCTCTGCCCGCCTCAGGTGGAACGTAAGGGAAAACGATGTCAAAGACAGGCTTTGGGATGGTTACGCTGATAAGAACCATGTAATTAGCAGAGGATGGGAAAAAAAACTCATCTGAGCCAAAATCAGCCTGCAAGTCATTTCACAGTGCTCCAAAGGGCAGCATGGGTTCAGATCAGTCACATTTAATAAAATGGGTAATTACTGACCCTCCCGATCCCTCCACCTGATATCAGCAAACCTGTGCAGAAAGAGAACCGCCTCTGAACAATGCACGAGAGTCTCTCGAGGCTGCAGCCTCAAACAACCCCTCGCTTTGCTCACTCTAGCGAAATGTTGGCATCCCAACATCCCAACGCTGAGCTCCTGCTTCCCCTGCAGCGACGAGCCCGAGCGCCAGCACACCCCAGGCACCAGCACGGCCAGCGCAGGGATGCACACACAGGATGCTTCCCCCAGGGACAGGAGAAATAAGTCTGCTGGGGCCATTTAAAATACTTTTTTCCTCTCCTTCGTACTCACTTTAGAGGCTCAAAGCACAGGTTTAGTGCCCGAGTGCCTCTTTCCAATGGAAAAAGACATTTAGAAAGGCTGAAGTGGCTGTGGGAAAGAATGCACGTTGAGGAGAGGATCCAACGTGGTGGCCACGAATCTGCCCTGTGGATTTTGGGGACGGCAGAAGAAGAGCTGAGGCCGCCTCCGTTTCTGTGCAGCTGCAGCATGCTGTGCAGGGACTGCGAAGGCATCTCCCCGCTTACCGCAGGAAAGAAGCAGCAGAGCGTCGGCGGTGCCAAAGCTCAGAGGATGACAAAGAAACCACCAAGAAAATAAAACAACGAAAAAAAAAAAAAAAAAAAACAGTCGCTATTTTTCCAAACAATTCTAAGGATAAAAATATGGTTTTGTAGATTTCAGCATTTTTTTTCTTTAAGGAAAAAAGAGTGCATTAATACCAAACACTGAATACGAACTTCAGCATAAGGTGATTTTGAATAAGTAGGATTTAAATACCTAAGGAACAGGCCGACAAGCTGAGGCACAAGCAGGCTGCCAGGTGCCAGCAGGATGGATTCCCATCCCTGTGAAGAGCTTGCCCCGCTGTTGAAGCCACACTTTGCTGACTTCTTTTGCCCCAGAGCGACGGCCAAAGGCCCTGCACGGCCCCTCCAGCCCAGGCACACCACCAGCCCTCGCTCTATTAACTACATATGGCAGGGAAATGAGGGAGGAAAAGCACAATATGCCACAGCTCTTTCCCACAGAGCCTCAGCAATATCAGAGGATCATACTGGGTTATTTAAATCGGAGAGACTAAAAATACGGCTCTTTATTGCTCTGGAATTCAAAGACTAAGAGCAGCTACCCGATCCGGGGCACCAAACCTAAGGGCACAGCGCAGTGTGCTCTCTCCCAGCAGCTTGAATTTGCCACGCTTTATTTGTCCCTTAGTAAAAACAAACAAACAAACAAACAAACAAACAAACAAGCACACGCTGCCAATTGCCTTCACGTTACATGCTGTCAACCAAAATCTTTATTTGGGGTTTTTCCAAGACCACCGCCAAGGCTCAGGTTACAGAGACTTTGCATTAAGTAGGTTGTGTTGTTGTGTGTTTTTTTTTTTAATTTTGAACAGAAAAATCTTGCAACTTTAATGTTAATGAAATAGTTTAAACATGTCTATGAAAAATCAAGAGAAAAAAATGCACTCCCCTCTCAAGGGGAATCCCTTTTAATCTCATGTTAATAAGATACTAAGGCAGCGTTTGCCAGCATCCATCAGAGACGATTAAAAATAAAACCAATTGTACGTGGAGTCCCACTGCCCTTCCCATCCTCTAGGAAACCTGAAAACCTGGACAGACGTTTACACACGGCTGAGATCACAGAAACTGGAGCAACGTCTTCGGTCAGTGCAGGTCTGATCCAGAGCGAGCTGAAAGACCCCAGGGACTTCCCCAGGGGCCAGACCAGCTGCCATCCAGTTTTTTGACAAAAAAAAACTTTTTTTTTTTTTTTTTTGACATCCCAGCCCCTGCCAGGGAGGAGCTGCTGCCTATTCCCTGCAGTGCTGCCCAACCTAAAGATTTCAAGCCATACAGCTTCAATAACCTCCCTCACAAAATTACTCAGTCCAACAGATTTCTCTCTTAGGAAACCGCTTCTGAAATTTAGGCTTCCTTGTCTGCGTTTCCCTCCTCCTGTTTAAAGCCAGGTCTTCCTCTGCATTGCTCTCAGTAACAGCCCCTGGCCCGCCGGTAATGCAAATGACATACGTGCAGGCAAAAAGATCCTTCCTCTTAACTTCCATGCGCATTCCAAGAAAAAAAAAAAAAAACGATTTTGATGTTTTTGCTCTCAGATTTCCCCCCAATTTGTTGAAAAGTTTTCCCGTGTTAGCTTTCCCACAGCTGTATGCAATATTGTAAGCGTGCTCCCAGGACAGCTGGAGCGAAGGCCCGCTCACCTCGCTGATCCCGTGTAGATTTGCTTTCAGGTTTCTTTCAGCCCATTATCAGCAGACAGCCAGATTTGGGCACATTTTGACCACTGCAAGGTCTCACCAACAAGTACCTTTTTTTTGTTTGCTATGTCCCTGGTTCCTCCTTTGCTCAGCACCACGCAGGGAACGCCGGCAATGGCTGCAGGTAACAAATGCTCAACAAACCGCGGCTGGTCCAGCTCCAGCACTGCACGAGAAGCGGTTTACACGGCCTGCATGGGACACACTGGGAGAATGAACTGTATTTAAGCAGTTTATTGACTGTTTATTTGAATAAGTAACATGCAAGTCTCATATGAACGGCCGCCGTGCCCATGAGCAGCTTGGCCAAGAGCTGGGGCTGGCCCGGAGCAGCAGGAGGGGTGCGCACTTCTCCAGACATCTCCTTCTCAGCTTCCCAAGCCAGGCCACGAGCTTACCAGCACCACATCCTCCACAGGACATCTCTGCTCCACGTGCAGCTTTACAAGGCCTCGAGGAGCCACCAGAAGAAAAACAGCCAAACCCACGGAGAGGAGTAAAGCACACGTGCGCGATGCAGCAGGGCCCCTCGGCCAGCACGACGAGAATCGCACGATTCCGTAAAATCCAGCTATCTGCAGCCTGGAAAACTGTGTGATTCTGGCAGGGCTGACTGATGCCATCATACACAACACGAGATTTCTTACCTCGAATCTAATTAATAAATATTAAAAAGGTGAATCTGATCCTTAGGGAACAGCAAGCGAGCAGCAGCAGGCTTCACAAAGAGGGTCACGCTGGGGGGAAGTTACTGGGGCAAAAAAATGTGCTGGGGTTTCCAATGGAAGGCAGAAAAGTTAAACGTCGCCCTCCAACTCATGAGAATACAGCTCAGCCCAGCTAGGGAAATCACTCATTTGGATAAAAAATTGAGTATCACCAAAAAAAAAAAAAAAAGGAAGGGGGGGAAGCATGTGTATGTATGATGGGGAGGGGAGGGAGAAAGGGGAAAGTAATACTTGTTATTTGAGCAGGGCATGCCTTTTTTTCTTGGCAATCTCTGCCTCCTCTTTTCAACAGACACATCCTTTGGGGCCTAAATTGTGAGTTAGACACATGTACGTAGAAAAACGGGCCTCTGTTTTCTGTATAACGACAGACTACTTATTTTTCAGCACAGACAACCCCTCATATCTGGTATTTAACTTATATGTAAACTAGTCCCAGCAGAGCTACCCCTCTTAATGGCTCACACAACTTTGGAAGATGGATTTTTTTCTTCTGCTCTTGGACTAGACTCATCACTGATGCATTAACTCAAAACGACAGTGAACCTAAGTCCATTCAGTTTTGCGGGTTGGTGTTGAGTGATTAGGCTTCTTGGCAGCCCCGAACTACTTGGGAAGTCAGAAGTGAATCAAAGACTATTACAGAGATACAGAAAAAAACATTAGAGATTCTGACATACTCAATCCTTTCAAAATGTTTGATGCTTTGCTGTTCTCAAGTGACTCGTGTGATTAATAAAGTAGACGGATTTGTCATCTCCTTGGACGGGACTAAAAACGTACTTTGTTACGAGGAAAGACTAATAGGTTTCCTGAGAAACACCGCAGGTGAATACCACCCACAGCCCTGCTGTCCTCCCCCGGCGTGCAAGAGAAAGATGTGCAGTGCCGCAGCATCCTTCCTCGTGTGAGCAGGCCCAGGGGTTGGGAAGAGGAGGGCTGCAGGATGGGTGTTATAGCTCGGGGCGGAACAAAGTTTGTCCTCCATGCACAGCAGAAAACACTTCACGCTCTACCAGGTCTTAGGTGAGAAACAGTTTAGGTACAACACCATTAGGGTTTTAATTCGTGTGTGTATTTTAAACACCAGAAGAAATAGGATCGGGAATTGTTCACAAATTATTCTTTGAGCCGAGGGAAGCTTGCTTCCCCAGGATCCCTTCCAAGTCACCTAGGGTAAAAGAGATGTGGCCGAGTCCTTGTGCCGTCTCCCACCCTGAACCCATTCCTAATAGATGTAAATCTAATCTCTGTTAAAGACCTTCACTGTCTGCAAAGTCTGTGTTGCTTCCCAAGGCTGCGAAGGGCTTTATTTTCTTTACCCTGGGAAGCTTTTCCTCATATCTAAATTAAATCTCTTCTCCTGTAAATGAAGCCTACTATCCCTTGTCCTAGCAAGCGCCGCCACTGCAAAAAAAAGCTGTCCTCCTCATCCCTCTAACAGCTTAGACTCATAATATCTGGGGTTTTTTTGCTCTTTTAGTTGGTTGGTGAAGCAGCCCCAGCTCATTGAGCCCTTGTGGGTCATGTTTTCCTAGCTCCATGCCGATTCTTCTTGTTCTCACTGGGCTTTCCCCGGCTGCTCCGTGCGTTTCCTAAGATGTGCTTCCCACAACCAGGCACGGAACGGCTCCAGCCGAGGTCTCGCCCACGCTGAGCAGGGGGACAGACGGCTTCTTGTGCCCTGCTGCTTCTGTTGCTGCTGCCGCAGCCAAGCACAACGTTTGCCTTCTCCTCACAGTACGCCACTGTCAGCCCCGCTCCACTTCTGGTCCGCAAAACTCCCCCAGCGGTTCAGAAGAGCTGCAACCCAACCACATCCCTGTTCTGCAACTCATACAGGTGATTGCTCCTTTACAAGCCTAATATATTGCACTTACCCTGTGTCAGTGTATTTCTTCGGACTGTTTCTCTCCCTGAGAGCTCCCCTTGGCCCCGTTTTGCCTTTCCACCGCAGTCTCACTACAGCCAGGTGCCTGGAGATGGCCTGCAGGAAAGGCACACGAGACACCAGGAGCTCGCAGAACCCCAGGTCTATTTATCTCCTTGTTATCTTCCAGCTGCTTGCAAATAATTAATGTTGTAGAGCAGACCGACGTATCCTTGCTTGGCACTTCTCTTTTCAGCAGGCTTCGTGTTTTCCAGCCCTCCAGCAGTGCACAGAGCGAGCAGCTCCTGGGACTGGCTGGGACCGACCGGCTCGGGGCTGTGAAAGAACCCACAGGAGCAATCCAAAAACACCCACGGTGCCCATCTCAAGCTTCCTTTTTCTTTTTCTACCCTGAGATTACAGTCCTGCGTTCATCATGCCTCCTAATTTTTTTCAGGGCACCATATAGAGCAGTAGCAAAAAGGGCATTAACCATTTTGCCCTTTGGTTTCGCCTACCAGAGTTGTTCCTCTGCTCCAAATGTAGGTCTGCAATTCTCCTCTCTTTCTCTTTTTCTGCTGTTCTCATCAGCAGTTAGAGCTTAAGCCCTATCCTGTGCTTTGGCTTTTCTGATTTTGCTACTTTACGTTTATCATAAGCTTTTGCTCTCATCTTTAGTAATCTCATTTCTAGGCTTTAAATGCTTCCCTCTTGTGTTTGAGGCCACTGCCTCTCTCATCTGCCCCTCTCATCATTCCCACGTAGTAAGAGAACATCCTCACATCACCCGTGTAACCTGTGTGAAGAACGAGAGCCTCCCTTACACACTTTGTTTCTTTAGATTTGCTTCACATGGGATCATACAAACTCGGTGAGCCTACTACATCACAGCATTTTTATGTCCTCCCTATTTCCTAAGGATTTTAAACCCCATCATTCAGGACTGTTAATCAAAATACTTTTCAACATCAAGAAAGCAAATTCAAAAGCACTTTGTTACTTTATATTCGATAGTTATAAGTTCAGCTAAAATTTGTGCATCACTTGATACATGGAAGTGCTCCTTGGCAAACATCTTCAGCACAAAGTTATCTATCATGTTGGTGCAAGTCCAGTTTTTGGTATTTTTGGTTGTTGTTGTTGACATAGCATCTCAGTCGTGACACTTCAAGTGTTTCATGCTACTTACAGGACATTCTGAGTCCTGTTTTTTTTGCAAGACATGTTACTATACAGGTAAGACATCGTTGTTATGCAGCTATTTATCTCCTTTTGCTATACGAAGCTGCTTTTACATGTCTGAATAGAGATATTTTTCATCCAAATTTGCGTTGGAACTGTTGACATGCTTCATGTTGACTCAAAATGCACAGAGGCAGCACCACAAAGGACCCCACTCTTGCCAAGGTGCTGCACACCGGGTCACGTCTCCGTTTCTCTTGGCACGCAGGTGGCAGTCACAGCTCGGGGACGATCTGGGGCAGCTCTCACCTCCAGCTGCAGCTGGCGTTGTGTAGGAAAGGGTATTTCAACCCAATGTCACAAAATGCTAGATTTACTTATTGGATGAAGGTAATTTTGAAATAATTAGCAGCTTCAAAACCCATTTACTGACAATTTCTTTCTGCCAGCATCCCACTCCCCTCCATAGTTTTCCAACCTGAGCATGGCAGGAGGTGGTGCCAGGGCTTGGGAGGTCTGTGGGTAGAAGGCAGTGGTGGAGGAGTTTGGGCAAACCCAAGAACAAGAAGCAACAAATGTAAGATGACTGCTTGTGTACCAGGTGGAAAAGAGCCACGCACAGGCAAGGCCTCAAACTGCTGCCAAAAAAAATACAGTGCTTTGATCTTAAATTTTTGTTAAAACGGGGGCATCTGGAAGAAAACATCCCTGGCTTTTCTTCCCTGCTATGGGCTCTCAGAAAGCAATTAAACCTGTGCTCCTCTGCGTGTACCTAAATGGAGAACACGCATCTAACTCACAGCAGTAAACAGCGAGAAAAATGTATTTTTAAAAAATGCTTATAAACATTTTTGAGATCCCTGGATCAAACCTATATAAAAATGGAAAACTTCTGGATACGATCACTGAGAGACAGCAAAGAAATAAAAAATTGTGCGCGTTATAATTCTTTTAGATGGAACATCGAAAAGATTTGCTTTTTTTTCTGAAGCCTGCCAAACTGCAATAGGAACCATATTTTCTGCATGAAATTTAACACCCAAAAGAAACTGTAAAGGACCAGAGGGTCTCCTGTCCCTATCCAGTTATTACTGCTGTAAGCTCCGTGAGCATATGGCAAGAACACACTCTGCTTTGCCTTTCTGGATGTAAATACAGATGAACGTATTCATCTGTAAGCTGAAAAAGAAAAAAAAAGGCCTACAAACCTTATTAAATGAGTTATCACACACACACACACACACACACACACACAAAAAGGCAAGCAGCAGAAGTACATTATTGCAGTACATAAGTTCAGGCATATCATTTTTTACACACTTTATATACTCCAGTTTTTATGGGCAGTTTCCTCTGGCTGCACTGCCTCTTTCTTTCAGGCCTCGATGAAAAAAAAAGAGCCCGAGCCCTGCACACAGCAGTCCCTGCGTTACTCCCAGCTCTGATCCCACAGGCATCGATACTGAAGCAACGCCTTACCATCAGCCTGGAATATCTTTCAAGGAATAATACCAAAATATGACAGCTGTTTAAAACATGCTTCTCGTCTCTCTCCTGCTCCCCATCATCTGGTTTTACCTACTACAGAGTTGGACAAGCCAGAGAAAGCGAGTGCAAATGTTACCGATAACTCACACATCACGCAGCTTTCTCCAGGAGCGCCTCCTCCACACCCAAACCAGTGCAAAAAAAGCAGCTGATTCAGTTCAGAGCAGGGCAAATCCCCACAGATTACACCAAAGTACTGCTTCATGCGAGATTTACTGATGAGCACAGTAATGGCAGGTCTGATCCCCGGCATGGCACGGGCCACAGCTCCTTACCCCCAGCAATCCTCGTGCACAGCCACTTGCAGCCGTGGGGATGCTGTTTGCAGCTCTGATTGAAAGGCTGCCAAGGGACGAGGTGTCTGCCACATCACTGAACGCCCCCTTGCAACACACAGCTCCTTAAAAGCAAAAAATCTGCAAAAGAAAAGTGAAGTTGGCTGCCTACCTTTAGGCTCGTCTACCTTTATTTCAAGCTGTAGATGCTGGGCAGAGTACAGCTACGCTGCAGACCACACGGAGAAGTTCCTGAGGATGCTGGCCCCAGAAGAGGAGCTCCAGAAGGCCCACGAGAGCTCGGAGCAGCGCCGTGCAGAGAAAACCTACTTGCTTAAAGCATCAGGCACCCACGGTAACTCACGCGTTGTTATGCTGAACCACCCCCATTATTTCTGCAGAGCCGAGTCTGTGTGTTTCAAACAAATTCTGAACAAACCTCTCTTTTGTTCGTAAGGGTTTGCTTCCCCAGTAATTTCAGCGCACTTGTCTCTAAGGACGGCCTTTCCCAAACACACTGGTGAACCCTCTGGGAAGGCAGCTGGCACTCCAGGACTTGCAGCCACGTCACCTCGCCTACACATACTGCAAACCTCAGCACCGACCCTTGGCAGGGACCCTGCAGGCAGATCCCAAGGAAGGTAACTGCATCAGGAACATGTGCTTACATCGAAAGTGTTGATCTCAGCATCAGCCCTCACCCTCACTTTGTGGGGCCTTGCTAGAAAACTACAAAGCGAGATTAAGTCTGCAGCAAAATCGGGATTACACAAACACAAGACCAGGTACAGAAGAACAAAAGCTGCTCTCATGCTAGAGAAAACCCTGCCTCCCCCTTCCACCCGTATCTCCCCAAATACTTTTATGAAATTTAATAAAAAAATATATATATTTTTTTATAGTGCAGTCCTAAAGTTTGGTTGAACCCAAGCGAAATCCCGAACGGACTGTGCATGTTACCGATACCGTGCTCTCTTCTGGCCTCCTGCCAAGGCGCGAACAGTGCCAACATTTGCAGACTTCCAACAGGAAATTAAATAACTGCCCTGTTGGAAATATAAACCCATTTACGGTGGTCAGCCTTGCATTTTCCAAAACAATGATACAGTTTGTGCGCGAGGAAAATTTGTAGGCGGATTTCGCCCGACAAATATGAAACAAAGCCTTATGAGAAGGTGTTTTACGCAGCTCCACGAATTACGGCTTTGTCAGGTGTACTTCCTGACCTGGGGCTCCGCTAGGAACACTCACATGGGTCCTTACGAGCACGGCTGTACACACACACACTGCCCACAGCTGGGGGTGAACAGCAGAGCTGCTTATTTCACCATTTGTACTCTTTTAGATCCTCCTCGAGGAGTGCCGTGGGCAGCTTGCAGGGTGCCTGTTGGAAACGTGGGAGCCTTCGCTTTGTTTTTAACCTGTTATGGGACTTTTGGCCAAGTCTCTCCTCCTCACACCACATATTTAAGGCAAAATCCTCTCTGAGCTGAAGGCAATGGCTTGTGCCACTGACATCGCTGCCACTGAGATTTGGAGTAGAAACCTGCCGGAGCAAGGAGCCTGCTCCTCACCGGGTGTGTGTCCGCAGCACGGGCTGTGGTGTAAACCTTGTCTAAGCCCTGCAGGTGCTACCCACAATAAAACAAGGCTACTGTTGAGCATTATTCTTTAGCAAACCTGACTCTTATCTTCCTTCCTCTTTGTCACCCTGCTCCTGGGACTTTTGTCCTCTGCCAGCTCTGTGCTGCTCGACACCTGCAGCTGCCAGCCAAGAAGCCTACGCAAAAACAAAAGACTTAAAAGTTAGTAGTGGAGCTCTGAGGAACAAACTCATACTATATTATTTTCCCATCAACATATCTGCCATTTGGAGTCAGAAATGGGACAGACACACAACCAGGAGAGACACAGGAGGCAGGCAGTGCTAGGAAGAAACAGAACAGTTCAGAACCAGCAGCTGCTGCATCTCCACACCTGACGGGACGAGAAAATTGCCCTTCATGTTTTTCTAAGACTTAGTGACAATTGCAGTGTCATTCCCCAATATTATTTCCTTTTAAAGCAGCACCATGCCCTAGCACAGACCCAGTGCACCTTATCTATTTGTCAAGGAAAACTTCGCCTCTCTCCCTGTAAATAGCCTGAAGCTGCAGGGACAGATTTCCCCCCACCCCCCGGTAGTGCTGCCTCGTGTTTCTGCACAGTAGGGCCTTTCATGCAAGGATCTGGACTTGTATTACACAGGTGGGTAAACATTATTATCCTACTCCACACGGATGGGGAGGGAGACCAATTGTTGCTGAGTAATTCAAGGGGAACCCGAAGCAGAAGAGTGCTCAGGGGGCAGGCACCCAGAGCTAGTTCCTCCCATTAATTGAAGTCATATGGGGACAATTGCTTGAAAAAAAACCCGTTTCCTTAAGAAACACTTCTAGGATAGATTGAAGACTTCAAAAAAAAAATGCAGATTATCTACATGGGATTGGATATATTTTAAAACCTCAGCTATGGTTTGATGTGTATGAACTTACAGCCGTGAAACAGAAACAAACCTACACGTTGGCATTTTTATTGTTCCTCCTTTCTTCCCCAAGGTTGGGGCCCTTTGATAACATGATCGCTCACACCACTACCCGGCCCACGGTGAATTATCAGCATCTTTTAGAGCCTTGTTCTCCCAAGCCCTTTGACTTGTGAGCAGGCGAGGAAAGTCAGCGAGGAAAAAGCAGCAGATCTGCAGGAAAGGTAGCAGCAGGGACAGAGCCCTGAGAAGGCTCCCCGAGAGCTCAGCTGCCCCAGGACACCACTAACCACTGGTCAGGTCTCACTTCCAGGCCTCACTCTTGTAAATGAACAACAATTCAAGCTCTCACTCACTTAGGCCCTGATCCAGAAAGGCACTCAAGTGAATATCTCACTTTAAACACAAAAGTAGTTCCATTTAAATCAACTGGATGTCTCGACTGTTTACAGTTACAATATATGTTTAAGTGCTTTGCTGGATTGGGGCCTTAAGCAGAGATTGTTATTTAACACTTTCTTCAATGTATCTCGCCAGTTCCTTGTGCCTCGACAAACTTCATCAATTTTCCATCCACTGCATCTCCTGTTGTTTCTTGAACAAACACAGATGTCCCCGGTCTGTGCGCTTCGGATCCTGCCATCGCAGTCATCTAGGAATCGGCAGATACTCAATTAAAAAGCACGTTGCTATTTTCAAAGCTCTAAGACAAGATCTAATGAAGAGATATCAATAGAAGAACAAGGGCAAACACGGGCAGCGGTGCGTATGCTGTGGGGCAAAGGGAAAACAAACCAGCCCCGTGGAGGAGGGAACAGCTTGAGGCATTTTTCATCACGGCAGCAATTGCCTCTGTAAGGAGATTAACAGGAGGAGTCCTCGCTCCGTGCCTTAGCAGATAAAGC
Organism: Netta rufina; assembly: GCF_964035555.1. NCBI lineage: Eukaryota > Metazoa > Chordata > Aves > Anseriformes > Anatidae > Netta > Netta rufina. Next base: position 2,440,260 of record NC_140131.1, read on the forward strand.
ACCAGGCCTTGCTGTAGGACTTGCCTGCTGAGAAGGACCAGAGACATCCGCACAGTGCCATGTGGAGCAGCTTTTCTAACAGGAGCGGAGCTCTCCCAGCATCAGCCTGCACGGAGAGGCTCCTCCACCAGCTTCTCCTTGCTCTCTGGGTGCAAAGAGTCATCTACAGCACCCCCAGCCCAGGGTGAAAAGCCCAGGGTGCACAAAAACGTGCCCTGGTCGGATGGCGCAGCACGGGCACCTCTGGCTCCCCCCCAGCCCTTCCACCCCGAGGAAGCTAATCAGCAGGGCAGCAATGGAATTACTTAAGTAATCAAAGGGAATGGCTCCTTTTAACCCGGAGCTGAAGAAACTGCTTCGACAGACCTCAAAATAGTCAGCAGGGGATCACTTTGAAAAAACAAGACTCCCAAGGACCGTGAAAAAAACACAGCGGAGAAGAGATTAGAAAAAAAGGGAAGGAACAGCATGCGGAGGAAGAAATTCCATGTGCTCCGCTAACTGCACCTCTTAATTAAAAGAATACAACCCTGGCCCCGGGACCTGATGTTGCTGCACACCCCTGCTATAACGCACGTTTTAAAAGGGATGCATTCCTGGGCTTCACAACGCTGAAGGACTCGCATTCATCTGGCTACAGCATGTTAAGGAACTGAAGACATTACAAAAAGATAATCTCTGGAAAGCCTGGGCTGTTACTCATATATTGAAACATAAGTAAGATATTATTGGTTTGGAAGCTGTCAAGACACTTCTCTTTGTGTGCTGCAGCAGAAGTCAGGACGAGACATTATCCAGCCCCCGCGAAAGGTTTCCATTGGGCACGGGGAAATCAAAAGCCAGAAATCTTTTGGGGTGTTGACATTACTTTTCTGAACTAAATCATTACAAGTGGAGTTCCCATTCACATAAAGCTAATTTTATGTGAGATAGAAAGCTTCTCATACAAACAACGTTTCTGAAAGCAAAATAGGTCAATCATTTTAGCTGACTTGCCAGAATTAAGCGGCAGCCCTATCAGTTGCAATACCTTGAGAGGGTTTGGGCATGTGAGCATCCCCAGTACATTCTCCCCTATAAAAGCAGACTGTTAAAGGTGGATTTCTTAATTTTATTTCTCATAACCCCGGTCTCTAAAAAAAAAACTAAAAAAACTGGAAAACTGCACTGTCATTGGAGTGCCTGCACTGTATTAGCCCAGACACGTCTCTGCTCGGAAACAAATTGCCTGCATCTCTTGGTAAATCAGTCACCCTGTGGGTAATACACCGAGCGTCCCCTACATTAAAGAACGAGCATCTGCTTATAAACACAAAACAACTGAAGAGCTGGCACCGCTGTGCTCCTTCGTGGTACGGTCTGCTGCTCTGCTGTTCATCATGTGCACATGGGAACTGAACCGCACCACGTTCCTAACGCCAGATCAGGGCGTTCGTTTCAGGCTATGGCTGTCCCACGCTTCTGGCACGTGTACAAAAACATGCATTTAATTATTTTTTTTTTTTTGGTTTACACAAACGTGAAGTATTTCATGAATCAGCTGTCAGTGACTACCACTTCCCGTTCCTGACCTGGAGGTGTGTTCTTCCTCCCGTCTTCTCCTTCACGAGGCAGCCCAGGTGAGCAGGCAAGCCTGGCAACGTGCTTTGATGGCCAAGAGATTGGAGTCTTGCTGAACGAAGGGAACTGGAAACTTTTAGCTCATGGCCTCTTCACCAAAGACAAGCTAGCAGCGTCGGTCACAGCATGCATTTATTCTGCATTTCCATTAGCGTAAGGTAGAACAGGTTTGGTCAAAATATCTTTCTATAACTTCAAATTAAGCAAAGCCTATCCCCAAATTAAAGGGATGCTAACAGAAAACACCCAAGCAGATGTTGGCTGACAGAAGAACACACTCAAACCCAAACAAAACCCCAGGCCTTTGAAATGCCAACAGAAACAATTGGGCAGAGTCACTCCCCAGCAGTGCCCCAAAGAGCGCTCTGCTCCTGGTAAAAGGACACGGGTGAGAAATGCAGGCGCACTCTGGACCAGACGATGCTTCCAAATACTCTCAAGCAGCTTTGAGTAAGCCTTCTGCCAAAGACAGTGTAAATCACAAAGGCCAGCACATGCCATTTCACTTCCAAATCTCAACAAACAGCGGAGTTCCACAGAGGGCAAGATCATCATTAAAGCGCAGCACAAAAAATAACAAATCCACTGCCTTGGCGAGCAGGCAGTGAATTAACAGTGAATTTCCAAACCTCAAGTGTCTGTTCTCTAAGGGTGACCTTCCTGCAGACTGCATCTTCAGACAAACCCGCGTCTGGTCCTGGAACCTCCCTGGGTGAAAATTGGCCCAGGACAGAAGCTGCTGGTGCAGACCAGAAACGGGCTCCCAGAACCTCACCTGCCTGGTGCACCCATTTCCAGGGCATTTTTACCCAGGTTTATATCCAACACATGCCATGGAAGCACCAAATCCCCAAACATCAAAGATTAATGAACATAAAATATCCAAAATATTTCCTAGTTTGGCTCGAACTAGCAAGTTTTGCAGAACTTGAGCAAGGAGCACATCTTGTGCAACAGGAAAAAGCTACTTTAAGCTGTTTTCCCTTTCACTTCATTGAAGAAACATTTGATAGATTCAGGCAAAACAGAAAAAAAATGGAAGATTACAAAATCCTTCTTCTGCATATACAAAAATCACTCACATTTCAGAGCTCTGAAGTGATGAGAAGACTAATAAAGACCAAAGAAGCCACATGGGAGATGGAAAAAACAGGAGCTGTTTTCCAATTAAGAGAGCTAATTTAAATATACCACATTAAACGCTTCCTTTCTTATTTATTTATATTCCTCTGAAAGGTGAAAAGTAAGTTCATGCTCAGAGAACTCCTGCTACTCTCCTCCAATTGCACACGCAATTACGACACACAGGCTGCAAGAACAAATATTGTTCCAAGTAGCAACAGCTTTCATCAAACCCTGCAAATGTTTTCCTGACGTACGCATGAATTTAAAATTTGGAAACAAAACCGCACGTTTCAAGTCACACGTTCAGCCTGAGAAGTATTTCTAGGAGAAATAAGCGGTATCTAATCGGTAGGATTCGACCGAGTTCCACACTATTTATTGCCAGCCAACGTGAGATGTCTTTTTAATTTCCTGGCATATATTTCTTGAAGAAAAAAAAAGGATATTATGGCTAAGGTTGGTAGAGGGCATGAGAACACAGAGGGAACAAGAAGAGTAACCATTTGCATTTGGCCGTTCGTTTTAACCCCATTATGGTATGAAAGCCATGCAAAGGAGGTCGGATAATATTTTGTTTAGTGAAATCAAATACCCCCCGAGCAGACATTTTCCTGTATGCAAAGCGCTCGCCGCCTCCCTTCCCCCAAAGGCCGGGCGAGAGCAGACACTGCTTTCTCACAGGGCGCTTCGGATGACAGCCGTCTTTCATCCCCCGAAAGCTGAGACAGCCCCGCATCGCCGGGCCGACGGCGCTGATCAAAACTGGCCTTTCTCCCATGGCATTTGGGGCAGGAAGCGACGGCAACACTATATTCTGCCTGAAGACAAAATGCAAGGCGTTCAGGTTTCATGCTCCGCACATCGCTGGGAAAGGGGCAGGGGCAGAACCCCGGAGCTCTGCCAGCTGCCCCTTACCTTCCCTTCGCTGTGGGACATCCAGCTTGGAGGCACCACCACGCATCCCAGCACTGATGCTGATGGAAATACTCTGGATTTGTACCCAGCTCGGTAACGTGGCCCCAAAAATGTGTACTTCCCTGTAGTTGAAGCCCTGCGGGTGTTTTAGGTGAAGTCACTGAGGACAATCGCACTGCCCTGCTCCTCAGGATGGGATTTTCTCGGATGCTCAGCACCGAAACTGCTTCCCTAGAAGGGCTCCCGCTGCTCTCTGCTGCAAGAAGCGTGCCTGGAAGCAAGCAGCAGGTTTTCTACGAAATAGCTTGCACATATCATGCTGGATCTTAAAAATGAGGAGAACTGGTGGAGGCAATTTTTCAGCTTAGTTTCAGTGTCTAGGAGGAGACAAGTGCCGTCATTAAGCAGAGCGAGTTCCTGCTAACTGTTTAAAGAAGCATCTCTCGGGCGATAACATCGCCGCGCTCAAGGGGCGGCCTTGCACTGCACAGCATCACTTTCACGTTGGAACCTGCTCTCTTCCTGACTCAGAAGTCCCAAGAAAAGCTCGCAGAGTGATTCCAGAGGCCAAAACTAGGACAGATAAAACTTTTCAAACAGTTAAGAGATAATTCACTTTTTACCTCTTATTTAAATAAAAGTGACACGCTGAGTAGCTTCAGACCCTCGTCTTTCTTAACATCTTCCAGTTCAAAAGGCAGAGCTTGGAATCCAGGAAAACTGCAGAAAAAACACAGTTCTAGGGCCCTTAACATTGTTTTTTTTTCTTTTAACAAAAGCATTTTTTAATAGAAAAACCTATTTGTACCCAGGAATGTTCAGGCTATTTTAAAGATTCTGAAGACATTACCCTAGGGAAAGACTGCTGAAAGGCTAGACTTAATAACTATTATTTGGTCTAGGTTAATCCAAAGTTTTCCAAGGTAATACCTAAATTCCCAGTTCTGTACAATTGAAGACAAAAAGAAGATGGATACAACCTTCACAGGATGCTGGAATGCCCATTTCTGGAGCACAAGGACGCATGTGAGTGAGCTAAGAAGGAGGTAAAGGCCGGCCGGAGAGCCAGCGCCTGCTGCTGCTGACTGTGGACACGCAGGGGGTGAAATAATTGAGAATTTCTGAGTCAGCAAATGCACTGATTTCACTCTTTATATTCAGATTTTATTCTGCAGAAACCAAAAGATGACCATTCGAGAAATACTTGCAAAGAGAACACGCATTTAATCCAGCCTGCTCTTTCCAACACAGCCCTATTTCCTATCACCAGCCCAGCCCAGCAGGGATTGTTTTAGATGGGAAACATTATAGCTGGCTGAAAGCCACTGCCCACTGCATTTCCTGGAAGATACACTATGGATTCTTTAAAGGACTTGGGGGGAAAAAAAAAAAAAGTCTGGCTCTGTTGCTCAAATTGACTATTTTAATCATCCTTACTTAATCACTGAGCCCCAGAGGATCATATCCACTTGTAGGATCTTTAAGACAGCAATTAGAGATTGAAAGCTAATATTTCCTTCCTGCACCGGAGTCATCTTTGTTGTAATCACCAACCACCTCTGCTGTCAGTAATTTACAGTCTAAGTACAGCAACAAATAGCAGGATAATATCAGCCCTTAATACCCGATGAAACGCGAGCTAAATTAGCACAATAATCCTTCAAGAACATAAGTGTCTCCTCAAGGAGCCTGACACCAGCTTATACAGGCAAAGAGAGAGGAGAAAAAAAAAAAGGTGCATGAAAAGTGCATAAAAGCAGCTTCAGTGAGATAACCCAACAAAAGCAAAAGCAAGCCGAGCCTGCGTATCACCACGCAAGTACCCTTTGCAATATTTCAAATGATTTTACAGGTCTTCTGACAGCTCTGTACAAAGACACCTCCCAGCAAATTACACTGAATATATACACACTTAATCCCCTGCTTGCAAAGTAGAGACAGAATTCTTCCCCCCAGGCCTTTTCGGTTATTACAATTAGTCCACGCGAAGTTACCCTCGATAATCTGCGGAGATAATAAGTGGCAGGGGGAAAAGCGCAAGAGAACATCCGACAATTACAGGCTTTGGGCAGGAGAGCGCTGTACGGCTGACAAAAACAGTACCTACAGCACAAACCTGTGCCCAATTCTTACAGACTGCAATTTTCCCAAATCAAAGGCAGTGAGAGCACCGCTCTTGCTGCTCTGACCCTTGCTGGGTGCACGTCTACGAGCCTGGGGCAACAGCTTTGGTCCTTCACTGATGCAGCAGGGAGAAAGATGCCAGGTAAGGTGTTTGTGCCTTCAGTCCAAATCTTTTTTGGGAAGGGACTGCTCTTAACCCATGGATTTTAAAGTATATGGGACCATTATACCAAAGGTATCCCACAATAATCATAATGCAGGACAACAACTTGTGCCCAGTCCTAAATTGCTCCAAGGCTGGTGTCTTCAGATTGGCCTCGAATGGGAGCAGAACCCAACAAGCCCCTTGGATGATGAAAAAGGGACCATGCACGTTCAGGTTCCCCCAAATCCTTGTATTTATAGGATCTGTTTCCACCTGCAGCACTCACGGAAAAGATTATATTACCTAACCACGATTTTTTTTGGCAAGGAAAACCAGCAAGTCTGCTGGTAGTCTTTTTAGTCTTTTTTTTTAATTGAGCTAATTGACTAGAACCTAACTTTACCTACTGTCAACACTGAGAAGACCTTTTCCCCATTCCCCCAGTACCAACCTCTGCCATTTTATACTTCCAAAACAGATGAAAGAGCTTCCCCAGCACTATTACAACACTCACAGATCCATAAAGCTTGAAATCAGAAGGACAATTCTTACCGCTGCCCAATCTGGCTCCCATTAAACCCAGTTCAGGGAGAAAGGAACAGCACAGTTAGCGTAACGCCCAACCTCACACACTTCTGTAGCACAACCAAAAAATACACCAGAAGTAAATCCGTCTGACCTTGCCATTCCCTGCAGATTTTCAGCCTGACATGGATGAGGCTGATGGCAGAAGTCCTCATGCCTGGAGCTGTTTGCTTCTCTGCTACCACAAGTGGGAAACCAAAGATCTTAGGAGGAGCCCACATGAAATGTTAAAATTTCTGCATGGAAAGTGCTCTCCAGGGCTGTGAGCCTGCTGGTGCTGGTCAGGCTTCATAATACCGCCCGTCGTAAGAGTCAGAAATACTCACCAGGGTTTGAAGACAACTGTATGTGAAACAACAACAAAAAGTCACAAAAGCAGAATGTGAGACCATAAATCACATCCCACAAAGCGATTCTCCAAGGAAGAGCTGCAAATCAGATATCATCTCCCCCTACATAACTGGAGAGAATCAGGAGAATGTCTTCTTTTGATCCCTGATGAATTAGACTTTTGCTAATGACTGAGATTCCTCTATAATGAGAGGATGCCTTTGCAGCTTCTTCCCTTGCCTGGGCCTCTCTTCTGAGAATTTACCTACCAGCAGGGGCTAAAAGAAGCAAAAAAAAAAAATAAAAATCTTCAACAGTTCTTTTTCACGGGGCCTCTGAAGGCCTTCCTAGAGCTCCACGCCGCGCTAAAAATCTGGTTTATGCACATGTCAAACGCTACCTTCCCTAACGGCCCGGGGAACATGTGGTTTTCAACACGCAGCTACATGCTGTACACGGGAAAAATAAAGGGGGGGGATAAAGAATGACAACACCCAGCGTGGGGCAGCAGGGGAACGACCCGTAACTTGGGAGGAATAGGGCCGGGCGCTGCGCCGGGCGCTCGCTCGCTCCGCAGCGCCTTCTGTGAGCCCACACCAGGTTTTAATTATTCATCTCTTACTCAACTTCAGATCTACTTATTTAAAAAAATACAATTTTAACGATAAATCTCATGGACAGTGTTAATTAAAAGCTAAAGCTTGCCCTGAGCTGGACTTCTGAAGTCTACAAGAATGTTCGCAGCCCGTTTATTTATCCCAGCATTGTGTCAGTTATTAAATTACAGCAAATTAAAAACACGGCGATAGACCAATAGCTCGAAGAAGTGAGGCTTGCTGCATCTCACTTGCAAAAGGTTGCCGGATTTGGGCTCTGACAGACTGCCAAAAAAGTGAATTTAGAAGTCAAGGGCCCTGAGCTCAAAGATGTCCCACCAGGAGCACGACGCGCCCCGAGGCCCGGCAGTCTTCCCAAGCTTATCCAACCTGCTTGATGCAGCACAGGGCAGTGGCACCTTGCTCTCAAACCCCAACTCCGGACCATTCAGAGCTCTACAAGGCACCAGCAACACGGCCAAGTCCAAAGCTGGACTTGAGAATTTGGAGAAGAGCTTCAAAAGTAGAAAGAGAAGCAATTCAGGACGCTAGAAAAATAAGTCAGTGGGCAGAAGCAAAGATTGACCTCATGCTATCTAGCTCTAGCATGGCCTTCTGAAAGTTTTTAATGACATAAATCAATCTTCCTGACAATCAGCTGGGAATTAAATGACCTCTTTGTGCTACCCTGGGTGAAGCATACCGAGAGCAGAGCTTAACATGCAGCTCTCCGCACTCAACTTGCTCCGGAGACAAAGGGATGTCTACATCAGGTTACAAATTTTTACTGAATTCACCAGAGAATGTATTTAAAAAAAAAAAATCAAACCATATGGAACGAATAATTAACATATAAAACAAAATTAAAAACTTAAACGCACAGAGTGCTTGGTACTTATACAGCACATCAAGAATTCAAAGTAAACAAAACAATTACAAAGATACTTCCTTTTATTCGGGGCCAAGTTAATTTTGAAGAAGAGATGTTCAACCATGATAAGTGACCTCTTGCAGGAAAAATTGAGAGAGGCAATAAAAGCTGTAGTAAACATGGCCTAGACTCCTCAGCGCTGAGACATCCAGGAACCCTATAAAGGTGTCACGGGTGAGAGCGATAATCGCAGGATAACGAAGATGGTACTTGAAGAGGAAGGTGGGGCACCAGAAGTTTTGCAGCAAGGACTTTTTTTCTGCAAGTGGGCTGAAAACTTAAAAAGCTTCATCAAATGCAAGAATGTAATGGCAATATCCAACCCCCTTTCAATTTGTCACGAGAGAAAGACAGGCACACACCCACCTGACCTCACGGGGTGTACTGAGGCTGCACTAATCCTTTCTGTTTTTTTCCAGATGTCTGAATATCTCACAGACTTCAATAATTAGCAGTTCTGTAACGTGTTAATATTTGGGGGGGGAAAAAAACAAGTCTCTTGCAAGCTGTTTTAGATTTCCCAATGTCAGCCCCTTTCTCGTACCTCGCTGTGGTCAGAAGAGCGACTGCAAAGCCAGGTTCTTTTGGAGGTGGTATCAGCCCAACAAGAGATGCAGGGCTCTTGTGGAACACCTCACTGCATCACCTCAAGCAGCTCCACCTCTCCCAGGGCTTCTGAACCCCCTGGACCGACCCGTGCCTCCACTGTGATGAGATTTTGGGAAGTGAGCACCTCTCCAAGGCAGGAGGGCTCCAAGGAGCTAAAGCTCCTCCTGCATTTTGAAATTAAGGCCATGCAGGTAACAAAATCCCTCCTCCTCCAGCACGCATCCTCAGCACAAGCAGCCCTGGTGTTCTGTATGGAGCAGCCACGACACAAAAACTTTAGCAGCACGATGTTTCAAGCATGGCTTTAGCACCTCAGGGAGGAACTGTGCCACCTCCTTCAAGGGAAGGCAACGCAGCTGCCTTAAGGGAACCCTCACGCTGTGAATCTGGACGGAGATATCCCCCCCCCAGAGATAATCTCAAGTTCCAAGGGTAAGAAAAGCATACCCTCGGATATTTCCAGTCTCCGGAGGGGCCGTGCGATGAGGTTATGGAGTTGCCGAGCATTTTTCCTCGCTTATCTCTGATCTCTCCATTTCCCATCGCCCTCCCAGCAGACGCTCGGGGCTCCGCACGGCGCGGCTGGGAACGGGGCAGGAGCACACGGAGCCGACAGCCCTGGGAGGAGAGGAGCAGGAGGTCGCAGGAAGCCACGGCGAAGGATCAGTTTCAGCACATGACCTGACCGCTCTGAAAAAAACACTTTTAATAAAGCGCAGGCTTCCACCGGGGCCTCCGCCGGCTGTTTGCTCAAGAGCTCATCCAGTCGTGGAACTGGCCCGTTGTGCTTTGGGATGGTGGAGTCCTAATGGAAACCTGGTCCCAAGGACTTGTTTCGGAGTGCCAGCACGGCTTTGCACAGCACAAAGCAGAACAGGGCATCGGCAGCACTTATAAAAACCATCCAGCATCTGCACAAGGTTACCAGCACTTTGGCTTCAGCTCTCCAGGAGTGTGCCCTGCCTCTACGCACAGTACCTTGCTGCATTTATTTTTTATTTTTTCACCTTCCCTGACACCAAGGCCAGGTATCTCCTTCCCCTTTGGTGCTCCCAATGTGCCCCGAGCATCCCAGAATAAGACAGAGAGGCTCGTGTGGATTAAGCCACGTTTAGGCCAGCTTGACTGAGCTGCTCCCATCCTGTCCAGCCCAGCCCGTGCCATCCTCCAAATCCGCGTCCATCCCACAAACACTCACCGGGGGATTCTCCTCCCAGGCCAGCGGCCGTTTCCTTTCATTAACTGCTTTGCAGCTGTGCCTGGAAGCAGCAGCACAGCGACGTCTCCACTTCGGGAGGGAAAGCAATGCTCCTCCCTGCGGGATGCTGGCATGGCAGCGTGCTGGGAAGGCTGCGGTGGTGCTTTCCCTCACTAACGGGTTCCTTCCTAAAGCTACCTTTTTCTTTTTTTCCCCAAGCTGTCCAACTTTGGCCGAGCACCGTTCTCACTATCGCATTGCCTCGGCCTCCAAATACGCAAGTTATTTTATTTATATCGCGTCCACCAGGGAACCTCAAAGACTTCATTAAACAATGCTAATATTTAGAGCCGTATTATTATATAATACATCACCAGTCCCTTTTTTAAGCTGTAGTTATTTCATTTTTTCCACTCAGCCAACTTCAGAGCCTTTCCATGCCTTCAGTCATCCCAGCCCCACTAAAAGCCACGAGGCAAGGCCAAGCCTCTCACACGCTGCACCGCTGCAGGCTCTGCCTGTGAGCAGAAAGCAGCAGCTAACTTCTTCCACAGCACATGCCCGAAGGAAATTTTACACCAAATGTAAAATTGCAGGAATTTTAGAGTGCTCTTCATTAATCCTAAAGCATGTAAAACTGTGGTCACCAAACCTATAGAAGAATTCTTTGCTTAATACTGGTATTTTGTTATTGCTTGCGAAGAATCACGGACTCATGCTGCCATTTACTCATTTAACTATTGTTCCACTTATAAACGAGCAGATCCATTGTCTTTCATTATCTCCGTGATTAGTATGAAAAAGAAACCCTGATGGAAGAAACCCCACAAAGCCACTTAACCATTCAACTGCTGTCCCAACCCCAGTCAAGCCAAACATTTCTTCAGGCTCTGCTCCACAGCCCCCTCGTTTCACTCAAACCTTCCCCTGCTGTCAGTGCCAGAGAGTATCACAAGAAAGCAGCCTCACTTTCCTCATCTTTTAGAGCAGAAACCACGCATCTGAGCGATGAAATAACTTATTTTGCTGTCCGTTTGAGCATCCCAATCCTTAGGAGACCCCACCAAAACATAAGCCACGCTGTCACTGGGGTGTGAGACCTTCCAGCCTTGCCCTGGCGCAGTGCCTCGCCTCCTGTGGTCCAGGGATCAACCTCACCAGTGAAGCACCAGCCCATATTTTGGGGTTTCTTTACTTGGGTACCTGCAGCAAGAGGAGAAGACCACAGGAACAGCAGCTCACGGATATTTATTTGCAGCCTCAGTTAGCTGCAGCCCACAGCCTCCTGGATTATTCAATGATTTTTCTAAAGACACAGTTTCAAAAGCACACGTGTTGGTCTAAACACAAACCTTGCCACTCAGGGCATGACTTGACATTTTTTCTGGGGTTTGGGGAAGAGAAGGTTTACACTTTTCATTCGGTATTAGCGAGCTTTCCAGATATTTCTGGCTTGCAAGACAATCGCTACGTGGAAAGCAGCTGCATTTGGTTAGAGGCTTTTTAAGAGGGTTTTCAACTCTGGGGTGCTTTTTCAAGTCTCAGAAGACTACTGCATTTCTGCATGTGTTTCCAAAGAGCAGTATCTAGTGTCACACCTCAGGGAAGCTTTTTTTTCCTCTTTGCCTAGCTTTAGGTATTTGTATTTAAAATCCATACACAAGCTTTCAAATGCTTCCCTGCCCTGATCTCATTTGCAACACTTTAAGTAAGTTCCTCTGTGTGCCTAATCAACACAGCAGCTCCAGTAGGCTTTAATTACAGAAACAAACAAATGATGCCCTGCAAGACAGTTCGCTGAGGCTTCGAGCAACTTTTGTCGAGAAACGTGAGCCCACAGGCAGGCTGAGTGAAACAGCGAAGCCTTCTCTCGCCCTTTTATAGGCTTATGGCAATGAAATCGTTTTGTTTGTTTGTACACTCCTAAGAGGATGGCAGCTGAAACAGCAGCCTGCTGACCTAAGGATGAAACAATTAACCACCGAGATATTACAGCAACTTATCAAGAGCTGGGGAGCTTTATCCCAACAGAGGCAACTTTCAAGGAAATCAACAGCCCTCCCTATAACCTCAAACATCCTCTAGAGATCTGTATGCTTTACTGCACGCTCCAAAATGTTTTAATATTCTTCAAATTTCTCCCATTGCGAGCCCTGGCACCGTTACATGATGCGGAGCAGTAACAAAGCTGCAGAGGTAATAGCAAAAGTCATCTCAGATGCTGCAAAGAATAAAAATGCAACCAAGTTGGAGCTCCTCTTCCTTATATCCACATCAACTTTGTGGTTTTATTCAGAGCGCTGCTGGGCCAGCCTGCCAGCACCCTTGGGAGGAGCATGCATTAAAGACGGCACAAGCACACAAAGAAAATGTGCTTTTTGTTTTGCTGTGCTCTCCGCAAGGAAAGGTCACCGACAAAAAGGAAGCAGGGGATGATAGGGGAAAAGTGAAAAGGGCAAAAAAAAAAGAGCTTTTGGAAGGCAACGCAGCAAAGCAGCTTTGGTCACTTGACAACATCTCAGCTAAATAGGTGATTTCATAAGAATCCTCCCCCAAAAAAACGTGACAATAGCTGCTCAGCTTCCTGCCCTAGGAGCAGACACACATCGGACTGGTCCTACCGAGCCGCATCAGCCTGCTCACAGGAGGATGTCCGTGCACATCTGCATATGTTTGCTGGCTCCCAGCATCGAGGCAGGGCTCTCTGGAGTGCCAGCCGGGTCTCTGCAGGTGTTTGGACCAAGCTCAGCACAACGAGGCTCTCATCCCTCCGCACCTCTGGGAGCTGACAGCCAAATCTGCTCTTTAATATTTATTTCCGCTGTGTCAGACAGATCTTGGAGTCCCAGCCCATCAGCACTGGGGCTTGTCTGGGAGAAGTCAGGCTACTACCAGAGATGGACTTGCATTGAGGTCCTTATTTGACATGCTCGGGGAAAAAAAAAAAATGTATTTTACTTATTTAGCTGTCTTTTTTAAAAAAAGACACATGAAGGTGAAGGGTAGGGATTGAAGGGTTCTGTTTGGCTGGCTGGCTTCCTGGTGGAGCAAAATCTATCCACTCAGCCACTCCAAATATCGTATAGTAATTTCCACCACACTTTATACTATTTTTTTTTTATTACCATTTGAGCTGCTCAGGTTCCCCAGTTCTTCTAGAAAACCTATATTTCAAATATGTTTGGGGAAAAAAATGATTGTAATGTAAGTGATGGATGTCTGCCTATCAAAAACATCACTGGATCTGCCCATGAGTCAATATTGTCATTTTTTTGCCAAAGACATTGGTTACTATATATGAAATATTTCAGTGTGGAAAGTAGCTGTACTTTAACAACTATATCAGTGGTCATTAATTACCATACGTGCTGACATAAAAGCGAAGTCATATCATGAAGGAAACTTCCAAGCAGAATTCACAGTAAATGAAAATATCCAGTTTTAGGACCCAGCATGCTTCGTTGCTTAATGTCTGTGGGTTTTCCTTTTCCTCTGAGCTCCTAGAAGCCGATAAGATTTCATATTATAACCCTAAAGTTTTGAACTTACACTGAAAAAATACGAGAAGAATTAAAAAAAAAAAAAAAAAAAAAGGATGTGCAGTGTATTTATTTTAGTCACATCCTCTACATGTTCAATATTGTGCTGTCTGCTGGGCTTCTTCTCCCCCTCCTTCTTAAAATGCAGCTATTTGTTAAACGCGCGCAGCGTTCCCTGGAGAAACTGGGAAGCAACATTCGGATTTTTTCCCACTGAGATGTCACGGAGAGTTCCCGGCCTGAGCTGGAGCATCAGCCAGCCACTGAGGCTGCACGGGGAGCCTCCTGCCTCCAGCCCAGCCCCGCTGAGGTCTCTGGAAGGCGTTCAGAGGCAGCCAGCACCTACCACACAGCTCCAGGTAAAGGCATCAGCGGGGACGCTCCAAAACACGCAGAGAGCCCCGCAGGGGCGTGCAGGGGTGCTGGATCTGTGCGCTGCAGCTGGCTTTTTGCTGGCAGCTCTCCTCCAGCATCCGTACTTTGGCTTAAGGGGTCCAAAACCACAGCTTTTCCACTTCTGAACCCCTAAGTATTTGAACTCATCAGCTTCATACGTCCTTAGCATTCACTTTTTTATTGTGTAGATACAAGACGCGGCCACAGCACCGAGCAGGACTTTACAGAAGTGATTTATAAAAGACCTCTGAGGAGCCTGTGAACCTCCACCTCTCGCTCAAATTCTCATGCAGCCGTCCAAAATCACCACTCGCTTTTTACTCACTTGGCCTAAGAAATAAATCCTTTTTTTTTTTTTTTTTTTTTTTCCCGAAAGCAACCCAGGTCCCTTTATGCAGGCGCTGCGCTGCGGGTTAAACGCGACTCCTCACGTGTGAACGGCTGGAAGCGAGCCCCTGCCGAAACAGACGGGGCTGCAAATAAATATTCCTGGTTAAAGCTAAGCCGAAGAGGCTCTCTTGGAGCTCTGAGGTCGTTGTTTAAAACGAAACGCTTGGAAAAAGAGGCAAATCCCCGCCGCGAGCCGTGCCCCCACCGAGGGGTGCCCCCACCGCGGGTCTCCCCCGAGCCGCTGCCTCGGCCCGGCCCTCGGGAGCCTTCCCCAAAGCCGCCGGGCAGGGCTCGGGCACCAACCTCCGAGGGAAAAGAAGGGCAGGGAAGAAAGATCCGGAGCCACCGGGCTCCTCTCGGGGCTCCCCTTACCTTGCGTGGCATCCGGCAGCTCGGCCCGGCTCCCCGTCCGCAGCAGCAGGAGCAGCGGGAGCAGCAAGAGGCTCCCGTCCCCGCCGCCCGGCCGGGGCGGCTGCTGCATTCCTGAGCCGGCGCCGCGCTACTCCCACATCCACCGCGCAGCGCCGGCGTCCCGGGGCCGCCTCTCCTTCTCCTTCTCCTCCTCCTCCTCCTCCTCCTCCTTCTCCTCTTTCCTTCTCCTTCTTCTTCTCCTCCGCTCCGCTCCGCTCCGCCGCCGAGCCGTCCCGCGGCGCCGCGCCCTCGGGGCTGCGCTCTGCCGGCGGGCGGGGAAGCCTCAGCCCCTCACTTGTCACTTTCCGCCAGCTCCGCGCCGAGCCCAGCCCTGCCCAGCCCCGGCCGGGCCCCCCCCGGCCACCCCTCCCCGGTCCCGGCGCAGCCCGGCCGGGCAGCGCCCCCTGCCGGCCCCCCGGCTCCCTCCCGGTTCCTCCCGGTCCCTCCCGACCCATCCCGGCCCGCCCGGCAGCCCCAGGGGGGCGCTCGCCTCGCCGCCATTTTGCCCCCTCTCGGCCCTTGGGCTGCCCTCAGAGGGTTTTGTTGTGTTTTGTTTTTTCTTTTTGTGGCAAGGCGTGGAGGTGGTGAAATCCTCGCCTCGAGGTGTGAAGCTGCCATTTAACCCAGTCCCGGGCACCAAAGCCTCGCAGAGGGCTCAGCCACACGGGGCTGGGTGGTGGTGGGATCCACCCGTGCACATCTGAGCCATGGTGGAGGCATAGAGTTGATGCCAGCTGCCTTCTGGCCTTGCTGACAGCACCACTCGGGGTGCAGCTGGTCAGTTTTATGTTAAATTTATCCTGCTCCGCTCTATGAATGTACTAGTCTACATTTAAGACCATTTTCCACTCAAACAAAGCAAAGAAACCAAGCACTTCGAGTGCAGGGAAGCTGTTCTTCATACACACCTTGAGAACTTTCCATTTTTCCCTCACAACATTTCAAATTTACTGTGCCTGTCCTTCTGCAAGTCAGGACCTCTGATACCCAGATGGCATCTTAGGAATCCTTTTCAGCCCTCATCTGCCACAGAGAAATCAACGTGTAACATAAAATTCTCTCCCGGAGAGCTTTCATTTAAAAACGTACCTGAAAAAGTCATCTGTCTGCTGAAAGGAGCATTTTAATTCTGCTCTGTTCCACCTTTTCTCCATTCTCTGCGGTTCACCATACTTTGTACCACAGCCGTACCTGCAGTCAGTAGAGGGTAGCGCTCTTTTGCTGGGGTTGAGGGACGCTGCCAACGTTGGTCAAAGCTGCTGGGAATGACAACCACTTTCCATTCAGGAGAACAATCACATTCCTAGGATGCTTACATTAGGTTTAGGATTTCAAAAGTCAGTAACTGCTTAATAAGAAGTTCATTTGCGGAATGGACCGAAAGACAAGATTAAAGGAGTTTCCTCCTTGCTTCCTGCATTCCCCCCAAACCTCCCAGGTTCATTTTCTGCCAAATGAATCTTAGGTTTCTTGTCAGATGCTAACAGAGTTTCAAGACCCACACTGTCAGCTTCCCTAGGCAGCTACGTGGTCTTCCTAGTCCTGTACATGCTTTCTGAAACAAAGAGCCAGGAGCTGAGGTGGTTCAAGAGCTAAGCTGACAGCTATCTCTTCAGAATAAAGATGTTTCTCCCATTTTAAATCCTTGAGCCACCTTTTTGTCTGGTCAGGTCCGGTAATAGTCATCAGGTCAGACAGGCCCATAGCAATAAGAGAGGTCCCAGATCAAGCAGGGAAGTCAGTCCAGAAACCCACAGGATACATGACCAGGCACAGCTGAGGTAACATCACAGACAGGTACACCTACAGCATAGCTCATATAGGGACTGGGGGCTCAGAGCTGGGCTTAAACAGAGTCCGTGGGCAATGGGGGTGTGGGTAGAGGCCTCAGGGCCCTTAAGACCTATGAGTGCTCTCAGGGCCCTGACACTTATAGTTACAGGAATATTAGAGTTAATGCCAGTGAGAAGGTCAGCCTGTACAGTTGGGATAGGATTTCTGCAACACCAGCCCAGACTCACTTGCTCTGGCCCTCTAGGGTGACATTTCAAGTTACTTCTAAGCTGATCTAACAGCAAGCTGCCCACCATAAAAATCTCTTTTGCTTCTCATATGTTCATCATGACAAGTCCATTCAGCCACTGGTCACAAGGAAAACACCCTCTGATGAGACAAAAAAGAGCAAAGTTCCTTCAGATCAGCCAGCTGGGTCACTGCCCCCACAGCTGCAGGGGTGTTAGGTCCAGCAAAGGCGAGTGGGACCCTCGTTCAGGGGTGGGACCGCTGCTTTTGGCAGCAACCTGCTGTTAGACTCATTTAGCTGTTACACAGGATTGTTTCTTACTCTCCTTGTTTGTTGTTTAATGAAGCAAGATGGCTGTGAGGTCCAGGCACCTACGAGTTGGGCCCAGGGATAACCCACTGAGTGTGCCTATGAATACAAAAGATGTCTATGGCAGATCAGGAAACTAAATGTAAATTCCCCGAGTCTTTGGTTAGCTTCTAAATGTTAGATACACACAGTGTGAAAGGATAAATCATTTATAATTAAAAAACAAACCACTTATTTTTAGCTGCAAATCTACCAAAGTGCATGCAATTAGCAAATATAAATCACTTCCTGGCTTGAAGACTGTTCAGCGCAGCACATAAACGAAAGCTAAAACATACGTTTTGGGAATACATCGTACATCTGCTCTTAATCTGCAGCATTTTGAAATCAATACAAATATTCCCCCAACTTTTGCTTTAACAAACTGCAGTCTGTCATACCACAGTGGAAGAACTAAAAATATATTAAACAAAGGAACTAGGGTGGACACGATCCTAAACACTACAAAATGAATAACACAGAGTATTCATAAGGATCTGATGGCAAAAAGTAGCCAAGTTAACGATAAGCACTGGGCTGGGCGGACAAACTAGAGACAGTTTCTCCTACGTGGTTTGCAGAATGCTTGGGAGATATGATGCTCAGATAAAACTTCAGAAGGTAGCTCTGGGGAGAAGAAACAATTGATGCATGTCTACATATTTTAAAACAACAAAAGGCTTGTAGTCAATATCTTTCTGGAATTAGTTCCCGCAGGGAAAATGTATTACACACAATTTTTTTTTATTCTTTTTTTTTTTTTTTTTTTTTTTAATGAAAAGATATCTAAGAAGCAGACTGTCTGGGAATGATTTGTAAGTACAATAAACCTAACAAGAGGATGATAAGCAAAATATTGTAAGAGAACAGTGTTAGAAGTACAGCAAAGTAGAAGAGAAACATTGCACATTTGTACTTACTGACAATGTGTGTTCTTAAGTATCATGTCACATTAAAAGAGAGCTCTTGTTTTCCTTTCCATCTCTCACTAACACTCCTATTAATCTATTCCAGATCTTTTTCATTTCAGCTACCAAGGCTATAACAACCACCCTTTGCCCATTTGAAATTAAACTGGAATTAAACCATGGTAAGGCTTCCAGAGTGGAAGCTGAAGACAGGGCTAGGCCCTCACATGTATTCCTAGAATCTGTGCACCCATGGAAAGTGTGCATTTAAATCTGATTTCACTGTTGATTTTTAAATGCTGACACAATGTAGGAAACAGCAACTGGTGATAGTTGTTGAAGAGTAGAGATTTACATATGTCTTGGCTTACACTAACAATTCTTTGGGGTAGGAATTCTGTCTTACACGTGATGACGTTGTCTCAATGTATCCTTCATTTTCTAGCTGTGTTTTCAGGAGCAAATGCAGAACAAATAATGACACATTTCTTTAAACTGAATAGAAGAGTGAATGCAAATTTTATGAGTTCTAAAAAAAATAAAAATAAAAATAAAATAAAAATAAAATCAGTGACTGTATAGAGAATAGGCATGTACAAGAAAGACATATCTCTTGCTATGTCACTTTTTCCAGCATTTCAGATGCCTTGTAAAAAGCCTGATACAGACAGTTTAAGAAATATATATATTGGCCAACATGCAAATACAAAGTATTGTTTTATATGGTCATGTAGCAAAAGCTTGTCCTTTTGTTCATAATTACATACGAAAACAGTTGATAAACCTGGTGATCATGGCAGAACGCTATTAAGCAATTAAGCCTGCTTTCAGTAATTGTGTTTGCGGCAGGGGTAAGAAAAGACACCAAGAGCAAGGAGGTAATGGATTGCTCTTGATGTGTTGTCTCAGTTAAGAGATAAACCCAGCACTGGTCCTTGTCAGGACGTTTCCTGGCATGCCTTGCACTGCCCGAGCCCGGCAGGTCAGCTGCAGAGACCACGGAGTAGCTCCGGGGTGTCTGTAGGAGGTGGGATACGCAGCCCCTCCAGGGCCTCAGGTTATTTTGAGGCTGACAGGTTATGCCAGTGAGTGGGGGTGTTCGTGCCAGTCCGTGCAACAGCTCTGTCCCCTTCTCAGCCTGAAACCTTTGCCGCAAGAGGAAAGCAAAGGCGTGGGTAGCTGTAGGGAACAGCGGGAGAGAGCACTGTCAGGGGTCAGAGGACAGGTTGTAGCCCTAGGGAATGATAGCAGGGAGTATCAGGAGGTTCGGTACGATCTTGTTCAGATAATCTACTTCAGTTCTGTGATCTGGGAGTACTTTGAAAATTGGCAGGAGGCTATGGAAAAGATAAAAGGAAAAGCCTTGAAATAGACCACAATTCTTTCCCTTTCATATGTGTACTACACTGGAATTTTATATATATAGCAGAAGGACTCTGTTCTTTATATCCTTGAATTACATAGCTCCATAACATGTAATGTTACCCTTCTGGAAAAGTGAGGGTGATAGAATGGGACACAAACTCTAACAACTACTTAATAACATATGCAAATATCAGCACGCTTATTATGCATTATTTTTGTTGTTGTTTTTATTTAATTTTCATAACTGTGTGCTGGCACATCAGCATTTCATTAGGTGCTGTATCCCTTGTGCTGGACACTTTCAAAGCTTTAATTTAACAACCAGACAAGGTACAGAGCAGGACAGGCAACAGGAGAAGCGTGCTACAGTGACGCTTCCAAATACTCACACAAGCTGGTGATTTACATTTCAGATGCTGGGCTTTGTAGTGATCTTTCAGGAGGAAAGAGTTACAATTGTTTTATCTCTGACTTACTCATTATCCCCAGAAATGAGTCTTGAAAAGAAGGTAATGAATTTACAGCTTGGTTCAGGCGTGACGGGGTTGTACTCTGCAAAATATTTCAGGTAATTTCAGGTGAAACTCCTTGTTAACTTCAAAGGGGCCACAATTTCTCTTAGAGAGTTTGTTTGCTTTTTGCAACAGGGATCACTTAACCCAACCCTCGAAAATCTAATTCAGGGAGGAGGTCATTAAAGCAATAGTTTGGAAAACTGAACTACTGTTACACTCTGCTGCCTCGATCCAGGACTTCACACTGTATTAGACAACTTTGCAGGTAGCCCCAGCCCAACGTGCAGTAAGCAGTCCTGCCAGGAAAGGGCTGTAGCATCTGGTCTTTACCTCCCAGTTCTCAGCATAAATTCATCAGTACGTGGTCCCGCAGTCATCAGCATGAACAAGGGAGATTTCACCGCCTTCCTAAACAGTATCATCTTTGTTGCCAGGCCTGCAAGGCAGTAAAACACTTCAGTCATTAGAGGAAGAAGAATGTCACAAATTTTGCAGGAGAAAAATAGATTCCAGAATTCACGGTTTGACAGGTTAATGAGAAGGCCTGTACATTTGCCTTTACAAGTTATTTACTTGTAAGTCTACACAGGGATTTTGTTAGGGATTTGGCATCTTAAACAGGTTTTTATTCCAACAGCATTTCAATTCACCTTTAAGACTTTCAATTAAGACAAACTCAACGAGAGATCCATCAGTGGAATTTGCATGGAAGTTAGTGGGGGGTTGCCAAAACCATGATAGCAGGTTTTAGGTATCGGGTTTATAGACTTGTATCGTACTATCTAACATCTCGTATTTTCCACTCGTTTTGCATGTAAAACTTTTATTGATATCAGCGTGAGTTTAGCACACCACTAAAATGGAGACTATGCCCCTAGGACACAAAATGATGTAAGGTACCCCGTTTAGTTATAACAATTTGGCTGCACTAAATCTTGATGTTGAATGTTTGGTTTAGTTCCCCCATAAACTTTGTCTGCTGGATTTATATATTTTGGCTCCTTTTATTTTGACTCTAGTGGCTAAATTTGCAATGGGCTTAAGTGACTGCAATTCCACTCACACCAGCAGCAAATCTGCAGCACAGTGGGTATTTCTTGTTATATAAATACAGGGCCTCATCTGGCAAGATGCTGGGTGGACTGACTTGTTCGGATTTCCATGAGATCCGAGAGTGCTCTGCACCTCGAGGGAGAAATTCCAGCCCTTGCAGCAGCCACATATCTGTGGTCATTTTCTACAGCCCTTTGTCAGGATCAGAAAACACAGTGTATTTGCTTATCTTTTTTTAATCGCAAAAAAAAAAAATGAAAGCTAAAATATTTATTTTCCTGGCTCTTATAATAGCACAACTCTATCTGTAACACAAAGTCTGTAAATTATGGGGATGATGCAGCTTTTCTCCTCTCTGAAATTTAGCTTTCACTCATGTGGGTGTGTTTTTTGAAATAAAGCACCATTTCAATAATGGCTTCAGTGGGATTTTTTAATTCTTTTTCTCTACTTAGAGGTTTTTTGCTTTTTTGTTTCTTAAATCCATTTCAATTCCAGTGAAAATGTCTCTGATCTGATAAAGGAGATGAAGTCACTGCATAGGCTTACCATTTTATTTCCATAAGGTTTGAAAGTTTTGTTCCCTGCAGTGTTTTGGAGCCCAGGAGTATTCATCTGTTTTGTAAAAGGCAAGTTCTATGGAGCAACATTTGGTCACTGTTGTCTGAATTTCATTATTCTGTTCTCCAGACTAGCAGAGGGGAAAAGTGCAAGTTAGCTGGGTCAAGTCTGAAATGTGAGAGCAGTCAACTTTTTCTGAAGTTTATGGGAATGAAAGGAAATTTAATACTGTTCAAAAGAGAGATTTAAAGTTGCATCATGTGAAAACAATTGGAGAAGTTTAATCCTGAGGTCTAGGGTTATTTGGTAACTTACATGACCATTTGTCAGCCTGCAAAAGATGAAGTTGGCTTTGCCTCTGTTAACAGTTGGCCTCTGTTTTGGGGTGGCACTGCGATGCAAAGGAACAAATACAACTTATATTGGTTTTATAGACCACGATTAATTCTCTTCTTCTTTATCCTTTTCAGCCCATGCCATTTCTGCTTGTCTCCTCTGGGTTGCCAGTGCAGATCTCCCACCGATCTCAGCAACACGTGCTGACAAGCTCTTTGTGTAAAAGGGACTGCAGAGCTTGAGAGTTTGTTTGAGTTTTTAAATGCTGAATACAGAGCCATAATTTAACCTTTACCTCCCAAACTGCTTCGGGGCTCATACTTTTCACAGTACATGGAATAAAAGCAATGGGACTCTGGGAAGTAACTGAATACTTAATATTTTGTTATGATTCTAGTGTATTATTTATGTTAGAAGATGTTGAATAAAACATTCATTATATTTCTGTTAGTTTCTGTGGAGTAAATGAAATCTAAAATCCAGAGTTTTATATTTATAAAAAATAAAGATATTTTCCACAAACTCCATCAAATAACCCTTTGCGAAATCTCATATTGTTAACAAAATTCTGAGATGACAGCCCATGCCTCCCCATCCCACCCTCTTTTCCTACCACTGATGCCTCCGTTCTGCTCTTGGCATCCCACTGCTGCCTTCTGTGTTTGGCCACTACTCAGTCTCACTTGACTCAGATTTAAACTACTGCTACTCCTTGTTAATGGGAAAAAGATGAAAGAGGGTCAAAATAAACAAAACTTGTTCTTGAAGGATATTTTGTATTTTTTAACTGCTGTTTTGAGGGAGTTAAGTCCCGTGACACGATTAACTTTTAAGATCTTTGAGCTTCACATTGGTACCAAGTATCACTGACCTATGCAGCTGGCAGGAGAGCTGGAGCCGGGGAGCAAAACCTTATATGTAGCACAAAGAAACATCCTTGTTTCTACTTCGGGGTTAAATATTCCTGGTTGCTTGGCAGTGCCCGAGTGCCCCCTTGCCCATGTTCAGAGCTGGGCGAGTACTGAGCTGCTCCCAGCAGTGAGCACACCAGGTCGTGAAGCCTCCATGCAGCAGGACAAGGCATGGTTTAATCCATCCCGCTCAAGCTTGCGGTGCCTGACAAACCTCTTTCCCGTTGACCCTCAGTGGGATTCGTTTATAAGTTGCTTATACCAGTTGTGAACATTTGGCTTTGCGTGTATTTTTTTCCAGTCAGTGCTTCATTACTCCAATTTTCCTTGCGGCAGGTCAGCACAGTCACCGCAGTGCCGTGAGGTGCGGGGCCGAGGCATTCCCATATGCTATTGCTACTACAAACACTGCAGTTGCTATGGAACGTGTTCTTTGCTTTAACATACCCGTACACATTACAACATCTCTGAGGAGGACAGACCTACACAGCTCAGGCTATATGGCCAAAACTCTCAGGCACCTCTTTCACTCGCAGGCAGCCCAGAAGGAGTCACAGCAGCCCCATCAGCCAGGGGAGCGATTTCACGGGACATTATAAAACCTGGATGTCTGGTCAGCCTCTTCTGCACGCTCTCCTGGTAGTACAGTAACTACATAAACATCTGAGCTGGAGGTGTATGAAGGGAATTTTGGTCAATGCTGAAAGCACAGAAAGTGGAAGGGTGGCAGGTGGTGGAGGTAAATGCTGCTCTTGAATTCTGTGTTCCTGTACTACAGAAGAGAAAAAGCTGGAAGGGAAAAAAATATGATGCATGAAGAAGATGGAAAGTTGGAAAACAGTGAAGGAGAATGAAGAAGAGAAAAGTTGGATGCAAAGAAGGGAAAAAAAAAATAGGAAAAGAAAGTCCAGAAGTTAAGGTGGAAAAAAGAGCCAGTATGCAAGCACTGAGCTACCAAACCATCGCACTTAATTTTGCAGGAATTAGTGCATAGTGGGAGGAATCTGCAGCACTTCTCTGCATCTGAAAAGCAATCCCTATAAAATACCCAGCAGTTATATGCTGTTCAGCATCAACCCACTCGGTCTCGGTAATGGCAGAAAAAATTAGTCGCATATTATTTATACATGAGCTGAGGTATATTCTGTACCTTCTTTCTGCCGCACAACAAGTTCAACATACACGCACAGGGGCATTCAGCTACTTAGTGGGCTTTCAAGGCCTGTATATAAAATTGAAAAATGCAGCTCAGCTGCTTTTTATAAGACATTTACAATAATCAGTTCAAAGTAGAACACAGAATAGCTGCTTAAAAATGACTTTGATTCCCTCTGTGACAGAGAGCTTACCAGTACAGCCTGAGCATTTGAAACCACTAATGTCTACTTTAGTTTCTGCTACTTTTTAATTTGCATGGATCTAATCCATCTCTTTTTCTTTTTTTTTTTTTTTAGTGAAAGCAGAAAAATAAAACATTCTACATCGCCAGTACTGACATAACTGTTATCAACAGTCAGTGCTTGAAATGGTGCCAGAAGCTCTACTGTCCCACCTGTTACTGTGAGCTGGACACTAATGAACAGCGCTGTACATGTCGCAGTTTTGCTTTGTAATAAAGCAGAAAATAAACAGCTTCAATTGACATTAAACATTCCTCTCAATCAAAATAAAAAGTACAACAATCAGAAAGTTTATCCTGAAAATACAGAAGGCTCAGCTTAAAAATGCCTCCCCGATTTTCTCAGACCAAAGCAGGCACATGCCTGCAGCATCACAAAGTGAAAGAATAAAGTGCAAATTTTTAAACAAGCTGCAAACAGCACAAGTGACACCCTCAGTTTTGTGCCCCTCATCCTTTATACTCGCACCTCAGAGGCCTCCCATGGTGTTTCCAGCACCCATCGTGACTCCAGCACTGAGTTTCCACCTCCTCGGGCAGCCCCAGCCTCTGCCCTCTCCATCCTCACCCCATGCTCCTGCTGCAGCTGGTGCTGAGCTGCTGGTGCTGCTCACCCACAACCGGCCAAGGGGCAGAACAGGCAGAGGCTGTGGTCACACCACAACTTTTCCCTTAGGGAAATAAGCAGAAAATTGAGTAAACAGCAACGGAAAAAAAAAAAAAAATAGCCTTCCAGCAGCTCCTTCTGCAGCTGACCGAGTGTGGCTGCTCGTTGGTCTGGGCCTAAGGAGTTATGGCATCCCCTTTTGTTGGTCTAAGCACAAAACTCCTGAGTTTGGAGGGCTCCCACTGTGTTAGGGATCATGGAAAGGAGGCTTGATGATGAATAACTGTGACCAGGGACAGGATGAAGCAGATTTCTGTGAGCTCTGCCATGCTGCTAGGAGAAGAGGGAGAGAGTGGGGCTGGGCCGGGGGCCTGTGCAGCCCCACCACCCCCAGGGGAACAGCAGAAGATGGGGGGAAGCACAAGAACCTCACAACTTCCTTCTCAACAGGCCATTACAAACCAAGTAGCTCCATGGACCTGAGAGCCAACAGCACTTGATTTCTGAGGGGTCTGCTGTGGGCGAGCAGTCCCGTGTAGGTTCCTGGTGCCTGGGAAGGGCTGAGCTGAGCTCCTCGAGCAGCCTTCAGAGCTCTCACCAGGGCCTCTCGCTGTGCCACGCTGTCGCAAAGTAGCACTGCCAGCACTTAATGTCTTTGCTAACTCTGTGTTTATCCCAAATTGAAGCAAGGCAATAGGTTTCCAGGTGTAAAAATTGGTACTCCTGACAAAGGAGATCAGGGCCTAAGGGGACAGTAGCCATTTTAGCACTCTGATAAACTCTGCTTGTTAAAGAGATTGTCAAATTGTTGTTTAGAATAACGCATCCCAATTCATTTCTTGAGCCTAAGCTGCATATAAATGATGCTTTCATTTTGCTTTGGTTCCTTGTAAAAGGCTGCGCTTCGTGCTAAAAGATGGAGGCATCTGGAACTAGACAAGGCTGTCATTTAAATATCTATCATTTCTCTGTCATCCAAGAGGTCAGACTCTCACATTGTGAGAGTTCAAATTTCTTACAAATGGAGAAATATCTTCAAATTGTTGCCGAGCCAAATTATAAAAAAAAAAAAAAGCATTGTTTAAAAATTGTGTTCTTTCATTTTGTGCCATGGGTTGTTAGAGCTGAGCATCTGATTACTGCCATCATAAAATTTCTTCTTTGAGGTTGACGGTAATTACAGAGCATTTTAACGCTTTTATCTTTGGGCTGCACTGGGACAGGGTAGATTCGTAGTCTCAGTCTCCTGTTTCATGCAGTTTTGCATAGTCAGAAGAAGGCACAGGAAACTTTCCCTTTCCCCTCTTTGAGGGGTGATGTGTAGCATTAACAGCCAAAACAAGACTTCGGCAATACATTCAATTCAGGGAGGAAACAGCATCAGTGACCTGAGCAGGAAAATGCTTACAGACGTGCTTTTCTGTGATCCCAAACCTCAGGAAAGCCTCTTTCTGTGTAAGGCCTGCAAATGGCCCCAAGGGGAAGGCAAAACAGGGGCACAAACCCCGCGGCCTTCACCCACCCCAGGAAGAGCTGCAGCCATGTTGCGGGCCGGCCCCATGCACCTCACTAGGCCGAGCGCCATGTGGGGGTAAAGCTGTAAAGCTGTTTGTCCTTTCAGCAGCAGCTGTTTGGAGAGATTCAGCCTGCATTTGTCAGGTTAATTCTGCCTGGCTGGATCCTGCTCCGCCTTGCTCGTGGCTGCGGCCTGCAGCCCGAGCTTTGCTGCCGCCAGGTTTACTGAGCAGGAACGGTGGCGAGGAGTGTTTCTGAGGGTCTCCCAGCCCCGCCATGGGAGGTTAATGTCATTGTGAAGGGATGCACATGACGGGTAATTTGGTGCCAGAAACAACACAAGCACTCTGCTTGCAAGCTTCCTAAGCTCCTCCGCTTCCCTCCAGCTCCCCCCTGTCTCTGAGGAGCTGTGGAGAAACGCGGAGTCCAATGGTTCAGAGGTTCACGTGCTTACTCTCTGGACACAGGGAGCCCAATTTGCCCAATTATTCCCCTCCAACTGACTGTTCCCTTCACCTTTCTTTCTGCCATGGGTGCAGGGAGGTTTGCAGGGTCTGGAAGAGCGGAGGAATGACCCCACATTGGCGCTGTGCACTGAGGTGCAGAACATCTAAATACTGCTCTGTGCCACCAGAACAGGCGCCTCAAGGGATCAGAGCATGAAAGCTTTGTAACAGTCCTTCCAGAATGGGTTTTATGGAGGAGGCAAGGAATATAAACTGATTTTAAGTTGGTGCAGAGTCATTTGAAGCAGCACCATGGTATTAGACACAGCCCAAATCCTCTGACAGCTATCGCATCCCATCTACTTGTAGGGATGTGGTGCAGATATGGGTGTGCAACCCCAGGTGTGTCAGTGCCTTCGTTGTGAGGGATGGTGACCAGGAGGGGCCGCTGCCATTGGAAATGAGAGGGTGGATATTTAATAATGACTTCAGACGCTGTACAAATCCATCTGAGTGGACTGGCTCTGCTCACCTGCTGTTGCACAAGCCCAGGTCGTGCTGCTGAGTATCAGATCTGGGCTGTTGCTCCTCGCTAGGAGGCCTCATCCCAATTAAAACCTAATTCATTCCCTGTAATCAAGCTTCATGTGAGCATATCTGATCTTTTAGCCACAGAGGAAAATCTGATTTTACAGAATTAAAATACAGGTTTACAACACATTGCAGCCCAGGTGCTCACTTAAGGACCTCGGAGGTGAGATTTTGGCTGGTGAATGAACTCCTGGACGTCAGCTGCAATCACGCAGAGCCGAGATGCAGCAAGACCCTGGGTCTGTCACAGTGCCCTGAGACTCCTTACCAATACTGCCATCTAGAGAGAAACCGTCTGTCCGGGTGGAGCACTGTCAGGTCCTCCAGAACAACGGGGCTTCAGAGCTTTTCTGCCTCCAGCACAGGAGTTTGGACTTTGCTGCAGGGGCTCACACCACCAGCGAGTCAAACCTGGAGCCCTCACCACTGCTGCCTGCCCTGGCCTTGGGCAACTCCGGCCCTGAAACGCCCAGCCTGGGGTTGGGACAAGAAATCGGGGAGGTAGCGCTGATTTCCACTCCTTGAATGATTGCCACTCCTTGAATCTCTCTGCTTGCTTTTGTCAGGGAGACCTTGTGATATATTTTCATTTTTTGGGCGGTGGGAGCTGCGTGCAGAAATCAGATATTGCATTACGTAAAGTTGGGGTAGAGATTAAAACACGTACGAATAGTGAGACATCTGGATCTAATTGGGCTCCTTGGGGACAGGAGTCTGTAGCGTCAGCCTGAAGAGAAGCAAAGAAAGAGCAGGAGTAATTTTTCATGCAAATATCTGTATGCTCAGAGGGGCTGAGTCTCTGCGAACACCTCCATGGCCATGTCTTTGTCCAACGCGGCCCATTAGGTGCCGGGCGGGCCGACCACGTTTCTCTGGTGCTGCACATAGTCGTTGACTTGGAAGGAGCACGCTGTAATCCAGCCCAAGGGTAAAAGTGAATTTCCTGAGAAAATTATGAATTACCCAACCTAGTAGCTCAGAGAGGAAGTCTCCCTTAGTCAGAGCAATAGGAGTTATCCTTGGCAATCGGCCGCTTTTGCCTCACTTTCTGCATGTTCCCAGTAAACTCGCTGGCACTTGAGCTGCGTCCCACCCAGTGACACAGCGGGGACAAACCCACACGGGTGTCACCAGGGGTGGTGGCACTGACCCTGCAGTGCCCCGA
Organism: Netta rufina; assembly: GCF_964035555.1. Taxonomy (NCBI): domain Eukaryota; kingdom Metazoa; phylum Chordata; class Aves; order Anseriformes; family Anatidae; genus Netta; species Netta rufina. The sequence continues at coordinate 2,468,917 of NC_140131.1, forward strand.
GCCAGCTCAGCTCTGCTGTGGCTGCTCTGAGCCCTTGGCCCTCAACCACCCGAGTGTCCCCACCAGGCTGGGGCAAGGGCAGCACAAGCAGAGGCTAAAGCTCTATGATGTAGACGTGAATCCTTCTTTTGTGTCTCAGAGCACTTTATAATCACCGATTTACATTGTTTTCAAGCTTGTTATTAGCTGGCCGAGAGATCAAATGTTTCCACGCCATGTGTGTCCCTCCAGAAGAAGCTGTCAAGCAGATTTAGGCTTGGTCTTCAGGCTCTCAGATGCAAGGCGACTCCCTGAGTTAATTTGGACGCTTCCTTGCTGACTGCAGCTGCCCTTCCCTGGCCGCCCGGCTGGCGCTGGCAAACCCATTCGTTTGGCAACAAGTCCCAGCAGCTCCCGTGCTAACGATGCCTGACGTGTGGTGCCAAAACTGAGCCCTTCGTTAGCACCCCAACACCTCGCTCAAACAATGGGGAACCTCCTCTGCAGATCAGGAAGGGGATAGGGGCCGGCCCCATGCTGCAGGGCAGCAGAGATGGGGCATTTTCCTCACAGGCCAGCACTAAGTGCTCTCAGGAAACATCTCAGGGAATTAATTACAGGACTGAAATCACTCCTTGCCCGTCCATGTGTTAGAAAGGAAAGGAGCTCTCACGGAAGTGACTTGCTTGAATAAAATGAGGGGTCCCACACTACCCCTTTTGAGCTGGACCAGGGGAAGGGGCAGAGATCTGCCAGGAGAGGCAAGAAGCAGCCGGTTTTGGTCCTGTGCCACTGATGCTTCTCTGCCATCCCAGATGGAGCTGGCCTGAAGCGACCCACGAGACTCTGCAAGGAGGTAACGTGCAGCTGGTGCCACCCAGAGAAAGGCTGGAAGCGAGGATTTACAAGTGGGAGGCTCCAGATTTCACTGCCACGCCCCAGCCCCAGCCAGGCATCCTGTCCGACAGAGATCGAAGTCCCAAGCAGAGCACCCCGCTCTCACCTTGGAGGTGCCAGTGTTGCAGAGTTCCCTTTGATACACCTTTCACCATCTGAGGATGTAAGCAATGAACGCGGGCTGGGCCATATTTCACTTCCATTCAGACACAACTCAGGTTTGATTTGGTGTTTTTTCATTTTCTTCTGTTAACGCAGAAGCTGCAGCATTTGCTGGACTTCTGTGTTTCCTTCCTTGTATTTCATGAAGTGACACAACACGGCTTGAGCTTCCGTGCTGCCTGTGAGCAGCAGGAATCAGAGAGCCCAGGGCACTTCTGGGGACAGCCAGGGGCTGCCCAGTGCTCCCAACACCAGATACGTTTCAGGCTGACCTTTGGCAGCAGGTTTTCTAATGATCCCCATGACCAAAGCTCCTCTCCTCTATCCCCTACCACACACCAGGTGCTCTGGTCCATCTCCATGCACACAGAAAACAGGTTGGTGACGTGTTTCCCTTTTTGCCCATACGCCACCACTATTTTTCATTGTAAGAGCAATCTTTGCTGCCCATTTGTGGCCAGGTCCCGAGCACAAGCATTGCTTCGTCAGACAGATTGCACGAGGTTTATTCAGGTTCTCTCGGGATTCTTCAACATGGGTTTTTAACATGCCCTGCACCAAAATGGCTCTGCTGGCAGAGCTGTTAGCGTGGATTCAGCAGAAGGTCTGTGTCAGAAGAGACACCTCATCTCCGTACAGAAGATGAGATAAAGAGCTTGTTGTCAGCACATCTGCATCGACCTCAGCAGTTTTGCTGGCAGCGTGGTTAAGGATGTTTCACATTCCTGGGAAACAGAGCTGTTCCCTCAGGGCAGCCCAGGGTCCTGGCCCGAATTTGGGCTGTGTGGGCAGCGCTGCCGCGGCCAGCCTCGTGCCACCGAGCCCAGTGAGGGCAGAGGGCACTGCAGGGCTTGGGTGACGAAGGGGGAAATCCCCTGCTGTCACTCCCAGCACTGCAACTCCTTTTATTGACACAGTTTAAGCCATAACAGCCTCAAGAAAGAGGCAATAAACCAACAGGGGCTTGGGGATTTACCTGAGGGCATCTGCCAGAGCCCCCCTTGCTGGAGAATATCTTTGTGGTTGAGGGGCTCCAAGTCAGCAGCAGGAGCACATCCCATCCCTTCCACCCATCCCGTTGCAACACAGCTCACTCAAAGGGGATGGCCTCCAGCTAAGGGGCAGGGAGCTGTGATAGCATCCGACAGCAACAACTGCTTCCGAAGTGACCCCTCTGTGCCCTGGGATAAGATTTTGCACATTAATGCCTGCAAATCTGATTATTCCAAGAATCTCACCACGCACGTTCAACCAAACAAGAGCTCATCAAAACAGTCTTTTGCTCTTCAAGAGGGAGCCTGTCGTGATGCAAGGAAATAAAAGAGCACTGAGCAGTAATTGTAGCCCACATCACTTTAATATCCTGCAATGTTTGTTATTGCTTATTTCAGTGGGGAGGGTTTGTTACATTTTTTTATACAGATAGCATGGCAAAGAGACCAATTTACATAATTGGCTTTTGAAAGGGGGAAAAAATCCACATGAGTAAAAAATACTCAGCCTTAATACACAGCTGTTGCTTATTTAGAGACATCAAATTTAAATACAATATATTAACAAGGGTAAAATGCGCTTCTTTTCCAGGACGGTTTCCAAGATAGAACCAAAACCCCTGAATTATTGAAGAATTTAGTCTCTTTGTTATTTCTAGAGCCTTTTGTTTAAGCAAAGAAAAAAAAAAGTGCGTATGCTAAACCAAAAGGCTGTGCTAATGAGCACCATACACAGCTTGCCAGCAGCGCGGTGTGACGCAAGAAAGCAGCACAGCAACGTGCGCACAAATTGTTCACAGGGGCTGGTTTTTATTGTCTATCCGTAGCGGTTCAGTACTGTACTTAAATACAGAGATAAAATTAATTTTCCTTTCATAGTGACAGATTGGACAAGACGGGGGTGACAGGCTGCCTTCCCTCACGCGGCGAGCTCTCCAGCGCGGTGCCAGGACCGAGCCTTTATGTTATGACAGTGGGGCCGGTGCGGCCGGTTCTCTCGTGAAGCTGTGAAAGTTTCAGTGCAATAGAAATGAGGGGCGCCAGCATGACCTGCAGAAAGGGGAGAGATGGCTCAGAACCACGGAGCGGAGCAGCGCACGCACCCCACACACGTTGTGCCCACCCTGCCCCTGGCTCAAGCTGATCAGTTTAGTTGCTGCCTCCCAGAACTTTCCCCCCCCAAATCTTCTTTGTGAAAAATGGCATCGTAAGTTATGCAGAAAGAGGTCAAGGATTCTTTTCTGTGGAATATAAAATGAGGATTCTTTTCTTCCAGTATCTGCTAGAGAGCATTTTAAATGATCCTGTAAAGAACGTGCACCAAACTTAGTATAGAATGAGCCAGTGTCACCTTAAATGTGACTGCAGCATCCTCTCACCCACATTTATTTATTTAAACAAGTATTTCCTGAATTTTGTAGAGGAATGAGCTCATCTTATCCCTAGAGATGCAACATTTCACCTAAAAGGTCAGTTCAGGTCTGCAAGTGTCCTTCCACACCTGGAACCAGCCACAGATGTAACATAAACAAACAGAAAAACTAATGTGCAACTGCAAAAGAAGCTGTGAGGGGTTCTGAATAAGTAATGCTTGTTCCACACAGAGCTTTTTTAAAAGCTGTTTGCACTGGGATTAAAGATACCAAAACCCTTGCTTCCAAAACACCCAGCGCCTCCACAGTGCTGCCGTGCTTAGGGCCACGATCTGTGTGCACGAGGAAGGCTGGGAGGCAGCGCTGCTGTGACGCAGAGCAGCACCCACCTGGGGGTCCTCGTATATCTTCTGGGCGTCTTTCTCGTAGCTGTCGATGTAGAGCCGCACGGTGGCCCCAGCGCTGCCCGTACCGCTCAGCCTGAAAATAATGCGGGAGCCGTCGGAGAAGATGAGCCGCAAGCCCTGGTGGGAGAGAAGGGAAGAGAAAAGCCTCTCAGCCACGCGCCTCTGGGGTACGCGGGGTGCTTCCCGTGGCACCCAGCATGGCCACGCCTGACCCACACCACCCCTGAGCTCCGTCCTCCTGAGGGAGCTGCAGAAGGCACCTCTGCTGCACACTCCTGAAGGAGCAAAAGTCTCCCTCCTGACCCTCTCCGCGCCTCACGCAGCAAGTTCCCTCATCCTCAGCCAGGATCCCACTGCCAGACACAAGGGAGGAGCTTTTCCAGGGGTCAAACAAACTGCTTGGCTTCAAGGGAAACACAGATGCAACAGAAAACACTGAGGTTGTGTTCGGCCCGGGCAAGGCCGTGCCCACCTGGTTTCTGGAGACGCTCCCATCCACGGGATCGTTGTACTCAAAGTTGTCGGCTTTCTCGACCGTGTAGACTTTGTCACCAGACGACAACTGCTTCCCCACAAAGGAGCGGTCGAACATCATGGTCTCCAAATCCTTCATCATTTTATTAGCTGCATCTGCATCCACCTCTTCGTAGTCGTATCTACAACCAGTCACCAGAAAACTGATTAGGAAGGTCTGTAATTAGCTAGCAATGTTTTGTGATGCCCTTGTTTAACAGCACTGTGGTCAGCCCCACGTATATTTTCTACTCTTAATAGAGAAAAGGAGGGGAAGAAAAGAGAGGAGGATCCGTGCAGCAGTTTGAGTCCAACACAAAGCTGTGGGACACACCACAACCTAGCACACTGAGCATTAGGAGAGCTGAAAGCTCCAATTGTGCTGTCTTGTGCTAGGAATATTACAGACAGAGAGCCAGACCCCAGCAATGCTGACTGCAAAGCATTTATTCTAATTCCACCGATAGGATCTCGACAGGTTCCTCACGATCAGCTTTGCCGGAGCATCCTAACTTGTGTCCCCACAGCAAAGCGAAGGTCTGATGGCAGCACATGATAACACAGCGCTGCCAGCTTTGATCTAACGACTGCTGCTAAGAGAGGCAGCAGAGAGCAGCAGCTCCAGCATGTGCTGAAGCACAGATCAGGACCTGAGACTTTGCACTCTGATTGCCAGTGCGATTTGTGTGGTTTTTATTTGCCCAGCCAGCTAGATGGAGCACGCACAGGCTTGCAAACCTGCCTACCGCTGCACGTCGCTTGCTACGCAGACGTAGCTCTGGTGCTAAAAGGCTGCTTTTTTTTTTAATTCTAGACTTTGGCATTTTTTCCACAGGTTTAAATGCCTTAGATGTATGCTGGCTTTGTGGTGTGAAGAAAAAAAAAAAAGGGAAAAAAATGAAGAGGTAAGTTCTTTCACTTGGCAATTTGAGACAAAATTTTCACGTAGGTCTTCCAAAGTGAAAGATTTCTGCCGAACGCTCTCTCTCCAGGCAGTGCCTCCCCTTCTGCTCACGTGCAGCTTAGCTCTTCCCCTTCCCTTTTCCTCTCCTGTGTCTGCTATAGCTTAAACGGGAGTAGTATGGAACTGGACAAACCCAACCAGGTAAATAACAGCCCAGGAGCTGGATGCCCATCCCATAATACAGCCACCACTGAAGATACTACAAAGCAACTTGTAGCCTAAAGGAACATGTTACTCTAACAGCAAGAAACACTTGCAAGAAAAAGCCTCCGCTAAGAGAAAAAAGCTACCCTACAGATTCAAAAATGCACAACCTTTACAGAGTTTGATACCGAACAGATTGCATTCAGAATAACAAACCCTAGACTGGATATCACCAAGGGTTAAGGTGAATATCCAGCTTTAATCAGCCCGGGTACGTTGCATACTGGTGTCAGCCGTGCTTCCCCCACCTGGTGAAGAAGTTCCTGCCGTACTTCTGCCAGTGATCCTTCATGATGTCCTCCACGCTCTGCTTGCGGGTGGCCAGGATGGAGAGCCAGGCCAGGACAGCCCAGAGCCCGTCCTTCTCACGGATGTGGTCGGAGCCTGCAGAGACCCACAGCAGAAACACGTTTCCCACCTCTTGCCAGGAGAGAGCCCGCGCTACGGCCCTGCCTCGCCTCCTCTCCTCCATCGACCTGGCAGCCGCACGGCCTCACAAATGGAAGGCATTTGGCGAGCTGGATCCCCGCTGCATTGATAAAGCGGTTCAAGATATCGTCTGCTGTCAGCCATGGCCCAAATAAAACATTCGGCCCCTTTCAACACACGCACACACGCTCATTGTTCACAGATCCTTAATTCTGGTCCCAAGGAAGCAACGGGGAATGCACGCTAAAAAGGTCATCAAAAAAAAAAAAAAAAAAAAAAAACAACAAAAAGAGGCAAACGCAAAGCTCAAGAAGGAGTAACAGCAACCTCCTGGAGCAGCTGTCACGTACCGTCTGCCAAATCAGCACACCCTGACCGGCAGAGATGCTGGCCGAGCACCAAGAAAAATGTCAGCCCTTGCTGAGGAAGCCAAACCCTAACGACTCCGAAATTATGCAGCCGTGGAGGGCGCAGCCGCCTGTCGGGGTGCACCCGGCACCGGGGCCAGCAGGCAGCAGCAGGAGGGGGGATGTTGTTCACACGGGGAAATCAGCTCAGACCAGCCCCAAAACCCTAAATCAAGCAGGGGATCACAGAGCAGCTCAGAGCACGTCCAAGCCGGCCCCCCTGCTCCTGGCTGGCACGCTCGGTGCCGTGCCCGGCTGATTCACAACTTCTGAGCTTCACCCTTTGGGCTTTGGAAAACCTCCAAGCGGGCATTACCAAACCCCAAGGAGCCACAGTACGGCTGTGAGCATGGCGAGCAGGCCCCAGCTGCCCTTTTACCCTCCCCAGAATTGCCAGGGTGGGCGATCGCCCGGGGAGAAGGGCTGGGGCCGCGCGGTGCTCGACACAAATCCCACCATTGTGGCCGCGGCGGTAAATTACCCTCCCGGTCCCGCACGGAGGTGACGGAGAGGAATGCTACATAAACAACGAGTCCCATGTGATGGATCAGCTTCATGCTGGAATAAAATCCCCAAGAAGGCGGGCAGGAATTCTGTCATGTCGCATTACTCTAATTGCTGCCGGACTCCGGTCCCGCCGGGTCGCAGTTTGGTTCAATTTTTACTGGGTCTGCGTGGCTGCTCCTTCACCTCGCTCCCCTTCAGCACTCACGCTCTGTCAGACTCCAAACAACTCCTCATTAACTTGCTATCAGCCTCCCTCGTCCCTTTTTCCTTCTTTAAAGGGCCTTTGCCTGATGGACAAACGCCCTGTGTGGTGCGGGGAGCCCAGCACAAGCCCTTTCCCACTCTGTCCCTCACAAAACTGCTCCGATCCCCAGCCCCAGATGTGACGTTGCACAGCCCAAATCCCAAACCTGCCTCCCAGCCACATTTCTTTGTAAGGCAGAGTCACCTGCTGTGGGAGGTGAGAAGCTATGAGCTCATTGCACATGCAACAGAAACTGGAAATGATTTGAGAGAGCTGCTCGCTGGAGACCCTCTCCTATCAGCAGCTCCCCAAATCACGTGCTGCTTGCTGTCTGTATTTACCAAAACGCCCCTGCGCCTCGCGTATCCTCCCGGCTGCCCCGTGGTCCTCAGACAAAGGACAAACAGGATCTCGAGGAGAACCCCAACCAGATAAAGCACGGCCTTTGTGCAGGCACAACGTGCTGAAATCCCTCGTGCAGGGCCAGCCCCGTTTCCCCCATCGGGACGCCACCACCACGTGGTGGATGCTGTGGGGTAACTCAGGCTCCCCGCAGCCTCCCGGGAACGCTGCACATTTTGGTTGTGAGCAAAACCCGCTCTCTTCAGCCTCCCTGCACCAGGAACTGCCGAGCGTCACGTGTGCACCCCTAGGAAATTCCTTAAGATGTTCGCTTTGTTTCTCAGTAACCCAATAACTTGCTGCAACTGTTCAAAGGCAAGTGTTAATTTAAACTTTATAAATCATACCTTGTTTTTAGAACAGGAAAATGAGGGCCCTATTAAGCTCGGAGATTTAATAGTGACCTGAAACCTCCCCTAATAAAACTGCATGCTCCAAACCATATTTCTTTCCAGAAATGAAAACATTTAGAAGGTTTTCCTGGCCACCAAGAGTTGAAAAATACATTTAACACTGCACTTAATCCCCATAGACTCAATGACCGGGCTAGTAAAGAGGCCCTTAAACTTCCTGCGTATCGACGTACGCCTTGCTTACTAACTGAAAGAGAACCTAGCTTTTGCCTGACAGAACTCTTAGCATCGTGGACGCTTCCACCAGGGATTCTTGAAAGCTTTTTTGTTTTATTTCAGAAGCATTAACAGCTACCCCCAGAAGATAAATCCCAAGTTACCCAGCAAAAAGAATTAAGAGGAGGAACAGCGCCTTCGTTACCGAGCTCAGGAACACCCACTTACCAGTACCAAAACTTTCCTCTCCACACAGAGACAGTTTGTTTGCATCCATCAGGTTTCCAAAGAACTTCCAGCCAGTTGGAGTTTCATACAAAGCAATCTTTGTAGCGTGGGCCACCCTTCGAAGGCAAGAAGGCTGCGTCACACCACAGCTGGGCTCTTAGTGCACCCATGTGAAATGCTGCAATAGGAGCCTCGGTTGTTACCAGCATCTCTTTTGGGGTAACGCTGCAGGCAGCTCACGCCTCTGTCTTTTTTTTTGTTTGTTTTTTTAAGTGCAGAACTGCTCTTTGTGCAGCAGTGCTCAATTTTATCCTGGTGCTACCTTGTGGGAGATGGTTGGGAAGCACAACTAAGGAATAAATACAAACACACAGCTCTTCTACACCAATTTGCAGTCGTAGATGTCAAAAGATTTAACAAAGAAAGCATCACTAACAGATTTAAATTAAAAAAAGGGGAGGGGGAGGGCATTTATCTGGGCTTATTTGTAGAGAAGAAAGAGGAAAGAGCAGAACCCAACCCTGCCACGTTCCCAAAGAGGATTTAATGCAGCAGCCCAGCAGTGCATCACCCTCTGGGAGGGCCACGCACTTGCTCCCCACCACAGGAGTGTGTCTGACCACAGGAAAGGGACAGTCCCTCCCCTCCGCCACCCCGCGCAGAGGCAGGTGCTACCTATCGAGAGCCCCGCTGGTGGGCATGCTCCGGGCGAAGCCGCGGACTCCGGTCTGCTGGAAGTAAGGGATGCTGAAGATATTGGCAGCGATGACAGCAACGGAGTCGGAGGGGTTCACGAAGAAGCCGTGCTTCCCGAGAATCATGTTGCGGTCCTGGCGAGGGCAAGAGAGAAAACAGCTCACGACCCTGCTCTGTGCAAGCAGGCTGCAATCCAAAATCCTTCTACTTCGCAGGCGCAGCCTGTAAACCCCGTGACATGGAGATTTTTGACTGCACTGAACTGAATATGACGTTTGGAAGCAGTTAAACAGCAACACCTCTCCAGTATTTCAACCTTCCTGCTGATTTTTCATAAGCTTTAAAGCTATTTAAAAACAGTTTGGACTTCATTATTTACACAGTAGCCAACTACTGCCGTGGTGGTGAACTGCAGTGAGTGGTTCACGTCTGCCTGCAGTTACAGCAGGGAGAGGACTAAAAAAGGTCTTTGCCTCTCTCCATCCTCCTCTGCTGGTGTCCTGTCATGCCCCACGACGAACTAGAGGGTAAGAAGATGATCTGAGAGCAACCCATTTACCCCGTCTCCATCAAAGGCAGCTCCAAAGTCGTACTCTCCCGTCTTCATGGTCTGCACCAGGTCGGCAGCGTAGGTCAGGTTGGGGTCAGGGTGGTGGCCACCGAAGTCCTCCAGCGGGGTGCAGTTCACGGCAGAGTTGGCCGGGGCTCCAAGCTCCTCACACAGGATCTTCTTCACGTAAGGGCCCACAACTGACAGGGCAGAACGTGGGAAGGGAGCGAGTCAGGCACGGGATAAAGGCACCGAGGTATTGGCATGACAGCCCCGTGTAACAGAACAGAACAAACAGATGCCTGACTGACAGGTCTCCAGCTGTACAACAGCATTTGTTGCTCTCAAACACCAGAAGCAAAAAAATGAGAGAAAGCTTTCCCTGGGCAGCAGGAGGCACCCGCAGACCCACAGCCCCCCGTACCTCCGTGCATCGCGTCAATGCGAATCTTGAGGTGGTTCTTCCCCGAAAGCAGCTCCTTCAGCGCGCTGAAGTCGAAGATGTTCCTCAGCATGTTTGCGTAAGCCTCTACCGAGTCCACAATTTCCACTGGAAAAAAGAAGAGAGAAACTAACTGTGACAGCCTGAACTCGACGTAGAAAAGCAAGTTTGCTCCACGTGGCGCTGTGCTGACAGTCCCTGCGTGCAAAGGGCCAGGGCTGGGCATAAAGCCTTTAAACACCCCCTAGAATCATTTCATAAAGACAATGATAATGGTCCTATATTAAGGGCCATTTAATTACAGGCTGCCACTGCTAATCGGATTACAGACCAAACAGAGTGACAGAATCCTGAAGACAAACATTGTTCCCAGCTCTCCACTGGTCACAGCCTCCATTCAGAGCCCCAGCCCCCCGGACATCCTTTGAGAGGCCTCTGTTCCACTCTGGCTACGTGTAGAGAGGGATTAAGAGGGAAAAAACATACACAAACAGACTTCCACCAACACGAGCACGAACTGTGCACCTCAGAGTCTGAAAAGGTTGCACCTTTGCAACTCATGGGCCATGTAAAAAAAAAAAAAAAAAAAGGTGAAGACAAAACTATTTATGCAAAAATCCTGGTACACAGAAATGGAAAACGAGAGAAATTTGGATTTTTATCACTTTTGATTTAATTTTGTTTACAATAAGTGATCATCAGGAGGTGGTGAAAATAACTTGCAGTAACTTTTTTGAAAAAAATCTATTTTTTTAGATGTAGTTTTATTTTCACTGCTAACTGACGAAAATCATAGGTGAAATGTCACGGCTTTCCAACTCTCAGACAGTTCTTTTATACATGAAACTCTGGAAAAAGCCAGTCAAAAAGATTAAACACTAACATTTAATCTGGAAAATGAACTTTAACTGCAGATTTGTCTTTGTTTCCCACGTACGTGTTAATGGGAGCCTTACAGACAATTAGTAGAATTAAAGTATCTAGACAAGGTGAGATGCAAGTGAAAAAAAATAAAAATAAAAATCCAGAGCAACCAGGACAGACAATTTTGCTTGGATTATCCAGCAGCTGAGAAGGAGAGGTCAGAATGGCCACGTGTCCTTCCAAAACACCACGTGTCTTTTTGTGGCAGGTCCACACCAACTTCACCTGCAACTTTCCAAGAGGAAGAACAGTCATTTACCTGTAAATGGCTTAAATTTGTTCTCCAGATCAAACTGCTGTTTCCCAATGGTGCCCAGGTCCACCTGGAGATCTGGGCAGATCGCATACTCTTCGATTTTCTTGCTGATTTGGAAAATTTTGTCTGTGACACCTTCAGGAGCAGGACCTACGAGATATAATGTGCGAGAGGGAAGAAGTTAGAGGCAGATTGGAGGAGAACTGCCCTTCAGAGGTACAGCAGAAGACCTGGGGCTGGGAATACCTCACTAGGAGAGGAATACTGGGGAGCAAGGGGAGCAGATCAATCACTTTGGACATGGTCCCAGGCAACCTGCTCCAGGTGGCCCTACTTGAGCAGGGCTTTGGACCAGATCACCTCCAGAGATCCCTTCCGACCTCAACCATTCTGTGATTTGGTGTTTGGGGGGACCCAGTGCTCGGGCCACTGAACCTCTGTGATGTCTGACAGTTTAATCAGGTTCCTTGGTACCAATAAAGAACTGGGAAGTAGAAAGCAAGCAAATAAAAGAGAAGGAAACCTTACCTCCATTGGCAGTATTGAATTTAATACCAAAATCTCCGTTGGGCCCACCAGGGTTATGGCTGGCTGTCAGAATGATGCCGCCAATGGCCTTGATTTTCCTGATGATGCAGGACACAGCCGGAGTGGACAGAATGCCGTTCTGCCCTATGACCAAGCGGCCGATCTGAAAATTAAAGGGCAAAATGAACAACCGAGTCCCAAATGCTAACAGCAAATGCACCAGACCCTCAAACACTGGCTACAGGCAAAGCAAAGCCTCCTAAGGAGGCACCTTGACGGCTGGGGTGCTGAAGCAAGCAGCGTGTTCCTGGGAGGCCGTGAAGCTCTCTGCTGCATAGTTTGAAGGTCAGCAGCCCACCCCGTTCTGCTGTGCCTTTTTTTTTCCCTCACGAACATCACAGCTCAACGGGAAATGGCAGCCTGCGCTGAAGAGCTGAGCTTTCCAGAGCCATCTAAACAAAACGACACAAAAAAAAACCAACACCCCTTGGCTATGGTCTTGAACTTTGCTTTCAAAAGACACAATGGGGTTGAGAGAAGCCAAAGCAAAAGCAAAATAGATCTTCATCGCTGCTCCCGTGGGACCAGATGCAAATTCTCTTCCTCGCAGCGGGTAACACACCTCCCTCCATAAATTCAGTAATATCACCGAGATTAAATCCAGACCGATGTGCTAAGCACTACAAGGTAATCAGGATCCAGTTCATGTAGTAAAACAGAAGATAAATATTCTCCTGGAAGAGCATGCCCCTTACCATAGCCCCCAGATGAGGTGACAGAGGTTTAAGAACATACCAGACTACTCCCCAGCAGCCAAGGAGATTAGACCCTGTATATGACTGAGGAAAGAGGAGGAATTTCATTCAAAGGCAAGAGAAACCCGAAAACAAAAGCCAGCCTGCCTGGAGTGAAGGTTCCTGTGTGGTGCTAAGCCAGCAGCACCAGCACGGGATAATCGGATGCGGTTCCTGCCCCGCAGCACCACTGGCATAGATCTGGAAAGGCAACAAACCCAAAGCAAATGCAGTGAGGAGACTCGTATCCATACAGGCTGCTCTCTGATTCGGGGCCCTCCTCGGCTGTCAGAGGTTTTCGGCTGTCATTTCCCTCCAGCCCGGTGCTATCTCCTTTGGGGTAACCGCAGGAGAGGCTGCTCAGCCTGGCGGCGTGCTGAGCTTCTAACACTCAGCATCTTTTTCAGTTTTCTGGAGTTTCTTACGAGCCAAAGCTAAGAAAGAAAACAGAAACACCTTCCCCAGGATGCTCCGGGCAGCCCCGTTCACCCGACCTGCCTCCTGCAGCGATGTTGGGTTACGGCCCCGTGATGCAACCCAGAGCTTCCACCTGGAGTCACCAAAAACCCCACCAACACATACACAGACAGCGAAGGACTCCTGCGGGTCCCCTCCAGCAACACAGGCTGATGCTTTCAGTGCTTTCCCACCAAACCCACGTTTTCTAGCCGAGGAAGCCGGTGTGCACAGCTCCACTGCCCTCCTGGACGATGCACGCAGCACAAGAGCAATGCCCTGCACTGGTCACAGCCCCCGAGCACAGAGCAAACAACCCAAGTCCCTTCCTTTGACCAAACCAGCAGCATTTGAAGCAGGCGAGGTGAATCACCCCGCAGCAGCACAGCAAAAGTGCTCGGTGCCATTCGGAGATCCTGCTGATGCTGCGTTTGCGGAGGTGGCAGCACCTGTCGGCAGAGACGCTTCTGCACCTGTGGCAGCACATGCCGACAGAGACGCTTCTGCACATCCAAAACACGCCAGGCATGCCCTCCTCGTGCCTTCTTACATTTTAACACATCCTTGGACTCATCCCTTCAGCTCTGCAGAGCGAGGTTAGCACAACGTTGATTAACAAAGTCACAGGATTCAGCCAGACTACATAAAAACAAGCAGTGAAAAAACATCAAACCCAGCAGTGGAACTAGATGTTAGCCAGACACAGGCCACGCCGCCGGAAAGAAACGCAGGAGAGAAGCCTCATCTGGTGAGGATCAGCTTAATCTCATCTTTACCATCAGGAAATCTGTCCTGGTGTCAGAAAGCCCGAGCAGCAGGCCTGGCTCCTACTTTGTGCACATTCCCCAGCTCTCCTGCTCAGCCCGTACGCTGACTTAAGTGGAACACATTAATTTGCAATGCCAAAGGATTCATTTTTCCAGCCTGGAAAACTTGATGATTAAAAAAAAAAAAAAAAAAACAAAAAGAAAACTCTCTCCTCTTATCTGCCTGCTCATTACAAATTACCCTGTTGTGATCGAACAAGCTTTTCTGCCAAAAATTCCTATGCCACATCTCTTAGCATCAAGTTTTGCTCTGCGTTAGGAGATCCAGGACAGATGGCAGCGTCTTTCCTTCTTAAAAAGCAAGAAGAAGCAAAGACACAACCCCAGAGGCTTGCAGCACCTGAACCACCCCGTGCCACAAACAGCCCAGTCTCCTGCCCTGCTTCCAGCACAGCCAGAGATCTCAGCAAAGGCTCCCCCTCGTTTCTGCTCTCATTTCAGTTTTCGGAGGCTCCCCAAGTGCTTACTGCCCGGCCACAGCTTGTAGCTGAGGGGAAGCAGCAGAGCCTGCGTTTTGCCTTCTCCGAGCAAGGCTGAAGGAGCTTTTGCCCAGCTGCCACCGCAGGGAGAGCCGTGGCTCTGCCACCCACTTCTCCTACTGTTATCAGGGTTTTATTACCTGATGGAGACACTACCAAGTCCACAAGTGCCAACAGCTTGAGGCACGTCAAACCACGAACTAGGAAGGCACAGAAAACGTGGACCTTTTCTGTTCTTTGCTCCGTGTGTTTCCCCATGCTTTTACCCAACTGTACCACTTAAAAGTGAACAAACAGTAATTTCAGCATTTCCAGTTGGATTTTCTGTTAGAAAGCTAACCGTTAGCAATTAGTGACTCCCAGTGACTAATTTATTACGGTTTTCTGCATTTATCAGCTACGCAACCCTAGGAATTTAGTCATTTAACCGTTACCAACCCCGTTGGCTGCAGCCATTTGGACTATCAGCTCCACCGCAGACTTATTCAGGTACCTCCCATCGCCTCCAACCACCATAGAAGCTCCTTGTCGATCTCTTAGATCTATGGAAAAAAATATACTCTGGATAAAGTTCTGCATATAGTTCGTCTTGGATTCAAAATAAAAGGTCTTCTTCCGTAGTCCACTCGTTCCTGGCTTCTGATCGTTGTAAGGAGCCGTGGGCATGGTCAGCAGAGGCAGAGGAGCGTCTTCCATGGCCTTTTTTCATATAAATGCATTTAAGAAGTAAGTTACGATGAAACACAAAGGAAAAAATATGTAATTTAAAAAAAAAATCGATCAATCTTGACACCAGCAATGGCACACCTACTGGACAGAAGCTGAGTGAAGTTCTCGAGCACCCAAAAATAGCTCCTCGAACATCGAGCTGAACGTGGGTTCTGTAACTGAAGCTGTTTCCTTGCACTTGCCGAGGAGGATCAATGTCACGGCGAACACGCAGCTCCACCACGGGCAGGAAAAGGCGATTTTTGCCTCCCTCACCACCTCCTGCTCCCTGCAGGCAGGGCTCCTCGCTGCTCTGGGCTGACACCCGTCCGTCTGCCCGGGTCTCCGTCAGCGCATGGGCAGCTCGGCGCCCCGCTCAGACACCCCGATGCGCTGCCCCAGCGTTTTTGCCAGCCCAGCAAATCTCTGCAGGCACGGCAGGCCCCGGAGGAAAAGCCTCCAGCAGGCAGGGCAGCACGCGGCCGGAGGTGTTTTGCGGAGTCCGGCGAGCTAAAGGTCACTCTTAAAATGGAAGGCAGCAGATCTGTTACCCACAGGTCGCTTACACACGAGCCCCACTGCGACAACCTGACTGCCCCGGGGCTCCCTCCTGGGCACGGGGACGTGGTCCACAAAGAAAAGTGGCTCAGCCTTTGCTGAGCTCAGGAAAACCCAGCACGGCTCAGAGCTGCTAAAGGCATGGTTTCAACCGAATACTCCACAACTTGACAGCATAGGTGCCAAAATTTATTAAAAAAAAAAGAAAAAAAATCCACAAGTATCGAATCCTTTAGAGCACGGCATGATAAAGTTATCGGGTTTGGAACAACTCACACACAGAAGAGATCCAAATGCCAACGAGCTTTTATGAGGCATCGTCTCCCTGAGCTTGGGGAAGGTAACTTCAGGCACTGGGCTGGAACCACAGTCTCCTCCAAACCTCTTTAATAACGCTCAGAGTCCCCTGTCCGAGCTGCTGGCAGAATTTTATGGATATTAGTGGAAAATCAGAGACCGCGCACTTCATAATGACTCATTCATCCCATTATCAAAAAGGGGGAGGGAGAAAGGAGTTGTGTACACAGCTGGATTGTGACAACTTACGAAGGCTTCCACGAGACCGTTTCCTAAAATGCTGCCTCTGTCATTGCTCCAAAAATCATCAGATTTCTCCAAGGGGCAAAGAGACGCTGTTATGGCCATCTTTATTTTATACCACCAGCGAGAATGCCTGGGGTAGGCAGGCAGAAACAATCAGTGCACATTTCATACCTCCACGCTAGTCCTGCATCTGCGATTCCCTATCCTGCAGCTGCGACGCCCTAAATTTCCACGCAAAGGCACAGGTTTCCCTCTAGTGGCACAGAGAACAAAATCCAGCTCCCAGAACGAGCCTCCCACTGAGCAGCCGCCCTGGCAGGGAGAGGCCTGCACAAGCTCTGTCCCTTTTTCTTCTTCTCTTGACTGGTTTGGGAGCTGGGACATGTAATTAGGTGTGCACGTTCTGGCCATTCATGGTCTGGGAGGCACTGCTCGGGTGGGAAGGAGCACAGTGGCTCAAGGCTCCCTCCCCAAATCTGGTGCAGGATCAGATACACCCAGGGCACCCTTCAGACAGCTCCTGTAACCCGTTCTTTAAGTCCTCCTCTCCATGTGAGCGGTGCCCACGCATAAATCACCTTGCAGCCAGGAGCGTGTCCCTGCGAGCTGGCCTACATCCTCCTCGCCGTGGCTCAAGCCCTCCCGAGCTGTCAGAGAACAAATTGAACCACAACCCTCTTCCTGACAGCTTCTTTCACTGAAAAAAAAAAAAAAAATTCAGCATACAGAGCCTGAGCATCCTCTGTTTTCTACAGGAAACAACCCCAATTTCCTCAACTTTCCCTCATGGCCACAGTGCTGAGGTGCCTCACTCCTCACCTTTCCCCTCCTTGCCCGCCCCAGGCAGGCTGTTTGCTCACGCAGCTCCCCGTTCACAGTCCTGCACTTCAGACAAGCAAGAGCAGAGCCAAAGCCATGAACTGCTGTCCTTTTATCATTAACCCAAGTCAAACAAGGCTATTTTGAGAGCCCTTAAACTTCAGGAAAACCCTGCAGAGCACGCAGCCCCTCCCTCGGCTCGATATTGCTGGCCCCTGCCCCGTCCCCTCTCCCTGCTGTGGCTCTGCCACCTCTCCTCACCCCACCCCACATTGGGAGATTCAAAATAACTGGGGGAGAACACTACCCAGAATCAAAGCCAGGTATTTTGCAGTTGTTTCTCAGCCTTCCTTTAAAGCACAAATCACATTTCCCTGCTCCTGCCCACAGCAAACCTGTGCCCTGCTGCTTGTGCAATCCCGCTGGGGGGGCCGGCAGCCCCGAAAACCCCACGGCTGCCAAAACCACACACCTTCTGCCTGATTACAGCCCGCTGCCGGCGTGACGCTTGGCACTGCCAAGATAAATGGAGGCAGAGTAAAATAAACCAACTGCGAGCCCGTCGGTTACGCAATTGCAGGAGCTCTGCTTGTAAGATTCTTTGTTTCCCTAAGGATTAATTAAAATGCAGTTTTTGAGGCTGAAAGGGAGAGAGGCAGAGTGTCTGGCACCACCTCGAGAGGCTGAGCGCACACACAGGCACCCACGTACGTGCTGGTAACTCCAGAACTGAGCCGTGCTGCTCTGTGCTGACCGTGCACCCCGGAGAGGCTCAGGGGGCAGAAAGCAGATCCTTGACACAGCTCTGCAGGGCTAGGGGCGATGCTACCATCCACAGGGCTGCTGCAGACCCCACAAAGGGCTCCGGGGCTAGCAGGGGCTCGTCCCCCCTTTGCCAGGAGAGGAGCAGACAGCAGCAGGCACGGCCGTGAAGGTTTCTGTCCAAAGGTCAGCTCCGCAGTGCACGGCCATGACCGCGGGCTGCCCTGGCGTTTGCTGCCCTCCCTGGCACGGGAGAGGGATCTCGGCTGGTTCAGCTCCAGCAGAACCAGCACTGAGCTGGGGATCCTGGCCCTAACCCGCCAGGAGATCGCCCCTGCGCATGGATCCTGATGTGGGGGCTTCACGTGGAACAGTGCAGATGGAAGAGGAGAGAGGGAGATGCACATGAACCTTTTCTCACACAGTTACAACGTGCTGGCAAAGCCTCACCTGCAGGCAAGAAGCAGGTAAAGCACGTGTGGAGGGAAGGGCTGGGAGTGCTGTAAAAAGCTCACCCAGCCCCTGCACCGGGTAGAACCAGCTCTGCCCAAACCGTTCTTGCTAGAGGTTTTCCCAGGCAGAGATTTAATGAGCATCCCCAGGCAAGGCGCTCTTTCCATTAGTATTAAGCTTCCAAAAATGCTTTCTAACGTCTAGCCTAAGCCTCTCCTGCTGCAATTTTAATCCTTGCCCGGTCCCCAGCTGACCAGAGAGCAATTTACCTTCTCCTCTGCAGCATCGCTGCAGACTGCAAGTGTTTTTCCTACCTCTGGGCTAAGCTGAGTGTCCCTGTGCTTTCTGGCTGGCCACACATGCCCAACCTCGGGATCTCTCTTTTGCTGCCTTCTGGAATCTTCCCCAGGCACCTCGCATCCTCCCCAGGGGTGTACCCACACCAGGCACCATGTTCCTGGGGAGAATATTTCCAGTTTTATTTCCTTTTGAGTTCATCATTTGCAGCATTAATGACTACAGATAAGCTCAGAGATGGGAGGGCAAGGAGAAGGAGCCACCACAATCCTTTCCTGGAGCTGGTCTTGCACCAGCTCAGCCCGGCTGTGAGGCACGCAGGCAGCATCTGCCGGGCTCGGCTCACCTAACCCAGAGCTTGGTGTGACAAAAAGAAGGCGCCAGGCCCTGCACGGCTGCCTCCCAGCACGGCCAGAGCTGAGGCATCTGCTTAGAGCCACTGCTCCAGGAGATTACGGTTAAGCCCCTGTTAGAGTGGATTTCAACACTCTGTCTGCTGGATTTGCAAAGATTAACTACAAAGCACCCCAGTTCTTCCCTCCAGATGGGGTTTTGTTACTGTAGGGGATAAAATTCCCAAAAGCCACCAAACCTGGGCAACCTCACCACTGCCTTAATAACCTTCAACTGTGAACTGATATAAAATGATGAATTTGAGAGGCAAAAAGAAGCTGAAGTAGTGTAAAAGTGGTCTCCAAGCTGTAGGGAGCTGCTGCACGTATGGTTGTCTTCTAAACCCCACCATAACCTGGAGCCAGGACATACCTGCAGGTAACGCTGACTGCACACTCGGGATCTATCTCCTTACTTCAGATATCACACCTCCCTTTCCTCTTCTGCTTCTGAGAAAAACAGCAACGTAACAAAGACCAGAAATTGAGACTTCTTATCGGCCTGTAGGATCTAGCATCACTGCACGTAGGACTGGTTCATAGGGTTTGCTTTTTTGGAATAAAATTCTTCACACTCACTTTAATTTGATGTTTTAGTACCAGGAGCTTTTAGTAAATGGGAAGATCTGAACCCGAGGACTGAGAGTCTGTTCTTTAGGGTAACACTGCTGGCTGCTAAGCGGATGAAGGGCTGTAAAGCAACAGGACTGGGGCTGACCTCACAGTCTTGTGCAGAATCAGGATCAGCACAAAATTAAAATGGAGCAGAGCTACCCAAGTAAGCTACAAGAGAGCCCTGGCAAATAACGAGCTGCTGAGCAATGCAACTGAATTTAAACACTTGGTTTCCCTGGGATATTTGGGTGGGGAAAAGCTTAATAGCAGCCAAGCCAGGAAACCAAACTTTCTGGGGCAGAGAGCAGTGTTTCTAACTGAAGTACCGTTTTGTCCTGCAGCAGTAAAACAAAACCAGGCTAGCATTTACCATGCAAAGCAGTGCCTGGCATTCAAAACACCTTCAAGCAATTTGCTTTAATGCAGATACCTCGCAGCGCTTTGAAATCTCTTTAGTTGAGAAGGAACCAGGGGCATGGTACACTTGTTGAATAGCAGGTGACAACGTTCATGACTCAGCCTGATTCCAGGTGTTTAACCTCAGTTCTGCAATTTGTGCCTGCTTTTGACTTAAAGGTATTGCACAGCCCCAGTTCTACCCCAGATGGCTGGAGCTTTTAAGCTTTATTCGTTAATTAAGGAGTCAGACTTGCAAACTATGTGTGGGAAAAAAATAAAGGATGCTTGGCACAACAGACCAAAACAAAGCAGGTAGGCTCTGCTGGCTGCCAGCTGAGAATGGTGAAACCAACGACTATTTTTGGTTACTTTTATACAGGCAAACTTGTAAATAACACTTGTTAATCACAGAACTACAAATTGAGGTGTTGCTATTCAAATACCAGCATTTAGGTATATATTATCCACTCCAGGTGAAGAAAAAAACTAAAACTCACTTTAGCATCCTCACCTTTTACTCTGTAAAACTAACAATCATGAACCGTACTCCTGTTTCTCCTGCGGCTTTGAGAGAACCACTCAGCCAGATCTTAAAGGCCAAGGATTTTAAAGCAGTGACCCCTTCACCTCTTACTCCCTAGGACCAGAAATACGGCTCTCCAGCACTGCTTTGGCACAGGAGGCGGGCTGGCTGCTGTTAGACGGGTGAACACATCCTGGTATGACATACCTTGGTGATCAAAACAAGCAGAAAGGCTGTGTTAGAGAGGCCTGTAGCCAAAACTTTATTATATCTTTATTATTTCTTTATCATATCTTTACTACTTTTCAGTTTTACCACGTTCTTAGTACCCAGTGGATCTATACAGTGGATCCCCTCGCATGCACTGCAATAATCACTTCCCTCCAGAAGTGATTATTTCAGGTGTCCAGCTTTCCTCTACATTACTCAGTATTTCTCACCACGAGATTACTGAGCCTTCTTCTGAGACCTGGCTCCCAGAATCAGGAGACCCCCACAGGCCCCAGCACTCAGCCCAAACCAGTTTCCAGGAACCCGCTGCCACGTGCTTGCAGCATGCTTTCTTACACATTAACCAAAGTAGCTCGCCCTTCCCTTTGAAGGGTGGGTGACCCCCAGTTACTTCACATCCATTATGAAGAAAGAGGATTTTCATAGCTGCCACAGCATAGTTGAGTAAGAGCTTACCAGAGAACTAGCACTTGCTATTACAGAGAAAAAACATGAAGCAAGCATCCCCTAAGCAATCCAAAACACAAAAGCAAGTGCTAGAAATTCATTAAAAACAAGTGTTTTGCACTGAATAAAGGAACTTTCTGTCTTTAGTCACCTCATTTCTTGGGACCTGAAGGTTTTGCCACACTGGAGTATTGCATTGCCAAACTTTTAGCCTGTGCAATTCAAACTTAGCCAGCGATTGTCACAGTATCACAGGATTGTCACAGAATTGTATCAAGCTTTCAATGGCCCAGCAGTCTGCAGAGCACCTCACCGTGCCTCCTTCTGGTTCCTTATTCAGATTTACATCTGCTCTTCAGTTATTAAAGAATTTGGGGGACAGTTTTTCCATTTCTTTAATGACCCTTTGAGGTCTTTTTCCCCTTCTTTGTTACATAGGATATTTAAATCTATGATTTTGCAGCACTTCTGACCTGCCAGTCCTCCTCAAATTTTGGAGGGTGGCTGGGGAGGGGAGAGTTTATTTTATGGCTCCCTCCAGCACTCCAGAAAGCCCACGCCACTGTCTCTGTTCTGCTGCAACAAGGGCACAAAGAACCCGCAAGCAGATGAAGCAGATGACTGGCAGTGCTGTCGTATCACTTAATTTTTGCTTGAAGAAGTCTAACACTTTTTCTCAGGCCACGGCCGTTTTCTTGCTTTATAAATTAACAATTCAGAATGAAAAGCTTTTAGAGTAAAACTTCCCACTTCGTATAGCCGTGCCTTGGCTCTTACCCCACACATTCACCCACCTGCTTTCTCCTCCTGTTTCCTCTTGCCTTTCCAGAACATTTCTCTTTCTTTTACAGCCAGTTCTGCCCTAACACTTGGAAGCAAGTCAGACAAACCACCGCAGGGCAAATACCCGCTGGTGAGCGGACCCCTGGACGCTGCATGGCCACAAGGACAGGACTCGAGCCCCTCCTGAGGGGTCCCCAGCTCAACCACAGCCCTCAGCCCCTTACCCACTGTGGGGCTGAGGCGAGGTGCAGGAGGAGAGCCCCTCAGGCCCTGGTGGGCCACCACGTCCCACAACCTGCTCGGTCACTGGGACCTGAGGTGCTGTCAGCACACATTTCAGCCCCAATTCACCTCAAACCCGATAAATAAAGCAGTGCCAGCCGCTTTTCTGCCGGGGAAGGCCACATCGCCTGTGCGTGAGGGCGCTGTCAGGGGGCGCGGGCTGAACGCTGGGCACCCACCCCGGGGCACAGGAGGCCCAATTTTGCACAGTTTCCAGAGGCACTCACCCACTTCCTTATTCCATAAGAAAGCAGCAAGCTCAAATTTGTGCCCCCGAGTGGTTTAACCACACTTTTACCCCCGTAATTAGACACCAAGACATCCGATTTGAGCAGGGCAGCACAGCAGCTTCCCCCCAGCGCCTGAGGCTGCCCCCCGGCATCCTCAGCTCCGCTTTTCTGTCAGAGGAAGCCTTCCTCATCCTCCTCCTTCCTCCTCCTCGTCCTCCCTGAGCCCGGCCCCGAGCCGCACGTACCCCGTTGGCGGCGGCGATGCGGACGATGAGGCGGATGGCGTCCCGCATGTAGTAGCGGCCGTCCCCCCCCACCACCAGGGTGGCCTCCTGGCGCTCTGCCGGCGGCAGGGTGGCCAGCACGCTCTGGATGAAGTTCTCGGCGTAGTGGGCATTGCTCTGGAAGACCGAGACCCGCTTGCGAAGCCCGCTGGTGCCGGGCTTTTGGTCCCCGTACGCCTTGGTCTTCACCGTCACGATGCGCACCATGGCCGGCAGCCGCTGGCAGTTCCGGGCCGGCCTCAAGGGGAGCGGGCTGGGCTCGGCACGGCTCGGCTCGGCACAGCCCCGATCCACGCCCCTTAAAGGCACAGCCGGGCCGGGCTGGCCCCATTCGGCCCCTTTCGGCCCCCTTCAGCACGGCCCGGCCCCGTTCCGCCCGCCGCTGTGAGGCCGCCCCCCGGGGGTGGTGGGTGAGGGAGGCCCGGGCGGCCAGGCCGCCGCCTCATCCTCCTGTCACGGCTCCGCGGTGTCGCCGTTATCGCCGCTTTTTGCCTCAATTTCCTCCCTCCCCCGAGGAGGGCAGGCGGTAGCTGACTCCTTGTGTGAGTCCAGAATGGTTTTATGGAGCCTGGAGCAAAGGGGAGAACACCCAGCAGATAGGGCTGAGGTCTCGCTTCTTCTCCCCTCCTGGGCAAGAAGGGTGGAAACTGCCTTGGGGCAGAGAACTTGCCTATATTCCCCCTCAAAAAGTCAGATCATTAAACTTCTTAAAAGATCAGGACAGCAACGGGGTTCCATGCCCTGCTGGTGTATCATGTTTCACTCCACATTAACTGCAGCAAAACCCAAGTCCTGCCTCACGCGCTGAGTTCTCAGCCAAGAGCTTCTCTCAGTTTTAAGCATTCCTGTCCTGAAGTGCAGGAAGAACAGCACATCGATTCCTGCTGTGTCTACCGAGACTAATGTCATAAACAGACGAAGGGCAAATAAGGGAGAGCTCATTTTGTACCTCATAATTTCCCTGTTCCTTCTCAGAGATGCAGCTAGGAACTTGTGATGTATCCACACGTTGCCTGAGGCAGCATTTACAGAGCTCTGTGTTGCTGGCAGGAAGTTACCAAAAATGTGTGGAGTCTCTTAATACAACTTCTACTTCTAGACAGTTCTGGAAATGAAAACGATATCTGCTGTGCTTGCTACGGGGGGACAAAAAAAAAGAAGAAAAAGAAAAGAACGATCACCAGTAGACCTCCTTGAGTACCAGTTGCTGGAGTGCATAAATCACAGCCAGCCTCGAGCAGCGCTCTCTTTTTGTAACTGACAT
This sequence comes from Netta rufina, assembly GCF_964035555.1. Classification (NCBI taxonomy): domain Eukaryota; kingdom Metazoa; phylum Chordata; class Aves; order Anseriformes; family Anatidae; genus Netta; species Netta rufina. The sequence continues at coordinate 2,492,736 of NC_140131.1, forward strand.
TTACTTTCCCAGTGTATGATTACAGCAGAGGAACACCAGAGTGCAGGAGTCACTGGCAGATAAATATAGCTTTTCTGGACTTCTTGCTGCCCTTGCAGATGAGGTCACATACATTTAATGGCTATTTTAAACTCAAGCACTTTTTAAGCATCCAGTGACCAGGGTCATCATTTTTTACATTAACAGACATTTAAAGGAACTAGAAAAACATAACAGCCCAGATACTTTTAGTACCTCAAAGTTGTTTTTCATTTCTATTGCAGCCTATATTAGTGGACTTTAGCCTCCTTATTTCAGCTACCTTTGAAATAATTAATTGCAGTTAACAGTCAGGAGCACAAAATAAAATTGCCCTCCTCAATTAATGTTATTTCCTTATCACATGTGAAAAGCCAGACTTTATTTTATATAAAAGAATATAAAAACAGTTGGTAATCATTTAGAACAAGAGTAAGGTAAGTATTATTAGGTTACAAAAATAAAATAAAATAATATAAAAAAGGGAAAAATCAAATCCTTTACCAGATGATTAAAGAACCCCACCCCTTTATATTTCTCACATAAAAATCACAGGAGTGTTGAATTAGGAATCCATCAGACCGATTTAACAAAAGTTTTTTCTCAGTGAAGCAGCTCCAGCATGTGGAGCTACCTTACATATTACAGAAAATAAGGGCATACTTCGGGAAACTAGCCCTTATAAAGCACAATTATGTTACAACTGTCAGCTATGTTACTGAACAGTACTCACTTTTATTGTCTCTCAACGTTTTCATGCCAATGTATTTCATTAGGCAGTATGTCAATATCCTACTCTGTCAAAGGATTTTACATACTTACAGTTATTCTGTCCCTATGCTATTGCTATTCATGTTTCTTAAAAGCCATTAGCAAAAGTGGGATACCAGAAATAAGTACTTATGTGATTCATTGGCTTTAACAAATGAAGCTCTGAGAAGCAGCCAGCTTTGGAGAAGGACAAGACTAGAAATGGTCCAGCAGAAGGAGCCAAAAAAAAAAAAAATCGTGGCTTAGTTTGAACACTGCCAAGAAACAGCTCTCTAACCAGAATGTTTAACGTAAAAGGGAATGTACACAATTGTAAAGCCATTCTTCCTGCTCGTTCAGCGGCATCACATGCTGAGAAACCTGTATACAAGAGAGAAAACATAGGTGAAATGGATGTTTATTGAAGATTTGTGTGTATGATACCTAAAATACTACAGAAGCAAAATTAAGTGCTTCAGAACTTATATCACAAACATTAAATGACAAACATTCAGCATCTCTAAAGAGAGCTTAGTATTTAATTTAATGACAGCAAAAAATCCGCAAGGGATGCTGAGCCTACAATTTGTGCTGAATGAAGCAGAAATTAAAATTAATAAAACAACTTACAGGAGCAGGCTATAGATATCTAAATTGTCAGTAGCAATAATAAAATAGGCCCATACCCTGCCAGTGTCTTGAGACTGATTAAGGTGGATCTGAATGCATCCATACTAGAAAGCTGTGAAATACAAAATTGTTTGGATGCCTCTTCTTTGAAAGGGAGAGGGCATACTTTTAGAATAATTAAAACTATATTTTCTTCATAAATGAATAAAGAAAAATTTCACCATATTTTTGCCTCTGACTAGCACATGCTTGGTGTGCTTCTCAAAGCCGTCTATATACCTAAATATAAATTGGTTAAGTAAAAAAAAATACAGCCTCAGAAAAATAATATTAAAAAAGTATCAGTAAGTGGCACGTGTGCCTGTTTCAGTTCAATGCATGTATGAAAAACTGAACAGCTACATAGAGCAATCTGTGCTGGGAAACATGGATACATCAAACACGCGTGCAGCTCTGCAATATCAAGAGCTGTATCTGATCTGTACTGGTGATGAAGACAGACTTCTCTCTCCACTTGCAAAAGGAAACTGTAAGGATGTCCCATGATTTTTGCTTTTTGCTCAGATTTTGAATTGGCTAAACTAGAAAAATCTTACCGTCATGGATTTTGGTGCCACTTCCACAGCAAAAACGGTAAGTCCCCTGTTACTTAGGCAGTTCTTGCTCTGCTCATTGTTGACATGAATTATCACTTTGTTTTCAGACTGCAAGTGAAAAAAAAAAAAAAAAAATGAAGAAGCCCATTAGCCTTAAAGGTTAAGTGGCTGCTCTTTATGTAACAATCACACATTGCTCTTACTTCCTCAATGATGCTATTTTTACAGGATAGGAGGACTTTCAGGATGCTGACGGCTATTCTCTCTGAAGAGTAAAAATTTTAAATGTACCTCAGCATCATCAGAGCCCAGACCCATTCTCAAAAGCCACTTAAGACTGATTGAATTAACTTCAGCACTTTTGAAGGTGCAACTTGGGAACACAGTTAAGTGAGACAACTATTTGCCATACGGTGTTACAGATGCTAAAACTTTACATAGTTTCAAAAGATGACTGGACAAATTCTTACAAAAATAATAAATAAATACAAATAATAATAATAAAAAAATGTGGAGGGTTTTTAAGCACAAAGAACACATTTCTGTCTCAAGTAGTCCTTGAGTTGCAGATCACTAGTGGCCAGGACTGTGATCTGGAGAAGTGTCGCTAGATTTGCCCAGATTTTGTACTTGCAATATCCCCTGCAGGACATTTTTTGAGGCAGGGCACTGACTTAAAATAATCTTTATGTGATATGGTATAGCCATTTTGCTTTTCAAAAATACTATCCCTCCAGCAAAACACCACTTCCTCAGGAGCTCATATTATATGTTCTTAAATTCTCACCAACCATGTAGGCATTCAGTGGAGATGAGGCTCCTAACAACTGACGTTAAATGCTCAACGTAAGGAGTAGGAGCACCCTTCCTATTTCGCTTTCTTTCATAAATAAATGACCACTTGGACTGCCCCAAATCAAAGACACACCAGACACAGGTATTTGTAAGAGATTCTTGTCAGGATGTGACCCATCACAATCTGCTGCTCATGGTTTGTTCCAAACTCTTCCTTGAGAAAAGCAGCTAACCTTAACAGAGATTTTAAAAAAATATCTCGACTTAATTAATAAAGTACAGCCACTGAAAGAACAGACACTCTTACTAAAGGTGTGCAAATGCTTCCCGGAAGGATCCAATATATAAAACTGAAAGCTGAGGTGATGGAAAATTCTTTAACCACCAGTTTACCCCAGGCAATATGCAGACTCGTGGCCTAAGGACATGCTACTACACCCTGTATAGTACATTTTCTTAATTTAATTACAGAATAACAAAGACACAATTATTTCCATGGAAATCACCAGCACAATAACTGAGGGCATGATCAGACTGCTTACACTGTGGAAAACTTAGAAGAAGGCAGATGCATGAAACTTCATTTTTATTATTTATTTCCAGATGTTTACAATACAAAAAGTCTCCAGCCAGCAAATTCTCTGATGAGATTTGCTTCAATGCAGAGCAGAGCTATTTATGAAATGGTGTAAATGGTAACGGTCAGAGATTTTAACCAGACAGCATCCAGTTTCCTCAGCAGAGAGCTTGTCTCCTTCTCTGACATATCCCCAAACATATAAATAACTCCAGTATATCTACCCTAAAGGGCGAAGTGCACATCTAAACCTGTGGTTCCAGAGAGCCTCAGCATTCAGTCCTAATATTAGTCCACCAAACCACACCCTTTTGCGTGTCTGCCCAATTAAAAATACACTTCTTTCTGTGAACTTTTAAGGCTTAAAGCATTGCAAATTTAGCATCTTACTGGCATTTATTTACTCAAATAAAAATGGCATTTATTTACTCAAGGTTCCTGTTCTAATGAAATTAAGAATGAACGGAACATCCACTAGGATCTATGCAAAAAGGTTTAAAATCTCTGCATCTCACCAGCCACTTTTGCCTGGATTTATATTTGTTAGCACAGATTAATAGTGAAGTAGACCTGTAAGACTAGAAAATTAAAAATTCTTTCACAATATGCCTCTGAAACACAATCAGTGCAAATCACTTTCCCATAAACACTGAAAATATAAATGCTGTAGTCTTTGCTCTTTCTATAATTCTATTCCCTGTTCTTAGTAGTATTTGTGTTCTATTATAAATCCGTCTCCAATAATCATCAAAATATTGAAAAACTGAAATTTGAAGACAAATACTCTGCACTGCTACTAGAGCTTCATTACCATAAACTGTCCTTTCCAAAAACATTGGAACTTTTAAGACTTTTGAACTGAGTCATATCTCAAAAAGAAATTTGTATCAAGCACATAGTTATTTTTTAAATGAACTACATATAGTAACTTGCTATCGGAAAATGTAATTTTCAGAAATGAAGCACAGAGGGAAGAAGAGCAACAATCATGGAAATTAACACAAAGTACCTTACAGAAGTATCATGCCATACCTTATTTTCAATGACAGAAGTGATTCGCGTGCCCATTCTGTAGGTATAGACAATTATGTTTTCACAGCCATCCATTACTTTGGCATCTCCTTTATTAACAACAGACTTGCAAATAGCCCTGTTGAGTTGCCAGCTGCCTGCCTCTAGATATATGGCTTTAATTCTGGGTTTGCATTTTTCTGCATAGATGTCAATGACAAAGGGGCATGCCTGCAATGGAGTAAAAAAGAGTTTTATCGTTAATTTACCCTCAGTTTTTCCCTTCAGATTTTCACCCATAGCTCATAAGTATTTGCATATATGCTCTGAAGAGAAATTATCCAAATATAAGTGTGTCACTGAATAGTAAAATTTCAAAACCTGAAGCTGTGGTGATATTTTAAATGTATCGTGAGGTAAGGACAGATGAATGTTCTTCATGCCAGTTACAGTACAGTCAATGAATACGCAGTTTGATGCCTTCCACTCCAACATAACCAACCCTTCCTCAATTACCAAAATATATAGGAATTAAGATGACATATGAATGTCAGTGTCCAAAATACAACTGTCTGCTTTACCTGTCACACTGTTGCTATTTGTGCCATTTCACACAGATTTAAAATATCTGCAATGCTGCATTAAGCACTCTGCTCTTACCATATTTTGGCTAAGAACAGTATGCGTAACAAACAGGAGTTTGAATTTTCCTAGACTAAGTAATAGCAGCTTGGTTTCTTTCAAAAAGCTGTTGAACCCACTAGGATTTTTCAGTACTGTCTTGAACTTGTTAGGCTCAATGTTCCTGAAATAACAGATACTAAGTCTTCAAAAATCCAGGAATTAAGAGGTTAAATTACAGACAGAAGTTAAGTAGATACGCATTTTTAAATGAAAAACTAAAGCATTCAGAGAGCTATGTATTCCTTTAGAAAGCAAAAACTATAGCCATAAACCACAGTTAATAATAAGGACAATGTATCTACAAGATACATCACTTGATAAAAACCTCCTCAAAAATCTTCTTTCTTAGAGGATAGCTCCCTCTTATGGGTTAAATGCAGAAAGACAGTTTTGTACTTGCAATGTTGATCATACTTGCAGGAAAAAGAGAAAGTGCTACCTGTTACATAATCATTCACCATGATGTCTGGATTTTCACTGAAGCCAGCTTTTCTTGGAGGGAAAAATGAATTATAAAATTATCTACACATTTAATGTTTTTAATGAATTTTTCATATTTTTTTTCCCTCTTCATTCAAAACATCTTATTTCTTTAGTAAGAACTATTAATTCCAACACTGATAGTGCTTAAAAAAAAAACAAAAAAAACACTGATAAGCACACAGAAAAAATAAAGAAATAATACCTGGTTCATTAAGTAAATGGTTTGCAACCCAAAGCCCTTTCATTAAAATTTTATGTTAAACATGTTCAGACACTGTTGTAAAAGGCAACAGTGAGCCACGTCTGAAAATTTTTAACTTAATCATGTTAAAAACAAACTTATCCTCTTCAACACAACACACTCCAATACTTTCTAAATCCATTCTAGTCACCTTGTTCTCCATCTGATGTTTCTGTATTAATTTCCAAGCTACTATAAGCAGTAACAAGTTGTTTGCATTACAGTAACATTTCTGTTATATTGTGACAGGATATTCACGCTGGATATCAGGAAAAGGTTCTTCACTGAGAGGGTGGGAGTTGGACTTGATGATCACTGTGGGTCCCTTCCAACTCAGATATTCTATGATCCTATGACTGTTTGCTTATTTTGCTGGCCCAAGCCATAACAGAACTATTTTACATAGAGCAAGTCCTGCATTTTGTAGGTTTGCTGACAGGTCACAGTTCTGCCAGGTCACTGTCTTCTTATTACTGCTCACCAACAAGGTACGTGGATTCTTTCAACAGGTATAACCTGTTGAAGATTCCTTCCTGTACAATCCACAAAATACTGACTTTCTCTAAGACAGAAGGTGAATTCTCTATTTCAACAATACTAGGGTTATCCTAAGAAACAGAATGAATATTTACTGAAAGTCTTAGCGTAAACCCTGTATTAGCAGTGCTTGCACTGGATCACTGACCTACTGAAATCAATTTATGATGGAAATAAACAATCCTGCAATTAAACACGTGCAGCAGGTTGTATGTGAAGCAATTACTTTTGCTATACAGCTATCATACCTCTGTCATTTCTAATGCTTTATTGTAGCCCAGCGACAATAAAGTGACCCAAAGGTCACTAGGATCCCCTTCACGGTCATTGGCTTCCATGAGATTCAGATCCAAAAATCCTTGTCTTGTTAGTTCATTCTTCTTCATATCAAAATTCTCTGTTCAAAAAGAAACAGAAGATAACACTTCAATGTCTGATCTCTCTGCAAACACCCTTTGTCTTTCCAAAGCCAAACTCCCACTTAATGTTAATGAGGTCTCCAAGAGGGAGCCATCTTGCAGCCTCAGGCTGTCCAAACATGATTTGGGAAAGAATGCCCTAGATAAGACGCATGGTTTTTGCAGAGCTTCGCTGCGGGTTTTAGATAACGACAAGAAACAGCTGGCCCCTTGTATTACCTAAGAGAGGGTGAGGTTTTGAAACAGAAATAATTCTTATCGTTTTATTTATTTATTTGCCAGCAGTATCTGTTGTGGCTGAGATTTGCAGAATAGGGTATATCAGGAATGGAAAATGGAAGTCTGGTGGGGCCAGCACCCTTAGCGCTTGAGGTCCTTGATATAGAAATGATTTACTTAGTTCTTAAAAAGCAATAAAATGCCAGTAATCCTAACAGCCCTCTCTTGATAGAATATGGTAGATTGACCACTCTAATGTCAGCAAACACATAATTGAAATGTCCTTGTGTCAGGGATTTTTAAAAATGGTTTTCTCATCTTCATAACAATGCTAAATCTTTACTATATATTATTAAAAAGGGATTACCAATTTAATAAATCTATCTAAGGGTACAGATGCTGTAATAAATGGCTTGAACTTTGGTGTCAAGATTTATGATATTCGTCTGAACCCTTCAACTGATTAATGACCTGGTAATGCATTCACCATATTCTCTTCTTTCCCCTCTTTCACTCTTCACACACCCACACCCCCCTCCTACTCACATTAAGACTAGTTCACAAATGCGTAACACTGACAAAGCAACCAAGTGGGGAATAACATGTAAAGGGATGAAAGAGAAACTGATTTATAGAAAAGTATTTTTGTATGATCTTTCCATAATTTGGGAAAAAACTCCAATATCTTTGAGTGATTTGGGGAGAAACAGTTGGCAGAACTTGCCAGATCTCAGGTATTTTGGCCCAAATTAATCCATGTGTCATAGGCTACAAAGCAGTTGTCTCTAACAGATGCTATGGGCAGGTATGTGATGATGTGCCACACTGGCATTTCAGACATAGGTTGCAGAAAAAGTGCATTTTACACAGAAACTTCTAGATTTCGTACAATGCCTTAGAAATTTCCAGTTTGTCCAGTTACTTCAGCTAAACTGTCAATGCTTTGAAACCACTGTTTCTACACGCTGTGTTACCAGGGCAGCCTACGGTCACTGGTGGTTATATTTTCCTAGCCCTGTTATGAGGTGAATACGTCAATTCTAAAGGCCTTTGCAATGCCACAGAATTCCTTTTTTTCTCAAAATTGACATTTGTGGCCCAACGCTGCTCCTGCAAGCTGGCAGGATGTCCAGTAAAATCGACGAGATGTATCTGCAGACAGAAAACAAAGGACAGCTGGAAGAAGCTCAGCTATCTGTCAGCTTCCCCATCTCACTCATGGAAGCCTCAGAAATCTCCCAGCACTCATATAGCACACCATGGACAAACTGACACACCGTATATGAACCTTTGAAAGACAGATTTCCAATGAAAAAACTGCTTATATCTGAAAAAATGTATAGTTGAAATAGGTGTTTTCTAATGTCTAATTTTCTAAGCAACCATAATAAGCTCTAGATGCCTTTGTAAGCATCTTACATGATTAAATGTCCCTCTCAACACCTTGTGAGATATGAAAGCAATATCAGCTTAAACTACAGAAAGGAAATTGAATCAATAAATACCTGTTACAGCCCAATTCACTATATGATCTGTGATTAGAAAACCTGTGCTTTTTGGCAGCCGCAACATCTTTAACTTACAGAACTTTGCAATTAGCAATGGGAAGAATTTTCTTAATAGGTCAGTGGCATACAAACCAGAACAAAGCAAAACAAAGGACAGGAGATTGGAAAAGGAAGAAAAAAAAAAAGGGGGGGGGGAGGGGGGAAGAGAACAGTATCATAAAATGGTAAAAAATTTCTTCCTAATATGTAACCTAAAGCTACCCTTTTTTAGTGTAAAACCATTACTCCTTGTCCTATCACTACACTCCCAGACAGACTCCCTCTCCTGTTCTTAATATAGGCTACAAAATACTTAGCCCTTCCACACTATATACCACTTTACACGTAGTAGGGTGCTACAGACAGGTTGCAAGTAGATTTATAGCCCTAATTAGTTGTATCAAGTGCAGCAACAAACTTACCTTTACATACAGCCCACGCTTCCTCATCACATTTCTCACCACTAGTTCTCAGCTCAAAGAAATTGTATTCCTCCAAACTCAGGAGGCCGTTTCCATCCAAATCAATTGTTTCAAATATATCCAATAAAGCTGCTCTGAAAGACAAAAAAGGCAGAACCATTTCCAAATACTTAATTTTTTCTACTGTTTCATAATATTGTTGATAGCTATTCAGTTTACAACAGTATTTTAGTAACGTACAGCTACTAAAAAGCTAGATGTTATTTACAGTGCATACTTCTGTAGCAGTTACTATGCCTATTTGAGAAAACGACTCACCGGCACTCTTTGGTAAGAGCTAGTTCACTGTCTTCACCTCTATACACCAGTTTTGCTTCTCCAGTAATCTGTGTTTTCACCTTCTTCAGCCTACAGCCCGTTGTGAATGGGAGTAGCCAGTAAAATCCTGATGCAAGCTCCCCTTTCCATCCAGACATCTGCTCTTAAAAAGAAATCTAAGTTACTTCTCAAATGATACCTTCCTTTATTACAAATAGTAGTCAAACAAAAGTGATTAATTACTTGAAAGCACTGGTAATGCTAGATTCTTTCCTAAAAAAAATGTCTACAGTAAGATGCCGTGTGATGTCATTTTGAAGACCCAAAACTAGTGAATCTCCTAGCTGCAATAAAAGTTAGGAGATTTTTGGGATGAGAAAGGAGAGGAGAGCAACTGTTACCGTAAATGTCTAATAGCAGTCCTATCATTTTTCAGATCTGTAACTCTTTACAAATCTTAAACTTCAAAACAAAAGCAGTCAGAAGCAGGCTGACAAAACCCACTGAGTTTTTCATTTCCTCCCTGATTTATCAGGTTTGTTCAAACTAGCAACTCACTATGTAAAAATTCACAAGCAACTTGGGGTTTAAGAAGCAAGTTGAATACTTTCTGAGTACCAGTTGCTTCTCCTCCCTTCTTCCTGCTATAGTGTCAGAATGTTCTATGCACCGTGAAGTTTAAGATCTTATATATTTCAAGCAGAAAGAACATAAAAGGGAATTGTAACAAATATTACCTTTGGTTTTGCATTTATATGAACACAACTGAGCTTCCACAGTTATACGGATAACCAGTAATTTGGCCACACTTGCCAACACACTACTTCCCCTACATGAACTTCATTAAAATTCCAAACACGTGGCTTTCAATTCACCCCATCCAAAGGTAATAACTTAGACGGTGTTACATAATACCTTGTGTAAATTCTGTCCATTTTGAAAATGAACAAGCACAGAACAACATTTCTGCTCTCTTTTTTAGCCTGATTAAGTACAGTTTTGAATTCCTTGCCAACATATGAGGACTCCCATGCAGCAAAAACAGATACATTGAAGATATAAAAAATAAAATAGGAATATGACAGAAACACCTAACCTCTTTGTTTTGTTGCTCAGTAAAGCCCACAAGCTGTAGATTTTCTTGGGTTTCATTTTCCTTCAGAACATACGAAGCTGTATCCACTGACAACCAATGACAAGATTTTCCTAAAAGAAAAATAACCCCAAAACAAATGCTTTACATTTCAAAAAAAAATAAAAATAAAAAAAAAAAGTTTTCCTTTGTTTTGTATTGGAATTCCAAAATTGCTATTTCTATTGTATTTACAGCATTGATCCCTGTTAATGTAATAATAAAAAAAATTTGTTCTATAGTTCAATGTTTTCTACAATTAGTAGAACATTACTACTTATTAGGTCTTTTTATACTAAGGTTTCTTGATCCCAGATATTTGCAATTAAGGATTTTAGGAAACTTACATCATATTCTCTTCTGAAGTTCTATAAAATATTTTTTTTTATTTTAAAAATATTGCAAAATTTTCATAAATTTTGCAATAATTGCAATATATCACAAAATACTGTGAGATAGAAGGAAAGTTGTATCAGCAGGAGGAAAGAAAATATTTTTTTAGAGAGGAAATTGCTCTGAAGAGATACAAATACATTTACCTTCTACCTGACGAAGGTTTAAAGGCTTGATAGTAATACACACCGTAGACCTATGAGGTATGTGCAACCTGTATTTGTGACTAATGATTTCACCATCTTCTTCTAAGTAGAAGCATCCTCTGGATTGTGCACATTGCCATTCCTGGAAACCAAACAAACACAAGGGTTGCCTTGATCTTTTATCAAAATAAAGACTCCTTTTCTGAAACATATTGATTTGATAATTTAATGAATGCTGCATAAAATTCACCACAAGGTGTAGCACTGATCTTCTGCTCTTTTTTAAAATGAATTTTCTTGCATAGTCCTTTTCATAGTCAAGTTTGTGTATCAGGTAGTAACATTGCTTTGGTTATGAAAATGCTCAAAAAAAAAAAGTACAGATTACCCCAAAGCCCTAATGGTTGAAATTAAATTTGAATTGCCATGAAGAACCAAACTGTATTCATGAAATCGTCTAGTTGTGTGGTTTATCACTGAAACACTGGAATTTTGTTACTTTACTTCCATCAGACCAATCAAGCAAAAAACAAAACAAAACAAAAAACAACAAACAAGCAAGCAAAAAAAAAGCTGATTAGCCGAACAATGAGGAGTTATTGCTCAGATGAGTGCCAAACAGAAGTACTCGTAAAAAGAAGTGATTCTTCTTGACTTCTATTAAAGCCATTGGACAGCCACGTGCAGAAGATAGCAGCGTTTGTGAATAGTACAGTTCCTAGAGAAGTCATCATTTTGCTAAAATGTTAAAACAGCTACAAGCTTCAAAACTTTAAAAAAAACAAAACAAAAAAACAACAACAAAAAAAAAACAGTAAGTCACTATTTTCAAATTCAAATATCATTTAGCAAAAGAAAAATAAAGTCCTTATAGACATGTTGTATGCCTCAAAGAAAGGAAGACATCCTTGATTTTACTTCCCTGGCCTTGACTAAGTCTGTTATTTCTAGTTATTTTCCTAGCAATGAGAGATCAAGTTTCTGAGCACAGCCTAGCAGAAGAACATGGTGTAATCTCAGCAGAGAGCTCTGTCCAGGTGGCTGTACTTATCTATGCAGTGTTCAGTAGAAGAGACAAATTAACCCAGATTTCAGAAGTGAGCTTGTAAAAAGTGGGGGTCTGCAGAAAGTCTGCACGCAACTCCCAGTAAGGAGACTGACTCCTACCTAACTCAATTTAAGGCCAGTCTTCATCAGAGTGCCATGTCTCACTTCACAGCTCTAAAAGTTAGTCCTCACTGCAATGCATTCACAGTTGGTGGTACTTTGCAGGCAATGACCTAAAGGTGTCAGGCAAGAACTGGACTTTGCTAATGCACTTATACCCAGGATGCCAAATAACACGGTAACAGATGCAGCTCTGATCCTCAATTTATATTTCTCCACTCAGAACTCTACATTTCTTAAGAATATTTATATATTCTTATATAATATAATCTATGTATATGTATACATTTCTTAAGAATATAAATTACTCATTACTTAAATTCATTACTCATAAATTTAAGAACCCTCAGGCCTGTCCCACAGTTTTGCCACCAAATTCTACAGAAATTCTATAGAAACAGTTAAGTAAGAGTTTGACAATGTGTTAGAAACCAAATATTAAACTGTTATCCTTGCAGAGAGCATAAGGTGGTGCTATATTCTCTAAATTATCCATGTCAAACTAGTAACAGGGATGTAAATGTAGGGAGCTAAATGATGATTGTGTGTTGGACTGGATGATTGTGTGTTGGACTGGATGATCTTTGAAGTTCTCTTCAACCTGAATTATTCTAACCTATTTTCTTTCAGGGAAAAAAAAAAATATATATATAAGGGACGTACAAAATGGTGTGAGAGAAGAGGAGAGCTATGAACATATTCATGGGTTTTGAAGTGTTTAAGTGTAGATGTTCACCATGTTTTGACTTTCACTGTAATCTTCTGCCAGAGAAATGAAATTGGAATCAGTCCAACTTCACAATGGCAATCATGAAATGGTTTGGGTTGGAAGAAACCTTAAAGATCATCTAATTCTAACCCTGCTGCCACGGGCATTGACACCTTCCATTAGTCCAGGTTGCTCAAAGCACCATCCAGCCTAGCCTTAAACACTTCCAGGGATGGGGCATCCACACAATGTTTATTTCTTGTCCCCAAAAGACACATGAACTGCAGAAAAAAATTACTTTTTCTACATACTTTTATACTGTGGTCTCAAGGTGCACATTTTTAACACATCTTAGAAGTTTCCTGTTAATGTTTTAAATTTCTACAGCTGTTCTTACTTAACTTGCAGAATAAATATATTTTCTACATATAAGATAAAAAAGAAGAATCTGGGGGCTCTAGGTTCCAATCCGTAGCTCAAATGACTTATTGTGTATAATAAGTTCATTGATTTTGACAGAGCTTGTGTTGGATCCTTAATAGTTAGGGTGAACATATTTAGCAGTTCAATTTAAACTTATTCATGTTTATTGATTGATTTAATTTTTATATGATGCTTGTCAATAGTACTCAATATCCGCAGCTGCTTTTTTTCAAGGCAGTTCTTACTGGCTTGTACAAAGCAAGAGGGATCCAATATTGGGAAACTGTGCAATGGTTTTATATACTACATATCATGTTTGAACAAGGTGAAATTGCAGGTTAAATTGCATGGAGGTCCAGATACCTAAACAGACTGCAAAAAATTCCTTTGAGATTATGTTTTTAAATTTTAATATAGAACAAATGTCACTGTATGGCAATGCCGAAGATATAAAGGACTTCAGAGTTCAATAACAAATACAGAGTTGTTATTTGAAACAAAAATGTAACTCATGAGAACAATCAGTTCAGTTTTCTAGCAGCAGTTATACTATGTGGTCATAACCATTTTTTTCCTTTTATACAGAGGTCTCAAGGTGCACATTTTTAATGTATCCTAGCAGTTTCCAGTTAATGTTTTATATTTCTACAGCTATTATTTTCTGTTGAAAGAAAACTAGTAAAGGTTCAGACGAGAAAGGGAAAACAAAGGAAAAAGATCAATATTAACACTCTACAAATATTGACTTAGCAAAGTGACTTTGTTGTCTTTCTCCCATGGGAATTATATTGAATGAGTGATTTATTTAAAAGAAAATACTGATAGAACATATTAGTCTAACTAAAAATCTATATTTTCAAGCTACAGCATATATTTACAAATTAATGCCCAGCAAACTGAATATGCTCAGAGATCTGTTATTTATTTCCAATTACCTTTCATATAAAGGTTTATGATACACAATCTTTCAGACTACTTAAGCATTTAAAGTTCTCACCAACCTAATAAATTATTCAATTTTAAATTTCTCAAAAAGTCATTAAACGTTTTATCCAACAGTGGTTTCATTTATAAAAAACACACTTTGTTCTATTAAACCTTCACACCTGAAAAATTATTTTCAATAATTAGGTGTCAGCAAAACCAACAGTATATAAAAATGTTAGTAATAACACGTATCAGGAAACCTCTTGATAGTTTATAGCTGCCCTTGACAAACTGTTAATAAAACATAAGCTAAAAATCAGAGAAAAACAGTTTCTTATTTAAAATGCAGTAACATATGTGCCTAGAGGAAAACAGAATAATCTCAATAGGACTAGCTTACATGATACCTTTATTGTGTGTGGCTCAATTAGCTTTGTGTTTCTGTTGCTACTGGCATCCATGCTGATAGTGGAAGAAACGGATGCTTTGCAACCTTGAGCTGATAAGGGTCTTGAAGGAGTTCTGCTGTCACCTATAAACAGATATTTAGTTATTATTGCATGATTGTATCCCACCTCTACTGCTATTTGTCATAAAACCTTACACAGACAGAAAAAAAATTGGGTAACAAGAACTTCAATCTGATAAACTGACTTCCCTTACAATAATTTAACACAATCATTCATTAACCAAACGTGTTTACTTCCCTGACTGTGCATCCCAGGTGAATGGGCATACAAATGGAGAACCTTGGAATCCAAATCTGCCTGAAGGACAAGAAATTGTTACCACGGGATTCCATTTACCTTGGAATCAAGGTAAATCTATCCTAAGTGGATAAGTTTAACCTGCTTCAAATGCACAGTTGCCCAAAGCAATTACTTCCAGGCCTTTACTTTCTGGTTCCTTATGTTCGAGCAACTTTGCTAGTACAGTTGTTGATTTAGCTACGTACATTCAGTTCGCACTGCTGTTTTGTCATCTGTGCACTTCCTTAGTATTTCTTAGAATTGAAGTAACTTAAACAGTATAGACTCCATATAAAAAGTAACCGTGGACATTTAGCCACAGTAGAAATGAATGTTAGTTGACAACAGCCTCACTAATCTGAGAAAAATTAGAGCAAATACTCAACTGCTCATTGACCCAGAAAACGATCTCTAAAACAATGAAAGCTCCTGTTACGAAAAATAAATACCTTTTGTTGGTGCTAGTTTGTGATCAGTCTTCCTGGAGATTTTTGGTGATGGTTTCAATACTGGCAGCGTGATCCCATCAGTCGAAGTTTCACCTTCACTTCCAAACTGCTGACGCTTCAATCGACCATCAATTTCCAGTTTCTCTAGTGCAGTCTTGCAGCACTGCTCACTGGTTGCCATATATAAGTCACAGAACTTGGGACAAAGAAAGGTAATCTGGTAAGCAAAACATTCTTTCTCAGTTTTAAGAATTAAGATGTAACATTAGTAACCAAATGTCAGTCATTGCATAGAGATGCTGTCAGAGTAATCGATAAGATGCTGCATCTTGAAAATTAGATGCTCAACATATACATGTTGTACATATTGTCCCCCTGTACAAAGAATTGTGAAATATTACACACACACAACAATCCTCATAAATTAGCTAAGTTTGCTTTCAATTCTCATCTTTATTCTTCCATTCCTTTAATCCTTATTTTCAGCCATGCTGTTAGGCTTTGCACCTTTAGCCTCTGCATAATGCATGAGGTTCACTTGCAGCAAGGAAAATGGCCAGGGCACTACCCTGCCAGAAAAAACAAGGGAAACAGAAATACATACCAGAAGACATAACCATGTTCCAGAACATAGGGAGGTGGTGGGCTGGGGTAAGGCCATCAATGGACCAACACATGGAATTGACATGTACTGCATTTGACAATACCATTACTGCCCATAACATCAAGAACACATGATATCACTGTTTGCCATACCTTCTTGTAGTCAAGTTTGCCACTGCAGTTAAAATCAGCTAGGTTAGTTATAGCACTCACTTCATCCAAAGTCATTTTTTCACCTTTCTGCAATTAAAAACAAAAAACAACTCAGGTTTGGATTCTAGTGAATCTAGTGAATGATGTCAGTGATCTATTGATCAATCAGTCAATAGATTGCCTACAGCACACGTTTAATAAAAACACAAAGGAAGATTATTTTAATATCCTTTCAGGAAATCTTATCTTGCAATGTATTTAAATGGATTTTTATCTAATCATCAAAATAGAGGTCAGAGCAAAAAAATATGACCCTACAATGCTACTTGTAAATACTGAACAGATTAATTGCATCAGCTTATGCGATTTTGTGGTGCCTTCTAGAAAGCCATCGTGAATGACACTTACCTCGATTTCAGATCTTCCATAAACTGTGGAATACCTGTTCTCAGTCATTTGTACTTATAATGTCTTCTCCTATACGAAGAATGTTTCCTTACCGTTGCAACTCTATCTTTCTGATCATGCAGAATGAAGACTGAAGGTTCTGTCACTATGCTCAACGTGAATAAATAAGTCTGCCTTGTTGGGTCAACCACAACAAATACGGTATGTAAATTGTTTCTTCTTTCTGTCCCAGTTTGCTCTCCTCTGCATTTCCTTAAACTTGTTTTATACTCACGTCTGAGCACTCTACTAGAATTCTACTACTAGCCATTTTTTAACTGTTCCTGTTCCTTGGTGTTTGTCTTGGTTTCTGTAATCTCAGAATACCACAAAAATCTCAGCTGCTATTTTAAAAAATGCTTTTCTAACCTTTCACATTATACAACGAAATCCAATACTACGGTGGCAGTTCAGTAGCTAAATAAAAAGCTCCAGATATTTTAAAATATGTCATTAATTTGAGACATATCGACATATACAAGTAAGCCTTGCAACATCTGCATGCATCATGTTGACAATGCATCATCTCTAACCAAAGTATTGACGTAACCCCACATAGACTAAGACCATGATGAACTAAATACAGGATCCAGTGAAATCACTGAAGTGACAGAACATCATGGCTGTGATAAGACTAAAAATTAATCTTAATATTTTACATACAAGCTAGATAAATATCATTAGTTTTTAAACTTTGTATCTGAATACGCATAAACAACTTGTAAGGGGAAAACAGCAAACATATGTCATTAACTCTCTTGAGAAAAGCTGATAACCCCAAAGCGGTGCAGAAGGACCCTGTAGAGAATAGAGGGATTTGCACTATCTGAACCAAGGGAGAGACACATACATGTGCTTCCCCTTCTGCTGCTCCTTTGCTGTACAGATAGGGCTTCAGCAAAGTATGAGAAAGTATTAAAAACATCCTTCTGCCAGTTTCCATCATCAAGGAGCAACTGCTGAAATAGACAGACAGGTTATCAACTGAAAGACTATACAGAATGGAAGAAAGATCATAGATGGCCACAGAAAATAAGACCCAAAATTGAAGAGAAAACTGAACTAAACACTTCAGTTATTGATTCTTTTGATCAGGAATAGTTTTACTATCCAATTTCCAAAATCTCTACTAACGGCTACAAATGGATATTAAGTTTCAACTGATACTTACTGTTGTAAGAATTTTATAAAGTTCATCGTGTAAAATATATCCAGTGTTATCTGTGTCTATTTTCCTAAATGCCTCAAGCAATTCAGTTTTTGTGGCTGGTGTTTCTTCTTTTAAAATACTACAAAAATCATCAAAATTCAGTGTAGTTGTTTGTGAAGTCCAGTATTTATTAACTGTCTTCTGAGATGGATTTCTTCCAGCCTGTTGAAGTACTGAACAATAAAACACAATATTAAGTATATACTCCAGCTGTCAGTAGAGAAGTTACCTCAAAACATCCTTTAATCACTTCCCATGTTCAGATTTTTTTTTTTATTATTTTTTAAGCACCATCAATCCAAGGGAAAACTGGCTCTAAAAGACAGTTTTGTTTATAATCTCAATCCTGCGTTCTACTGATACAGACCGACGGAGACCTTCCCTGGCCTTCAGTTCCGTGGTTAGTACCAGGCAGCTCAGAGCAACCTGACGGGCAGCTGAGCACATTGGCTGCAGGCAGTGCCTGTTTCTAGGCCTGCATTCTACATAATCCCTCACAACGTATGATCCAGCACAGAGATGACACATCCATGCTGTTGAGAACTACTTTCTTCTACAGAAAAAGGAATAAACCAGACAGCAGTCTTCTAATAACAGAAAAATATCACAAGAACCATTATTTTGCTTAAAGCTTACATCTTTACCCATGTTAACCTTGGGCACATAGCAATTGTAGCACACTGTTCACTTACGTTTAACAGAGTACCCTTCAAATTTGCTGTATTTTTATATAACCTGGGAGATCAGCACTTGCTACACGCTATGCCTCCCGAGTTTGTAGTTTTGAAAGTTCAGTTCGACAGAGCTTTTTATTTATACTTCTTTACAGACTGATTCTGCTAAATACCCCAAGTAACATTACAACACAGGAAATGAAACTACTACTTGTAAAGCAAAACTCCTACAAGTAAAATTCTGCAGGGCCGATCTCTAAGTGAATGTTGCACAGTTTAGATTACTAGCCAAACAGCTGCTTCAAAGGTAGCACCACTCATGATAATTGCCAGAATTTTAGTTGCAACATAAGTCTATAACAACTGTCAGTAGTTACACATTTTAAAAGAAGCAGATTCTTTTATATCTCTGAAAAGACTGGGAGCCTGAGCTACTACTTGCTCTTTCTGAGTTGACCTTGAAACCAAAATGCCCAAACACCTGGTACGTCAAAGTGCCATATGGATAGAGATGAAAGCAAACCATATATGAAAGAGATGACACTTGTTCACACCACTCCTATTTTAAAATCCAGATTATCCAAAACTATCGTTAGGATGTTCTAAAAGCACTTTTATTGCAGCCCAGAAACCCTGGATAACACTGAGTCATAAGTCATAAAGTGGCTTATGTGGAGGCCTCGTGTACTTTAGGCATGGATGATGCAGCAGTTAGTGAGAAATGTTTCCTCACATATGCAGAAAAAAAAAAAAAACATGGTCACTAGAATTATGATCTAACTAAATGATTTGATAACACAGCATGGTTTTGTCTTCAGTCATTGTTTGTTTTTCCTTACAAAGTGTTGCAATGCCACAATACACATACCTCTTACTGGCATCATAATCAACGAGGAGGACTTTAGAAAGCAACCTGCAGTATCAACAATCCCAAGTGTATTATGAGCTGTACCTCGAAACCCGTAAGATCAAAATAAAAACGATGACTTTTTAAATGACACATTTGGGGTCTTTTCATCTAACTGAAGGTTTATGTCTCATACTTTCTTTGTCAACTCTGTGGGCTAGAAACATTTCTTTTCAATAAAGTAAGCTCTGATTTTCACATAACCGCAAAACTCCAGGTAGAAAATAGGACTGAAAGACACTTCATGGGTTCTCTAACACAATCCCATGCCACTACATACAACACAAATAATCCTTTTCATGAAAGGACAAAGATATAATACAGATGAGAAAAAAAAATCATTTGATCTATGGAAACATTTTAACTCATGGGCAATTTTAATAAGAGTAAGAATCCTTAGGAAATGCCAATGTCTGAAATAATCCATTTGGTCACAAAAATTTGGCATAGTAAAGGCAGCATTTTCACATAGTACTCAAAGTAGCTTAAAACTGATCTGTGAGACTACCTTTAGGGATGGTAAATTATCATATCCACACCTCTGACAAAACCTCTCCTATGAGTCTGCAAAGCTTTGTGTCACTCAATGCCAGTTACCATTGTGATTTTCTGTGATGATGGGGGTAATTGTCCACTAGAAACTGAACTGAGGTCAACTCACTTCATCATGTGTCAGGGAAAGGCAACTATTGCAGAAATGTCACAGTCCAACAGCAGAACCTGTGCCCACCTCATGTAAGCAACAATGCTGCTATTGAATTTGGCGGTGTTAAACAACTCACTTAGGTCCCCTGTAAGCTGTCAGCTGGTATTGACTTTTGCCCCTTCACAGTGGTGATTTAGAGCTGAGAAGCTCTGTATACTATTCCCAGTTCCATGAGCCATCCAACACCTAGCAACAAAGATTAAGGATTTGAGGAAAATGAAAAGCATTGAGGAATGGTAGTTTCTATAAACTTTGAAAAATCACTGCGTGACACGTTTTACAACAGGTAAGTGATGGACATGTCTTCAAAGATACAGAAACCAAAGCTTGAAATCTGAACCCTAGCTCAAACTACTGTAAATCCCTTAAAGTAAGTACCGAGTTTATGCACTGGGACACTCTCAGTGCTGAATTACTGGCTGCTGTTAGTAAACTACCCATGGCAATCACCACACACAACAGTTATGGGGGGAAAAAAAATCAAATCATTACCTAAACGGAGTTGTTCTTTTGATTTAATATTTTCTAAACTGCTTTTTAAAACAGTTAGATAAGCTGCTCGGCAGTTCTTGTAGAAGATTGCTTCCTCTGCTTGCTGGGACTTCTTTGCTTGAGGACTTTCTGAGTGTGTGACTTTCTGATCACAGAGGGACGCATTATTCTCAGGACTGCTGGCCATTCTGTAAAGAACACAATCACAGTTAGAATTTGTTACTCTTTTGCCTGTTTGATAAGTCTTCTTTGTCCTCGGTTGCATGGATTAGCACAAATTATCCTAACATCTAGAGTCAATGCTTCCCATTTTCTAAATGAGATACTTATCTACATTTGTAGGTAAATGCCATGAGATCTGCAAACAAAAATAGCTTGAGTTATTGAGCTACTCATTATGCACAATTTGTTTGTTATTGACAGTAAAAGGTTTTCTTTTATGGCATTTTATTTTCATTTCAGACATTTGACACCACAGTGATTACAAGTTCATGTTATTTGAAAGCTTAATAGCAAATTTTCAAGTTATCATATCTGATGCAAACCATTTCTATCCATGTTTAGAAACAAATCAATAGGACTTGTCCTTATAACGTATTTCCAATAGAACTTCCACTCTTGCCATGCTAGCTACATTCTCCTAATGACAGAAACAATGGAAAAAATTGTACAGAAGTGCACTTGTTGGCTCTGATGAACTCACCGCTATTTTGCATGATTTGTCACAATGGGAAAATGAACAAAAATGCTATATAGCATACCTATGATTGTTTTGCTCCCAGCGCCACTCTTGTTGTTGCTTATTGGTCACCAGCAGCTGCAAAAATGGAGTGGTTTGGGGGAAAAAAATGCCAATTTAAGCATGGCCACAGGTTGCGGGAGGCATAGACTAATTTAAAAAGCTTTTTTACCAAACAGCAATAACAAAGTAAGTACCATATCCATTCTTGATAGTATTCAAGAGCTCTGTGGCTGCATGATCACTACTGACTTGGTCATGGGGGACTCCTAATTACACTTGTTGGTGTTAGCAGCAGAATAAAACTCCCCTTTGCCCTCCAGAGAAAACAGCAGGTGAGTGTGTTTATGTTGGACTGTATTTGTCAGCATTACCTCTATCACCTAAAAGTCGACTTTCCTCTTCTGAACTAGCTGAAAAACTGGATAGTTTTATACAGCTTCAGCAGAGACACCACGTAACGTCATAAACACCATAAAACATTCAGTGTTTAAAAAGTGACACAATTATTAAATTGATTACATGCTTTTTTTCTTGTGCCACCCCATATCAGAAGGGGCTTTTGTTTTCTGTTTTTACAGTTATAAATCCTTAAAAAGAATGGCCAATAGTAGAACTGGTCAAAATTTTAACCCATCAAGCATGAAGTTAAATGCTTAATCCTACTTTTAAGACTTATTTATTTCTGTTCCTTATGTAAGTCTGAAGTTAAGCACGTACAAAACTGCCTTAGGACTTTTAAGTATAAGAATGCTACCAATATAATTGTACAATAATTTTTGACAAATCATTATTTTAAGTGATTCAAAGCAGTAACCAGCATCGTTTGCTCACTAATGGCCAGTAAACTTTAAGAGCAGCTTTCTGCTTCCACCAAAGGTGATCAGGGTTTTTAGACCACCACAGAGGGACACTAAATCGTGCTGTACTGTTGGTCTAACAGCCTCTCGTATTATTTTACCCGATGTTGACTTCAGAAAATATATTCCGGTATAATAAATTGAATATCTCAAGTTCAGCAACAAGACAACAGCATCGCGGGGTCCCCTTCAGGACTCATTGGATCCTTACTTGGGAGGCCTAAATCACTCTCACCTCCTTGAGTTATATAGGTCTTTTACACTTGGGAAAGAAAGATAATAATCACTTATCATGGATGAAGTACCCTATTTATAATACACAGACCGCCTGCCTGACACTTTAATATTACACCGGCATTAGAAGGACCCCACAGGGACGCCGCGATACAGTCTGGTTCCTGCAAACGGGTGTCACTATAATTAAGCACCAGCGGTACACACACACACACACACCACGCAAGTAGGTTAAAGTCAAGGAGGAAAAGAAGAAGAAATGTTAATTTTCCAGCAACTTGTTTATAAAATGTGCGCCCTCGCGTGCACCCCTCGGGCTCCCCGTTACAAGCCAAGGGTCCGTGGCTGCAGCTCTGACGGGAAGAGGCGCCACAAAGAGCTCGGAGCTCCAGCAGAGAGGTTTGGGGCCGGCAGGACACGGCCCAGAGCGGAAAAAAAAATGAACTTTTGGACAAAAACCAGAGCGAGGCGCTGCTCGGCGGCAGAACAGCGCTGCGGGATCGCACCCCTCAGGTCCCAAGGCACAAAAACCCGTGGCAGGACCTCGGAGTCCCCTCCTCGGCGAGGCACCTACCGACCTCCTGGGCTGGCTGCCGGCTGAGGGGGCAGCTCCCGGGACTCCCCTCACCACACGAGCTCCATCCCGGTGGCCTCAGAGGGCTCCGCTCAGCCCCAAGCCGCTCAACCCGCTGAGGGGCCGGGTAGCGCCCGCCCTCC
The DNA here is from genome assembly GCF_964035555.1 of Netta rufina. Lineage (NCBI taxonomy): Eukaryota > Metazoa > Chordata > Aves > Anseriformes > Anatidae > Netta > Netta rufina. The sequence goes on from NC_140131.1 coordinate 2,515,820, forward strand.
CCGAGACCCCCAGAGGGGCGAAGCTCCGCGCTCGTCCCCGGGCCCCGAGCACCTCCCGGCCGCTTGAGGGACCGGGGGCTCCCCGCCCCGACCACCGCCCCCGTCCCGCCCCCCAGGGCCGCCCACCGCCCTCCCGGCTCCGTTTCCAGTCGGCGGCGTTTGGCCGCTGCACGGCGGGGCTCGGGCGGGAGAGCTGCGTGAGGCGGCGGCTGGAGGCGCCCTCATGTCGTAGGTAGCGGGAGCCTTGAGGGGAGGGGGGGGCTCGGTTCTCTCCTCCTCCTGACGGGGCAGCTCGGGCACGAGAGCTTGGTTCTCCTCGTGTGGGGTTGGAGGGGTGGCAGGAGCCCTGTGGTGGGGTTATGGGGTCGTGCTGGATCCAGCAGCCGGGCTGTGTGCTGCTGGGGGAGCTCCTGCTTGCTGTGGGGAGGGCGCGGGGCTGGCTGGGCTGTCTTTCCGCGGGGCTGTGTCTCTTCGAGTTGGCTCTGTCAGGAATAAATCCTGTCCGTTTCGTGATTCTGGCCCTGTTCTGTGGAGTTTTGGCCTTCTGAAGAACAACTAGGGGGGAGAAAAAGTGCAGGGTGTTGCTGATTTCCACCCCGGTAAGGTGAGGCCGTGAGGCGCCAGCACGCCGCCTGCGTGTGGGTTTGGGGTGCTGTCCCGCTTCACAGCTCCTTACAGCTTCAAAGTTAACTTTTGTTAAATCTAGCGCAGGCTTCAGCTTCTGCCACCTTTACTGTGGACTGCTGGAAGTTAAAGTAATCGTAGAATGGTCACACAGAGAAATTGATCAGTACACAAGCTTTGATTTCTGGTGTTTAAGTGTGTTTAACTACCAACATGGATAATGATTGTGCTTTCCTTTTGCTTTTCCAATTAACAGTACAGTTTTGTTGGCAGGTTTTAAAGATGGAGCAATACGGAAATAGCATAGAGGTGCTTTATTTTTTCCCCCAGTCAAAGCAGAAACTTACGAGGAAGCTAAATGAAATGGCCTCAAAGTGGGCTACAATAATCCCCAGAGTATTTTTAATGAAAGAATATAGTCTTAATTTTTTTTTTTTTATCCTAATCTGTCTGTGATTGCTACCATTATATTCATTCATAAACAGATTATGATGTTAAGAAAGAGAAGGATATGTGGAGTTAAAAAGAAAATAAGAAATCAATTTCTTTCTATAAAGTTAAACTGCATACCTAGACTCACAGTTAACCTCAGATTAGTGGTTTCACCAAAACAATATGTGAGTGAGCAAAAATCTCTGAATATTAGTGAGGAACTGACAACGTGGCCTAGAATGGTAGGTTAACAATATGCTATAGCAGTAATATGCAGTTCTTACACCTGATAAACGTTATGGGTAAGTAATCCTTGCAGGGTGTACAACTAGCTATAAACGTGTTGTCATACTCTGCGTAGTTCAGAAAATACAATAAGCCTTGTTAGGGAATTTTGAGCCAATTCAAGAGTAGGAAACTCAGATAAATAAGTTGTTGTAAACTGTAATCACATCTGCATGACCTTTCTGCCTCTTCTTCACACTGGCTAAAAAAAAGGTAAACCAAACTAAAGTTGATGCTCTTCCTCCATGGTGTTTCCTAAAATGGGAATTTTGGGGAATTTTGTTTGCACTTAGATGTGAACATCAAAAGATGTTCATCTTTTGAAAAATCTGAGAACAAAGGCTTTGGCTGACTGGGTCTCCAAAACTCACCCAGACATCTAACGTGTTTCAGTGGTCCTAGCCAAGGAGTGCGTTTAGGCTAAGAGCAGAGATACTAACTTGTTTTGGCTGAACAGCAAATGCCCAGAGATTTTTGCATTCTCTTGTTATAGAATCAGAAAGACAATTGCTAAAAAGAAGACGACAAGCAAAAAAGGCTGCTGGGTAGGACAGAATCTGACTGGGACGAGCAAGGCTAAGCTGACCTCCTGAAGCCAAACGTGTACCCATACAGCTGCTTCTAGCGTAAAAGTGCTTGTCTGGAGTGAGGCTGCTTCTTCAGCACCAGGGCTCAGGGTGTTTGCTGGGGTTTTGCAGGCCAGCAGAGGGCAATTCGGGCTGTCTACAGCTCTATTGCCATACACAATATTTGACAGACTTTAAATAACATGGTCTTGACCAATCCACAACTTTTTCTGTACAAAATTTTCTAAATGTTTATAATTTAGTGCATTTTTCATGCAATTTCTCATTTATCTTTATCCTACAGCTATGTTCAGTCCAGATTCTCCTTTACTTTGGCTCCCAGCATCTTTTGAAGTCCATCATAAAAACTTCCATCATCACAGGCCTTAGTATAACATGCAAATGCATTGGCCCCTAGAGCACCCTTTCGGAGTAGATATATTAATAAATATAATGTTTCCCTGCTGCCACTGGGGTGGAAGATGTAATGGAGTCTGCATTCCTTAAGCAATATGGATTGTTATTTAAAAAGGAAATACATTGTAAAGAATTCCATCAAACCAGTACAGCTTTGACTGCCCTTTGGCAAGAATTTCAGTCACTTTTTTTTTAATTTAAATGTTACATGTTTACTTGGCTTTTTTTTTTTTTGAGATAGAATACTTCTTTCTTTTTTTTTTTTTTTTTTTTTTTTGTGTAATGGAGATGATTGTAAACCAGTATTCACTAAAAACCTTTACCAGAGTTACATTTCAAAGATGTGTTTTCCACGTTCCAATTTTTACAACTCTTTTAATGCAGGTTTGGAGCAGTACCGTAAATTAGAAGAGGATGTGTTTGGAATAAGGTCATCTTAATTCCTTACAAGACAAAACATTCTTTTCTGAGATGAAAATTGCGCTAAATTCTTGAAATATGATGTATTTTCCAAATCCTGTTTAATTTGATACAGTATATATGTTTCTTGGGGATTGTTCATATAAAGATTTTAGTTTTTTTTTCTTCATTGTTTTATATAATGCTTTAAACTGTTGTTAAGATTTAAGAATGTACTTTAAAAGTTTCAGTTGTCTCTGGGAAAAATAGTCTTAATTTATGTTGACCTTTCTTTCCTTTGAGCTTTTAGTCTGCATTCAATAAAATTTTGATGACTGCTCTTTAGAAGACAGCTGTACGATATAAAGTATTATAAATATTCAGCTTTCCTCTTCTAGCGTTGCCATTAACAGCTGGGCATCCAGTTCAGCAGAGCAGATTTTGCAGAGAGAGCTTGGCATGTTCCTGAATCAGTATAGTGAAGAAGACTAGAAAATAGTTTCTTATGGTTTGGGGACCTGTAAAGACATAGAGCATCTGTTCCCCAGTTAAGTCATAGTCTGGTAGCACTGAATCATGTTAAGAGCTAAAATGATGGGAAGAACTACTTTTTTCACCTTGGCTGTACCTGTGCTTTAAGTGCCTGATGCGTTATTTCTACTAATGGAAAAATAATTTCAACCTTTGCTCAGAAGGTAGGTAAATAATAATGCTTTTGCATTTTTTCATTGTTTATAGTCCTTTAGAAAGAGACAAATGAACATTTTGTGTTCTGAGCAATTTCACTTAAGTGTCTTAATTTTTATCTCTGGTATAAAATGGAGAATTGGATTTTTCTGCACAAACACTTTATCCTTCTAAACAAGCCATGTTTTTGTTGCACAGTATTTTAATCAGTTAATGTATTTGTTTTAGATGAGATTAGTTTTCTTGTGCGGTATAAAAAAAAAAAAAAGCAAAACATATGAAAAAGAAAAATGTCTTTACAATTACAGATTATAAACCTTACTACTAGAAATCTTTGTGTTTAGATGACCATAAAATTTGTCCGTATTTTTATCTTGCAGAGCTAAGAGATCACTGAAGTTGGATGGTGTTAAAAAATATAATGTAAGTATTTTTGGTTTCTGGAATGATTTAGGATACGTGTGTGTTTACATGCACATATATCTGTATATAAACATGGCATTTCATTAGTTATGCTTGTGTTACAGATTGGTTGCTGTCCAGAAAAAAATCTCAGGAAGGCACAAAATTACTGATGGAAATATTAGTATAAAATCTGTTGTGTTCTATTTGTCACAGAACTGCCTGGCTTTAAGTAATGTATAACTGAATGAATCATTTGAAAATAGTGGGTGAAATATGCATATTTTTATTGCCTTCCCTATTTACTCAAGAGCTGAATGAGTTAAGATCCTTGGTGAAATCATTTATTAGAAATTAGCTCCGTTATCCTGGAAGCAAATGTTCTGCCATGTAATTGTACATGTAACAATATGGAATTATGATAATGCTGTAATCTGCATATTATAAACTGCAAAATTGAAATGAAAACATTAAAGGCATTTTCATGACAAGGATATAATTACCTCCCTCAGCAAATCTGGCATAATGAAACAATAAAGTACTAACACTGCAATAAATTTCACCACAGTTATCACAATAAAAATAAAATTGTACTGTTGCTATTATTTTTTGTAAATGCAGCTATAGTATACTCCCAGTACCAGCATGTCATGACATATGTCAGTTTATTATCTGCTTCCACCAACAGTGGGTGTTGCTGCAGACACCAATGCAGAGAAGCTTGTGAGGATAGCAGTATTTAAAGGAAGGAAAATTTTGGAAAAGTGTATAAAGAGGAAATAGCTGGTCAGTAAACGAGCTCCCAATAAATCTCCACGTCTGTGTCCTTTTGAAGAGCTTTGTTTATATGCAGCACGTACTTGGAAGTCTCGCTGGTAGTTTGCAGAATAGAAATGTGCAATTCTAAAAATTTGCTAGATTTTTTCTTTCTTTAAAGAAAGATGGCAAAATACTGCAATGGCACTAAAAAAAATCATTAGCAATTTAATTAGCAGCTTAGTGTACCATTACCCAACTTGTTCTGCTCAGAATGCAGCTGTGACTGTAATTTTGCATCTGTTTCTTGGGTTGTAGTAACGTTTTTGTAGATGAGTGGTCCAGCTGAAATTACACACAATTCTTTTTATGCCTTAAAGCTATTCCTTCCCTGCCTCCCTCCCCGCAAGATAAAAAGGAAGAGTTACTTGGTGGTTACCTGCGTTCAGGAAACCTTGTTCAGCATAACGCTTAACAAAAGCCCATCTGAACGATGAAAACTTTTATTGGAATCTCAGTAATAATGTGGGCTTACACTATGATTTTTAATTCATACAATGCCTCTAACAGGTACGTAATGATGATTTAAAGTGTGCTGTGATTAAATAACAGTATTGAAGGTAGAAAGGAACGTAAGGTAATAAACACACAAGGTTTATGTGAAGTATCTCTCTTAGTTCTGCCCCTTCCATTGCCATTTCTTCAGATCCTCTCCCGTTTTTCTGGAGGACCTCATTCCACCTGCTGGTCAGACTACCCAAAGTATGCTCAAACTAACCAGATCAGAATCGAGTGTTTTTAAACTTTTTAATTTTGGTATGCTACCATTTATTTATATTTATATATATATGTGTGTGTGTGTGTATGTGTATAACTGGACTAGGACCCTTCAATCTAGAACAGAAGTTCTTATTGTCAAATAAATACTGTCCTTCTAAGTACTACAGTAACTTTTTTTCCAGGTAGCTGCTCAAAGGAGTCTTGACTTATATCCAGAAATATGGTGGCTGAGGTGACTGCTGGTCAGTGTTAAGCAGGAAAAATGTTCTGAAAGTGTAAGCAGATTGCAGATTGTCCCTGTTTCAAAAGAAAATTTATGTCAATTAAATGCCTAAAGTGGTATCAATACTTTACAGTAATTAATATTTCATTTAAAAAAAAATACGCACACATTTCTTCAACCTGGGTGAATGTGGCATAGTATTAGTGCTGACAGACTGATGGTTTCTATCAGGTACTGTTTAAAATACCAGTAGTCTGCAAAGAGAGTATGAACAGCTGATGCAAAATGATTTAGGGTATTCAAGACTAAAACAAGACAGATTGATTTCCAGGTGGGATAAGAAAGCTAGGTAAGTGGGCAGCAAATTATATCCTTTGAAATACAGTGTAAGTCATAATCCTGATGACCAATACTAACACTGTTAGGTTCTAAATTAAGGATAACCGCTCAAGGGAGAGTAAGGGAAGAAAGGCATCAGAACTGCAGCTTTTTGTAAAAGAAATAGAAATAGCATAGCTAGCAGCACTGGAGATATAATGCTGTTCCATGTATCAGTATTACATCTTCACTTGAATTAGAATTAAATGTATTGTCACTGTTTTAAAGTATAATTGCAGAAATTATACTTGGAACCTGTATCATTCCGTGAAATAAAATGAGTGTGAACATAGGTGGCGGTACAAGTGGCACAGGAAATGCTTTCAAATGAGAGATGAAAAGATCAGGAAGCTTTAATACGAGTTCGGTGCATAGACTTCTGGAGCTCATGCTGGAATTTTGGTGAAGCCTAGAACATAGTAGAAGTTGTGATAAAAACACTCATTCGTACAGATAACCATAGAATGCAGGTTTATGTAGGTGTGAAAAATTGAGTATTGTGCTTTAGGACAGTTAAATTAACAGCTGGCTGGAACTGAGAAGAAAACTTCTGAGGGTTACATAGTTGCCTGTTATGCTTATAGCTACAACTCATGTTCCTGGTTTACTATTTATTCCACCTGTAAGCATAGACTTTTTAAACGGAGTTTACTTGTTAAAACACAGTAACAATTTAAATCTATAAACATTAATATTTTCTTGTATTAAATTACTCAGCAATGAACTACAGCCTTTTCCCTGGGCTTGGATTCTTCCTGGATTGTAGAGTTTTGAGTAAAACCAATGTTTGCACATGTATTATGTGCTTCCCATAAACGGGAGTAAAGTTTGGAATTACTTAGAAAAAAAATCTTTCACCTGATAGTAAACTTTCAGAAAGGCTTTGGCTGATTTGGGATGCAGTATGCAACTCTGCTGATAGGAAGGGTAGAGGCTGAAATGTATTTGCTTTGCAAAAGGAAAGTTTGTTGTGGGTTCAGATGTACATAGATGCCCCTATATCTTCAGCCAATGTTGATCCAGATTCTCTGTCTCTTATTACATCACAGCCATCTGAAGCAACACCTTTGACCAAAAAGAAGAGTATAAACTTGTACTCACCTACAACAGGAACGCGCCAGATAAGTCCATTTTCATCTCCCACAAGTCATAACGCACGAGATCTCAGAAATGGCCTATCAAATGGTTAGTTGAACATTTTGTCTTTCTTATTGCAACGTTTTTCTGGTTATTGGCCTGATTTAGTAATTTATGTCTCATGTTTGAGTTCTTTTTTGTCTTAAAGCTTATGTACTTCCCAGTTTGGTGTGGAGGGGCAGGCTTAGCTGTTCATGCCAGAAAAATAAACGCACGCATCCATGCACACAGACTGCATTTCTCAGTTCTGAGTCTTCCTCTATGAATATTGAAAGTTACGTAGATGTTATCAAATCAAAGCTAAAAAAGAAGCTGAATTAGACTAACTATTCTCCTTTGCCTTCTTTTATGTAATTTTTGTACCATTGTTTTTCGGAGTAAGGCAGTGTTTAATTAAGTTGACGTAACGCTGTCACTAGCTCTCAGAAAATATACCTTTACTGTGAAGTTATTTCCCATTCTGTTTAGGACATATGTCCACTCACACAGTCAGTTTTTTCATGCAGACAAAGTATGACTGCTCAAGAAGTATATTTTCAGTAGACTAACCTGCTTATATACGTTGTGGATTTTAAGTGTAGAAGAATCACTAACTCAGCTAGTGTGACTTACTGTATTAAAAAAATAATACAAAGAGACTTGCCATCTTTCCCAGATAAAGCCCAAGAGCTTTTTTTTTTTCCCTGTAATATAACTCCTATAAAGATGGTTGTCTCAATATGAAGACTTCAAATGATTTAAAAAACAACAATAATAACAAAAACAATAATAATAATCTGTCAATTCCCTTATTAGCATATTCCTTGTTAAATTCCGTCACTATCTTAAAAATAAAAATAAAAATAAATAAAAAATCTTGAATTTGTCTGGCTTTAACTTTCAGCCATCAGTTCTTGTTATGCCTTTTTGTTGGGTTAAAGAGCTTTTTATGCCCCATATATTTTGGAATTTATGTGCAGTAATTGAGGCCTCACTAACATTCATGAATTATGATGAGTAGAAACATTCTGAGCAGGCTAGAATAACCACTGTTTGAAATTTATCTAGATGTCTGCAGATTTTTGTACTAGCTATTGCACCATTATGCTCTCATGAGGATCAGCAAAAGTGAATTTCTTCACACACGCACACAAATAATAGATTTTTATTTTTTTGGAAAGGAATGTTGGAATTCTGTCAAAACTGGCCAAACTAAAAACGAAAATTACTAAAATATCCTGCAAGTGGAAGGTACTATAGTCTGTGATCATTACATCCCTTTTCCTTAATAAAAATAGCAGAGTACCAAAGCATACAAGTGTTTTGGTAGTAGTATAGCTATGCAGAGTTACAGGCTTTTGTGTGGTGTTTTTTCATTAATTTATTTTTTTCTTCTAAGTAGTAGTCATACTAGAAAACTAAACAGAAATAGCTATATATTAATTCTTTATTTTGCTGTGATTATTCCTTATGACCTGTCTTTACATCTTCCTTACCTGTTTGTCAGACAGTTTTAATGTCAGTTGAGTTTTTCTTGAGCATTCACTGCCAATTGGAAGGTTCACAACTTTCCTACCAGGTTGACTGCTGATTTCTGTGCTCCCCAGAGTAGAGGTTCTTCTCTGTCAGCTTTTAAATTGGGCATTTATCCCCAGAACTAGTACAAAAATGACTTTCAGCCATCGACATTCCAAGAAGCCTTTGGAGGAATAATTAGACTAATTTCTCTCCGCTCTCATGGTGAATAATATCATCTCTCAATTAGTTGTGTAAGCCGGGTGTCTTAAGATAGTACCTGTATTTTAGAATACCCTTGTCCTCACAAGCTGTGAACTGATATTTCCTGGATTATGTGAAGAGTCTGTGTGTCCTTCTTTCCTTTGTGGCAAATATAACATTCTGTATCCTGTACAAAGAAACCTGTCAATGAGGAGAGTTTCCAAGAGGTGTTCTCCATCCGATCAGAGATCTTTTAGTGCAATCAGTTGATGTGCCCATACTGGCATCTTCCATGTCACAGAAGGGTCAGTTATTTTTCCACACTTAAGTTAATTGTTTTGTCTTGACATGGCATCCTACATTCTTACCCAGAATGGAACAGCAAGTAATCGGATTCCAGCAAAGTGACTGCACATTAAACCTAGTAGCTGTTGATCACTGAATTAGGACTGCTTGTATCCTGAGGGAAGAATCAGATTAGAATAATCTATGTCCCCTTTCTATGTTATCCTTTTTAACACTCAGCTTTGCAAAAAGTTTTTAATTTTTTTTATGATGGTAGCAGTGAGATACAAAATTAAAAATACTGTGGATCATTAAATATTTTCTCTTGAATATTCCTGTGTATTTGTATTTTTCTGCTTTAATGACTCTTTCCTTTATTTTAGCCGGGTGTCCTTCTGTGACACAACACATGGTAGTGTTTTAAAACTTTCCTTCAGCAGCTCAGCATTTGTATTACATGCCTCATCTCTTAGGTAAAATCAAAAAAGGGAGCAAAACATCTTGTACTAAAATGCCTATCTACTACGATGTCAATGGGAAAGGTGAACATGTACTGCATTTCCATACTATTATTAAATATGGACATAAGGGAACATTCATTTTGCCTATAAAAAGACAGATCACGTGATCAGAGCTGACATTTAGATGGGTAATTATTCAGTAATGGAGTACGAGCCATCTTTGCCCCCATGTTCATATAGCTACAAGCTGGTGGAACAGACTTCTTATATCCCAGCTTCAAGTTGTCCTTTTAAGTCCACCGTTTCTCTTCTTCTGAAAAGACACTTTCATTTTAAGTGTTGCAGTGTTTTATCAGATTATGGATATTACCTGTAGGTGAGGTGTTACTGTATAATCTGTATTCTATTTTTCTGTAGGAATGAATTTTTATTACAAAATAATGCCATTAGCTATAAAACAAACAAACAAACAAAACCAACAGACAAACAAAACTTAATTTGTGTTTTATAAAGTATAAAAAGTTCTCTGAATCCATCTCGCTGGAGGCAGAAGGAAATTACTTGTCTAATTTTTGAATAACAGTGTGGAGGAGTGCCTCAAAGAAGACTAAATCCCTACAGAATGCTCAGACTCTTCAAAAGTAACATTTATTTTATGAGAAAACAGGAACCACCCCAATCAATTTACTTATGTTTAAATCAATCCAAGATTCTGTCATTCCATAGCACTGGCCTAAAAGTGCTATCTGTTTGATAACTGATGACTGATTGAAATGAAAGTACGCTAGATTTAAAATGAAATCTTTTGGGGTCTTAACCTTTAGCTACTGTGGTGGAACAGCTTGAACTTCGATAGCAGCTTGTCATTCTGAGGTATTTCTAAATGTTTTACAAAATATTAAAATTAAAACTTAATCTATCCCTGTGTGCTGATACTTCTGTGTAATAATTCAGATCTAGGTAGAAGAAATCAAAATGTGTAGTTCTTAGTGTGGCCTCTTTCTCTGTCTAATGTCAGAAAGGAGAGAGATTGAAGTAAAATAGGGAAAGTATCTCATTCTGGAGGGTCTGTTCTGGGATGAATGCATTTGGTAAGGCCACAGTAAAGACCTTACATATCTGTTGTAGGGATGGATGTAAACTGTCTGAAAATACCATGCTGTGAACTTCTTTGGCACTGTTTGGCTACAAGTACAGTGAACTAAAGCTGAGTGTTATGCAGTTCAAAGTTGCCAATTATTAAATGTGCTAATGATTTAATTTTTTAAGAGGAATACTGTTACCAGAAGAAAAAAAAAAAAAAAAGAATGCATCAATTATGCCTCTGCCCCCTCATAGGCATGCATACACCTCCACCATTCTCTCCTTAATGACTGTCAGATCCAAATGAAGTCTGTTGCAAAGCAGGATAAAACTGTGCTCAAAGAAGTGAAATTGTACATTGCAACAGAAAAGAGTGATACTGTCATGAGAAAATGAGAGTGTTTCTGGGGGGAATTCTTAAGGTGGGAATTACTAAAAACTCACGTTATATGATGTTTTTGACTTCAGCCACAATCAAAAATAGTCTCTTTGGATGTGACCTCTTTTTAGGTGGAGCATAGATAGATACAACACCTGAGGTGTTGAAAGGTGACCATATAGGCCGTGTGAAGCACGGGACTGTGAATAGTTATGGCCTCGCTAGTTTCAGTAGACTCACCAAGGACTTTTGTGCTGTGATGTCCTATGAAGTGTGACAGTATACACTATTTTTTGAGAATTAGTTAAAAGGGATGCAGTACTCTTTCTGCAAGAATATCACCCTCCTGATGTGCTAACTGGAAGGCAAGCAGAACTGACAAGCTAATGTACTGACTTTAAAAGCAATGGTAATGGACACTATGAACAATATTTAGTCTGTTTTGTTCTCATGTGATTTGTCTGAATTGTATAAGTAGTGATAAGTTGTGTAACCAGATGGAAGTTCAGAAAGCTTGTTGTGATCAGAGATACATTGCGTATCTTGTGTGTTATACATAATGAGGTTATTGAGCCACTTCAGCCAGCAGCCGATGAGCTAAAGGTGTTATTTTGTTCCTGCTCTACTTTTCCTCATCTCATCTGCTTCACTGAGAGCATCCTCCCTGTCCACCTACTGTGGGAGAGCAGCCTGTGATAGACACACTAGAACCTGATCATTTGAGAATGCCCAGCCTACAATGACAGGAGGACAGTTTGTTTCCCTGACATCACTAGTGAGTCAAGATTTTGCTAACAAATCCACGGGAATGGACTTTTATGGTAATAACCTATTCCTGTTCCCTCACAAAGCGTGCAACTGCTGAAGGTATTGGTGCACTGAAATATAGAAATATGGCTCGACATGCAGAATAATGGCAGCTGGCATATGATTTATCATGCCCCATCGTATGACAAGTTAGAGTATTATATTGTCAGTATGGTATGTCAGAGCCTTTGGAAATAATTTGCACTGTCTCCTTGTAGTTGTTTACAAGACAGAACTAGGGGCCAAGCACTTATTAAAGGGAATGGAGGTTTCATTGCTCAGTCATTGCGGTGTTTTCATGGTAAAGCTCTGTGCTAATATGTTGTATTTAGGCAGCTAATAGGATTAAAAAAAAAATGTAGAATGCAGACATTGTCAAAATTATACAAAATTCCACTTATTAATATGATAATGCCGAGCTTTTCACAAATATAAATGTCATGGGAATTGATGAGAGGTCAAATTATGAAAGAATAAATAATAGTCAAGTTAGGGTGTTTCATTACAAGGGAATCTGCCCTGCTTCATAAGTGAGTGTTTTTCTCTATCTAAAAGATCATTTATCAGTCAAGGTTCATGTTAACACCTTCTTCACGTGCTTCAAATACTCAGTGTTTTGTTTTTATCATTGTTTCTTTCCTTGTAGACCTCCCAGGAGATGGAAACGAGCAGAACGAGTTGGAAAGCAGATTATCCAGAAGAGGGCAGTGTCAAGCAGAGAAGGATGCGTAAGCGTGTTACGTGCTTTGTGGATGCAGTGCCGTGATTTTTGTTTAGGAGAGGCTGATATTTCATATAGAATTAAATTAATAGCGATTATTCTTTAATAATTGCAGTTGCTCAGGATTGGATATGTGAAGGCACTGCCTGGCAGGCTTAGTTACAGGTACAAATTAATGCAGGGTTTGCAATACAGCTGTCCAGCCACTTCTGGCTCTCACTGGTAGTGTGGGGCATATGGCACTCTACCAGTTATACACCCGTAGTACTACATCATGAGGTAGCATAATTAAGGTACCTAAATGAAGATATGCTTTGTCTTTCCAGACTCTTCTGAAAGTATACATTCTTTACCTTATTTTTGGAAGTATTAACTGCCAAAGCTAAAGGGCCGGTAACCACGGGACACTGAAGTTGTACATGGTGTCCCAGATGAAAATTCCGTTGTGGCTCGATACTCTAATTCATATGTATGTTTTTACTAACAAATAATATTTGTGACATTCAGTCAACTAATTATTATGTTTCTTATACTTGAAGTTGTGGCTCTTCCTTTTGATTATTCCAGATGAACTTTTGATGTGTGTGTGTCTCCCTCTCTTCTTTTTCTTGTGTGTGTGTAATGGACACTTCCCCACCATTAGGTAGAAATTCCCTCATTGTCGAATGGTACCTTCTTAGGGATGGAGCTTGACAGACAGTAGAATTGTCTGGATGGTATGCTAGGTAGTAAAAAATTACATCTTACAGTAACATCAGTGGAAAGCTGTAAACTCTGATGAAAAGGGTTTTTTGGTTTGGTTTGATTGTGGGTTGTTTTCTGTCTTTTTTTTTGTCTTGTGTTATGGCAAATCCCTTGATCAGTATTTACAGGCGCATTTCATAGTGATAGGAACCTTGAACCTGCAGAACAATTTGAGTAATCAGAGTCTCCCTTGACGTGTAAATGCTTGCATTCAATAACTCAGTATGGTTTTTTTTAATACAAGGTTTTTGGAAGATTAGTAGTTAGTGACATGTCAGAAAAAAAACCACATTTATAAACTAACACCTACACGGTAATATTTATGTGAACTTCCCTTCACTTTATTTTTGCAGGTGGAGAATACATTGTACAATACACAGACATTGGTGTTTTCTTCTCTGCATAGCAAAGCCTTCTGTTGTCACGTTGAAATGCAACGATGATACTTTTATTTGCTCATACTGTAGTTGTCTTTCTAAGTACCGAAGTACTGTCTTTGGGATTTCTTATGAGCATGATTCTCCCTTCTGTGGGAAGAATCAGCAGAGGGATAATTTCTGTTGTCTCTGATTTACAAGTTTGCATGCTTCCAAGAGAAACGAGCCTAAACCTTTATTAGAGGACTTTTCTCAATACATATTCAGTGCAAATCCTTAGCCATGCATTAAAGTCTGCCTTTTAGATCTAATCTGCTGCTATTTTATTTTAATTTTTATTATAAGTATCATTCATCTCTGAAAGCTGGCCATCTTTACACTGGTAGTAAAATATATTTGTGGTGTGAAAGAGGAGATAGCACAACAAAGCTGGAAAAATGACCTTGTGCTATTTTGTCCCCGTGGAGCTCACTATTAACTTCTTGTGTTTCTTATGGTTACGAGCAGTGGTGTACGATCTTGGAGCCCATAGGCCTGGGGAGCTTGAGCTGTTGATAAAATTTCTGTTCTTGGGAATAAATGAGTTAAAATCCTGTTTTACCTGTCCTGTGTGATCATAAGAAAATCCTGATAGCTGAACTTGAGTTTCTGTCCTTAAATTTAGGATACATCCTTTTGGTATTTCCTATGTAAGTCCTTACAAAAGGCAAGCTGTATTTGGTGTTTATATGACACATCCAGGTTGCATAGTCCATCTGTTCACAGTTTATCTCCATCCATCCTGGGTACAATGTTAAGAAATTCTGGGAAACATTGTAAACACTGATTTTTCAGTAAATTGTGATGTGACTAATTGAAATTGTTTTATTTTATTTTTTTATTCAGGTTTGCAGAATTGCAGTCCAAAGTGAAAAGTTCATTGGTTAGATTTCTGAAAACGAGAGCAAGTCTGACAAACCTACAGGTCTGGTTTACACCACTTTATTTATTTTTAATCTACATTTAATATAGGAATTGAAATAAAAATGAAATCTTGTATATAACATTTGAGTTTAAAGGAATAGGGAAGCAAAAAAAAAAATTCTAGAAACCAGGAAGACTTGACCTGGAAATACAGAAAACACACTCTCCAAAAAACAGAACTTAGTAGCTTTTTTTTTTTTCCTCTTAGAGAAGTTGATTTTCCAAGAACACCATTTTAAATTTGTATCTCTCTCCTCATTTTGTACAGGAATAAAAGCATATGAAGTAGTTACCAGCTATTATTTATTAGTTGAAGTATGAATTATTACTGCATAGATTTTTATGTCCTTGAAAATTAAATATCCCTTTGTGTTGAAGTGATTGTACTATTTAATTTACCTCTAATGTATCAGCATTTAATAGAGTCTATTTAATACATGCTAAAATGCAAACCATTCTTCTGGTTTATTCAAATTTTGTTTCCTGAATAAATTTAGCACAAGCACAAGGTTGCTTGCTGTGTATCAATATCCTTGAAATAGTTCAGTGTACTCAAAGTATTTTATTAATTTATTTTACTTGCATATGTAGTCTGACAATGTATTATTTACGAAAAGAAAAAAAAGCTGCTACTAATTTAAAATCTTTTAATTTAAATGTTTATTTAGAATCCTATTGAAAAATCCTTTTTATTTCTCCTAAGATTGACACCGTAAGTTTTCAGATCTACCATGAAATGCTGGGGAGTGTATTCAGTAGTGTTAGATGCTTGTAGATTTCCATTTTACTTACATATTACAGCAAGCTTGTACATGCACCAAGATTGCTTTTCTGGGGATCAAGTGCTAATCTGTTTAAACAGCTGAAGACTTACGAATGAAGCGCAAATAACAGGAAATTTTTAGGTAATACTTTTAAAGGTACCTGAATGCCGTTTTCAAAAATGACATACGTTCTTACACCCTTAAACTCTTTAATCCCTCTGATTCTGTGAGGTGAAGTCTCATGCATCGTTGAGAGTTTATGAAAAAATCCCCCAAATTCTGTCTTTCAGATGTAATTAGTAAGTTGTTTCCATCTATGTAGGTAGGTTGAGAATAAAACTTTACAGTGTCTTTTAACTGTGGTTTTTTTTTTTTTTTTTTTTTTTTTTTTCTCAGGCTTTAGAGGGCAGTAGAGAGCTTGAAAATATTATTGGCATCTCAGACTTGTCTTGCATCTTGAGTGCTGAAGTGCAGAAAACCCAAGTGCTAAGTAAGGAGGATTTTCGATAATATTTATCCCCTTTATAAAAATTTAACTATGACAACTCCAATTTTTTCCTAGATTTATACACCGCTCTGTGTTATGGCGGAGTGTTGTACTCCAGGCCTCTAGCATGTGAATTCTTCTGCTCACAACAAATACACCTTAAATGTCCTTGTGCATCCAACTAGGGACATAAAAGAAAGGCAACCCCAACAGCTCACTCTTCTAACTCAGTCACGGATGGAGAGGAAAAACTTGCAAGAGCAACACCTTTTCTTATGTAAATGATTAGATACTTAGTGGGCAGTTAGCTAGTGATTAGGCTAAACGTTTGCACTTTGATTGCATTGCCTTTCTTCTCTTTTTGCAAGGAAGTTGTTTTGTTTGTTTGCCTGTTAGGAGGATTAGGCTGAATATAGGTTTCCAGGCTTTAAAAATTGCTATTCATGTGTCTGTAAATGATGGACATACCAGATGCTTATTTTGTTGGGATAAGAGCACTTTACAAATGGCACATCTGTAATACTTTTCCAAAGAAAAACAGAAAGATAAAGATTTTCTTTTTAAAACTTCCTAAAATGGACACACAGATCCTTACTCCAAGTCAGAAGTTCTTGGGAAAAAAATAAAGATCTTCCTTACCAGGTCATTCTGTAGAGACAAAAGCAGCTGTAGGCAGCAAAAGGTTCTGTTGGTGTTCAGGCCCTGATCTTTATGCCTCAGAAGTTTGTTCATTTGTTTTCACAGCAGCAGCGTAACAGCATCCATACCCACATGGCATGTTTGTAGTACAGCTGTGTGTCTAAGATCATACATACCAGACAACTACTTCTCCTCAGAAGTTTGCATATATGCCATTGTTCCTTCAGATTTATTTTTTTTACCACCCCCTTATAATCCAGTTCCCAGCTGACCAAGAAATATAAATAATATCTACATAACACGTAGTCACTGTGTCCACTCCATGGACAAGCATTCAAATAAGGTAAGTATGCAAAGTTTCTTATCCTGCAGCGAATGTGATCTTTCACTGGTATGTGTTATTCTGCAACCCTTCCGATTGCTCTGCTTTCTGCAGAGCTCAGTAACACTGAAATTAGCTGTAGGAGAGCAGAACGTCTGCTGGCCGAGACTGCTACGTATGTTTGCAGCTGGAAACAGGTGGACAGTAAAGCCCCAGGTACTAGAGGATGTTTCTGACCGAAGAGCACTGTGACTCCTTTAATGCATTAGGTGAATGCACCCCAGCAGTGGAATGCGTGCACCACACAATTCCAGCAGTTCCTGTTGTTTAAATTAACATTTCTTTCCTGACTTATTCCAGTGCTCATTCAGTTTTCATTTTGCATTTGTATACACTGTACGAGTTCCCACTGTAATGCATATAACCGGATGCTTTCTTAAACAAAACGAAGTTTTGTGAAAACAGTCTGTGTTTACATTACTACCCTACACCCTGGATAGGGCAGTAAGACCACCATATCCAGGAGAAGGTTGCAAATGAGATGCCAGACCTATTGTTGACACTTTCTGTTATGCCCACTGTTTCTGTTAGCTTCCTGTTGCCTTTAAAATGGGAAATAATCCTCTGAATTGGAACAAAGCACCATGTCAGCACTGGAAGACAAAAATGGGAACAAAATGTAGTCTGAGGCTTGTAAGCATAACTTTTCAAAATTTTGTTCGCATTGAAATATTTGTTGTTAAATTTTTTTGAGCACAACATATAGATAAGTTTGGTTTTTTTCTGTTATCACTTGAAAAATATGAATGCTTTGAAAGTGAAAAAGAAGACGTATTCTTTTCTATGAAATCTCTGGGGAAACATCTATTGATTTTTTTTTCTTCTTTATTTCTTCACTAGTGGGTCAAGCAGAAGAACTACAGCTGTTGGAAAGAAACCATGGAAAACTTCCTGCCCAAGGTATATAAATTCATATATTTGTGTGTGTGTATATATATATATATACATAACAACTCCTATGTAATAGATACTGTGATGATTCCTTTTAGTTGATTTCTTCTTATTTTTTTCCACTTTAAATAAGTTGGATAACCTTTAGCATATGAAAATTGTAATAATCAAATATATTTCTTCTGAGCATGCAAGCCAGCCTAAACTCTTGCTCTGTTCAAATGTAAATTTAATCTTTTCAGCTATTTGATTGTGTTGGGTATTTTTCCATAAAATTGTGAATCATTAACAGTCCTGCACTTGAGGCATGGTCCAGAAATAAGTGTAGTCCGATCCCAGAGACATTACATACCCTTTATATATACCAGTTATCCTTGTTCTTCCTCATTCTCTTCCCTTCCCCTGCATTTTCAGTGTATAAGCCAAGAAACATACACTCTGCAGCAGAACCTTTATCACCTTATATGTATTGGGAGGTATTTAGCACACTCCAGGGGACTGTGAAATCCTGACTATTAGGTTTCTTCATAACTGGTGCTGTGAAAATATTTGAAGTTGGTGGCTTTTAATATAGCGTGGCCCACATAGCCACTTTAGTGCCTTGTCTAGCTGGGAAGGTGGCTGGAGGGGATACAAACAAGGTTTTTTTTCTTTTTCACTCTCACTAAAATCAACTCACATTCACTTGCTGTTAGTTTCTTACGTTCCATATTGAAATAGAGCGAAACCAGAATCAAAATCAGCAATGGCAACGTACTGCGTTGTCTGCCAGCAGTCCCAACAAGTGTTATTGCTTAGTGTTTCACAAGGAAACCCTTGGTTTTGTTTCTATCTAGTGTTCCACGGGCCTAAATTCTTTCTGCTGTGCGGAATTGTTTCATTATAGTGAAGAACACTGATCAAACTTTAAGTTTTCCTTATTACCATGAAATGAAAAGGAGTGTTGTTATTTCTTTGAGGAATCTGATTCATTTGTGCAATCTGCTCTTTCTGATTTACCGCTTCTATTCCCCCTGTCCTTCTGTTCAAATGATCACAGCCCCATCAGGCAGCGATAATGGTGAGCACCGTGGGCCACTGCAGATTTAAACAGGCTGCTTCCTTTGTGCGCTGCTTTTTAATGATCACCAGGATACACATTTATAGTCCCATCTTTGCTCTAGAAACTAGCCCATAACACTAAGCATATATCTAGTGATCAGTCTTGTTTGATAAGAAATGGTGTATTTTGTGAAAGTGGGATGGGAAATAGAATGATGAGCTTAAGCTGACCAATTTTGATGAACTTTCGATGTCAATTTTCCTTTGATAAAGAACAGATTCCATTTTTGCAAACTTGAAAATGTAGGAGAGATGAAAGATAAAAGAAAGCATTTAGAAATGTTTTACTTTGCCTTTTAATTTTGGATGTGGTTTTCTGTAATTATTTTTAATTAGTTATGCTCAAAATTTAAAACCTATGACTATTCTGTGGCTTGATACAGATGGAATGTCACATTATCATCACATGGTGAGGCATGAAATTTATTTACTTTACATAAACAATCTCTACATAAAACAACTTAATACAAAACATTCCTTGCTCAATGGGCAGCATTATGCAGGACTCTGTATATCATCTTGTGTGACCAGCATAAAAAATGGCATCATTGTTTGTCCATGACTAGCATTTACAGTAAACAAAATGTTTTTGAATAGAATGTAAGCAAACTGTAAAACAGCTGCCAAGAGATGAAATCTAGTCAGTATGCTGCTCTCCAAAACATGCTTTATGTGTGTTGAAAATAAATGTGTAGGTTGTGATATGCATATTTTAAGGGAAAGTTTAATCGTTTCTGTGTTTGAAAGAGTGAAGACAATATTCTAAAAAAAGAAAACTACTTAAGCTGGTTGTTACGAACTATATTAATAATGTCTGTTTCCCCAAAAGATAAACGCTGACATAAATCATGTCCATGACTGTGCTGCCCAATTAAGAAACAGTAAGAGAGTGTTGTAGAAGATCAAATAGAGCATTAGGGAAACTATTTTCAGACTGTATCCTGTAATGAAATTAAAAATACTTGATATTTTGTCTTTTTGTTCATCTCACAAGCCCAAGGCCAAATATGATCATCCATATTAAGTTTAGTTCTAAATGTTCCTAACTTTCATATTATTTTCAATTAAGTGATTTGAGTTTGTACTCTTGGTAACAGTAATGGTTGCTTTCCAAGAGACCAGGTCAGGGTTAACTAGATGGGTTTTCATCTAACCCCACGTGAAATTAGGAATGAAAGCAAAGTGGAGAAATTAGAGACAAAGTACTACTGAGTTCCCATTCGTCTATCCAGTTTTGCTGTACTTTATAGAGCAGACAGTGAAAACGTTGACCTCTTTGTTCATAAATAAGTGGTTCCTTTTTTACTTTTTGTTTAGTTTAGCTTTCTTACCTGTGATTTTCTGTGTCCAGAACAACTCTATATATATCACAAAGCATGAGAGCCCATTTCAGAGACACTGCAAAATACAGAAACCTTCTCAAAACAGATAAAAGGGTAAGAACACAGTATTCCACAGTTTAACCCAATTTATGTCAGTTTGAATCTGGACTTTTTATTGTGTCCTTGTGTATAAGCAACTAAATAGCTTGGGTTTGGACTGCTTTTGGGTTGCTGTGAGTGAAGGTAAATCAATTTTACAATATATTTGTAACTCATTCTTAAATGAAGTAGAACAAATTTGTTGAGCTTTAGAGATACTTGGGTGTTTGTCTCCCACCTATCCTTTCTCCTCCCCTTCCTGTGGAATCTTCTGGGGAAAACGGGAAGATATCAGAATTTAGTTGTGTGTTTTCGGTAACATATCTGTAGTTTTTTTCTGACTGTAAAAACTAACATAAAAAACAGTGTTTCTCTCTACCCAACTTTGCATTCACTTGCAGGTAAGAAATTATACCTTTATTGGGAAAAGTAAGTCCAATGAACTGGCTGATCAGAAATTATTAAGTGAACTGAATTAATTCACAAATTAACTTAGTCAGAAACTGAGTTTCTTTCCAGAATTTCCATTCCTTGAAAACAAATGGAGCTAAGAGAGGGGAGATTTAGATGAGATGTTAGGAGAGAATTCTTCACTCAGAGGGTGGTGAGGCACAGGAACAGGTTGCCCAGAGAGGCTGTGGATGCCCCATCCCTGGAGGTGTTCAAGGCCAGGCTCGATGGGGCCCTGAGCAACCCGATCTAGTGGGTTGGGCCCTTTCTTTGGCAGTGGGGTTGGAACTGGATGGTCTTTAAGGTCCCTTCCAACCCAAGCCATTCTGTGACTATGAAATACTGTGATTGTCTGCAATACTCTTTTCAGGGAAGCAATGAGATGGATGCAGTGGTTGGACCTAGGTATTAGAAAAGATCTTTTTATTTAACAAACCTACAGTCTTCTTTATTGAGAACCAGTACGTGAGCTGAATGTAAGAACGAACAACGTGCTTTCTTTGTGCCAGTCCCACTTACAGGCATCTGTGAGAGGACTTTCAGTTCTTCTTAATCTGTTTGGGAAAAGCTGCTAATACTGACCAAAAAAATAAGATGCAGGCAAATGGCAGAGGTCAAGGAAAGGAACGTGCAGACCCACGGCACACATCCACAATTGGTGGGTGATGCCTTGGAACTGAAAGCAGCTGATGGAAACAGGCAGACCTTCTGAGCATTATATGGTGTGTAATCTGTCAGACAGCTTCAAGAAATCATAACTTTGTGTGATGGGACCTGGCCTTGTTCATCTTTTCTTTGTGGGACAGCTATCTGTGGTTCTGCCAGGAAGGATTTTTCTGCAAGTAGGCATGCAGGAAAGTTAATCCGAGTTTCCTTTTTAAATTATACCCCAGTGGGAATGCTCCTAAGTGGGGGTGCATTAAGCAAAACTGAATTAGGACTAGTTCAGTGCTGAACGTGTGAGTGTGCACGTGCACACAAAGACTTACTGCAACTCACACATTTTGTTTCCTCGTAAATTGTTTTGAATTTCCCCGAGCAGAGACCCGGAGAAATCATTCTGCCCTCCTGTATTTACAATCAAAGCTAATTGTAAGATTCCCCCCAGAATGCACTGTAAGGAGGTGAGTGTCGTGTGCTGATTTGTATTTGGTGGCTTAAAGCCTGTTGCCTGGGCTTAATTCGACAGCACATCTCCTCAGTCAGTGCAAGCAGGGCTTGTTTTAGTTTGTACCCGTGCTAGTCCTTTACAGTCTAGAAGACAGAGCAGAAACCACTGCGCCTGGTGCCCAAAATCTGCAGTGCTTGTGGTTTGCCCAGTACAAGTGAGTAATGCTGTCTACTGAAGGAGCCCTACAGCAAGGTAAGGGAGCTGCTGGACAGGTCTCTGTTGGATCCCCGACCACCACAGCTTTCCCCAGCAGGTCCTGGTTCTGTGGGATGTGCCTGCACCTTTCCAGTACGTATTTTAAAATACAGCCTGAGATTTGAGAAGTATCCGGGTCTGAGGTTGCAAGCATGATAAGCTTTTTGGATAGAAGGGGGCAATTTACAAAGCTCTCCGATGATTTAACATCTTCTGCTATGTAGATGAAATATTAAGCTATTAACTTCGGTGGCAGATACAGAAATGCACATGAGACGTATGACTATAGGCCTCGGACGTATATACATACAGAACTGTCAACCTGCATTTTATATCTAGGTGTCAACCACACTTATTCATGAGTTTCACACTTGTGTTTATGCTCTATTTTCCTGTGTACCTTTTTACAGACTCAATAACTATTAATTTTTAATTCTAGTGGCTCTAGACTTCAGAGTATTAAGTTTAATGAAAAATTAAAGAATTGTAGTTCCTTCAACAGCTACATGTAGTAACTCCTACATGAGAATAAATGCTGCTTTCTCCCATGAATATAATTATTTTAAACAAAAAAGAAAAGAAACATTAGTTTGGACTCACTTAGTAGCAATTATATGTTTAAGAGGTGTAAATAACTTGCTATCCAGACATTACAAATATCCAGGTGCTCTGTATGTGCTGATGACAACAAAATTGAAAAGAAAGACTGTAATAATTCTGACTGGTTTTCTCTGCAGAAGATATTGATTATTTGTGTGTGGTGAGAGATTTGGAAAATTCAATTAAAGGAGTTGTGCAAAGGTTTCATAAATTTTCCTTGTACAGCGTGTACACAGACATTGTTGCGTATTAAATCAATGCAGCACTTCACAATATATTTTCTTTGAAACATAAAAATAAATAACATTTAAACAGTTCTGCTTACTACAGAAACAAATTTTATTTTCTGTGAAGCATTTAGTCATGTGCTATCACTGACTCATACACATTTGCCAGCTGTAACAAATTTTATAGACGTTTTCTCCAGAGACATAGCTCATATACTATGAATTTTTAAATGAGCAAATGGTGAAGAAGGGATGTCAGCAATATAAAAATTGATCAGTTAAAAGATAAAAGCATAAGTAAAGAGATTTGTATGGTAGTCTTAATAGGTTTTATTAAATAAAAATACTATAAAAAGACAGTAATGAATAGACTGAAGGTTTTAACTGTGGTTGAGGTGGAGAAAAATTATTCTGGCACATTTAGTAGAAGATTGGTTTTATATCACCTGACAGGTGAACATTTTTTTTCTCTCTGCTTTTTAGATCCGTAAATGTTTTAGAGCAGTCAAACTTGGGGAAGAATGGTGGTGGAAGTAGGAGGGGAGAAGAAACTCAGGAGGATTCTGCCCTTTTGGTGCTGTTGCGGGCCGGGGACAGGAGACTCGTCAAGGGGCAGCGAGGCTTTTAACAACCCACTCACACGGGGGGGGTGAGGTTTCTGGTGACTGTCCAGCTGCTGCCTTGTGATGAGCAACCCTAAAACATTGAGCTGATGAGAGGAGGGCGAGGGCAGGCTGGTCCCTGCACCCAGCCAGGGCTTGTGCCACACCCCCAGGAGTCTTTCAGGTCCCCTCTGTAGGTCCTCTCCTTTCCTAGCTGCTGCGGTCACAGCAGGTTTTCCTCGTATTTGGTGTCTTTGCTTGTATGTACTTGAGCTCACACATGAGTTCTGCATGTAAAATACCAAGAGAGAGGGGTGGTTGTTTCGTTTGTTTTGTTGAGGCATTTTTGAGCAACTCATTATCCTCATTAACTCACCAAAAAAAATAAAAGCTTAAGCTGCTATGACAAATGTGTTGTTTTGGAGCATCTGGGTGGTAAATAGTATTATTTGGCTCTGAATATCTAAAACCTAATGCCATCTCTATAAATATTACTATAAATATGACATATCATGGTATATATTTGGAAGCCTATGGTATATATGGGAAAAAGCTTGAGTTAATGAAGTTATGAACTTCATTATATGAGCCTGGGCAGCTTACAATTTTTAAGACCTTCTCAGAGTGAAAGGCAGACCTTGGCGTGGGTGCTTCAGTGTGTCGGGTTCTTTAAGTACCGTGTGGTCTGAATGCCGCAATCAGCGAGTAAAGGGTTGATGAGGACTTCTGAATTAGTTGCATTCAGCACAAAGAAGCCAAAGAATAGCAACTTGTAATTAAATCTGAGTCTTTTTCTGCTGCTTGTCATACAAGGCTGGACGGTTTTCTATTTTAAGCGACAGTTAGTGGTAGTTTTTTTATGATAATTTGTATGAACAAAGGGTGTTTATTAGGCATAATGCCGAAAAGTTGGACCTGAGGCAAAGCCGGGTTGGACGCTTTCTTGTGGAGTAACCTCAGAAGCCCTACTTTAGGGCAGAATTTCCGGCTTACTCCGGGACTGCTCCGGGTAATGTCCCTGGCACCTCCGGGAGGCACAGACGGGGATTCCACATCCCCTCAGCCCGCCAGGGCACAACGGGGATGCTGGAGGGAGTCTCCTCACCATCACCCCTGTCTCTAGCGGCTTTGATGCGTCTCTGTGTAGGTTTCTGTGCAGTCCCTTTCCTCACAGGAGGAGTCTTTTTAGCTATAGGTGCTGCAAATACTCTTGTTTTCCTCTATGTTTAATACATAGCAAGTAATTCTGAATTCTTTCACCCTTTTGTGGTGGTGGAATCAAAACACAGCGTGAAGCATCAGCAGTCACTACGAGCCCTGAGAGCAGAGCTGATCATCTGCTGCAGGAGGCCATTCAGAAATCTTGGCACTCAGAAGCACCTGCTTCCAGGCCCTTCCCCCTTATGTTCTCATTCCCTGAGTTCCTTTCTACCCTTGCACACTTTTCCTCTGCTTCTTCCAGCCATCTGCTTAGCCTTTCACCCCGGCCCGGCCCTCTGAGCAAGGGGAACGGTCAGCAGGGCTCAGGTACGGTCGCCTCTCTTTGCCATCCTCGCAGAGGGATGGCTGTCCCTCTTGCAATCCTTGATACAGCTCTGCTACTGTGGTCTTCATAGCTTGTTATTTCTTCTTCTGTTATTAATAGAAGAAAAAAAAAAAAAGACCAGGCTTTAACACTGGTAATACATCCTATTCTGTTTTGTCAACGTTGCTAAAGATGTGGCATATGTGCATACACTTGCAAATAACTAAGACTCTCAACTTACTGTTGCTTGTCTGGGGCACAGTAACTGTCTGAAGCAAAAGGAGTTCTGCTAACCATTGCAGAAGTTTGTTTAACTTGTATTTGTGTGGTGATTTTCCCAAGTTCTGTACAAACACCATTGTCCTGCTCATGAAACACTGCTTTTCTTCCTGCAGAGTATGCTCGGGCTGCCGATAGCGCCGCGTTCTTCAGGTTGCTCCTCGACTCCCAGTAGCCTCTCTGTCCGCTGCGTGCCCACCTGCTGCAGGTACAGGTAGCGTAATCGTAACAACTGAGGTAGTTTTGTTTCAAGAACTGCAATCCAACTGTAACACGTTACCAAAGTAAGAAAACTTGTGTACTGCACAAGTACTGATTATACCTTCTTAGATGCCACGATAGGTTCCTCAGAATGCACCAAGGAGCGTACCTGTGGCAGCCCTGCTGTGCTGTTAGCAGCAGCAGAACCTCACTGCCCGAGCTTGGGGCCTCCGCTTTCCTGCAAAGCTGCCGTGTGCACCCCTTGCTGTGTTGGCAGCACACAAGTAAACGGCTCAGCTCCCTGCTGGCAGGCAGGTGCAGCCACCCAGAACAAGTCAGCCGCCGAGGGCCTCCAAGCAGTTCTCTTTTTCCGAGAGAGCGCAGTGGGCTGCAGGGCAGATGGCCTGGCTGAAGCGGCAGCTGCAGCAGCTCGCTTCCAAGCAGCAGCTTTCCCAGGAGCAGCTCATGTTCCTGTTCCATCCCTGCACACACACCCCAGTGCATGTGCACTAAGTCAGCCCACGGTGCAAATGCAGAATCTGCGAGAAGAGGCAGCCTTGGGAACACTGATCCTGCATCTGCACGGGGCTGTAGCAGAGCTGGGATGGAGCAAACCCACTGACACACAGCTGTAGTCTAACGAGGAAATTAAGGTAATTGCTGTTAGAGAGTAAGACTTTTGATCAGTGAAAGGACACCGCCCTCTTCAGTGTGATTTGGCTGATTAGTCCCACTGGGGTTTGAGCAGGGGCTGCCCAGCAGTAGTGAGGTGAGCAGGTTTCAAGTCCTGTTTCTGTATGTCCAGGAACAGAACATGCAGCTAGTGAGGGGTACAGGGAAAGACAGCACAGAGAACCTGGCACCTTCAAGGGTCAGTTATCACAATTTTGGTGTAATTGAATATGCAAATTTACACGCACATATTTTGCAAAACTAGTTGTAAACTCCTCTCATTCTGCAATCCACTGCATCTCCTTTCTTAGCATTCCCCCAGCAGAAAGCATAAAACAATGCACTAACAGACACCTCGAGACATGTTTTATGGTTTTGAAATTCTTCCTCCTTTGGCTAGCTGTCTGTTCCACTGCTGTAAGCAAAAGCCCAGTTAGAGACTGACCTTGTCTATCATCATATATTACCTGGGCATGGGAAAACTGGCTGCTGTTATGTTTTATAAATTCCAGTGAGCCAAAGAAGTCTCTAAAGAAGAGTAGATGCAGGTTATGTGGTTTCCCTGTATAGTGTGAGAACATCACTCGTTTTGGAAAGTTGAAGTATTTCAAGTACTTGTAATTGAGGAATATGAAAAATCAGCTCTATGGCTTTTACAAGCTGTATAACTGAGTCAGTGCAGGGGTAAGCTCAGACACGTGCATTTTGCCTCTCAGTGAAAGTTAAACTCTATTGTGTAATCAAAAGTAACCTAGAAGAGAAAAAAAAAAATAAACCTGCTTGATGACAAGTTCTTATGCCACAGATTTATCCTACAACCCAGCTACACACCATCCCCATGGCCCCTCGCTCCCTGCAGTGCGCAGGGCACTCCTACACCTTACGGGCTGGGAGCAGAGCAATCAGGGATGGAAAGCAGTGCAGGAAAGCAGAGTTAGCACCCTGTTCAGCAGCTCATTTTCTCCACTGAGGTAATTTCTGAGTACTACTAAATGCAGAGTGGCCTTTTTATGCTAAAATAATAGGTTTAAGTATTACACTGGCTTAGTAGCTTGAGTCAAACTCATCTTCAACATGAAGTTAGCTCAGGAAGCCCTCAGGTCTCTACTATTAGTTCCTGTCTCTATAACTGGATAGGATTGTTTACTCACTGCCCATTGTGTTTGCACACTTACTTTTTCAGCTTCTCTGTCCTCTGCCACATGACCAACACTGCAGAGCCCTTTGCTTTCTTATTGGTTAAGTTTATAGCTGTGATAGCTAAACAATTTAAAATAATTATTAAAGTTTTTCTATAGCTAAACTCTCAAACAACTTCAAGTGCTACTACAGCTCAGGGGAGACCATCTGTTGTTCTGCATTGCCTCAGGATGTGTGTGTCTATTTTCTATGCAGTGAGGCTACTGCTGGACATCGGACAGACCTATAATTGTGAACAGATCGTATGAATGATGCTGCTGCTCTCTGATTGCTATTTATTTTAGTCATTCCTTATCTCCCCACAGACATTATGTGAAAAATGCATTCCACATCAACCCAAACTTCTACATCTGCTTGATTGTACTTAAAAGGCGAGAAGAAACGGCTGTAAACCAATCTCCCCTACAAATACCAGTTCGGGATTGCTCATTGCGCTAGGCAGGTGCACATCTAGATAAAATTTCTGGCATCTATTTAAACTTAACAATGTGCACAACAAGATAATCTCAATGTAAATAATACATTTCTTCATGGGTGTTTTATGCAACTGTGTACAGAAGGCTGATTTAGATTTACTGGTGCATGGAATACAAGCTATTTTTTCTGTATGTTCTTACCACAAATATGTAATAGTTACGCTGCCTTGACTTTAAAAAAAAAAAAAAAAAAAAAGAGTACTATAACCCTCCCTCCAGGAACTGGATGAGAAGAAGCTGTGTTAAAAGATGAATATTAAATCCCACGCCTCCCAGGAGCGATGTAGAACTTCACAGACATAAGGTGCTCCAGGAAAGGGGTGCTTCCTGCTGGGGCAGGTGGTGCTTATTTAATCAATTCATCACCCTGCAAATAAGCCAACAAAATATTATCGAAATGAATGTGTCAGGATTTGCAACAAGATTCCTAAAAAGTTAGGAGTGTTTGACAGATGACAACTTTTTCTAATGCTGATTGTAACCAAAAGATAAAGGACAGAATGCAAAGAATTATTCTGATTACTGAACACATCTCAGTTGTTTACCCACAGGCAATTAACTGGCCATAGCTGCCTGTTATGGACACGTCATCTGTGAAGATGTTTCCTCTAACATTAACCTGAGGCATGCTATATAAAGGTATTGAATTCAAACCCACAGTTAAAACACGGGACTCTAATTTAAACATTTCTAGTTTAAACATTTTCATTTTAGGTCAATGTTTTAGTTTAGTTATTTAATGATATATGGGGAAAGTTGTTACAGAACTGTTTCTTCTCCTTCATCATGCCCAAAAGCACCCCTACAGCATAGTGAATACCACACTGCTCAAAGTGGTGAGTTAGGGGCGGCCTCTCTTGTGTTGAAAAAGTGATTTTAGAAGAAAAAAAGAGCAACATTCAGTATAAATGCACAAAATTGAATGTCATTTCTTGCTACCCCTGCAAAGTACTGTTACCAAAACAGATAATCTGATTTTTACAACTCAAATTCTGAGAATCAAAGTGCTAAATGTGTTGCAGTATATGCTTAAACATGTATGTACTCAAGCTTCGGGAATTTTTATTAATAAACAGCTTTTTTACACTTGTATACCTGCGCGGTTTGATAGAGAAAAATAAAACTTTCCAAAAAATTTGTTTGAAGAAAGTTGTGCCTGTTACTCTGCTCAGCTTCTACACCATTCTCATCAAGTTTTCTGTGCTGGTTTTCCATTATATACATGGGATTCACTAGCTGATTGCTTCCATGATAATGGAAAAATAAATAGTTAGGATGAACTGGTAATAGTTTATATAACCTGACAATAACCTTTGTAGCTGAAAATTAAATAATTATTGATCTGAAAAGAGCCTGTAAATGAACTGTATGCCATCCTACATCAAGCTGTCCTGCACAGAGCCTAGAACAAAAAGAAAATACTTTATAGCGCATAAGAGTAAGAATGAGGGTGGACAATCAGCTACAGCAGCAAATTACAGGATTGTCACTATCAGAATAAGGAACGCTGGTATTTAATCATTTTTTGGGAGAGGGAAATGTTTTTACCCTAAGCTTCTGCTACAAATACTCCTTACACATGCCTTAGCTATTTAAGCAGTTACTGTTTCTTTGACCTCTTGGTGTACTGGGCTTCTGCCTTTCAGAAACAGCTGGGTCTGTTAAGAACCATTTCCAGTTCCACACAAGGTGGATCGTATGACTCTCACTTTATCACCCCTGGAGGCCATCTCAAGGACAAAGAAAAGAGATACACGCAAAACTAATGTTTTTATATGGGTGGGAAGGACTCTGCCCTGATCTGGTGATGAGTACAGGAAAACAGGCTAATTAGGACCTGAAGCTCTTCTGCTTCCTTCCATCTTAAGCGACTACAGAGAACCAACTTATATACTGGTAAAAAAAAGTTAGCAAGCAAGCTACTGGCTTTGTTAATTGCTCCAATTCCAGGAAGGGCTCAAACAGTAAATGGTGTGACAATACAGAGATACAGCTCCTGGTGAAGCCTGTAGGAATGGCGGTCAGTATTATGGGAGCGCAGAAACAATCACTGACTGTTAGCTTTTAGCTGAATGTTCTTTTAGTTAGGAAAAACTTCTTAACGTTATTATACAAATAGTCAGGCTCCTAAATAAACTACCACAAATTGCTTTTTGATTTACTTTATGCTTTTTTATGTATGTAATTATTCAATCAATTTGTGTTCTCTGAACTATTGGCAGCGTTGGCTGCAATATGCTGAGGGAAAAATGCAGTTTAACTCAATTTACATCTGCAAATTGCAGTGCAGTAAGAGGTGGCAGGGTTTTTGGTTGGGCGCTTTGTGGTGTGCTTTTTTTTTTTGTTGTTTTTTTTGGTTGTTTTCAAACTACATCGTAGTATCTCAGCTTTTACTTCAACAGAACCAAATTCTTTTGGATGTTACTTTTTTGGTTGTCTCCCAGCTAACCTCAAAAAAAAAAAAAAGTTCTTGACGTATTTAACAGTGAAACCTAACCGTGCTGAAAATACAAGCTTCACTGTTTGTTTTTGGTGAGTAGCTGTTGAAATGGGCTTTTCAGCTTTGTTAGAAACACTTGTTGAGAGACACGTAACACCACAGTGTTAAAACCAAATCATAGCTGCTGATTTAAAACAAAAGCACTCCAGCTCCCCCCAGGAGCAGGAGCCTTCCCCTTTCCAAATGATGCAGCCTCTGCTTCTGCACCCAACATTAACTTTGCAGCTTATGCTACTCTTCATCATTCTGAAAACATTGGCATTGTGGAAAATAACGCATCATAGTATCTAAAAAACCACCTGTGGGTGAACTACCGCTGCTACAGCGCTGTCCTGATGTGCTCCAGCACATGGCTGAGTGCCCAGGTCACCTAGCAGTGAACAGTGAATTTTTTTCCCTGCAATGTTACCTGAAGAACCAACTGCTCTGTGAAGATTGTAGCAACCAGAGGGTTTCCCACATCGATGCACAGCCTCGTGCAGCAGCTGGGATAATCTGCGGCGTGGTAGATGGCAGAACGCTGCAGGACAGAGACAGACTACACAAGACAGTTTGTGCCATAAAACAATTCAGCAAGACAACTCCAAGTTGCCACTTAATATTTAGCACTTAACCTGTATTTCTTTGAATTGTTTGTGTTTCTTATGCTGGGAAATGTAGAAGCTTAACACTAACACAACAGCTTGCTGTTTTGCTAGAAGAGTCAGGGATTTTAGCGTTAATTCAAAATTTGGTCCTTTATTGGGTATTTCAGGCTTACAAATGGCAACAAGTATTACAATTCTGAAGAAAACACACCAACTTACATTTCCAAGTAAAAATACTTCTTCAAAGTACTTCGCCTTTAAAACAGCCTTTACACATATTTAAACAAAACGATGAGTGTGTTTTCTGATTTTCATTAGATCACAGGAATTGTATTACATCACAAACGAGTTCACCTGCAAGGCCAGACACTGTTCACTGAAAATACTGTCCTGTCACAGTTTAGTCCTTGATCTTCACAGATTAACTGACTTTCTTCTGACTCCTACTATTCTTTGAGTCCCATAGTATAATAATATTAAAATATGCCAAAAAGAATAAAAAGTGTAAGCAAGAGATACTGGACACCAATACGGGGAATAAATCCGGCAGCCTCTGTGGAGGACGCACTGTAGCACTCATCAGAGACAGGACGCCCATCAGGGTTACAGAAAGCAGGAACTGTAAGACACAGAATGATGTATTAGCTA
Organism: Netta rufina; assembly: GCF_964035555.1. NCBI lineage: Eukaryota > Metazoa > Chordata > Aves > Anseriformes > Anatidae > Netta > Netta rufina. The sequence goes on from NC_140131.1 coordinate 2,547,442, forward strand.
GTATTGATTTAACACCTCAAATGAGTAAGCTGCTACTTTCGTTACTTGTGTGCTCTGTATTCTTCAAACTATATACAGATGACATCACAGAAAAAAATTATGGCGTACCTCTGTACTGAGGCAGCATGGCTTTGCCTGTATGAGAATTTATTCAGAGTTACGGATGTCAAACTGGTTTATGCAAGCATTACAGTACCACAAAGAGCTCCAAGTAAGAGTTAGAGGAAATAAAGTTACTTACCAGACTCCTGACAATCCTGGGAAATGACTTAAACCACGAAATGTATCTCTTCAGGAAAAGGGAGAATGGTTTCAGCTGCAGGTCCTCTACTGAGGTCTTTTCAAATATTGAGAAGGAAGCCACGCAGGCCAACAGGAATGCCAGCATGGTCACAGTGTAGGCCAACATCAGGCCATCTTTCAGAAGAAGAGGCAACATACTGTTAAAGCAGAATTACCCAGAAGTGAGTGAGTGCACATTGAGTTACATTCTAAAGTGTATAAAAGAGTAGCAAAAGAATGAATTTATACTTACTAGGATCGGGGAAGAACATATAAAACAACATTTATGGTGTCTGACTCACCTGAAGGTTGATACAAGTAAGAACCACGTGGCCATAAAAGGGATTTCATTTAGGATTAAGCAGACTGGTCTAAAAGGTAGAAGAATAAAAACTGATACACAAACACAGAAGTGACAGCACTTTGTCATCTCAGCCTTTCACGTGGATGCTACGTGCACCATTAACAAGGGCTCAGAAAGCCCCAGACAGGCAGCATCTAAAGTGTTGTGTACGCTGCCCAGGCGCCCTGCTTCCCCCTGCTCCCCTCTGAAGGCTGGGGACACCCTGCCCGGCATGAGGGTCTGCAGCTGGAGATGCAGTGCCAAACCCTCGCAGCACACACCAGCAGCATGCGTGGGGAGCCTGATTAGTGCCTGTTCAACAACAAGACTTCGTGCAGGCTTTGAGGAGCACCTATACTGCAACATCTACGCAACTGCCTGCAGAGATAACAGCAGTTTTCTAACTACTGGTTCAGGCTTCCTTTCAGGCGTGAGCAGGAAGTGTTAAGAGGGCTGCCTCTCCAAATCTGCCTTCAGACACTCCTTCCAGGCGCAGGGGAGACAACCACACACAAGACTATGTGTCTGTTGATTATGGCAGCACACCTTGTCTTTAGAATGGCGCAGGAAAGGCCAGCATGGCTGTATTTATATATTTTCATTTACAAGTTATTCAGAAAAGAAAGCGTGTAGAGTATTTAACATCAGATATATTTGTAAGTGAGAAAGCAGCATGCAACAAGATGAGGAAAAGAAGATCAGAATATATGTACAGAAAAATAATTTACTTACACTGACACTAGAAGAATAGATTTTTCATGTACTTGAAAGGAGAACAGGAAAAATGACAACGCACAACTAACCTTAGAAAAGAAATCAGAGATGTATTAACATATGTGACTGCAATTCAAAGCACTGTTCTAGTTTCTCTGCTGGCACAGTCTTTGCATGAATGTATGAGCTAAATGATGTGATTTTTCTAATTAACTGCTACATTTACTCCAGTGCAATTTGCAAATACACTGAGCTGCTTCTGTAACCACCTATACACACAAAGAAAACCACATTGTTTGAAAGTTTACCCAGAATTACTCATAAAACACTTTCTGTAAAGAGTCCCCAGTCTTGCTTAGTTTTACTGTCAAGAGCATCCCCACTAGCTATGCCCAATATTCACGTACAGTAGCATTCGCAAACTTTGGTAACAGAGAGAACTCATTTTTTTTTGACAAATTCTGTTTGTCATCATGAACAGCCAATACCCCAAAGGAAACAAACTTTTTTTTTCCTGCCAAACAGAAACACACTGGAAGACATGCACCAATTCTTAGAAAGGCCAAATGTTAGCTTTAGGTAATATTGTGATCAATTCTTAAGCACCACTTATGTAAAATTAAAAATAGAAAACTGTGTTATAACTCTTGAGACCTTAGCACTGGCTCCAAACAATTTTGATTTCAAAGCAAAATGATTTTGCTTTTAAGTAACGTGGATGTAAATGTTAATTAATTCAAAGATATAAGGAGACTAAGCAAACGTAAACATTTGAGAAAATAGCATCATTTTCTTTTGGAGGCACTAATGAGCTTACAAAGTCCACCACTGAGCCTTTTTATTGAATTTTGCAGCCAACACATTAAGCAAAAAATAGCACTTTGGAAATTAAACAAAAAGAGGGGAAAACAGGAAAAAAAATCAACTCCATATTAAGTTCTGTTGTGTAAGAAGTCTTCTAAGAACTCTCCAGAGGAAAATAATAAAAATACAACATTAATTTAAAAAAAGGCTAAGGTAAGAAGTCTGGATTTAAAAGGCCAGTCAGACCCTCCTGGATATCTCTGACAGCAAAACAGTTTTAAACCAATCTCTTCAGCAGAAGCAACACGGCATTTAATGCTACACACATCTCTGCACATTGTAGAAACCAAGTAGAATGGTTAGTCACACACCAGCACTCAGGGTGGATGTAAAATAGGGAACAATTAAAAATATACACTTACCAAAGCTAATTTAAATCCTCGTAGAGATGGCTGGACAGTTAGTTTTATACAAGTAGGAAGCAGGCTCAGGAATGTTACAGCAAAACTAAAAAAACATGCAAGAAAAACAGTGTGAATACTTCGTTGATCATACAATCACTTTTGAAATCTCTGTGAAAGTTACAAATTTAATTGTAATTTTCAGAAGTACAAAATCCCTCAAGCAGACTCAATTACAGAAGAACAGCACTGAATGGTCTCTGCCGACATAAGTGCTTTTGAAAAAAGAATAAAGCACTTCCATTACTATTTCAGATGCTGTAAACCTAAACTTGAATGGTTCGCTTATTTGAAAAAAACATGAACTCCCATTTTTAAGAGCATTAAAAAATGTAATTATTCCTCCAAGAGGAGAGTATGTGAATTTTAATTCAGTCTCAACCAACTACATAGTTCAAGTCACTACATAAACAAGCAGAAAATTTTGTAGTCATAAGTATTCCTAACAGTATTTGGGGAAACCCTTATCACTTGGAAGAAGAATACAGTATAAAGAAAGCATTTTTTGAAGATTTTAAATGCCCCTTCCCATAATTCTTCAACAAAAATGACTGATGTTGTGAAAACCCCTGCAGACAAAAAGCTACCTAGCACTTCAGCTATGTCTTACCTGAGTTTGAGCTGAGTCTGAGGTGATACTACATTCTTTATCTTTATAAGGACACTTAAACTGCACCAAATATTGGCTACTTTATCCTGGGGAAGAAAAACAAACAGATAATTAGTCATTAATTGCATTGTTTAAGCTTATATTAGTGACAGCAAGTTGGGGGGAATAGTTGGGTTCTTCTAGCACTGCAAAAAGACTATCGCCAGTGTGTATCATATTCTGAGATGTAATTTAAATGATTCTCATCTTCAATCAAATATGGAAAGTTCCAGGAGACTCAGCTACAAGTCCTGATGAGAAACAGCTCTTTAGTGCAAGAGACTATGCCTTAACTCATGAGACCACGCATTTTGAGAGAGTAAGGCTCTGAAACCACCAGTCCCTAGGAAATCTCTGATTAAACAATGGCAAAATACGAGCCTTTGTTCAAATGTGAAGGCATTCTATATACTGTCACATTTCATTACATACCTGAAAGTATTTAGCTGTGCTTACTGCTTGCTAGCAATGACAGAGTTAACCACTAATAAATCAAGAAGTCTAAAGACATTAGCAGTTGTGCTAGGATCACTTTCAAAATTAAATTTGTAACTACAGCTATCATGCTCATGAAACTCATCCCTAAACAGCTGCTTGAATCACAGCTGTGTAGACATAACAGCAAGAAAGCTACTAGCACCAGCAACTGAGCCATCTTCCTCACATGCTCACTAGCAATACAGAATATGCACTTCAAATCTGCTGAGGATTACAAGTGAACAGAGGGTTTGGCAGCACCAGCAAACACACAAGACGCCTACTTAATAGCTAATATGATTTTACAACCATCAGCATTTGTTACTGCTTCTGTAAATGGGAACCAATTCAAAGAACCTGTTACACGCACCCCAGTATAAATTTACTGCGCGTTGCTTACGTGGACAATTTCTCATTTTATCTACATTAGCATCCAGCAAGTCACTCCCCTGATCAACTTAGAAAATATTTGGGCTAATATTAGACTAAAATCCTTAAGCTTTGTCAGACTCGATGGTTATTGTTTCTTACAGATTTTCAGCTTCGCACTGGATGAAAAGTGTGGTGACCAAAACTATTGATTTATAAAATTTCAGATAATTCCTAAGGAATAGGGTCATTGGTTTTCAGGGAGGTGGGGAGGCTTTTTGTGCATTTGGTTCTTAAAGATTAAAAAAATTTAAGATTAATCAAAACATATATTTGCTTAAATCCGTGTGACATCAATAATTAAAAATTTGAAGTTACATTTCAGTGGTTGTACTTGAAGTCGAGAATTTGCCTTTAAAAGTGCGATACTGAGATTCATGCCTGACTAAGCAAAACACCTACAAATCACTGCTACTTTGGAAATGAGCACCCTTTGTTTTATCAGTGAGGTAAGCGAGTAATTGCTTTACTGTACTCAGGCCGCAGTACTCAGCACCTTGCAGTATGCAAATGTCAGCAGCCTGAGGAAAGGTAAAAGCAGAACTGCCTAAGACTTGGAACATACCGAGGAAACTTGCACTGAAAATACAAGCTAGGTCGATAAGGAAGAACTAGTCTGCACCCAAAATGCTTTTTATATGATTAAACATGTCAAAAAAAGCTGAGCACAAGCAGAGATAGAGACCGAATCTATTAACTTTTAAGGTTTTATCTTCTGACACTGTCAATTACTATGGAATCTATGTCAATGGAAAAATGTATGGATTGAGGTATGGGTTTGATGATGGGATAAGTGTTGTCTACTCAGATAATATTCTGGAAGATGCCAGCTGAGCTGGGGTTAAATACTGGATTAAATAACTGGCAAGAAATGACTGCTGAAGAAGCCATCTCAAATTACTGGTTCTGTGGTGTGTCTCCCACATGAAATCCCTAAAGGTCATGATGAAGGTTTCTCAAGGGATCTAAGAATACAGAACATTTACAGCAGGGCGGGGGAGAAGAAAACATGCATGCCTCAAACAAGCCTCGGTCAATGGGAAAGAGTCTTCTGAGTACTTGCATCATTTGTTCCATGTCGGTACAGAACGGGAGCCAGCACACAGCAAAGGAGGCCACCACTGTCCCTGCTATTTTAGTTAACAATACCAACCTGCAATAAAGAGAAAAGCTTCCATCAGAGAAGATAAATCCAGCTACTCTTAACAAATCACAGCGAACCTAAATCTTTTTTAAAAAAGAGAACTGAAGGTTAAGAAGTCTGAACGAAAAGGGCTACCAGTGCCACAGAAAAAGTTCATCATTCCCTGATTAGTGAGAACAACACAGAGCTCCTGCTGCCCATCTAACCTAACTGCCCGTCACAGCCCACATTTAATTTAGTGGACAGAATGAATAGTGCTGAGAAAAAGACACCGTAATAGATTTTGCTATCTTTGCAGTGGAAACACTTAATGTAGATCTCAACAAGAAATGCTCATTCTACAAGAGAGGAGTGCACTGTGACAAAGCAAGTATCTTGCACTAGAAATTAATTCAAAAATGAGAACATGCAAATAAGGAGAATCACACTCAATGCCAGGCTGTGTGGGTGTATTCTTGAACAAGATAAAATGATTTAAAGCCACTTACCCCTTTCCTTTCAGTCCCTTCTTGAAGCATTTTCCAAGTAAATAGCAAAAGAAGGGCAGAGAATGGTAGAGTTCCATTTGCTTATAATTTAAGGCCAAGCAAAACGCCACTGACCCCAAAAGGTCCCAGTCATAAGACAACCAAAGTACACCCCACAAGGCAAAGCCGAGGCTCACTGAGTTGTATATGTTTTTTTAATGTTAAGGACAAGAGACACAGCTTAGTACTGGAATTAGTAACAAACGCCCTGAGGTACAAGTGTAAAGGAGCATGCAAAGTAAGTATTTCCAAGTTTGTTTTAAAAATACATTGATAGTTGTGACTATTTTCTTCGGATAAATAATTTTACTTCTATTTAAAGCCGATTTTTCAGGCTTGAAAGCTTGCATAGACAAAAAATGAGAACAGATACTGCATTTGTGTTAATTATACATGTAACATATAGACAGTCAACCAAGCTTTGATCTAAACTAGTGAGAGAACCTAGTAAGGTGCAGAGTAACCCCTTTTTTGTTTGTTTTTCAAACAACAGTATTTGAACTGTGTATTTTTTAGTTCAAAGATTGTGTTGTGGGTTTTTTTTTTTTTGAGATTATATTCCACTTGCAATACATCCATGACCAGACCCCGTAGTTGCTAATACTGTACACACAACAAATAGCCACTGAAAGCAACATCATTTCCTTCAGACTTTGAAAACAGGTTCCCTAGTTCAGTGAAGTTTGAAAAGACAAAGATACTATTAAAATGCAACAAAAGATTCGCTTTGTCATTTGCTATTGTTGTTACACAAGGAGAGAAACAACAGAAGGCTTGTATCCTCAGAAATTTCAAAATATTTTGTTTTCCTTTTGTCAGTATAAGTAGCTGTGACAACACATTCAGACTGTTGTTTTCAACCCACTCAAATTTCCCACGCAAGATCACCACATGCACTTGAGATCGCATCAATTTCACATCAACGCGTTGTTAAACCGCAAGGCTATGATCTTTAAGAGATGTGCAGCAGCAGCAAAGTAAATCTTTTGACTTCTGGGAGTCGGTCACAGACAGTAAAGTTATTCACACAGGAGTCACCAGGCTGGCAGAGACTGCACGGTACGTTTGTGCCCTTCAACAGGGTTTGCTGCGCCTGGGCAGTACCTACACAACGTTTGCTGAACCTTGCCTTAACGAATTTGACACGGGAGATTCCACAACTTCCACAGACAACCTATTCCAGCACATCATTGCAATTAAGGTTTAAAATATTTTTCCATGTATTTGAAAACCAAATATTCCCTAGGTTACTTTAGGAACATTTATTGCCCTATCCACCATAACACGCACACGCACAAAAACCCAACAGATTATCACTCTCCTCTTTGTATCTCTCTTACAAATCAAAAACCTGACCCTCAGCCTTCTACTGTCTCACCAGCTTCTCTCATCTAAGATGAACTACGTTCAATCCCAGCCCTCTTCTTGTAAATGATGGCTCCAGCCGACCTCTCTCTTTAAAGGGTGAGGCCAAAAATAGAATTTCAGAATTCCTGCACTGTAACTCCAATATCCAATAGCATTATGATTTTTTTTTTTCCCTTCCAAAGCTGCTTTCTAAGACACGTTGACTTCCAAGTTCACCACGCACTTTCTTGGAAGAAAAACACAAATTAGGAAGTTATTGGGTAATCAAAACTTGATTTAGTAGATGATGAGATTTAATATCCCCTTGAAATATTTAAGTGTCCATGTTTATCAGCTCCGAGATCACGTCCCCCTGCTATGTGGCACCAAGCAGCACTGCCTGGAATAGCCAACTAACAGCATTTACTTGCTGATGTGCAGAGTAAATGTAAGAACAGAGATTTTATTAAAAAAAAAGACCCACCTGTGAAGGTGTCTACCACCAACATTGACTACAGTTAGCTCCAACGACACAGCTTGTATTAGATGCCTAACTTTTAACTGGCTAGGCATTAAGTGAAGTGAATCCAATCTCAAGTAATTGCACAGACAAGACAGAACGGCACATTCTACAGAAACGAACATTTTACACTACTCTGCTTGACACACTCCTCTGCCATCTCAAGAAGATCTCAGGTGACTCCTTCTCCAAACACAAATCACAGGAGCACAAGCCATTACTCTTTTCACTGTTGTACTACCGTTGACGTCTTCTGCAATAAAGTGACTGACAGAAATATGAGCTGGAGGTGCAGAAAGAATGCTATTCATGTTTGGATTGATTTGTCCCAATAGCAGCTCTTTATCTCCCATATATTCTAGACTTCACGGTTTTCTCTAACACTTCTGCTTCGGGGTAGGCAGAAGCCCCTCAGATGCCTTCATGTACAAAGGTAACCTTCCCCCCAGCTAAAGGCAAGTAACAAAGAAGAGTGTTACTTCATAAATGGAAATTCCTTTCATTGCACAGCAAAACAAGGATACTGGAAGTGTCCATGGTCAATCAGAACGAGACCTGGGTAAAGCAGTATACAGAGAGCGCTGGAAACCTGGAAGGATCAAAACAGAGAGGGAAAAATAATTATTTGTAAATTAAACATCAGACATGGGAACTTATACTATTTCTCCAACAGAAAAAAATGCCCCTCCATCATGCATCCTCTCCAATTAATCTTCCGTCAGTAACATTTTAAGGAATAAAAATAGATAAGAAAATACTGAAGATGAGCCTACCCTTCACCAACCAGCTCAAAGATCACCCACACCCATCTTAAACTTCAAAAACACCCCAAAAAAATCAGAAGACAGTACCCCAGAAGAGTATTTGTTCTACCATAAGGAGTGCATGAGACAGAGCAGCTCCTAGATTCCCCCATGTCACATCACAAATCTTGCTTTTACTACCCAAGTAATAAATTCAGAAAGAAATACAATTCAGGAGTTCATGGCTACTAAACTTCAGTGCATCCTGTTATTGAAGACATTAAAATAATTGCTGTAAAATAAGTTGTTTTTTTTTTTTTGCCTGAGAAGTCTTTCATATAACGTATAGTGATCATCATCAGTTTTACTTCAACTGAAGCCATCACGATGTTCTATACATTAATTAACTCTTATCCTGTTAAATTTCTACTGTTTTAACAGTATGGGTTTTATGGTTTTTGCTTTTTAATTGCACACACATCAGATACTCACCTGCTTTTTAGTAGATGTTTCCTTTAAGGAACAACAATATAAAATAACTGCCGGAATATAAATCAGCAAATCAGCAACAAACACTGAAAAACAAAGACCACCTTTATATTAGAAATCTCCCACACACCTCTTAGTACAATTTGTGCTGCATATTTATTATTTTTTTTATTTGAATTGAAAATTTTTGCTTACAGTTTTAGCCTCCTAACACTCCACATCTTGGTTGTGTTTTGTGTAAAAACTCAGATAACTACAGTGTTGGATAACTTTTTACCTCTCTGTTGAACGTGGGCTTTGCAGCTGTATCTTGACATGAAAACTTCATTTTAGTCAATCACCTCAACCAAAGTTCAAAAGGCAGGTGGTCACAGTTTCAGCTGAATACACTTTTCCATTGTCTTATGTTACGTTACCGTAGGTACCATTATTTTAAAAGATAGCTCAGGTTTAGCAGTTACAACGAAGCTATTTTTTCCCCAGTTAATTTTGGGGAAGACAAAGGAAAAATAAAGGCAAATAAACATTAAAAATATCAGAAAGTCCTTTGTTAGAATAAACTAGGTAGTTTCACTTTAAAGGACAAAAAGAAATAGGTCTACAGAATTTGATCTCGTTAATGTTTCTAACGCTATCATTTCTGATGTCCAAAAGCTGCTGCTTCCATGTGTTCAGCTGTTTTGACTTCTGGCACAGCCTCAGTCAATAACAGAGCGTACACTAGTTCCTCACATGCCAAAACGAGAGAGGCATTCTTAATTCTCAAAAGAAATCAGCTATGAGAAGATCCATGCAAGGTTTTGATTTTTTTTTTTTTCCTTTCAACAGAATGTATAGTTCAAAGGCACAAATAATTAGCAAGTTCTAAGTTATAATCAATTTCCAACATATTTTTGTGGGAATTACCAGTGATGTGGTTAAATAGACTAAAATTATTTGGGTTTGATCATCTGTCCATAGCACATACATGTAAGAGGGTCAGTGAGAAAACAAGAGCCAGCAGGTTCACCTGCCTACAGCTATGTCAGATCCTGCTTGCGCTTAAACCACCGGGTGAATTCTTCTTGAGCATTGCCTTAATAGCTTGTGGAAAGTCTCAGATTATTTCTATAAACAGATCTCAGAAAGCGTGCTGTTATCACAAGATAAATACCCATTGCTTTTTTGGTCATGGACTTTGGAAGAAAATGTTTAAAGAAATCAGTTATTCAGTATAATGATCATTTCGTAAGCTTAAGCCACAATTAAACAAATATGGCCTAGGCATTAGCAAAACAAATACACTGATGCTTTATAAAGGTGTAACACCAACAGCTGACACTGAACATTCTGAATTATTTTAACGCGTTATTTTAATGGTTATTGTTTAAAAAGTGTTTATCATTCCTCCAAATCCATCAGTGGCTTGTCAAGTGAGTTGATTTCAAAATTAATAAAGACCATTTCAAGGATAATTAAGTTCTAGAGATTTTTTTGTTTCATTTCAATCAATTATAAGAGACCAGAGAGGTTTGGGAAGTATAGAAAAAAAGCTACTGATGAACAACAAATCCTGCCAGTGTTATCAGGAAGCATTTGTGGAACTCTATCCTGTTACATGAAGCAAAAGAGAGATTTAAAATGAAAGAAAACAGTAACAAGATAACTTGGCATCTGCCATTGCACAGAGAGCAGAATTTCACTGGATACATTGTTTGTTGTCCTACTTTAACAGCTAATGAATTAAGTTATTTACATGTTTTTAGCACTTGTTTTATACCCTTTTCTTTTGTAGAGGCAGTTCAAAATAATCAAATGGCTGGAAGAGTGACCACAAGAAAATGAGACTTAGTATAGAAGCAATAAAATACATTTTTACTTTTTGTTAACTCAGGTTTATTTCCAGAAAGTAGCAGCCATTAAAAAAAATAACATCTTTAAAATATTGAATATGTCCCTTTTTCAGGTAAGGTATAAAGCTCACAGTAAGGATCCTTCAGTGAAGGCTAGTCTATGTGTGAAATATTTTTACCATAAATAAAAAAAAAAAAGCTAAATTGAACGTAAAAAACATATCCATTGGAGTGAAAGGGAAAAGAAAATTTTAAAAAATGGTTGTAGGCTACCAAAAAAAGTAGCCTTGTTTTAGAGTTTTTACTGATTTGGCTTGGTTGAAAACTTCTCTGCACATTTAACACTATCAGCTTCACAAGTGACAGCAAGAGAGAAGAGAACAGAGGAGGTTGGTCTGTAACACGTGGACCTGGCCAAGCCACCCAACCGATCAGAAATTGGTGAAGACAGAGAAGATGCACAAAATGAAACATACTAGATTAGTAAACCAGACAAATCTGTGTAATCTTCCTAAGAAATATTTTTCCTACCTGTTGTACGCATAAATAACTTATGCAGCTGACTCTCATACCCCCGAGAAGTGTGGAGAGCAATCCAATCAGGATTTATTAACTTTGCACTGTAAAACAAAGTACAGGCACATCAAAATGTGAGATAGTTCTCATTTCCCTTTACACTCCTTTCAGCAATAAAGATGACATGCACAGGAGCATATTCCAAGAATTAAGATGAATGAGGAGAAATATTTCAAAGAGCAATAATGATCAATGAAAGGCTTTCCTCACTTCTAGACCTGCTTATACTATAGAATTCAGCGGCTAATTCACAATTAATAAAAACGTTTGAGAAAACAGAACACAGCATTTATGGGGACAAGATAACTACCTTCAGTCCAGTTCCACTGACTTTTAAAAAAACAATTGTAAATACTTCTCATGCTTAAGTATTAAATATAAACCATTTACAGTTCACATAGATGCCCCACATAACTGTGCCTGTGCACTTTAACCTACATTCTTATTCCATAAGTCTCATTCCAATAGCAGTAAAGCTCTTGTGGAAAAAGTATTCCAATAACAGAATTCTATTTACATGATATCCAGTCATCAAATGTCACTCAGGCTCCCAATACAAGAGAAGTTTCCCATGCTGCGCACTCAATTCCTACGACACTTTTTTTTTTTTTCGCTGATCCAGCAATGACTTACGTGAAAAACTAAAAGCTAAGTCACATATAAATCTGCTAAAATTTAAGGACCTAGCAGAATAATTTAACCCTTCAGTCCCCCTTACAGTAAATATGAAGCAGAAAAATAGTAGTATTAGTTTTAAGTGACAGGGATACTCAAAATTTATTTCCCTAGCTTTAAAGTAGCAAACAATACTTTCAATTTCATCAGATCAGTGATTTTTAGCTCCTAGTTTCTCTCCTCAGGCAGGAAAAAAAAAGTCAATTTGGTGTTTTCTGTTCCTCCCAGTAGTAAATACTTCAAACAATGAACTTACATGTAAGCACACAAAAAGCTGTGGTAGGCAGTAAGAGGTGGATAATCAAGGCCCCAGTACAGGAGGTTGTTATCACTTGTATTGAAGTACCTGAGAAAAAAATACATATACATGCATAAATATATTGAAGAATCTACCTTTCTAGCTTTGTTTTGGCCCAAGGAGAAGGCTGAACAGTAAACCAAATATTTTTACCAATGTACTCAAAATTCAAAAGGAAGTTTGCAACTTCTTTACCTGACTTATTTTACTTTACAAAAAAAAAACAAAAAACAAAACAAAACAAAAAAAAAAAAACAACTCAAGCAACATAACAAAAGCAAAAGGTATTCCGAATATACTCACTTGTATTTGCAGAATAGATGATTAAAAAAAAAAAAAACAAAAAAACAACAACTGTTAGAACTTACCTGAAAGGGAAAAAAATACTTTATGAGAACCACATTTGATAAAAATCCAGAGATTAATACAAAGCCTGCACAAAAGCAGTATCTACAATAACTCTAGATATTTATGCGGAAAGCTTCAGAGGTCCTCACCTCCATCTACAAACAAAACCTACATTTTAATGTCTGTCAATTACCCCAGAAGACAGCACTCAATTTGCCAATAAGGAAATAGAAATAAAGTAGTTAAATTGAAATTTTAAAAGAATGGGGATTCACTAGTTATTTTCCTTATAATCATCCTAGACTCCTTTTTTTCTGGACTTGGAAGGTATATTTAATAAGCAACAATGATTCCTGTATAGTTAAAATTTACCTGTCACTCTTTTACACTGTAGTTTACCAAGCTGTGGACTGCTGCTGTTTGAAAGACCTTAATACAAAAGTTTTGAAAAAATATCAAAGGAAGTTACGCTGCTGAAAAGCAACTAAACAGAAGTGAAAAAAGGTGACAAAGGTATTACACAGACAAACAAAAAGCAATGTAGGGGGCTAAAAAAAAGTTTCTTAGAAGCTCCAAGTTATCAGAGTTATGCCTCCTGAACTGCCAACACAAGTCATGAATCTCCACCAGTTATGTCAGCCACAACCCCTTTACCTTTTTCTACCTCAGAAGAAAACTCAGGAGGATGCGAGAGACAAAGGAGAAGGATTTTCCCATCTGTAATTCCATCGTGTCTGTATTTCTACAGAAGGCTGGCAGCAGTTAGAATTAAGTCACCTCCAAAGGAGGAACAGAAGGCTTTATCCAAGGAAAACAAAAGTTACAAAAAGAAGGCATCAGATCCGTTACACCACACAGTGAAAAAGACTGACTAGTCTATTCTACCGCCAAGGGGCACACTCTTGGCTTTTCCAGTTTCTCCCTTCAAATGTGGTGAATTTTTGACATTTATTATTGTAAATGATGTTTCTTGAATTCCTTATGAGCTGTCTGAAGTACCTTATGAACTCATGATAAATCACAGTTCTTTGAGCTACATCTCCGCGTCTTATCCTACCATTCAACATTGCTCGTGCCAAGGCAGTTCAGATTTTTCACATGGATTTTAATAGTCTGCAACTTCGTAGAAAGCTTTCCAGTTATGTTGTGGGGTGTTTATTATTTTATTTTACCTTCCATATACTTGTAGCTCCAAGAAAACCAGTAATACTTAGCAAAAAAAGCCTTCACAGTTCTAATTAGCAGTATAAGAAGAAAGGATGTCTTTTGATACATCCTCTACAAGACTCTAAAAAAATATATATTAGAACTACTTAAATTCTGGCCTCTGGCTCAGAGAAAACTCTGAAAGAAACTAAGTACCAACCATATTGTGGTTTACTCCAGCATTTAAAAAAAGTCTTTTTTTCAGGTCAACGAAACCATGCATGGGATGTGCAGCTGTATTACCTACGCAGAGCTGTTTAACAACAAAAAGTCTGTGAAAAGATCGGGAGATCCAGAGATCTTCCAGGACTACGTCCTCACAAGAAAACTGCTCTCTACATTTACCTCGACAAATCCACAGAACATGTGCTTGCTGCCTAGGCAGCTTTTCTAAGCACTAAACAAATAACACTGGAAACAGTTAGAATCTCAGCTTCAGACCTGAACGCTGTCTCTAAGTACCAGAGTATAACATCTTTTGATATTGCAAATCTGTATAACACAGGAGGCGAAAGAGATCTCAGCACTCTACCAAGTAATCCCTCCTATGTCAGCTGAAATGTTTCTTTCCAAACTCCCCAAACCAAGTACGACCTCAGCGGAGATTCAATTCCCAAAGCAGACCCAATCTGAAGAACTCCTGTTATAAATAAAACGAAGAGCTAATACAACAAGACCGAGAAGCCCAACTGGCAGCCCATAGGCTAAGCACAGCCTGCAGTACAGTTTCATCTGACCCCTGGGAATTCCTAGAAATAATGACTGCTATAACTCTTAATTTTAGGTACATACAGTTCTGCGTAGCAGAGGGGATCGAAGCTGCCAACTCTATTATTACGTCAGCTCTCCATTATCCCACCTCTGGCACAACGAGAGGTTTAGACATCCCAGAAAGAGTGAAACAAAATGGTAATACAGACACTATATTGTGACTTCAGATCATCCCGTAGAGTCATCTGCAAAGTTCCACACAGTGCCAAACTTTCAGGATTGGCCCCACATATTTACAGAAATAGTTGAATTAATATTTTCTTCTACTCTAAAGTACATCTGTTCCCCTACAGAGAACTGAGGGGAAAAAACAAAACAAAAAAAAGACTCCACAAACAGAACATAACTATACCTGCTGAAGGATTAGCCAGAGTTTCAATTTGTTCTGGGTTGCATTGTAGCATATATACGACTAAAATTTTACTGTTCCATGCAAGTTCTAAGGAACATTACAAGTAATATAAAAGTAAAGATATTGGGAATAATTTTCCTACTAAGTGATCTGTAGAAATACTTTCATTATCCTTACATCTATATTCCAAGCACCCCCAGTTTAAAATCTATATAAAGAACACAGGTGTGAACAAAGAATTCATGGGTGTAAAAAACAAACTGTGCCTCCAGCACAAGAATTCAAGCCTCTACGCTTACTGGCAGGCCCCTGCCTTTCAGCTTCAGTGAGATGAGCAGAGCTGTGGTTTCGTCAGTGCCGATAATCATGAGAGCTTCTGTGCAGCAGAGAACTGGTTGACACTCAGGAAGACAAACTGATTTCTTTTGAAACTGAGTAACGAGGCTTCTCTCATATACGCTTACTTAAAAATTGCTTCTTGATTTTTCCAGTCAATTCCAAACAAAGTTGGAGCTTCACAACAACACAGTTACCTACCAGCCAGAACGTCCCATTGTACTAGCTAATACCTAGCAAGTCCAATTCCAAATTTTAGCGTGTTTATTTTGTGAAGAAAAAAGTATTTCACTCTACGTACAGGATGATATTGTATCACCGCAAAAGGATTTTTAGAATAGTTCTGGGAACAGTAAAAGATGTTGCAGAGATCTCAGACAAATGTATATTTAAGTAAGGCATGACACAAAGTTTCATTACATTTACCCCTTTGTAACCTGAACCACAACAGCACTACTTACCACTGTCTGATGGGTAAATTGTAAGTAACTTCTTGCCAGTGTCTCTGGGCTTCATAGTCCCCATACATAGGTGGTTTTCCTGCACCTAAAAAAGAGGTTACGGTATTCATTAATGTATTCTGTTTAAACAAGTTGCTTTTCCTCAAGATATTTATTTGCATAATTACATAAGACTAATTTTATTCTCCATTCCTCTATTATGTTCGGGAATAAAACAGAGACCTCATCTGCTACACTGTCTAACAGTTAAAAAGTGTTAGACATTCTTTTGGCTTTCTGGATATTTCTGTGATAAGCATTTATCAAGATATTCCACTGTGAAGAATGGCTTCCTCATCTGACAAAAAAAAAAAAAAAATCATTACCAAGTAGAGATGAAAAATGTGGCACATTCTCTGAAATAAGAAAACATACATAATAGACATCTCACGCTGATTTTGAACAAACTCTGCTCTTTCAGTAAACAATAATTGACAATATTCCCACTTGCACTGCAGCCGTGTCATGTGGTACCTCGCTATTGTAATTAACAACCAGGCTTATTTTTAAATTTGCTTAGAACTAGCACCTGCCACAAGCCCCCAGCTCCTCTCCCTTTCCTCTGCTGCCTGCTCTGCCACTCTAGCAAGAACACGGCATATTCTGCCCCTCTCCCCGTGACTCTTAATAGAGTTAGCACAAGCCATTTCCTAAAACAGGCTGTCCGGTACACAGAATAGGTTCAAAAGAAGAAAAAAAATCTTGTAATCTACAAAACCTTCTAAATAATAACTGCTCCATTTGAGTTTACAGGAATTCTCTCTCACTTTTTTTTTTTTTTTTTTTAAACTGAGTGATTGTTATGTAGCAGTTTGCAAAGGGAATTATCTTAAAGGACACTTTTCCACACATGCATACATAAGTCTCTCAGAAAACTAAAGATTTTTTTTTTTCTTTTCTCGATGGAAAAAAGCTTTATCAATACAAGTACTTCGGATGTCTACTCAAAAACAATTCCTTAACATAAACCGAACTCCGATAAGGGCAGTTTGTTAAGCATCTTCATCACAGAGTTTATTTACTTCTATTAACCTGTGCTTATTGAGAACAGAAACTGGACTGATAGTGCTTCCAGTAAAATATTGACGCTAAAGAGACAGAGATTTAAGAGTTTCCTTAAAATACAGGGAAGCCATCTATAATTTTTTCCCTGTGATCTATGTTTGCGGGAGACACACAAGCTCCAATATCTACTATTTATTCCTGAGTAGTAGAGAGAGTAGATTACCTCCACTAATTTATTCCTGGCTAGGTGGAAGAACAGATTATCTTCACAGCGTACAACATTTAACTAAAAGTTTCCCAAATAACTGAGGTCACTGGAGAATAGGAGATTTATCAGGGTCCATTCTATAGCTAAAAATCAAGTGGAACAAAGAAACCTGTCATAGCACTGCTGAAATACAAGAAGGCGTTATCCAGGGGTACCATACACACACACAGATTTTATTTCAGCTTTATCCCTTCTCAAAAAAAAAAGAGAAGAACAAAAGAAATTGACTTCTGAATGATAAAATGAGATCTTAATCCAAAAGTTCCATTTCTAGAAGCCAAATACAGAGATTGACACACTTCAGTTAGTTTGAGAACTGGTATTTTGCTCCCTTCTGCAGCATGCATCAAGTATGTAGACAAAATAATTCAGAATTAATAAAAAATTGATTTTTTTTTTAAAGGTGTCACAAATGCTCTAAATTTACAGTTGTCTCAATCAGTTTCAGTATTAACAGGAAACAAATTTTTAAAGGTCTGAAGCTGCCTTTCAACACAGGTATTTAGCAGGAGCTTTGTAACGCGTAATAAAAAACTCAGATCTACGAAGCCTAGTTTTTCTCAATAATGAGGCAAAACCAACTAATCTAAGGTCATCACAATTAGTAACCTTGCAAAGCCAGGTATTCGTGTTCTGTTTTAGAATCATAGAATAGAACCATAGAATTTTTGGTTATCCCCATCGTGACCTTAATTCTAGAGACAGATCCTAAAGAATGCTAGATAGCAAGCAACAACAGAAGGGAAATGATACAGGAATCCAACCCTATACAGTAAATTAGGGCAGAATTAACGTCCTCACATCTGGCCATCCATGCCACACATGGTTTCAGAGTATGCTGAATCAGCATTTCTACCAGAGCCTGCGTCGGAGAGCGATGACTACTTCTGATCCTTTGCTCAATTATACTGCGCTGAACAGCCGTGAAAGCAAAAAGGGACCGTGTCCGTTTAAATGCTGCCCTGACCAATTTTTTTCTTGTCCCAGTAATTAAAGATTTATTACATCTGAAGGAAATCAAATCGGGCAGGGAGAAGGTTCTGATGTACTTCTGCATTTGACAACTCTAACATTCAGATTTGTCTTTTTTTTTCCTCCAGACAGCTAGAGCTGAAAGCCTTAATAATTTGTTCAATTGGATCAGACTTTGTTCTCCCTGTTCCAAAAGAAGTTATATGGTTGTTCTATATGAAACAAGCGTGTGAAAGAAGTGTGCGTGCACACGAAAAAAAACATTATTTTAGTTCAGGCTTTATTTTAAGACTCTTTCAGAATCTGGACTGGTTTGAAGTTTATCAGCTTAAAAAAAATAGTTCGCAATGTAAATATAAATACGTGCAGCGCAAAAATTTACTCTCTTTTGGCAAAAGAGAGGCTGTTTTTCTGTATGTGGGTGGATAGAAGAGAGCCTCAGCTATTGGTAGAACGGATCTTTTATGATGGCATTTTCAGGAAGCGAACTAAAAATAACTATTTAAGAAGGTACGCGTGCAATTTATCTTCAAGCAAACTACTTCATGTAAATAAAACCCAGGAGTAACCACTTTAAAAATCCTTAGAACAGTACTGAACTGCTCCAGCTGCACAGGGGATGAAGATCCCAATTGCCTTTAAAAAAAAAAAAAAAAAAAAAAAAGCTGAATTTGACTGAGCTTATGATTCTTTTAGCTGATGGAGACTGAATGTAACAGTGCATTAGAAAAAAAAATCCACAGAGAGCAAGCTTTGTGCAAGTCTGTGCTAAGCGTAGCACTACCACTGAGAGGTTTGAAAAAAAATTTGGTAGTTCTTTGCAAGTATTAGGAGATGGGGAGGAGAAATACTCATCTATTAAAAGAATATAGCTCCCGTTCGCGCTGTAAACAATCTGAAGCAAGTCCAGCTACGGGGCACAACATAATCACTCACTCCATGTCACCGTTGTGCCATCTTCATTACCACCAGTACAGTCTTATCTAAAAATAATTTAAGGTTAAATCTGCTACAGAACTTAAAGGATAAGATTAAACAAATATATGACAGGACTGTGGTAACACTGCAGCTACAGCCAGCTGTTCTCTTGCTACTCTTAAAACATTACTGACCCTGCCTCCACCCCTAAGTCATATTTTTTTTTCAGCATTTTGTACCAAATGACTGTGAAATTTAACATTGAACGCTCCAGAAAAATAAGAACAAGGTACTATACAAACCTTAGGGAAATAGGCCCTAAAGCACAACAACACTTGAAGTAACATACCCCTTCCTACTTGCATGATTTTACATGCAAGTTTACTTTAATTTAACACAAGCTCCACAGTTCACCTTCATGTGGTTATTTTACAGGCCACAAACAAGTATTACCTGAGTAAGAACTCAGTGATACAGTCCAGCGTACGGTAAGGGCCAGTAAAACAGTAACTGTCATTAAGCTCCACTTCTCCATTGCTGGTCTTTGTAAGAAGCCCAAAGGTACCTGAAAAAAAAAAAAAATACCAGAAACATTGCTATGACACTGTCTGTGTTTGTTTCTTAGGCATTTAATGGCAGTAGCAATGATTTCTCCCGGTTCTGAGCTATAAACTGACCAAGCATCTGACAAAGTTTCTAGAAACATACATAGGCTTCATCCTAATGAGCGCCACCAAATTTGTTACGCAAACAGCACTTTTCAACATGAAGTTGTTAAGTATCTTTAGTAGCTTGTGAACTTGTATTTGAGAAGAAAAATGTTTTCAAAGAAATGTTGAGGAACATGCAGCTTATAGTAGTGAATGAATGCCATGGTATTTGGTCAACATCACTTAATTTCTGGACTAAACACAGCGCAGCTGAGTTATGGAAAGCGTAGATGGGATTCCCTTCTGGTTTAAATTTATGCAAAAAGTTATATAAATGTTAGCTACGTGTAACAACACAAAATGTTGCTACATCCGCCACATGCAACCTTGGGACAAAGTAACAGGAAAACACCGATGTTACCCCATGCCAAAGCCACTAAGAACAGAAAACGCAAAAACTCGACCCAGAACACCAAAACTATCTCGCTCTGAGTTAGAAAAGAAGAAAAAAGACGAAGAAACAGCTCCAGGCTCGGCAGCAGAGCGCAGGGGAGCACCGCCCTGCGCTACACCTGTGCCTGAGGGGACCGGGGGGGGAGCTTATTTCCCTCAGGTAACCGCTGGCAGGACCCAGGGGGCACATGGGGCACACCAGGAACACCCCACGGGGCACACCGGGCACACGAGGGGCACACCGGGCACACGAGGGGCACACCACACGGAGCACACCACACGGAGCACACCACACGGAGCACACCACACGGAGCACACCACAGCGACGCCCTCCCCTCAGCGCCCCCCGCCCGCCCTGAGGCAGCGGGCAGCGCCCGCGCCTCTCTACCCCCCATACACCGTGCCCCGCCCCTCCCCGGCGCGCGCCCCCTCACAGGACCCAACGGCCGCACCGCGCGCGCGCGCGCTTCCGCGTTCGACGAGGCCGCCGGGCGCGCGGGGCGGGGAGAAGGCGAAGGGCGCCGCAGCGCGCATGCGCCCAGGCCCGCGCATGCGCAGCTGGGCCCGGAGCCGGGCAGGGGGGCGGGGCCCGCGTCCTGTCAGCGGCGGGGCGCGGGGAGGGCGTGAGGGGGGATCGCTGCGCGGGGGTCGGTGCTCGCCTCAGGAGAGAGCCCGGCTCGCTGCTTTATTTGTTTGTTTTAACAAGAGGGAAGCGGCTGCTGCAGGATCTGTGCTTCAGCAGCGACTTGGGGAGGTGCTCCTCAGACGTTGAGTGTGGGTGACAACGTCCAGGAGCCGGACTTGAGGCGCCGGGGGCTGCTGCCTGACGGCCTTTTTCGGCTGTATTTCTGTGGTGCCCCTTCAGGTGCTGACAAAGTGCATAAAATAAAGTGAACGAGCCCACATCAGCCTCACACAGCCCGTACCGACACCAAAAAGTGCGGTCTCTGTTCTTTAGATTGATGTTTTTCCTCAGTTTCCACGTCTAACTGAGATCAGGACATCCAATTTAGTAGAAAACTTATATATATATATATATATACACACACACACACACACATATATATATACACACATATATATATACATATTTAAATCAACACCACATACTCAGACTTTCGTGACTTTCCACAACAACTGGTGCCCGTGCTCTCCTTGGGCTGGAATCCCAGGACGGAAACTTTTAAGGGATTTAGAGTAAATAAATAAATAAATAGATAAATAAATACTATTAGTTCAGTTGGAGGGGACCCACAGAGAGTCCGACTGCCCGACCAGTTCAGGGCTAACCAAAAATTACGGCGCAAACCCAACCTGTTTAAAACCAAGCGCTGCAGAATGGAAGTGTGGTCAAGAAGCACCTGATCACTTGAAATATTAGGGTTTAAAATTAAGAGATTGTAGGAAAACAAAATTCTCCGTAGATTTTTTTAACATTTACGGGTTATTTTCAAAATATACGGATATCGGACAATATGATTATTATGAAATCGGGTTGAGTACTGCGTGACACCAGAGATCGCTTTTTTCCCTTCAGGTTTTTCCAACGCAACGAGGTCGCAGATTTCCCTAACCCCAGCTGTTTGCCAACTGAGAGCAAATTTTTAGAGATGTCGGTGTCTCTCCACCTGCAGTCACCTCAGCATTTGGGGAAATTTCCTTCCAGCGTCACCCCAGCAGGGAGGGATGGAGAGACGGGGAGTTCGGGGGGTTGTGTGGGCAGCAAACCCAAATCCCCCTGAGCTGACCGCCCTCTCCAGATGCTGGGAGCCCCAAACCTGTTAGAAATGCCCCGTTACTGTCCTCAGCTGTCCCCATCCCTGTCCCCGTCCCGTCCCCGTCCCGCACCCCCATCCTCCCAGTTATCGCAGCCCGCCTGGTCTCGAGGTGCGATCGTTCCCTTCCCGGGAAAAAAAAAAAAAAAAAAAAAAAAAAAAAAAGCTTTTTTATCGAACGCCCCCGAAATACTTGCACCGGGTCGCGTCGCCTGGAATCGAGTCCCTGTCACCAGCATTTCTGCGGTGACTTTGAGCGGATCAATGGCTGGGAAAGGCAGCGCGGGCGCATCGAGCAGCGGGGCAGAGCCGGCAAGCGGCTGCCGTTCGGCTCCCGGCAGCAGAGAGAAGCCGATAAGGAGCGGACAAACGCCTTTCCTTAACCCTTTGCAGGCAGCTCAGCCGCCTCTTTGCCTTCCCTTGGCTCCTGGGGTGATGGAAAGCCGAGTAGAGGCGAGGCAAAGCCCCCCCGGCACTCCGGATCTGCGGCCGGAGCAAAGCTCCCTCCCGTTCCCCGATCCGAATCGAGTTGCGCGGCGCCCGCTCCCCGAGCCCGAATTCCTGAAGTTTGCTCAGCTCTTCCAACAGACGAAATGTCACGTTTTAAACGGGAGGGGAAGGTTCTGCCTTGCTGACCTATTTTTCATTTCTGATTTAGGAAAAAAAAAAAAAAAAAAAAAAAGGCGAGATTAGCATGGATATTGCATTTTCAAGGACCTCGCCACTATTAAATAGACTGTTAAGTGCATTTTATGGCTGAGGAGTCTGTTCCCAGCTCAGTCGGGGAGACGTGCTAAGTTCATCTCTACCTGCTACATTGAACATTCACTGACTTAAAATACTTTCGGTGGGTGTAATACCTATGCTCTGTGTCTTTTAAGTACATAACGCTTTATGTTTTAGGACTGCCACAACGTAAATTCACCGCGAGTCCCCCGGAACGCCGCCCTGCTCCCTCCCGGCTCCGAGGACGCTGCGGCGGCCGGAGCCGCGGGCGCGCATCTTCCGCGCATCTTCCGCGCCCTCCTGGGGCGGCTCGGGGGGGTCGCACCGGGTCCCTCCGGCCCACGAGCTCCCACGGGAGGTGTGAGCGGGGTCTCGGCCACCCCAGCAAAAAGCCACGGGGGTCGGGGCCGGGGTTGAGCTGTGCGGAGGGCGGCCCCCCCCTTCCTCCCCCGTGCGCCCCAGAGCGCACCGGCGCTCGGAACATCCGTCAGCGGTCAGCGGCCGCGTCCAGTTTGGCCACACGGGGCTGGGAAAGGAAAAGGAAGAGAAATAAATAAAAAAAATAATTAAAAAAAGAAAAAAAAAGAAAGAAAAAGGCTTTCTGCTGCCCCCCGCGCCCCGCCGCCCGCTCTGTGCCCGGGGGATGCCCAGCCCGGCCCCGCACCGCGGGGATGCTCCCAGCTCCCCGGAGGGGGGGTCCCGACCCCCGGGGGAGGTTACGGGGGGGGCTCCCGGTCCCCGCGCCCCCTGCAGGCCCCGTGCCGGCACTGCACCCCCCCGGGGAGCCCTCACCTGCCCGCGGGGCCCCGGCCCCGGCAGCCGCCGCCGCCCCTTCCCCGCGATGCTGCGGCACCGGGGGTGCTGCCGGCCGCTGTCGGGAAGGCGAGGAAGAGGGGACGGAGGTGCCGGGGGACGAAGGGCAGCCGGGGAGGGAGAGGGGGACATAGGGTGCCGGTTCTGCCGTCGCCGGCAGCGCCGAGCAGCTCCCGCCGCCGGGCCCGGAGCGCAGATGCCGAGCCCGAGGTATTGCTGCTATGCGCGGAAATATGAGCGAGCGATTTTCTGAGCAACAAAGGCTCGGGAATGGAATGAGCCCCTGTTATCCAGTGTCACTTGGAAGCCCTGGATCAGCAGCTTCTTGAGCCGAGAAGCGAATTCAAGCAGAGGCTCCTTCCTCTTTTCCCAGGGGGATCCGCTAAATATAGCAATAACCCCCGCGCGTGTTGCCCACATCACGTACCATTTGCTGTTTGTGTAAAACCGATTAGCCAGACACAACTGTGAAACTCCCCGCGACTTTTATGGCCGCAGCACGCCGACGGCCCGCGGGGCTCTCCCGGACCAGGGGGGCCCCCCCCGGTGCCCGCTCCGTGCCCGGTCCGGCGGCTCCCTGCCTGCAAACTTCCAGCCCCTCCTTTATCTGGGAGCATATATGCAGAGGTGTAAATATTGACTTAGGAAAGAAATAATATTTACTCCTCACCAGGAAAGCAAGGACTTTTTTTTTTTTTTTTTTTTTTTTTGCCGTTTTTTTGCCCTTTTTCCCCCTTTTTCCCCAAGCTGCGCTCTCGGCTCCTCTCGCAGCGCCCGCCGCCCGTTCCCCCCGCAGCCGCAGCCGCTTTCTAGGGCCCGAACAAAATCCACCGAGGCTTCCAGCACCGACGAAACCCAAACGTTTCGCCAGGGAGAGAATAAAGCAGCGAGCCCGGGCAGTGCCGAGCGCCGAGGTCTCGCCTTCCCTTCGCCAGCCCGAGCCCCTCCGCAGCCGGGCTTTAAATCCTGCAACGCTGCGGTTATTTTCTCCTTTCGGCGGTCGCTGTATTTTAGCCACGAAAACGCCCAGAAATGTACATTTTTCGCAGCCGCCCTCCAAACTTAGTTGCCGGGATTTAGGTGAGAAAGGCCGTTCCCTGCCGCCGCCACGCCGAGCCGCTTCCCCAGCACTTCTCCCTCCAACGAAAGAGCCGCGCTCGGACCCCGCATGGGCACGGCTTTTCGTTTTTTATTCTCCCCCAAATAAATCCTAGATTTATTTGGCTCTCGGATGGCCCCGGCGTTTTATTTAAAACCAATTCCCCCCCAAACAGCCGCGAAAGCCTCCCCGAAGCGTGCCTGTGCCGGCCGGGAACGGCCAGCATCCCGCCGCACCGCCGCGCGGAGCCGGGTCGGGCACGAAAAAATTCAAGAAATTTTGGGGGAAAACAAGGCGAGGCCGGGAGTCAAAGCACGGGGGAGCCGCGGCGATGCCGGCCCCGCAGCGAGCGGTGGGACCCGGACCCGGCTCGGCTCGGCACGGCTCGGAACAGCTCAGCCCGGCTTAGCACGGCACAGCTCGGCTCAACCCGGCTCGGAACGGCTCAGCCCGGCTCGGTTCCGCTCGGCCCCGCAGCCGCCGCCGCCGCGCCTGTCAGACAAAGCCGGGCAGAGCGTTTTAAAAATTTATTTACAAAGTTGTGTACAACACGAAGGGATAACATTTAGAATACATATATTCATTCATATATAAACAGACTTCTATAATAGAATGACAGCGTTTTCCTCCTTTTTTTTCCTTTTCGTCTCCAATTTTTTTTTCTCGCTGTTGCTGCTGTTCGTTCGTTTAATATTTAAAATTTCCCCCGCTTATTTCTTTATACATTTTTTTTCCCGTTCTTTTTTTTTTTTTTTTTTTTTTCGTTCTCTCGCTTATTTCGGATAAAACCGCTCGGAGCGCCGGAACCTTCAAAAAAAGTGAAAGCCCGCGGCTGCTGGTCGCGACCGTCCTTTCGCCTCTTTAGAAAAATAAAAAGCCCGAAAAGCAGCGGCAGGCGCTGCCGGCAGCGGTCTGTCTGTCTGTCCGGCCGGCCGGCCGTCTGTCCGTCCGTCCATCCATCCATTCGAGGGGCACGGCGGGGCTACCGGGCCGGCCGCTTAGGCTACTGGGCCGGCCACCTTGGGGCTACCGGGCCGGCCACCCTGGCTACCGAGCCGGCCACCCGGGGGCTACCGGGCCGGCCACTTGGGCTACCTGGCCGGCCACCCTGGCTACCGGGCCGGCCACTTGGGCTACTGCGCCGGCCACTTGGCCTGCACGGCGGTGGCCGGGGCAGCAGGCTGCAGGAACTGGCCGGCGATGATGTTGGTAGGCACGCTGAGGATGGGGGCGATGGCCGCGGTGGTCCGGGCGAGTGCCAGCGGCTGGTGGGCCACTAGGGCCGACTGCACGGTGACGGGCGGCCGCAGGAAAGTCTGGGCTCCGGCCGCCGAGCTGGCGGCGGGGCCGCCGATGATGTTCTCGATGCTGAACGACGGGCGGCTGCTGGGCTCCGACTTGACGATGGAGCCGGCGGCTCCCAGGCTGCCGAGCTGCAGCTGCAGGCTGGGGCCGAGCTGCGAGTTGAAGGCTTTGCGGCTCAGCTCGCTGGACGGCAGCAGCGGCACGGCGGGCGGCAGCATGGGCCCGACGGGGGGGATGTAGGGGTACTGCAGCGCGGCGGCGGCGGCCGCAGGGTGCGGGTAGGCGCCGGGGTGCAGCCCGTAGGGGCGGCCGTAGGGCCCGGCCAGGCCGTAGGCACCGAAACCCTGCATCATGAGCGCCGTCTGGTCCCGCAGGTGCTCCTGCTGGTGCCGCTTGAAGCGCTTCCTCCGGCGGAGGAAGCTGCCGTTGTCGAACATGTCCTCGGACTGCGGGTCCAGCGTCCAGTAGTTGCCCTTGCCCGGGTTGCCGGGCTCCCGGGGGATTTTGACGAAGCAGTCGTTGAGCGAGAGGTTGTGGCGGATGCTGTTCTGCCAGGCGGGGAACTTCTCCCGGTAGTAGGGGAAGCGGTTGCTGATGAACTCGCAGATGCCGCTCAGCGTCAGCTTCTTCTGCGGGCTCTGCAGGATGGCCATGGTGATCAGCGCGATGTACGAGTAGGGCGGCTTCACCAGGCTGCTCTTGGGCTTGCTCTGCCCCGCCGCCGCCGCCGCCGCGCCGCTCGCCCCGTCCTCGCCGCCGCCGCCGCCGCCGCCCCCCTTGCCGCCCTCGGCCGCTCCGCCGGGGCCCGCCGGGGCCGGGCTGCCGCTGCCGCTGCTGCCGCTCTCGGCTCCCACCTCGGCGGGCAGCGCCGGCTCCGCCGCCCCGTCCAGCGGCGGCGCCCCGGGGCTGCGGGCCTCGCCGTCGCTCTCCTTGCCCAGCCCGTCGTCTCCCTCGCCCACCACGTCGATGTCCACGTCCTCCGCCGCCAGCGCGCTCTGCCCGGCCATGGCGCTGCCGCCTCCCGACAGGGTCATCCCCGCGCCTCCGACGGGGCCCCCCGCCCGCTCCCGGCGGCGGCGGCCCCGGGGCGGCCCCGGCGGCGGGCCTCCCCCTCGCCTCCCCTCCGCGGCTCCTCCGAGCGCCGCCGCCCGCCGCTACACCCGAGCGGCCCGGCTGCCGCCCGCCGCGCCGCCCCCGCGGGGCATGGGGGGGCCGCGCCCGCTCCTCCTCTCCCGGCGGCGGCGGCGGCGGCTCGGGGCCGCCCTCGGGGCTCCGGCGGCTGCGGCCCGGTCACCTCCGGCTGCTCCCGCCGCCGGGCATCGGGGCTCAGGCGGCTCCGCTGCTCCCAGCCGCCCTCCGCGCCGGGTGCCCGCCGGGCATGGGGGCCGCCGGGGCTCTCCGGGCGCCCTCCGCTCCACCGCTCCTCTCCCCGCTCCGCACCGCTCGTCCGCGGGGCTGCTTTTGCCCTTCCTCTCCCCCCTTTCTCTCTTCTTCTTCTTGTTTTTTTTTTTTTTTTTTTCCTTTCTCCTTTTTTTTTTTTTTTTTTTTTTTTTTCGGAGGGCGGAGGGAGGGAGGGAGGGGACGGGGGGGCGGGAGGCAGCTCAGGGAGGCCGGAGGGAGGCCGCGGAGGGCGTCGCGGGGCCCTCGCCGGGCAGCGTGGCGGCGCGGCGGGCCGGACTGCCTGATCGATTACTTTCCCGTTAAAGATATACTCGGAGGCGGCGCCACGTGACCGCGTGACGTCACGCTCCCCCGCCGTGACGTCACGCCGCAGCCCGCTGAGCTCACACCGCCGCCGCCCGCCCCGTCGGGCCCCGGCAGCCCCCGGCAGCCCCCGGCTCCTCCTCGCCCTCCGCGGCCGCCGATCCCGGCCCGGAGCGCGGGGACCCGGCGAGCCCGAGCTCCGGGAGCCCCCCCCGGGCGCTTTCCTTTCCCTTTTTCCTTCCTTTTTATTTTTTTATTTTTTCCCATTTTTTTTTTTTCCCACCGGCAGCACCAGCTGGGAGCGGAAGATCAGAGCGCGGCTATTGATTGATCCATCCCATTAGGTGCAGGGAGAAATAAAAAAGACGTAAAATAACAAAGGGAAACTATAAATAAAGAGGCTTTTAGCCGGCTCCTTTTTTCTTCTTCTTTTTTTCCCCCACCTTTTTTTTCCCTTTTTCCCCCCTTTTTTCTGTCTTTTCTTTCCTTTTTTCCCCTTCTTTTCTTTTTTCCTTTTTTCCTTTTTTCTTTTTTTTTTCTTTTTGTTTTCTTTTTCCTTTTTTTAATTTTTTTTCTTTTTCCTTTTTTTTCTTTTTCTTTTTCTTTTTTTCCTTTTCTCTTTCTTTTTTTCTTTTTTTCCTTTTCTCTTTCTTTTTGTTTTCCTTTTTTTTTTTTTTCTTTTTCTTTTTTTTTCCTCTTTTCCCGAGGTGTTAACGACTTAACGGTTGCGGGCGTTAGCATAAGAACACGTAGGAAATGAGGCAGTGCGGGTGAATGCGAGGAGCGCGGTGCCGCGGCCCCAGGTAAGCCCCGGCCCGGGGAGCGGCGCCCGGCACAGCCCCCTCAGCCCCCCCCCGGCCCGGCCTTTCCCCCCCTTGTCTCTCCCGGACGGCTTTGGGGATCCCAATAAATGCAAGGAACTTAGCACAGAGCTTCAGGACAGACCGTTTTCCGATCTTTTTTATTTATTTATTTTCAAGGAAAAATAAAAAAGAACAGCCCCGACAAGCCAAGCACCACCGGCACCCCCCAGCAGCCCTCTCCCCCCCCCAGGAAAGCGCACGGAAGGCTCCGCCGTGCCCCGGCCCCCCCCGGCAGCATAGCCCGGAGGAGCTGGGGGGTCCCAGCGCGGGGGGGGGGGGACAGCAGGGCCGGGACCCCCCCAGACCCCCTCGGGGGCTTCCCCGGTGCCCTTTTCAGGCGTTTGGCGGCGCAGCCCCCGGGGCCCTTCGGGGGCAGGGGAGTGCCGCCCCCCCACACCCCTACCCCTGGGCCCCTCTTCATTTGTTGAGCATTTCCTCGGCACGAGAAAAGTCTCAGTAATTAATCGGTGCCGTTAATTACGGCGAAGAGAAACTCTCCTCCTCCCTTAGGGCTGCGTTGTGCCAAGTCCGGCCCGACGGGGCGCTCCCCCTCCACTCCCCCCCCCCCCGGCGCCCTGCAGGGCTTGGGGCGAGAAGTTTGGGAAAAAAAGTTTTTGGGAAAAGGTTTTTGGGAAAGGTTTTGGGGAAAGGTTTTGGGGAAAAGTTTTGGGGAAAAGTTTTTGGGAGCCCAGCCAGCCAAACCCGCACCCAGAGCAGGGGCGAAACTGTCACGCCGGGCATCATCCAGGAGCAAATCCCTCACATAAACCCGGGGAGGGGGCTCGGAGCCCCCCAGCAGGCACATTTCGGAGCTTATCACCGGCAGGGCCAGTGCCCTGCGAAGCAAAGAAATAATTCGGGCTGCGGGAGCGGAGGTGGCGACCCCGATAATGACAACGGCAGAGCTGGAAAGTGGGCGCCCATATAGACAGATAGATTTAGCGACGGGAGAAAAACAAACTGTATGGTCCGGATCGATAGCGAGTCAAATAGAGACACGGCAAGCGCCAGGGCGAGGGAGGATGGAATAAGTTATGGTAGAGAGGGAGAAATTAATTACAGCTCAATTGGGTTCTAATATGGCCAAGCGAGAGCCTGGCTGCGGGGCGAGTTAAAAATAAAGCCGGAGGGTGGGGGGGATAGAGGGGGAACGGCAGCGCCGGGGCAATTTCTGCTTCTGTAATCGTTTTAAAGGAAGGAGAAACCAAAGGTGTCCCCTTTCAGCTCCTTAAGCCTCTTACTTTCACTAAGGACTTCTATAAATCGTTGACCTGACCCGGCTCACACCGGCCCCGCCGGCTGGGGCAAGCGCACCCCGGCACGGGGGTCTCGCCGAAGATGCGCGTTTGGTGACCCTTTTCCATGTCCCCCCCAACCCCTTTTTCCTTTTTTTTTTTTTTTTTTTTTAAATTTTTTTCTTCAAGGCCTCTATCCGCACGTGTTCGCTTTCCTTTTTTTTTTTTTTTTTTTTTTAATCGCAATAAATCGCCTGGAAAAGCGGCGGAGCTCGGTGTTAAAACGAAATCGGTCGCGTTTCCAAAGCGCTTTCGGATTTATTTGGATTGGAAATGTACAAACATCCATTCCGGGAAAGGCAACACGTTTAATTAACGATGAGAGAGCAGTTAGGGGCAGAAAGCTAGTAAAATTGTGTGATAAATTTATGGCATTGTTAGCGTGCTTTTAATTATGGCTATTATGTTAATTATTTCACATTAGCATGGAGTTATCAGCGGCATGTCAGATTTAATCAAAACGAGCCTTTCTCTCGAAAATTGTGCTTCGCATTCGCCGCCAGCAGAACGGGGGGTCCCGAGCCCAAGCCGCCCTCTCTCCCCCCTCCCGACACTTCTTCATTTCTTTAAAAATAAATAAATGGAGGCTTTTAAAAGGAGGACTTCCCCTGAAAAGAGCGGCTGGACGTGCTGCGGGCTGGTGCAGGCGGCGGATCCCTTTAGGCTACGGAGAGCAGCGCAGGGAGGCAGAGGCGAGAAGCGGCTCGCTTGTTTTTTAGGAATTCACCATTTTCGCCCCCCTCCGGAGAAGGCACTTTATCATTTCGGATCCCTCTGTCAAACAATATGATGTCGCTCGTTTTTATCCGTCCCGTTTTACAAAAGCCCCCGCTCGCCCTGGCGGCCAGGGCAAGGCGCCTGAGTACAAAAGGAGAAAAAGGGACGAGGAGGGAGGATGCCGGAGGGCTGCGGGGGTCGGCGAGGGAACGAGGAGGAGGTGGGAGCGGGGCTGGGTGCGGGTGCGGTGCGGGGCTGTGCGGTGCGGGGCCGCTCGGAGCCCGGCGCTGCGCCCAGGAGCGCGCCCCTGCTCCCGGCCCCGCACCGCAGCCCCCGTAGCTCCCCCCGGGGAGGCGACCCAGCGGCTCCCCAAGCCAAAAAAAAAAAATAAATACATAAATAAAAAAGGAAAACAGCAACATCACCAAAAGCCGGGGTGGGAGCAGGCGGCGGCGAGGCAGGAGGCGAAGTTTTGGGGGGGGCCCCATCCGTGCCCGGGTGCGGAGCTGCCCCGCACAGCCCCGCGGGACCGGGGGGCTGCGGCCGCGGCAGCTGCTCGCTTATTTTTAGAGCATTTCCATTCCTCCGGTTAATTTTAGATCGATTCATTATTTAGCCCCAGTTCGCCTTCAGGGAAACCCAAGCTGGGGGGAGGCCAGAGCCCCGCGGGACTGTGCGGGGCTGCCCCCAGCCGGGGCGCTGCGGGACTCGGTGGGTGCGGGCAGCCCTGTCCCCAGGGAGGGGGAGACCCAGCCTCTGGGATGGGGTTTGGATGGCGGGCATGGACACGGAGAGAGGGAATGGATGGGTATGGGTGGGTACAGATGGGTATTTTGGGGTATGGATGGTTATGGGTGGGTATGGATGGGTGTAGGTGGTTATAGGTGGGTACAGATGGGTATCGGTGAGTATGGATGGATATGGATGTGTACAGGTGGGTATGGATGGGTATGGATGTGCCCCCCATCAGGGCCAGGCACCATGTCCCTCCTCCCACAACACTGCTCTCACACCAAGCCTCTGCCTGCTCCCACCCCGCAAGTGCTGGCAGGATCTAAGTGTCAGCCAACAGTGGTATATGAGTAAAATCATGAATCCAGCACTCGTTTTCCTTGGGGTGCTTAGTCCCATCGGCTCTTCGCCTCCTCTCTGCCTTCCCATGCCCTGGGAGCTGAATGCCACAGGTGGGTGGATGCTGGCAGGGGGTCCCGGTGGTGCTGGCCCTGCTGAGCTCACAGGGGGCACCCCGCTGGTCCGTGCACCCAGAACTTGGGTATTGGTCTCAGGCAGGGACGTCCCCATGACCTGGCACAAGCAGGTGGCAGTGCTCAGGTGTCCCCACCAGGATGTAGGCTCAGGTTCCCAGAAGACAGCCTCCAGGGATTCACAAAATAAAGCCAAAATCATCAGAAGGAAGAGCGGAGCCCAATACTGCTTAGAGATTTGGATGCTTCACAAGCAAGGACAGAGCAAAGATCATTGAATAAGTCAAAGCACCAAAGCGCTACTGGGCAAACTGGTGTGTGTGAGCAGAGGAACTCTGCTGCCTTTTGTGGAAGATGGTTGCAAAGTTAGCTGTGAATTGGTTTGGGGAAAAAAATAAAAATAAAGACAGTTGGCAGACGTTCAGCCAAGATTCATTTATTCTTCAGATTTTCATCTTGCAGCCCCACCCTCTAAACAGATCAATAGGTGTCCCCAGCTTGCAGCCCGTGGGTGCCCCATGCATCCACCAGCAGCACTTCTCAGAAGTCTCCTGCTCATGTCCCTCTCAAACAAAACACCTGAAACTCATCCTCCAAGCACCCTGTCACAACACTGTCCCTGCAGGAGGCTCCTGTACCACGAGGCATAATAAATACACAGGAACAAAAAGAGGCAAGTCTCAAAAATGCCTTGAAGCGCGTTTTATCCAACCTTGCAAAGGAAAGGGCCAGCTGGGAAGGGGGGTTCCTGGCCAAGCCCCATATACAGGGCCATGACCAAGTGTGACATCCTCACCCACAGGCTGGGGTTGGGGACATGCTCCAGCCATCGTTCCTCCTTCCAGACCCAGGGTTTGCTTCTCCGTGCACAGAGGGAGTGGGGAGGCTCAACCAGCTCGGGAAGGAAGTTATATTTTATCTGAAGACACCTTTATTTGTCAGAGGAAGGGGAGTAAATCAACCTGACATAATCTTTTTCCATTCATCTATGCAGAAACTGCAGCCCAAAGGGATGGTGCGGGCACTAAATATTTGGTGGAAAACATGGGGATGCAACCCAAAAAGAGGGGATGAAACCCAAAGTGAGGGGCTGCAAGAGGCTGCTGGGGAAGCCCAGTCTAAGCCCTCGGTGATTTGGTACTGACTCTGCAGGTAGGGAGAAGGTGCAAGGAAGGCACAGCGGTGTTTTGCTCAGTTGTTCCCCCTGCCAGCAAGATGCAAATTGTGCAGAAGGAGCTAAGAGGATTCCCAGGGCTGTGAGGAAATCCCTGTGCTGGCTCCATGCGCTGGCCCCATCCTCTCCGAGCACGAAGCCAATGCCTACGAAACTCCGAGATACTCCTCTGAGATTTTGCGTATCATGAGAGACCCCTGGGATCCCTGAGCTTACTCAGGATTTATTTTTATTAACCAGCACAGCCAGGACTCTCGTGCTTCCCCGGGTGGGAGGAGGAGGCTTTGTTTGTTTGTTTTCTTTCCCGGATAGTTCCGCAAGCCGCTCCTCTGGCACACGCGTAACACCCTCGATTCTCTTTAGTAAGCACAAAAAGACAAGTGGTGAATTAGCGCCGTTGTTAATAAAACCACTCTGCTAATATTTTTCCCCACCAGGTTGAGCATCATCCATCGGCGGCGGCTGAACCCCTTCCGCGGGCGGCCAGCACAGGGCCAATGCATCACCGGAGCGCCACGTGCGCCACGCAAATGGTGCCTTGGTGGGACGTAAGTGGTGCGCGGGCCTTTTATGGGCCTTCTGCAGAACGGTGAATTTTACCCAAAATGCAGGTTAAAACCCATGCTAGGTATTTATGCAGTCAGGTCCATAATATCTCTTCCAAACCTTCCCCAAGCTGCTCTTCACCTGCTGAACCAGGTAGCTCCTTATCTGGAGAGCGCTGTATGGCATTTTAGGGGATTATTTTCTTTTATTTTGGCAAAGAAAAGCCGTGCTACAAAATCCCTCTGTGTCCTGATGTGGTGTTGCCAAGAGCCTGTCCCAATGGACAGCCTGTCCCAGCAGTTTCCTCCTCCACCTCCTGAGGAGAGAAAACAGCACAATTCTTCGTATAAATAGTGGGTGACCTCCACAAATGTCTTGGAAAGAGAACTGACAGCTTCAGAAATTGAAATTTCTGCTAGTTTTTGGCCAAAAAACTCTTTGAGGAGCCCAAATCTTTCCTTTCCTTTTCTTTCTTTCTTTTTTTTTTCTTTTTTAGGGGCCAGATGGAGCACCACTCAGACCATTTCCAGTCGGACCGCTTCCTGCCATCCCTCCACAAAGCCCGTTGGTGTGACCATTACAGTACTCACTAAATTCAATTTAGATCCTTCACCTTATTAGAAGAATCTTTATTAAACATTTTATTAAAGTATTTTAATGCCTTCCCAGGAACGCCATAAATCCCCGCTGGTTTCAAAGCATCTTTGAGGAGTTGCAGATAGCGTGGGGGGCCTGGATGAGCATTTCCAGTGCTTGCATGATGAGAGCACACGTGGGCAACACTCCTTAAACCACATCAACATTGTTTTTGTGTTGGTTTTCCTGCCTTTGCCCAGGTGAGAAAGGAATCCTGCAGGATTCACCCTCCTGGGGGCTGTGCCATGTCCCCCTCATCCATCCCTGGCTTTTACTTCTCTGGAATAATGGCTAAATATCCTTCCTCCTGGAAACCCAAGAGGAGTCACCCATTGAGATCCATTTCCACGTATGTGCCTGCAGCTCTGGGGTCTGCCAGGGCCCTCCTGGAATCCCAGGGATAAACGAGGAGGCCTCCTCAATGCTCTCCCTGCCCCAGAGCCCGTGCTTCCAGAAATACTCACCTTAGCATTTAAACCTTGTAAATTAATGGGACTTAAATATATGCTCCGAGTTAACTGTATTCTAAACCTGAACTAAAGCTTCATTTTCCAAGCTAAGCCTTGTTAAAATTTGTAAGGTAAATTCTCATCTTTGTGTAGATGAAACACGATCGTCCTTCCTCCCCAGTTTTCTCTTGACAGTTTTTACCGTTTTATTTCCATTTCCCAGGGAGCCTCAGCCCAGAGCAATGGTCATTCCTGCATTGAAGCTGCGGTGAGGGCAGCTCCTGAGTATCCTAAGCAGCAGTGAGAAGGTTTCTGCAGGGCCCCTTGGTGTCAGTCAACATGTGGCTCGCCAGAGCAGGCACACGGCTGGGACTTTGTCACAGTATCCTGACATTTTGGCTTCTACCATTAACTAATAGCCCACTCCTGCATCCCCTGTGTGCTCAAAAAAGGGAAATTTTCTCAGAAAGCTGGGCCAGATCCTGAAGGGCTTTACTCATGAGCTTGCTTCCATTGCAGTCATTCTTTGCACGCATCCGCTCGAGTCCAGCAGGATTTTGTGGGCTGTCGTTCTGGGAAGGACATATGTCCAGCATAGCTGTAGCTAACATGTCCTGCATGTTTTACATGTTTCTTCTGTGTGTGAAATGTAATATACTATATGTTTTGGAGTCATGTATTTAGATATGATCTCATATAAGTTTGGCAGATAAATATGCTCATATCATATAGCACGGGCGTATTTTTCACTCAGGACTGCTGGTATTCAAGGACTTCTTCTGTGCCTGGTGGAGCCAGCAGGACCCTTGGCATTGGCAGAGCTGGAACACAACTAGGTCCAAATCTTCCCTTCGCATTGCAGCCACTCCTTTGGAAGAAAAACGTGAGACTAGACAAGCCTCTGAAGGAGGAGCAAAGTTTTGTCTTCCACTCAGGACACCTCAGCAACCAGTCTGTGTTTCCTTTGAAAATGGAGAGGTTTAGAAAAACTCCCAAGGAGAAATTAAATAAATAAATGTGAGGTATAGAAGTCAAACACACACCGTCCGATGGAGAGCAGGGCTTTAATGGCATAATTAGCAACCAATCCTGCCGAAAGGTCTCTGCGCCCACTGCCCAGTGCTAACATAGTGCCGATTTACCTGGTGCTGCGTTTGCTCCTGGCTTCTTCTGGTACATCTTACAGACACAACTTTAAAAACAGGGGCAGCTCTTCTGTAATTAGCTGTTCCCCAGTCTACTGCATGAAATTATGCCCCAGCCCCACGCCTCTCTGCTAAACGCAAGTCAGGTGAGAGCTTCATATTTAGTTTAATAAACCATAATTTCCGACAAAGGTAACTGTCACCTTTTGTTTCATTCTGCGCGTTTATTTTTCAAGCACCACAGCTGACCTCCGAACTCAATCTGCACTTGCCTATTGATGCATAAATATCTGTAATATCACAGTAAATTAAATTCAGTTTTAAAGGGTTTCTATTTAACAATCTGTCAGAACTTTCACAGCGTTTGATTTCTAGTTTCCTCTGTCCACTGACAGGTTTATCTCAATATGGCTTGATTAATGAAACCTTTTATTTGGAGTAAGCATGCCTATTATTACCATAATCTCTTAATGCTTGCTTAGGCAACATTGTACTCTGACAGCAGGGCTCCAAAAACTCCCAGCCCCTACAGCGGGCTGCAGGGCTGGGGAAACGCAGCCAGGCACTTGCAGGGGCTCTGAGCAAAATCAGGCAGCTTTCCAGTGTAATAGGCTTGGCAGCCCTATTTCCACAGCCGTTGGTGTTAAACGTGCCTTATTACAAAGTATTTTTAGTGAAGATCAGCAAATGCACACTTCATTTGTGATGGGTGTTATACCAGGGAGGATATGAATGTTGTGAAGATGTGTTCTTATGAAGAATTCGTTGAATTTAGGGAAAAGTACTGTAGCTTAACCTAGAAAACAAACAAACAAACAAACAACAAAAAAAAAACTATATAGATTTGGATATTAGTTACTGACTTCTAGTCCTTGGCTTTCCTGTCTTACAGCCCTGGGTAAATCATTTCATCTGCTGGTGCTTTAATCCCATTTCACCAACAGCCACGTGTGCACAGAGCTGCACCTGTGTGAACGGCAGAGCAAAACTGCTCTGGACAGAGAGGAGTCAGGGCAAAACACCTCCTTTTTCTCCACTGAGCAGGAAAAATAGTGCTTCCTTGCTGCACGGGAGGGCGTGCAGGCTGGGTGCCCAACCTCCCGCACTGCCAGCACGCAGCGTGGCTGCTGCTGCTACCACTGCAGCTGCGGGGTGAAGCGCTGCGGTGCCATTTACAAGACAGAAGCAAGGAAGTGACCAGCAAGCAGCCTCCCTGGATTAGGAACAGATAAGGACTGCGCTTTTCATCCCCAAGAGATCTTTCCATTGAGGCCAGTGAATGGTAACAGTGCCTTTTCTCAGGCTCCCCAAGTGTTAAGCTTCTTCCCAGCTCACATAGGCACTGGGTGAACGCGCACCTGCAGGGCGCAACAGGAGCTGCGACACTGCCTTCAGCTGGACCAGGGTTCATGGGGAGTTTGATCCCATTTGTGTTCTTATTTACATTTTTTTCTTTCTTTCTTTCCTTTTTTTTTTTTTTTTTTTTTTTCTTTCCTTCAAACAGCTGCGATTTCTTCGTTCAAGAACTGATGGTCAGGCTCTGTTAGGATCTGCCAAGTCCAGTGCTTCCAAGAATGAAGACCTCATCTCCCAGCCTGACTGCCTAGAAAGGGACTGAATAACCTCAGCGGGCCCTGACATCTGAGTTATCTACAGCTTTGTGAGGACACTGTTTGCTTCTGGAGCTCCTGAAGTCTCCGTCCCGCTGCAGTCGGGGACAAAGCCACCACCAGTGTCAGCAAAGGGCTTGTTGCCTCCACGCCAGCGCGGGGGCCACATGTGAAATGTCATGTGTGCTGTGTCACTCTGGACTCACATAGTGTTTTGTGTAGAAAAATAAAGAACTACCATGTCAGCGTTATGTAACTCTTAAAGACGAGAATAATTATTAAGGTGGTTTGTGTGCTTGCTTCTGTGGAATTAAAATATTTCAAGACACTTACTTCATTAAGACATGAATTGGCATCAGGAAATATATTCTCTGTTCTGCATTAATACCCTGAGAGGCTCTGTCATTCATATATAAATAACTCACATACGAGGATATATTTATCTATCAGTGTGTACACACAAAGAGCACAGACAACAACATACACAGCACTTTGCACATACATACTCAATCACAGAATATATTCACGGATAAAAAGTTGGAGAAACTCATTAGAAGCAAATTGTATATTTTCAGTCAATAAATGCAGTATGGTTCAATGGCATTGCATACGATGTGTGCTTCTGCAATACCAGGAGCAATACTCTCAATAGCCGAATGCTTTTGCCTGTCATAAAAATGTTTATTTGCTAGAAAGTACAGACTGCTGCTCATGAAATCCTCCTTGCAGAATTATTATAATTCTCCAACACGTTTCAGACTTTTTGGGTTGTTTCACACTCTGCTTTTTAACCTTCAACAACAAATATTGTTGTATCATGAAGACAGCAAATCCAAACAATTACATATGTAGTCCAAAGGCATACACAAGAAAATCAATATTTGACATCTTTGCAACTCCCTCTTTGGAGCAGCGCTCAATAGCTCTTATTCATTATACACTTATATCTCTTTCAGATTCGCCTTTGTCACCAGAAACCCATTTTTTTTTCTCCTTTGACTTCCACATAACTTCTTTGCCCTGTACTTTTACAGATGCCTTCTGGCTATAAATACTAATGAAATCTCTTTGCTTAATTCAATTTTGCTGGTACACTTACAGTTATGACCTAACTTTCCCACGAGAGAGACTGATTGAACATTCCAATACCTTATGGATGGGAGCAAACACTGCACAGAACTGGACTGACAATTTCCATAATTATAGAATTCACAGCCTAATGACCTTAAAAAACAATAAAAAGATCTCTTGTTAATTCCATTTCTGTTACTGACATTCAAGATATTTCATTTTTCACAGGACAACAAATTTACTTTTTATTTTCAAAAGAGCAGTCTATCCTTTTACCCTAGATTAAATTTTCTGAATATTGAAGGATTTCATTGAATATTTAGCATTTCTTTGTCTTTTAAAAGTTAGAATATTTATGATCCTTAGAATGCTTCTGACTGATTTATAGCAATCAATTATAAGAGTGCGTTTTCAAATAGCCCTTTTAAAAATGAAGAATAGAATAATTAAAAAGATCAGAAGTCCTCCCTTGCATATAATTATTTCATTATTTCATTACAGTGCAGAAATTGTTTTTGCTGACTGCGAACAATTTTAATTGAGCAAAATCTGTATTAATATACGATAGCAAGCAGTTCTTCCTAAGAAATAAGATCGCTAATTGCCTAAATTTTTATTCAGCACAGTGAGCCTTAAAAGCCACATTGCAATATAAACCTAATCACCAGGTACTGCGGCTACCTATGCCTTAGTGGAGACGTTCCCCAAGCATAACCTTGCCGTGCAGCTAATTTATTCCTTCAACAGGTTTATTGCCACCTGGAACATTTCCCTGGGGCTGGCTGGCCGACGGCAGAGCAGGGCTGGCCATGCCACGTGGGCCTCGAGCTGGCCCGTGCCATGGGGTATGACTCAGGGGAGCTGGCAGACACACTTGTCCCCAGATTTTGGTGGGGACACTGCCATGGGTGGCCACGCTCCTTGACAATGTTGGTCTTGTTCCCCACGTACCCATCATCAGGCTCCTCTCCAGCTGCTCTGGGGTTTCTGTCTGCTCAGTGGAGAGAAAGAGGAACACCAACGGGAAGAAATCAGTATTGGGAGCCTGACTTTGGTGTCTCGAATTTGGTGGGCTGGCTTTGACCATCTGGAGATAAGGGAGAAATTTTTCATGGTGAGGGTGGAGAGAAGCCAGAACTGGTTGCTCAGAGAAGCTGTGGGTGCCCCAGCACTGGAAGTGCTCAAAGCTGACTTGGATTGGGCTTTGGGTAATCCAAGCTAGTGAAAGATGCCCTGCCCAGGGCAGGAGGGTTGGACCAGGTGGTTTAATGGTCCCTCCAACATAAACCACTCTACGGCCTTTGCAGCAGGCACCAGCCCTCAGCCTGCTCGTACTGCTGCTGACCTTGGTGTCAGGTGCTGTGCTCAGAGGCACCCCCACGCTGACATTCACCTGAGAAACCCCAAGGAGGAGCTGAAGAGTGCTGTAATATTCCTGAGTGCCAGGCACAAGCAGTTCTTCTGTTCACCTCCCAAGTACATCAACATCCCACCTGAGCTGACGGTGCAGACCAAAAAATAATGGTGAGGTAGCTCAGACGCCTTTAGCTTCATCTGAGATGCTTCCCTGGAAGGAAGAACAGCCTCATTCATAGAGCCTAACACCTCAGCAAGGGCAGATGGCTCACGGTGTCTTTTGCCTGCAGTCTCCAAGCACAGCAAGAGAAGCATTGCAGGTCCATGCAGAAGCCCGCACAGTGCCTGGCAGTGCAGATGTGATGTTTTCAGGAAGCGGTGGCTGCAGGGGAGGCCTGGAGATTGTCTGACGTGCGGGAGTCTCCTGTCACTGCCCTGCTGCTTCTGGGGTGCCAGGGGATGCAGCAAAGGGGCTGCTGCTGGTTGTGAATGGGGCCCTTTGTCAGCGCCCAGCCTGACCCCTCTGCTCGGAGGCTGGCTGGAGCCCATGCAAGGGAGAGAAGTGGGAAATTGGAGATAAAACTCTGGGCCAATGCAGCAGCCTTAATATAGTGTCTGAATGGAAAAGATTTATAATTACCTCGAACCGAGGCTGGAATTTTCCTCTTGAGCTCATTGCTTTCCCGTAAGCCTTAAATGCAGCTTTGGTGGCGAATTAACATCATCGTGTTAAAGAATGAGCAGAAGCCCCAGTACCAGCAATCACACACGTCTGTGTCAGGGCTTGC
Source organism: Netta rufina (assembly GCF_964035555.1). NCBI lineage: Eukaryota > Metazoa > Chordata > Aves > Anseriformes > Anatidae > Netta > Netta rufina. The sequence goes on from NC_140131.1 coordinate 2,587,808, forward strand.
CTGGCAGCAGGCGTGATGTATCCCCCTGCTGTCCTGTGGTGGCAGCCCACAGGTACGGAGTTATAATTCCTGCGAGGGGCAGGCTCTGGAGATGACAGACAGAATAGTTGCAATCTATCATGAAAATTTTTCAAGGATGAGTTAATGATTGTGTGCAATTTCCAGACCAGTTTGTGGAAGCTGGATTCTCCCTGGATTGCATCTCTCCAGGACGAAGGTTTTCCTCGTGCCTCAGTTTCCCCATCTATAAAATGGGGAACAGCTGCTGCACTGCTCACCCAGTGGCTTGGTTTCTCCAAGCAAAAACTTGGGGGCAATGAAGAAGTTCCTGCCTCCAAGACAGCTGGTGGCTGGGCTGGCAGGCTGCTACGGTGTGAACCCCAGGCCTCCCTTAGAGCCCTGTGCCCAGAAGGGCAGCTCAGGCATGGAGAGGGACTGGTGCTGCCTGCACATCATCCTCAGGGAAAAGAAGCCAAGTTTCTTGGTGATAACTTGATGATAAACCAGAAGTTCTATCAAGAACAACAGAAATTTCACCATGGCCTTTTCAATCTGTACACATCAGGCAAGACGACAGTGAGAAGAAGCAGCCAGGCAAATGTGGAGCGAGAATCCATGGTTTTTAAGTGTGGGGAACAACTCAATAAGTGGCCTGAGTTTTTTTTCTGGCCATTTTAAAATTAGTTTTTGAATTTCTCTGAAAGCGGTGCTGGTGTTTGAACAAGATTGTCTGTGCATGTGATGTGAGACTGTGGGATGCTCGCAGCTCTCCCTGGCTTTGAGGGCCAAGTGCTGGCCCTGCCCTCAGCTCCATCCCTGCAGCAGGGCCAGACCCTCAGTCTACACTGCAAAACCATTTCTGCACCACCCACAGACACACACTGCACTTCCAAAGGCAAAAGCCAGACTATCTCTCTTAGAAAGGCTCCAAAAAATCCACTTTTCTTTTATAATAATATTTCCACAGGCCAAGCAATTGATGGCTGGAGCAGGGGAAAACATACATCTTTGCTCCCAAGTAATAGGCTGCAGATTTGCAAGACTAAATCCTTTTAAAAAGCCAGAATCACATCCATCCAGTCCGTAAAAGAAAAAGAAGTCTAATTTGATAACGTTATATGTAAAGCGTTTTCTTGACTGAGATATATTTTAGGTGTGCCAGTTATATAACACAGAACAAGCAGGGGAAAGGAGTTGATCACATTCAGATGATACTAAATTATCTTATGACACAGGCTGTATCTTTTTTACAACAGAAAATGGAAACAACTGTGTCCTTGACCTTCAAAAAGGAATTGACTTCCCTAGCTTAACTATTCAAACAAACAACTGTGTACTCTCTTCAATTCCTGTGATAATTTTGATTTACTGTAAATGACTGAATTTAATGAACTAAATTATGCTATTTAAATGCATTTTGTGAATGGTATTGTAGTTTGTTACCAAGCATTATGTCTATGCTAAAGTGTGCTGTAAATGATATGATATGGAACATATGTGCTGTATTCATAATTTAACTGTTGCTATGGAGTGCCTTCTTCAATAGGCTCCTTTGAAAAACGAGTTCTTTATTTACCTGGTGAAATGAAGGTGATTTCTCAGCAAATCTCTAGGTCTCACTGACCTTGACAGAATTACAGTGCTAATATTTTCACATGGATGAACTGTTCTTCAATAATTTTTCCAAAATAGATGGCACAAATAGGTTTTCCATTAATGCCGGGACATATTGCGTGTTTTCTAATCTCACTTTTCTTTTTGTTTGAACAAATGTTTATTACAGCTACCGCAAAATGACTCCCCTCCTCATTAGTGATAACAGGTTTCTGAGCTCAGAGCTGGATCTCAGGGTCTCGGACATGATTTCCACAAATGCCTTCAGCCTGATGCCGCGGAGACAGACGGCGCGTGGCTCCCGTTGGCCATGCAATGTGATGTGAGCTGCTCTACTTGAGGAAAGTTTGGCTGTGGGGAACAGAGAGAGACTTCTGGCCTTGATGAGCATCCCTAGCAGCCTTGGCGGGGCATCAGCACTGTGCTCAGGTCTGCTCTGAGACTATTCGTGACTTTTTTGGGGATACAACCTGTCCTTGTGCTGCTGGGCAGGCACTCCTTGCTAGCGAGTCCTCCTTGTCCCACCTCCCCTTCTGCAGCCAGATGGCAAAACCACCCCTCTCTTTTGGGAAGGAACACTGTAAATTATGAACTGTACACAAAAACCCAGGAGGTTGATAATTGTTTATGATTCTAACCCTGTGTTTGAGCCTTACTTTCAGGCATGTCAGTGATCACTGATACATGGTTAATACCCAGTAATCATTAGGCAGGACGCCACTCACAAAAGACCAAATCCCAATCCAGCAAAATCCTGCAAATTAAATAGTAATTGGATGCAGAAAGAATGCGTTTCTTTAGCTAGTGTGATTGCTTACTGGAAAATATGTGAAGTTTGGTTAAAAATTTAAACAAAATGTGCAGCTATCCAAATACCGCAGCACAGTGGCAGGTTGCATTTTCCTCTGCATAAGATGGATGTGTCGTTTATGTCCCAAAAGCCAACATGTTCTTTGGCAAGTTGGAAACTGGAAACGAGAAACATTACATATAATAATTCATCATGCTTAAAGGGAAAAGGCTAGCAAAACAGATACTTCTGATACTGCGAGTCACAAATTTTACTCTGTTTTGTTGGTATTGTTACTTTTGGTGCTTAAAGCAGCTTCAGGAGAGATAAATCCAACTGTAGTTGATCTCACAAATGTTTGCAAATTTCCTTTAGCCACATACAGGGCCACATAGCTAGCAGGTACAAATTAAGGAAGTTATATACAAAAATAATTCTGATGTTTTCAGAAAATGTTGTTGGGAATTTGAGTAAAGCCCCTAGAATTTCAACAGATACTTAAAATTTTTGCTTTGACACCTAATTAGCCTCATTTCAGATTTTGCACATTCTCTTCCTCTTTTGGAAGGGAAAATAGTAATACTTTCTTACAGCAAATACAAATGCAGGAAAATTCTGGCAACAACAAAAGGGAAGGTTTTTTACAATATCTTGGAACATATCAGTCTTCACACAATGGGCATTTCATGGGTCAAATAAGGACACTTTCTAAAGTACTGGTGAAACATTGAGCCATTTATAATACCACCTTTTAACTAATTTGAGCATTGACAGTAAATTATGGTTGGATTTCATAACTGTTCATCAACCATCAGCTCCCAAGGAGAGCAGCCGAGTTTTCTGAATATCGGCTCCTTTGGAAAAAGTGGCCAGTTTTAACTGCACTTTGTGTGCTACCATTGCAAACAAATGTAGCAAATACTGTAGGTTTTTTCTTTAATAGCCATATTTCCAACAGCATATATCACTGTTGGCATTTTTATATGTACAAAGGCTCCTCCTGGAGGTCAGTTGTGTTGTTAGATGCCCTGCTCCACTGCTTAGCATACTCAGGTGGATCTTTGCAGACCAGCCTGGCTTCCTGCATATTTTAGAAAAAGTACTTGAAAATCAAACTGGCAAAAGTATAAAATTCAACATGTGTGCATGCTTATGAAACTTGGGCTGAAAAGCTTGTTCCTAAATGCTTGCTCACCAGGTGGTAGTGGGTCTGTCAGTCTGGATGTGTCTACAGAGGAAGAAAAACCCGAAGGCAGCTTTCTATTTTCACTTTCTCTTGGAGAAATGAATGGGAAGACTTGCTGAAGGAACTGGGCTTGCCCCTGTAAGGTGCATGAACACCTTCCTCCAGAAGGGGATAAGGCTTCCCAAGGCCTGTCTAAAATGGGTACCCCCAGTGTCTCCTGCTGCGGGGAGCCTGAGCACACACCCAGCATGTCCAGGAGGACGAACAATGCTGGAGGCTGAGCTGAAGCTCAGGTTTTCACCTTTCCAAGTGCTGTGGGATCCAGGCTGAGGCTGTGGCTTAGTGGGAGCAGGCTGGGACCCCTGCCCACCTCCTGTGCAAGCACAGCTCCGCAAGGGGAGTTCACTCTCTAGCACTCTGTCAGCGCTGTTTTTATTTTGGGTTAATCAACTGCAAACCAAAATGATGTGCAGAAAGTGGATGAGGCCTCTTGAGCCAGGAATTACCATGGCATGAGCAGTCTCCCCCAGGTACCTGCTCTGCATTGTGTACCATAATTGTGCGAGAGAGAAGGAGCTATTTTTCAGCAAGTGGCTATTGGATACTTCCTGTGCTGCATATCAACAACCAGATCTTGACCCAGAAATGTCAGTCCCCGCTCAGAGCAGACAAGGAAGCATAATTAGAGATGCTCTGGCAACGTATTTTAGCACTGACGGTGACAATGTTTAAATTTTTAATCAGGCATGTAACATAAAAAGCACATAACATGAAATGTGAAAAGAAAATTGGCAAATACCGACGTGCTGTTTGACACTTTATTCCACTGAAGGAAGTGAACATCAATAAACATTATTTATCATAAATGACAGAGAGGAAGGCGTGTTTCTAATAAAAACCTTCACATTGCAAGGGGTGAATCTCATAAAAGCACCCTTATAGGACTGTAAAAGCCATGCTGGTCCAGATCACAAAGGAAACCCGGAGACCAACGTTGTGCAGCTGTAGTGTGCAGCCAGATGTGCTCCCCAGACAGCTGGCCTTGGGGGCAGAGCAGACCCCCAAGGGTCCAGGACCCTCCTCCTACACCTGCCATGTCCAGATGTGGCACAGCCCAGGTAGCCTCTTGGTGTTTTTGCAAAGCCTTTCAGCATTAATCTCCTTCCAGCTGTCAACATCTCCTGCCTAACCCCATCCCACCACCAGGCTTGTTCCAGGTGGGCTCTGCTGGCCAAGGCCCTGTGGTTTCCTGAGCCCAGAGGGGCACGGAGCTCGCTGTACATGAGTAGATGAATGCACCCCAACTGGCATGAGGGAAGTGCTGATGTGCCAATCCAAGTATGATGAAGCTAGAAGAGGCCTGATGTAGGGCTATTCTTGTCGCCTTAATTTGTCTCTGTCGTACATGCGAATGGAGTCTCTAACGGAGTGGTTCCAACCTCTGCAACAAAAGCAGTACAAACCTAGAGACAACAGCCCATCGTCTGCCCTGTGGCCAACAGGGTGTGATGGTTTCTGAAGCCCACATGAACACACACACACACACTGCTCATGTCCCAGTGTCTGCAGCTTGAAAATTCTCCCACTTTAAAATCCCCTTCTCACCCAGTCCTCACCCCTAAGCCTTGCCTCCTTGCTCCAGGTTCCTGTGTTTGCCTCCTCACTGCCAGGTTTGACTCCTGTCTCTGCTCCACAGTAATGTTTTCCTGGTCTCTGCTGTTGGGATGTAGTGGGCAAAGACCTTAGGGCACAGAAGGACCCGCGTTCCTGAGCAGGAGAAGTCCTGCTCAAGTACCACAGCTGTGGGCTGCTTTTTGCTTGCTTGCTGTGAGTTGCTCAGCTGCCTGGCTGAGGGAGAAGACAGAGTCTTTGGAGGATGTAGTTGCCAAACTCTAAGATCTCTAGTGAGGTTATGTTTCTTTTATTATTATTTTTTATTTTTTAACTTGACCAAATCCAGACAGATTTTGTGGGAAGAGTCAAAGGTTCACTCCCAAAAGCAGTGAAAACCCTGTGGCCAAATTCTAAGTCTAAACCACACTGAAGCAGGGTCTCTTCAATGTGATGGCTATGAGATTTGTTTTAATGTGGGTAAACCAAATTCTTTTTGCTTTATGCTTGTTTTAAGGAAGATGTGAATCCTCTCTTCTTCTTTTTTTTTTTTTTTTTTTTTTTTTTTTTTCCTGAACTTCTGCAAGACAAACCAGCTTGAGGCGGACAGTTATCATGGGACATTTCATCTCCAATGGATAGAGGCTGGCAAGGATATGGGCAACTGGAATCAGATTTATACAATGGGAAGTGTCAGGCGAGCTTAACTGTAGGCACTGATCTGCCCCACTTTTCATGGTATTCATAATGGTGCTTTTCATGGGAGCCTGCCTGGTTCACTCCTGGATGGTCACAAGTCTGCATGCTGCTAATAATAACATCATTGACTACAACATCTCCGTATTTACTGAATTTTGTGTTCCAAAATTGTGTCTCTGTTTTGCTCTGCTTTTCCTCTTTTGTTTTCCATTCCCGTCATGCTGTTACACTAATATTTTCTATGTTGGTTCCAAAAGCTGCCATCACTAGCTTCTGCACCACGTGAACATTTGTGTCTCTCCCTCAGACCTGTGAGGAGGCTGCTATTGCATGGCCAGCTCTTGTGGCAGTGTTTCCAGATAGCAGATGGTGACAGCGATGAGCTCCAAGGTGAGTTCCCTCGCTTGGAAGCAGGCACGGTGGCTGGGGCATGTGTTCAGACAGGGGCATGGCTAGAACTGGTCAGAAAGTCTGGGGAATTTGGGCAGAGAAGAGGAATTTCTCTCTCTCCCTCTCTCTCTCTCTTTCTCTGTCCTCCTGAAAAGAAGGCATTCTGCATTTGTTTCAAATTAAGGCAACTGATAAAACACTTTGATGTCCCATTACCCACCAGGAGAAGCTGTTTCTATTACCTAGAGATGTTATTGCACAGTACCCCCAAGCTCAGTCCCATCCCATGGTACCTGGTAGCTATTACGAAGGGTAATATTTGGGTAATGGGAGGAACAGAGATTTTGTGGACTGGTAGTCCTCCTATAGACTCCACAGTCCCTGCTCTAATTTCCCAGCTGAAAGACAGCAGTAATATTTCTCTGCCCTACAGAAGACATGCAGTGAGTAATTATTTCATATTTGTGGGCTACTTTGGGAAGAATGTGTTACGTATTGCTGACACATTAACTTCTGGATTAACTCTAGGATGGAGCTCAGTGCTTCTGTGCTGTGTAGTCCTTGCCACACTTGAAATCCAAGAAATATTCAGAGGTTTTGACAGGGAAAACTCTCAGTGATACAAAGAAATCCAGCAAGATCGGTGTGTTTGGCCAGCTGGTTAAAAGAGGTGATTCTCCTGCTATAATTAGCATTGGAGGGGCCTCAACTTGAATATTGCATGCCATTCTGTGTTCCCCATTAAAAAGGGATGTTAAGGTCCTTGAAAGCATCCGGAGGAGGGCAACAGAGCTGGTAAAAGGGCAGGCAGGCATGTCCTGTGAGGAGGGGCTGAGGACATGTGTGTTGTCCAACCTGGAGAAGAGCTTTTGGTTAGCCCTAAGGTAGTCAAGCAGTTGAGGCAGATGAAGGTCTCTTATGACTGAGCTATTCTATTCTATTCTATTCTATTCTATTCTATTCTATTCTATTCTATTCTATTCTATTCTATTCTATTCTATTCTATTCTATTCTATTCTATTCTATTCTATTCCATTCTATTCCATTCTATTCCATTCTATTCCATTCATGGAAATCACGCAGAACTATCAGTATACAGCCTGTCTCCTTGTTGCAAAGTGAGTGTGTTTCCAGCCCAGATAAAATCCCTACTTAGCTTGTCAGATGATTTTGTGAGTGTGTTGGAGAGGGCAGGAGCACACCAGGGTAACTGAGTCAACGTGCAGAGAGGCTGTACTCAGATATCCAACATGTAAAGAGTGGTCAGGATTAGCATGGACAGGGCATGGGGAGTGGTGAGGAGAGGAGATACACAGAACAACAAGTTAATGCAACACGGGACAAATCTGAGCCATATAGTTATACAGCTCACACCTCCTCTCCCCCTAGTCACATGTGTATATATTTTTCTCAACAGGGATGAACTTACAAACAGACTTCATCAAATCCCAGCTTACTATTTTAGAAATGAGGGATACGTCTTGGACTGATCATTCAATCCTCTGAATGTGTGGTGACAAAATTTCTTACTAAATAAAGCATCCCTTTCTCTGAATGTATGGCTGTACATATATGTGTGTATGTACACATGCCTGTGTGCACTCAAAATTCTGTTAAATGGATGTGTGTTATGCAGAGCATGAAGAAACAAACACACAACTTTTCGTATCATGCAAAGAAGCCTTAGGCAACCCATAGGGAACAGTTTGGTAAAAACATTATCCGCTGCAGCACGCATCCACTCTGGCCGTGCTGCTTCATATTTTGTCTGGTTCCTGTTCCTTTTCCTGTTCCTACTTGGAAGCAGTTAGGTATCGAGCCACCGAATTTAAATTTTTGATCTTTTTATAGCTTACAATGAAAATCTTGACCTGGCTTCCTTTGAGACATTCAAAATTAAGTTTTTATTTTATTTTTTCCTTTTCTTGTTTTTATATCATTTTTGATAATTTCCTCTTGGCTTGTGCTATTTTAAGATGTTTAACTAAGTAGCTCCAGAAGAACCATTTGCAAATAGTGTTGATCTGTGTTTTGAAAGTTTAACATACACTATCCAACGCACATTTACATACACCACCGAAATCCGGCATTTGGGAAATTAAAACAACAAAACTTGATTGCATATCATGATTTCATATTTTGCAGATGTTAATATTTAATCATATGCAGAGCCATTTAGCTTAAGTGCATTAATGTAACTCATTTAAAAGAGGCCAGTAATTGTCCTATTAACTCCCAGCCTGGATGTTATCCATGCTACCCTGCTGGTAAGGCCAGAGGGAGAGTCTCCTACTGGCACCCACAGAGATTGCTCTGATCTGTTGAAAATCCTGTTAAAATCTAATTACTTAGGAGAATAGGCCAGGGAATATCTAATGAGCTTCAGGAAACCCACTGAAAGAAATTCTCTTTTAATACAGACTGAAACATCTTCTGTGTTTCAATTACAGTGATACCACACGAACATAATTACACTTGTATAGAACGGGACTCTTCTTTGTTATTTTAATTATATATCACCAGATTTTTCTTAGTCATGGAAAAAAATAATTTGATTCCCCATAAAGGTTAAATGTTGGTGAAAAGCTTAGTGTTAAAATAAATGTAATCTTTGTTTATGATAATTTCTTCTTTGTTTTGTGAGAAAATGTTAGTAAAACCAGGTCACCAAGGGAAGCTGACCAAGCAAACACATGCTGGGGAAGCCTGCAGGCTCTACCTATGGGAAAGCTTTCAGAGAAGGGCATTCACTACTTTGCCTGCACAAAATTTGGCCATATTTTTGTTATGGTAATTTAATCTTTTGACATTTAGTCAACAGTAAAAGCTCATAGCAGCAGCAAAACAGACTCCTTCCAACAGGACAGTGCTTGTGGTTTCTTCCATGACTGGGCTCTCAATTCGGTTCATTTGAACATTTCCTGAATTTCAAAATTCATTTGAAAACTAATGTGACCAGCACTGTCACTGACGGCTCTCTGCAGTGCTACAAAGGGCACTAGGAAGTTGGTGAGGCTCTGATGCCTTGCCCCATCAGGAAAGGCAGAGCATGGGACTACCACTTGTGGATTTATCCTGTTTGTTTGTTGTGGCTGCCGAAAACCCCAGAGCCAGAGCAGCTGATCCAAACAGCCGTGAGCATTCCTATGGACGTGATCACCGGGCTGTCTGGGTGGAAGCAGCTCAGTCCCGCAGAATGCGACAGGACAAGGCCAGGAAGAGATGGTGTAGGCCCAGACGTTGTAGGCTGCCATGTCTGCCCACCTGAAGAAATGATCCAGGCAGTGGAGATTTCATCCCAAGGAATGTTCCCCCCAGATATTTTCACCTCTGCACACTGTCAGACTGGTCCCATGGCAGGGACAGTAAGGATGCCAGTGACATTGAGCATCCCTGTCCCTGTCCCTGTCCCTGTCCCTGTCCCTGTCCCTGTCCCTGTCCCTGTCCCTGTCTCCACACCCAGCCCAGGCCCCAGGGTCCCCTCACACTGCTGTGAGAGACAGCTGATGGGTAGCTCTGTACTTTAGCTTAGTTTTTCATCCCTGAACGCATTTTACAAACATGCCTTTCTCACTCTTAAAATAATCTAATACTAGAACAGCTACAGAAATTTGTGCTGACAGAAAACATTAACAAATTCCATTCTGGATGACTCCAGTAGAAGTCTTACAAATGAGATGTATCAGTATTTTCTTAAGAAGTTGGAGGATGAAGATGAAGGGTCAGAGAATAATTTGTAGGGCCAAAAGGCAAACTCTCCAAAAGATTTTTCTTAGAAGTTTAAGTAATGAATCTTAGTCTTACTCTTCATAAATACATTTACTGGATTTATTCCTCCTGCTATCAAATTTAGCTGAATAGGATTGCATCTATTTGGTATCACTGGAAGTGAAGTATCCAGTACTTCATTTGACTGTATCCAGGAAAAAACAAATGTGCTCCCTGAAGCTGAACTCCTACTCATCTGCCCAGAATTTGTAGGCCAAGAGCCTTAGAAGTCCCTTATAAAATCTATCTGTAATATTCCTCAGTACGTCTTTCCGTGTTCTGCATATACAATTAGGATGCTCATTTTGCAGAGAGGGGGAAACAAGCTCAGGGAAAATACCATGATTTGGCAGAACTGTAAAATCTGTATCAGGAAATGATCCAAACTTTAATTTTGCCCATTAAAAAAACACCAAAATGGATCTAGATTCTGAACAAAACATTCTGAAACTTTGAGTCCCAATTTGGTGTGGGACTACTGAGTTCTCAAAAATCTGCCTCTCAGGTAGGAAAACCCTTGGAGGTGATACTGGCAAAACTTGAGTTATTGTGAGAACCAGAGGGAGCTCCTAGGCTCTGACTGAGTGATTATTGTTAAAACTTCTGCAGTCTCCTTCCTAAATCTCATCCCCAAAATGTTTTGCATAAAAATGGGGATATTTCACCTACAGAATGATCAAAGGGATTTTGAGACTACAGAGACTTATGGGAAGATGAAACTCAGTGACATGAGGGAAAAAAAGAAGGGTCAAGAGTAGAGAGCAGGGAAGAAAATGGCTACCACGAAAGATAGTTAAAACCACTTGAAATGTGCCCACCCCCACCCAGCATCCTGGCTCCAGCTCTGTGTTAAATTGCCTCTTTGGAAAAAGAGCCAGTCAGAGTACATTCTTCCTCAAGCCTGAACGTGTGCATTATAAAAATGTAGAGTAGCATGTAAATCATTCATGGAGACAGGGAAATAAATAACCCTTTATGCCCGTATAAATACTGATCAGATGTTCATAAGGGGAATTTACATGGAGTTTTATTCAGTACTGTCAGCCATTCCTCAGTCTTCCATCATTCCTGCTGTGAAGACAATTCAAAATATGGCGGTGGAGAGAGCAGCCTCTCCACCAATTGATCCTCAGCACATCATGTAGAAAGCTCTGAACTTGCCCTCAGTACTGCTGTTATTTTTATTATGGCTCTTAGCCGAGTGAGATCATTCTTCCTGGTTTGCCTCCCAAGAAATAATGGGAAGCAGTATGTTTAGTCAGTGGATTGATTCAGTGATCTATTAGTCTAATCCTGACTCTGCCAATCATCTGCTAGGTGACTACAGGCAAATCACGTCACTTCTTTGTGCCTCTCTTTCCTCTCTGACCTTCTGTCTGTCTTGTTTATTTGGACTGTAAGTTATTGAGGGCAAGGGCTACCTCTTGCTGTTTGTATGTATGTACCATGCCTAGCACACTGGGACCTCGGTGATGTCTTAAGCTCTGAGTGGTACTGCATGTAAATAACAACATCCAGCCCCTCCTCTAGGAAGTCACAGAAAGAGAAGGAGTTGGGAGACAGTTGTACAATCCAGTGGCTAGAAAGAAATGTGGAAGAGCCTCTAACATTTACTCTGTGGTAAGCAAGCACAGAATGGAATGATATTCCCTGCCCCACAGATCATGGTGTAAGGCTGCTTTGGCCATGGCTAGCTGTCCTGAGCTCTCTGAGCATGGATTCACCACTTCTGGGCATTTACCATGCATTGGGAGCCTCAGGGACTGGGCCAGATGTGGTCACGGGCTCCTGCCATGTGCCAAATGGAAACTAAGGTGACCTTCTTGGTCCAAATTAGGCTAAGCTATGCGATGTTATATTGCATCTAGTGTGGACAAGGAGTACAGCAGAGCAGCTCCTGCAGGCCACTTGGAAAGCTGTGGTAACCCAGCCCTGGGTTGTACAGGTGAGCCCTCAGTTTATGTCTATTCTTTCTAGAAGGATTAGGTTGAAATTCTTTTACTTCAGAGGAGCTCCCATGTGATGGCAAGATCCATGCCCCTCAGAAGGACTGTATCAGGAGTGGTTTTCATGTGTGGCAGTAGTGCTTCTTCTGAAGAATCCTTTTAGCTGTTATTCTGGTTTTGAAGCCCCTCTTTTAGGTGCAGGTAAGCTTTGGCTGTACTTGGTATTCCCTCAGTAAAATCTGCGTACCAGCACTTCTCGCTTTGTCTACTGTAGACAAGGATACCTCAGGATGCTGTGGACAACTTGCTCATTATTCATTTAATTATTTATTTATTTTTGATAGCCGTATGCTTTTTCAGAGACACATAAACAGATAACAGATTCTGGAAATGTTCTGTTCTGGTGGAAATCAGGCATGGAGGTTAGGCAGTGAGTTCCAGAATGAAGCCTAGGATTTTATTTGGTACTGGCTGACTGCCCTCTAATCCTTGTAAAAGGCCATCAAAAAGATCAAAAAAAAAGAGGATGATCCTGCATTATGCTGCATAGATTTGAATATGAAATTCAGCATGTTGCTTTTTGTCCTTAACACCAACTTTTGGAGACTCATTTTAATCTTAAATATAATAGTTAAAATCAGCTTTCTGGGGGGTGATTATCCAAAGTTACTTACTAGTGATGCTGAAAACTAAACTTGACCCATCAGATGCAGATAAATAGCAACATATGTTCTTTTGTTAAAAATGAAGTAAGAAAATTGAAGTGATAGATCTTGTATGATACTTTCTTAATGGGATGATTCATTAAAAATAGAGTTAGGGGATGTCCAGAGGTAAGGGAAGAAGCTCCAGGCTTATGGACTCATTTCTCAGTTGGACAGTCAGAGCTGTTTTGTAACAGAGAGAGAACAGCAAGCTGTGTTTACCCTAATGTAGAAGTTTAAATACAAACTGGTGATTTAGGCAGATGTTGTGCATCAGTGTTAATGGCCATTTCAAGGGGACACAAAACCAAACCAAACCAAACCAAAACAAAAACAAACAAACAAACAAAAACAAAAACCAAAAACAAACAAACAAACAAACAAACAAAAAAACAACAACACTTAAGATGGATTCAGTTTCAGTATTCAGAAGTATCTCCTCAGAAATGCTTCCTAGAGATGTGAACAGCAACAACTTTTGCAGTTATTTATAAAGAACACAATAACCACAGTTATGCATTCTCCCATAGCTCTTTATACGAGATCACCTTGCATCTATGAGGAGCACTGCCCTGTTGTATGTGATGGTGAGTTTCTGGAATCATAGGGTATAAGTATATTAAAGAGCAGTATATTTTGGGTAATGTTGTAATCCTGATGAATGGGAATTTATTTATGCAGGGAATTCCTACTAGTTTTAATGTGAGTAACATTCACAAATCCATGTGCTTCCGGAAGGTGAAACTAAGCGCTACAGTTTTAATTATCACTTACGACATCTTTTTATTCATCAAGCACTCTCCTTGGCACTTGGTAAGGGAGTCTTGGTACTAGCTCGCTCCTGAGGCCAGCTGGTGAGGGCTTGCAAGGCAGCGAGTGCCTCTCCTAGGGACAGATAAACTTGCTGCATACTTTCTGACAGCCACCACCAAATTGTGTGTGTCCTCCACGAGCCTTTTTCAAAACCAGTATATGGAATATTAAAAAAAATAACTGCAAAATTAGAACACGTGTTGAGCTAAAGCTTTGGTGAGCTAACCTGCCAGTGCAAAGTATTTTGTGGCGCAGTGCCGCAGCATCTGGAGCCATGCACAAGGTGGTACCAGCGCTGATGTCCATTGCCCAGACTGGACAGGCAGACTGGAACAACTCAGGCTATAAACATAGCTGCTTCTGTTTCCTTTAGTGTAAAATAATATGTGAAAACATCCTCAACTTGCACACACCAGGAATATTCCATTCACTAATTTCAGCTTATTAATTCAGTTGAATTTTATGGTGCTACATGAGTTTACTCTGGTGACAATCTGCCCCATCACTTTTTTCAGTTGCTGAAGAATGACAGTTCAAAACTAACACACGCATACTATGTGTACTGTAAAGCAGACATACAGAAAAACAGTTTGGAAACAAATGATTTGAAAGTTAAAGCAAATCTAAGTGCCTGAAATCCAAACTCTGATTAAATTTTAAAAGGTTTGATAAATAGCTTTTAAATTAATAGTGTGTATATGTCTCTGTGTGTATTTTATTTCTTGTTATGTTTTCTTGTAATGTGCTTTGCCAAATATCTGAAATAATTATTACCTTTTTCTGAAATCTGTGTATTTTCCATTTTAGTTTGGGTTTTTCAGAAAAGTAAATCAGACAGAAGCATAAACATAAAATACAGTGGTTAAATATAAAAATTTAAGTACCTTGAATCAAAAATAATAAGATCATTGCTATGAAATTAGAAGAGACTCATCAAAGTAAAAGTAACTGTGACTAAGGACTATGAAAATATAAAGGGATTAACATATGTGGTAATAGGGCAATTAAATCCTTAGCTTTTTCACTGTGATGATTTTATAGCATCTTCTTACTGTTGCCAGTTTGGAAGCTGCCAGCAAATATTTTCTTAATTGCAAAAGGAGACAATATGTGTCCCACTGTTTCATTCATAACATTTGATTAAGTTAAAGAGGCTGCACTTCTGTTTGAGAGAACAAAGAGTTTGAGATGGAAATAGCAAAGACACATTGTGCGTTTGAAAAAAGATCCCTGGAACAAATGATTAACCAGAAATTTTACAGGAAGAAAAAAAAAAAAAAAAAGTCTACTTGTCTTGACAGAATAGCCTGATCCTGTAATAAACCCTCCCAAAGTCAACAGTTCATAAAGTCTTTTGTTCTAGTAAAAGGGTCTTTAATTTTTAACACAAACTCACACTTTGGTATGCATGAGCTTAAGTAAAATTAGAAGACATGTATATAATAGGATTTAATGGATTATCATCTGCATTTTCCAAAGATGTCAGCTTCTCTCGGCTCTGATGGAGTAGCACTTAATGTAAATTTAATTTGAAGTGATGTATGGAGGGCTTGAGGTGGTACTCTGTGATTCCCTAACTGCCTGGAGAGGCTCTGTGGGTAGCATCTGGATTTGGCTGCTCCACATGCCCAGCAGCATCTACTAACTAGGATTAATGAGGTGGCCTGTTCACCAGTGATCCAAAGGAGGTATGCTACATTTACTCCCAACAATATGAATAGGAGGGCCAGTTTCCTTTGGGGGCACACTGTTTGATGAAACTTAATGATGGTCTCGATATTAGGCGTAATAAATATACTGTATAGAAAGCACTTCTGCTTTGTCAGATTTAAATGTTATTTAATCATAAAATGGTGTTTGGCTTAGCAGGGCTGAGTTAAAGAGCATAATGGCCTCAGATGATGTCTTCAAAGCTAATATTTTGCCTAAGTTGGGAAATAAAGTACCAACTTAAAAGATCTAGTATTTACCTTTGAGTCATTTTTTTTTTTTTCACTTTGGGGAAGAGGGGATAAAATCTCTGCTTGTTTGTAAAGTTATGAGACTGTCTTGAAAAATATCTTTGCATTTACCTCAATCTGTTTACGTAGAAATCAACAGCTATTAACTTAGGCAAAACTTCTCCATGTGGTCTCAGCCTCATTTAGGCGTCAGAATTGTATTTTGCCTTTGTGTCTAACTGAGCATTGAATGAAATCTCAGCTAATTTCAAATTCCCTTTGTCATCATGGTTTTCAGCCAAAAGTCTATAATAAATGGTCAGAAGATGAGCTGAGACTGAATGAATAGTGAGTGGTATTCATCAGCCAAACATAGAGTCCAGATCCAATTATATGTATTCATTAAGTGATAATGATATCATGGTCTTTAACTAGGAAGAAAAGAGTGTAATTGAATAATAACAGTTGTACAATCCCAGCGGAACACACTTTCCATCCCAGCACAGCGACCCTCGGGGATGATGCAGAATTGATGGAATTCTATTACTCTTTGATAGATTTATTATGAAGGGCTGAGTGGACTTGCTACTCCACTTTGTCACTCACACTAATCAGTATCGTAAGGCCCCGAGCGTGCAGGCTTTTGTATCCCTTTGACAAAGACAAGGTTAGGGGAGGATGACAGACACCCAGACCTTTACAAACCCATACCGCAAGATGAAATGGGCCAGCTGAGCTCTGAGCTGGGACAGAATTTTAATTTGTTTATCAATGGCTCACATGTGCAACACCATAAGGATATTTGTCAGAGTAGTAACACTGAAGCTAAACTCTTTTGTTTGGCAAGTGGAGCTTGGAAAAATATTTATTGAACTGTAAAAAACAGGGTAAATGAAAGGAAGGTGAAAAGTCTAAATGGAGTGGAAAATAACTTGCATTACTGTGCATAAAGTATAAGGAGGAGGGTTATCTTTGTCTATTTTTGTTTGTTTCGGTAGAAAGAAATTTACTCACAAACTCGAGTCTGATCTCTTGTTGATTTAGATTCTAGGGGGGGACTCAGACAAAACAGAAGTGGGGAAAATGATTTTCATGTGTTGTTTTTTATTGTTGTTTATTTATAAGAAGCTTCCAGTTCAGACAGATGGATTGCCCTTGTGCTTTTTCACCATTGAAAAAACAGCAAAGTAAATAAAATACCCTGGCCTTACAAGCTGAACTTGTAAATACAGTCGGATTTATAAAAGCAATCTTGTATGTGTTCAAGTGTAGCTGTTTCTACTATTCATCGTTCCCATTCAAATGCAGGCAATGGGCTCTGTCAGCATGGTCACTAGCTATCAGAGCCTGCTGGATTCAGGGAAACAGACAATTTGTTGTGCTTCTGATCCGAACGGAGCTGCAACCAGCGCTGGCATAAACAAGGCATTGCTTAGGAGGCTGCTGCCAGGGTTTGTTTTTTTGTCAGTGTTGTTGAATGATAGATATTTCCATCCCTTTCTTCCCTCTGAATTGCTTTTCTTTTTCTCTCTCTCTCTCTCTCTTTTTTTTTTTTTTTTTTTTTTTTTTAGCCTAGCATTCTGCATTCTAAGAGGGACTTGACAATTCAGAGCCTGGGTTCAGTGTCCCTGTCCATAAAAACAAATAACTCAAGCAGAGCTGCTGTCCTGTGTGGATTCTCCATGCCAGCTCCTCGGTCTCTGGTTGGGATTTCAGTGTCAGAGGCAGCACGGTCAGCTGTGACTGCAGCAGCAGTTGGCTCAGCTGGCTGCAGGGTGAACGCTTCTGTAAGGCAGAAGCAGGGTTACCAGTGACCAGAACAGAAAGCATTTAGGAGAACATCAGTTTCCCACATTCTGTGCTGCGGGGTCTCTCCAGGGCTTGTCTTCCACAGAAACTTTTTCTTTTTCCTCCCCTGCAGCTGAAGGCAGAGCTGTGTGGATGTGTCTGTGAGGCTTGGTGGCCCTGCTGGGTACACCTGAATGGCAAACTGGGGGTGCAGCTGGAGTGGGGAAGACACGCCTGTGCTGGTGATTATCCTGCCAAAAAAAAGGGGGGAAGGGAGGATGACGTGGGTTTTACCACATGCAGCAACCAGAGCCCGGTCACTGGCTGCCTGGTGCTTGGTTCTGGAGCCTGGTGCCGCATCAGCACCACTGATGTGTGATTTTTGTTTTTTTACCTCTTGTTCCCCCCACACAAGTAATTCTGAGGCCTGGCATCGGACTCTTGCTCTCTTCCAGGAACAGCCATGTCCATAAACTCTGTGCTTGCCGGGGTTCGGTTACGTTTATTTGGTTAAAGTGCCAGGGACTGCCTGAAAATGTCAGGACTGAACATGGCTGTGTGCAGCACCAACACGAGCTGCCCTGCCAACAGCCCCCCGCACGTCTTCCTTTGTGTGGTACAGCTGTGTGTTTCCCTTTGGGCCCGATGGAGACCGCTCACCCATGCGGGCATTTTTCCCCCATTTCTTTGCATCTTGCACAGTCACCATGAGCAGATGGTAGCGTTCTGCATCTGTTTCACAAGGTGGTGCCTGGAAAATCGGGTTCTGTAAATGGAGCGCAGGAAGGGCAGTCCTTTTCAGTGCCATGCGTTGTGGTGACAGCACGGGATTTCACATGCCTCTGTCTCTTTCTGGTCTCTCCCAGGGGTGGCTGTGAATGGCTGCTCCTTGTCCTGCTCTGCTTTGCTCCTCGGCACTGGTGCACAGTGATCCACAGGTGAAATCGGTGGAAGGGGTGTGTGGCACCAGCGCTCCCACAAAGGCCGGCTTCCTGCAGAGCAGGTGTCATCTGCAGTGTTTTGCTGCCTGCCTGTGTCAACCCCTCTGTGTCTGGCCACGGACTGCCCGACGTGCAGGCGGGCATGGTGCCTCCCAGACAGATGGGCACCAGCACAGGCAGGCCAAGGACCGCATGTGAGCGCGAAATATGTTGGAGGCGGGCAGGATGAGCAGCCAGGAGCGTTGCAGTGTCTTTCACTCCTAACACCTTCACAAAAGTGGTGAGATCAGGCACAGATTAGAGGCGAGTTAACTCTTAGAAGCTGAAAAGGGGTGGCATGGATGAGGGAGAGCATAGGGACAGGCAGCAGGGCTACTTGGAAGAAGAGTTTTAATGATGCCACCGCTCCTGCTACAGCTAATGCAGAGGAGTGTGTATAGAAGAGGCCAGAATAAATGTTTGTGGTTAGTTTTGGTGATTTGCTGAGCAAAGTTATTGCAACAAGAAGAGATGTTCACATACCTAAGCAGACATTGATAGAGGACAAGACAGTAATTGCATCAGGAAACCCAGTGTTAAAGCTGTTGTGAGTTCACTGCTGTCAACACAAATCCACTCTCTGCAACATTTCTCTTGTGATTCCAAATACTGAAATATCCCGCAATTTAAAAAAAGTATTTATTAAATAAAAAGGGTCTAGAATAAGAAAGCACAACTTACAGCCAACAGAAAAGGCCAACAGTGCCATAAAAATGTTTTTAATAAAATCTGCAGTACATCAACTTGAAAAAAATGATGTTCAGAGAAGGAAGTCTTGCTAACTCTTTTCTTATCAGGTTTTACTTTCAAATGGAAGATCATTTTCCATGAAAAAACATTGTATATATGCTTGTCATATTTTGATCCACTGTGTTGGCAGAGAACTCATAATTACATGAACCTCATTATGTGAGTAGCATCTTTGTATTGCAAAGTGGGAATCGTAAACCAGGATGCTAACTCATGCCCTGTGCTACCAGCAGTCAATGGATTGAGTCTTTGGGCACTGATACCAGTGGAGCTCCACTGACCTCAGAGGAGCTACCCCCAAATTCTCCACTGGAACTGAGAACAGAATTAGGCTCCCTGTTCTCAGGTTTAAATCAAGGCAGCATTTACCCCTGGATATATATGTCATTAACAAGGATAGCAGTGGGGGTCATTCAGTGGGATAATTTTTCATGGGAGATATCAAACTAATGATTTTATGTTGACCAGATATTTTGTTACAGATGATACCAAGTCCCTCGTGCAGTATGCGTAGGGACATGGTTTGGTGGTCAGTGGCTGGACGTGATCTTGGAGGTCTCTTCCAGGAGCAGTATTTTTATGGCTCTGCGTACCAGTGTGTTCCTCTGAGCTCTCCAGACTGATGTAACTGCAGAGCCCAGCACTGCTGGCATGGCTGATCTGGAGTCCTGTGCTGCAGCGAGGGAAGTGGACGCTTGCAGTTCTGCCAGTAAAATGCTGAGGAACCTGTTCCTGTGTGTGTCCTGGGATTTACTTCCCACGAGACAGTATAGTGTACACTAGCTGACTTATCTGTGAACCATGGAAACATTTTGAAAAGGTAAAGCAGACAGTACACTGAAGAATCATTTGTCACAAGTAATTGCAGGCAGTCAGAAAGAGCAGGGAGAGTATATGAATCATGACGTAAAAACAGTGAAGGGCAGGCATTTAGTCTGGTCCGTGGCTATAAGTGCAGTGACACAGGTTAGTCCTGGCATGATATACAAATGTTATGTGCAGAGGGACAAGTACAATGAATAAAGAATTCCCGTTTTCTCATTATCTCATGCAGCAGAGAGGTTTTTTACTTCACACATAACTCATAACTTTTAGTAGGCAGGAGATGGCTACATTGAATTAGTGGGAACATTTTGTTTCCTGAATTTAAATATTCTCGCTGTGACAATTTATTTCCAGTGTAAAATCCTGGTAGAATGCACAGAGGCAGGGAAATTAGCCCGAGCAGCCATTGCAGCTGGCCAGAACTGGAACAACTGTGTACAGCAGGTCCACCAGCACCAAAGCACCAGATGCAGACAGGGTCGGGCAGCTAGGCTTGATAATGCTGACATACGATCTGACATCAGTGCACAGCACAGGTTAGGTTTTGCAACTTCCTGGTCTATAAGCAGGTAAAGAACTCAAAACACACATCATCAGAAAAAAAATTGCAAAAGAAATAGGCAAAAAACAAGACAATTTTGTTTTTATAACTTTTGCTTCACACATCGGTGTTTCAGTTCTGAAATATCAAAACCAATAAATCCCATATAACACAGATAAGGAGAGAGGTAGATTTGGATCTCGAGTGAAATCTATCATTCAGAAAGGAACAGCTGAGAAGTCATGTACAATGCTATTGCTTATGAATTTGTTATAAAGGCAGACGATAGTAGGAACTTCTGTTCTTGTGTCTGCCTCAAGAATTTATTATTTATGGGCAAACACATGCATGATACATAATAACTTTTAGTTGTTCTGTAATTCTCTTCACTCATACATCTCAAAATGATCTGTAAATGTAGGTAGAATTACTAGCTCCATTTTAGAAGAAGAGGAATTGAGACTACGCTGCCAGCCAGCAGTTGTCCACAAGGCATGGCTGTTTGGAGGAGCCCAGGTAGCACCTCGATGTAGCAGGGCTGGGCCATGGGTCTTCCAGGATGGGATACGTTGATTTCTCTTGCTCCAGTCTTGCACCAAGGTAACAGCATGGGTTGAGACTTCTTATTCACGGTCACATTTGGATTTAGTCAAGGCAGTTGGAAAGGTTATCACCAGTATTTCTCCCCCACTAACAGCTGACAGTCAATTTTCAGCCTAAAATACTTGCATAATCATCTGAATAGCAAAAATTCACTGGGCTGTGAATGGATTAGCTTGAACAGACACAGCTTGGGGGCAGGAACCTGGTGGTGAGAGTAGTAAGGACAAATGCCATTAGTAACTCTTTAAACTGCTCCAGCCTAATTCAGCAGAGCTCGCAAGGGTTGCACTCTGAGTTACTGGCACCTAAAGTGCAAGGAACTCTGTGAAGTGTGGAAGCCACATCGCCCAGTGGTCAACGTGCTACTTCACCCTGGCAGGCAAGAAGGCTCAGTGTAAGCAAGTTATACAAAAATGCAGATTACTTGCTCCATACAGCAGAAATTCCTTGCAGCTAGTGTTCTCAGTACATGAAACACTGAAGGCAGCACAAAACAACTGATTATTATGTTTGATGAAGTACTGAAGACACTGACAGCTCTGCCTGTTTTTTTGTCCAAGTATTTTCTTGTGTCACTCCATAGACTTAGCCACAGATCAGTCTATAGATTGCATGTCTGTCTGTAAAGAAGTGACAAAGTAGTTAACAAATAAACGCAACCTGGCCTAACCTTCTCTTCCTCTCCAGCCTATCAAATAATAAGCTATATTGGTTAGTGGCACTAGGAAATGAATGGCTCGGCCTGATACCACTGGTCATAGAGAAGTCCATCAGCTTCCCCTTTTCTGCTGACAGCCAGTTGTGCCAGGGATTCACATAGATGAGTAACATAAGCTGAAAGTTCATGTTTTCAAGTGAAAATAGGAGTGGAAAAAGTTCCCAGAAAGTTAAAATACCATGTTTTGACATTTTCTGTGCAAAAAGTGGAAATTTCGAACATTAAAATTACTTTTTAAATATTCAAATTCTGTATTATATTTAAATATTGTGAAGAGATAAAAAGGTCAAATTCTAAAAGGCCATGTTAGAATTATTATTTCAATTTTGCTCTCAAACTATTTCCCACATTGTACAAATTTTCCTCCATTGAAAATTTCAGGTTTCATTTCTGATCAGAACAAAGACAAATGTTCAGACTTCAAAATCCAGTGCTCAGCTCTACCAAGCTATCTGAGTCACAAGAAGCCAAATTTATCCAGTGGAAGCAATCAGGAATTTTTAGGAACCTAACCATGCCATGAATCAGCCTTTTGGGAATTCACAAAAATTGATGCATCAGAGCTTTTGGCTGATGGATAAAATAAAAAGTAAATACTGATCTTTTTCAGAACAGACAGGCAAAAAAAAAAAAAAAAAAAAAAAAAAAAAAAAAAACACAACCAAACTCTTGCATTTTTCTATATACCTCCATATAATGAGGCCAGATTAGGAGTGAAGTATCTTTGTAGAATTTTTGTGCATGTTTGTTTTTTAAAGCTAGTACAGATAAAACTGAATGTCTGCTTTCATAAACCAGGGTTCCATTTCAACTCTTCAGATTATAGACATAAATTGTTACAGTTTTCACCTCCTTTCCATGTCTGGAATCAGTTGTCACCTCTTCAGTCCTGTCTTCTGAAATTTGTATTTTTTTCTTGTTGTGTTTGTTGTTGTATTGGGTTATTCTCTAGCTATTTTTGTACTGGCTTACTGTGGTGGGGTAAATCAGTGCCTGCAATAGAAAAGCAAAATTCTGAACTTCAGTGGAACTAAAATCTCACCCTTCTTGCTCTGGGTCTGCAGTCTCTATAACACTTTGTAACCCATTTGATTTTTTTCTTCACGTCCATCTCATGTTTCTCTTTTGTTAAGCAGTTGGGGTAGCCACCTTTGAAGTGAAGGATCAAGCTCAAAATCTTACTGTTTTGCAAGTGAAAAGAGAGATTTGGAATGGAGTGTCTTTTTCAGCCTTAACAGTAACATCACTGCCAGCAACTCTATAACAAGGACTGTTATACTCCCACTCCTACTTAGTGGCAGAAATTGGTCTGTTTTATGTTCCTGCTCAGACATTTCCATTCATCTCTGCCTTGCTTTTAATGGCCCAATCTGTACCACTCTCGTTAGTCAGTGTTTACATTCATGGTCCATTTGGGTGGAACGATTTCTCACCTGAGGATTGCACAGCCATCGCTCCGTTTAGGTTTTGTGCACTGATTTTATTTTATGCTGAATCTGGCTATGGGTGGCCTCGTGTTTTACAGTATCAGTATGTCTGAGTTGAGTGCCGTTGTGACAAACACCAGCTTGGCTAGCATGCAATAAATGGTATAGGATCCCATATCACAGCCCTGTTATTATACCCTGCTTGTGAAAGGGTCCCTGTTGCTGATCTGGTGCTATACACAGAACATAGAGCAGTGCACTTTTCCCTCCAGGACTTCTCTTGAAGGGGCTCTGTAGGTAATCTAGACAGCGTATGCTACAGAAATAGATGAAGGTTACCCTAGGTATCAGAGGTTTCAGAATCTCCCATCTCTGCAGGTCTCTAGGAGAGGTTCGGGAAGACAGCTGGAAGAAAAAAAGGCAGAAAAAAAGACTTTCTAAGCTTATTATATATATATATATATATATATATATATTTTTTTTTTTTTTTTTTTGAGGCTGCCAAGCACTTCTTCCTTTTGAACTGCTGAGTTTTTCAGCCTCAGTCTCAGCTAAATAAATGAGTTGACACTTTTATTGCTGACAAATAGCCTATCAGAGGAGATGACTTTGGAAGACTGTCAGAAGACAGTGTATTACCCACTAACCAAAGGGTGACTGAATCAGGCATCCCCAACCTGCAAGAACCTCAGTGAATGTAACAGATGAGCAGCTGAAACCATTTTGTTTAAGTCAAAACCTCTGTAAACAGCTGTTAATTTGAAGTGACTTGGTTTTTTTTTTCTTTTTTTTTTTTTTTTCCTGGTTTTGTTGTTGTTGTTGTTTTTTCTTCTTTCTGTAATTGGGATGTTTCTTTTGTTGCAGTTGGTTTAAATTATGCATCTCAGCTGCTGATTTGATTTAAATTTAATATGAGTTATTATAAGATAATTAGATACCAAAGGGTTATTAAGAATGCTTTTAAAATTTAACAGTGATACTTACTACACATCTATATACATACTTTTAATAATCAATTGGTCTTTAATCACAAAATTTTCTTGTGAAACTTAAATCTTACTCAGATAAAATTTAAACTGAACCAAACAGATACTCAAATACCTGTTGCTGTAAACCAGCAATTTGTCTTGCGTACCCCATCCTACATGAGTAGTGGCACACAGCTTTTGCAGTACTACAGCAGCCTGGTGGGGTTTTATGGACAGGTTTGGACTCTTGAGCCTGTTTGGCCTAGGTGTGTATAACAACTACGTGTGCCGGCGACTACGAGTAGAAGCCAACCTTGTGTAGTGCCTGTCTGTATCTCAGCAAGCACGACATTTTCAAGGCAATGCAGAGGATGTCGGTGCTTGGTTGGTCCTGATTTTGGTCTGTTTCACCCTACAATTTTTTTATACAACAGCTTTTTTTTTCTTTTTTCTTTCTTTCTTTTTTTTTAACGTGCTGTTTATATTTTTTATTCCTGGCAGTGGAATATCACAGCTAGGTGGGAACTTCTCCTATGCTTTTTCTGCAGTGCAGGACTGTATGTCCTTCCTAGTGCTGCCAAATTCCCAGTCTTAATGGGATTTCAGTACAGTACTGGGGAAGTTGGCCACCATTTAATTAGCTGGTCAGAAGTGAAAAGAGAGAAAGCCTGGAGTGCTGAATTTAGTTTCTGTTTCCTTCTTGGCTTCTAGACTAGCCATGAGCATGTTGTGTGCCACCTTTTCCTACCAGAAGCAGCCTCTGGCCAGCTGACCCTCGTGTGCATGGGCACAAGGCAGCTTGTTCATCCTCATTGCTTGTTCATCCTCCAGCTGAACTCAAGCTTTGCCTGCAGACCTTCTGTGCGAGCTGGGCACCTTTATTTGTCTGCCATTGACTCCTGGCACAACTGGGGAAAACATGTATTTTGCATTTCAGTTGCCCACTTGGTGAATTTTGTGAGCAGACAGTGTGTTACTGCATATATATTCAACTCTTTCTATGCTTAGGTCTCTGCTCAGCCATGTCCTCTAAGTGGCTTTATAGTGCTGATAAATAATAGTAAAAAGGCACTAAGGGCCAGACCCATTTCTGGCTTTTTTCCTATGTTGTCAGTCTGGAGGCAGCTGTGCTATTACCTTTTTCATGGCTTTGTTCTTTTCTAGTAAAATTATAAGGTGAAACTGCAGTAGATTTATTGATGTTTAATTTCTGTAAGTGATCTAGCATCTACTAAAGTAAAAGGCAAATCCTGTGAAGGGGAGCAAACCAAGCTCAGAGTTGTCATTTATCTACTTCTCTGAGATTAGGTATTATTATTTTTGATTAAGGGTCTGGATACCAAATGTAAGCTTGTAAACTGTCTGTAGCCCCAAATGTGAAGTCCATGAAAAAATTCCTACTACCTTCAGTTAAGAACTTGGAGAACAGGCCCCAGTTATTACCGAGGTGTTGCCATGTTTGTGAGAGGCAGCAAGGTACCGTGCAGAGTTTCTCAGCCATCAAAAGGGTCACAAAAGACGATCAAGGAGGTCTGAAAATGGAAAATGTTATTACAGTTTGAGGCAAAAACTCTTCCTAGCCTTCTATTCTCTCATCCTTCATGCTTAAGTATTCCCTGTCAGCTTCGTAAAACACATGCGTGAGTACATTACATTGACTTACTGTTGTTACCCTTGGTACAGGGGTAGTATCTTACTCTTATCTCTGTGGTAATGTTTTTATGTAGCATAAACCTCACCAAGGCAGATAGGTGAGAATGATCAATCATGTGTGGTTGTCCCTCTGCTACTACCTTAGCCTTGCAGCCAGCGACAGTACCTGTGTTAGTATCTTGGGGGGTAGGCTCAAAGCTTTATATATTTTTATGTATTGAATATATTCTGAAGAATATTTTTATATTATGTAGAATTTATTCATAAGAAGAATTTATTCATTATGAAGAAGTTATATTTTGAAGAATCACTGGGTCTGAATTTGTATGAACTTGAATAAGCTATCTCAGGATCTGAGGGCTCCTACAAACGTGACTGATCTAGGTTATGATAGCTGCTTCCTCTGCAGGTTATCAGCCTCAGCTATGACAGCACAACCGCTTGGGTAATGAGTCATTAACCCGGCTCAGTCAGAAGTGATCCTGTACTAAAGGTCTGTAAGCTAAGCCAAATCATTTGACAGATCTGGACTAACTAGTGGCTACCTGAAGAGTTACATTGGCTGCTCTAAGGAGGAGAACGTCTCCAGTGGATGCTGTGCAGTAGGGAAGTGGGGAGCTGCTATCCTCTAACCTAGTCCAGCTACTGCATCCTGGTGTCATGGTAAGTTGCCCCATAGCTGACATCCTCATTCTTTCCTTCTGTACCAAGCAAAGAAAACAAGCTGGTCTCAGGATGTAGCAGGGACTGGCTGGTTTGTATTTATGCTGCTTGCACATCACTGCCTGAAGGCTATATTTATTCCAAACCAAATGCCAGGCTGTTCTTGAAGTGAAGGGGTAGCTCATGTCCTGCAAGATGCACTGTCAGGCACTGCGAAGAAGGAGTATTAGAGGCAACAAACACTTTGTTGTCTCTAAAACTGGGAGGATCATTGGACTGCAGCAGGGAAAAATTGGAAGGTTTTAGCCTGTTTTACAAATGAATTTACACATGACAAATGGTGACATTTACAAACCATTGCAGAGGGCCCTAAAATAAAGAGAATGGAGGTTTAAAATATGAAGACCAGTCTGGAAGGAGATCAGGAAGAAAGATATTAATAACAAACCCCTCCCTGAAATGCGGAGAAGTAATAAAAGAACTCCAATAATATTCCTATTAGTAGTTTTTTTTTTTTTTTTTTTTTTTTCCTGTGACCCTTCTCAGAACACTTCATTTAGTTCTGCTGCTTTACTAAACATCGTTGTCACTCGGCTGGATTGTGCATGACTGCAGGAAAAAGGGCAAAGCTCTCTAAAACAAAGCCTCACAACTCAAGGTGAAATCCCTCTGCTTTCAGAGGGGTGCCTTTGGGGCACACCCAGCAAGACCCAGTGGTTTTATATCGAAAGCCAGTGCAGGTTTAGCACATTTCCTCCATGGCCCTCCAAGACCATAAATATGGAGACTAATCACTACTTAGGCAGCAGGCTCCAAAGCAAGGAACAGAGGATGGTTCTGTTTTGAAAAGATTATCATGGTGATCAATGATTTCACCCTGTGCATTTGGCATAAGTGTGTGGCCTTGAATAAATGCATCAGCTGGCTGTGCAGTACATAAGAAGGAAGTCTTACGAGAAATGAACTGGATTCTCTGCCTCCTTCTGCACCTTTAAGAGGAGAATTTTCTAACTTATCATTATGAAGACCACCAGTTTTATAAACATACTTGTATGTGTGTGTATATATATACACACAAGTATATTTATATATAAGTACACGTACATATACACATAAAACCCTGATGGTAGCTGGTAGCACAATACTTTAATGAGAAAGCAAAGGAGGACTGGTCATAAGGAATGCACAAGAAGACAAAACTCCATCTTACCTTCATAAGCAGAATTTGTGGATGTTACTTTTTTTTTTTTTTTTTTTTTTTTTTTTTAACATAAGCTTTTGATTTGAGCAATGCCAAAATCATCCAGTAAGCATCCAGTAAACATTATTAAACATTAAACTTCTTAGGAGAGAATCACAAAAATTGCATTGAATTCTAGACATTGTTAATAGTTATTTAGTGTAATAATTTATTTAACGATTTATTTATTTACTAAAGCAAAAGCATTTCAGTTATGGCTGAAAATCTCTGCGATTCTGACTGGAGAAGGGATGTTACTGACTCAGGGGTAGTTGTCTTCCTTTCTGCAACTACACTGTCCTAATATCCCATGGTACTACAAACAAATGCTGTACAGGTAGCATGTGTTAGCTTGAAATGTAAAGTCAAGGTCTTGAAAACCTGGGGGAATTAAATATCTTTTGATTTTGTTTTAGATAGCCCAAGCATCTTGGTTATAGCTGGATTATTCCATTCACTCTTCCTGCATTCTGTTTGAGGTCTCTGAAATACATTTTTCACTTTCCCTCCTGAATAGCTGACACTATTGTGGTATCACAGTATGCTGCTAAATAGCTGATTCCTGCTACTCCATATGTGGCTGTATTTCTGAGGAATCCCAGATAAATCTTCAAACAGAAAATGTGCATAATGTCAAATTATCATTATTATTACCTCTGGAGATTCCATTAACACTATTGTAAACCATCAATAATATGTCTGGGATTCTTTAAGGTATAAAATAAGTCATTTTTCAAAGGGAAGTCACTCTTTGGCTTATGTACCGGCTTTCAAGAGAGAACCATACACCACAGTCTTTTGCTGTTTCCAAGTAAATCCTTTTTCCTTTGAAATTTGAGTGTGGCTTAAATGGCAATTCTCTGTAGTTTCCTAAACCTGTAACAATGTCTTCTCCCATTTTAACAACTCTAATAAATCATAACCTGGTGTGACTTGGGAGCCTTATAGCTATGGGGTTTGTGAGCACCCCAAAACTTTCTTCACTGCTGGTTAGCACAGATGGGAGCAGAAGCAATCCAGAGCATGTCAAGAATCTCTGCCTCTCGTGCATGGATAAGCTTAATAAGGCAAACTCGTTGTTGAGGGAAAGCACTGAACTGCTTCCAGAAACAATTAGGAAATACAGCAAACAAATAAGCCTTAGTGATTTGAATGGCTGAGGTGATCCACCTAATTGATATGGTAATAAGCACGTTTTCCTTAGTTACAGACTTGCTATTGTCTCACTGATCTGGAGCAAAAGCTTTCAGAAAGTCACTGCCATTCACTCATCTTAGGAAGTGTTCAAGTGGATGTGCATAAGTACATTAGGACTGTCGGAAGAGGTGGGCCAGCTTTATTAAAATAGAGTGCTAAAGAGTTTGGATGCCCAATTGGAACAGTCCTAAAGGAGACTGATTTTTTAATTTTAATTTTAATTTTTATTTTTTTCCATGAAGTGCCAAGTTCTTATTTTCTGAAATGTAGGAACTGTGAAGGTGCATGATGAAAATCTTTGCCAGGTGATTTGGCTGTTAGCTAGTGCTCATGTAGAACTTTTTAGCTTTCTCTAAAAGTTTTCTGAGCTCTTTATGGGTTACTGCTGTATGTGGTGTGATCAGTGCCTCAGGCAGGAAAGAGAAATTTGGAGTCATCTTTGCATTGTGATAATACTACAGAGAAGCTACCTTGGCTTCATGTTTTGTTATTAGATCCTACCTGCAGTTTTATATGAGATAATCTGATGAATTTATGCTTCTCATTCTTCTTAACAATGATTTGTGTTAATATATATATACAGCAAGGAAAAGGCAAATGGGAGTTGCATTGTCGGGCCAACAGACTGCACTGCTGCCAATTCTGCGGGTATTGCTTGAGTAACCAGAGACCTAAAATGATATTACACAGCCTTAATTCAAGATTAATCTACTTTAAGGAAACAAGCCACTTGATTTTTTTATTACAGCCAAAATAACAGCCAACCCTACATTAAAAGGATATTAAGGGCCATGCAGTCAGAAGGTCCTGCAGAAAAAAATGGCAGGCAATTATGTTACTAAATGCTGTGCTGCAATATAAAAGGGAGCTAAATTAGAGTTATGTGAAGTAAACTTAATTCTGATGTTCCTGAATGGGAGTGTTGGTGTTTGTTGTTTTAATGTTGGTTTTATTTGTGTTATTTCCTCGGCTGTTAAATAGACAAACATGGTCTGACTGCGAAAATCTGGTATGAAACATCACATAGCTCCTGTTTTAGATTGCCTGAAGAGCTAGTATCTTTAGATTCACTACAGTGACTTGGCTGCTGAATTGATGGATTGATTAATAACAGAAAGTGTCATCTTGATGTGTGAACCAGCACAATACTGGAATGAGACATACTTTACTACTGGATTTCACAGATGCTTGCCGAGAGTGGAGGAATTTTGACATGCAAGAAGCCTGGTTTTCCCTCATGCCTCAAGATATGGTTGCTCTTTTCACCTGACTCTCTCATTTCAATCTCTTCCACTTCTCTACTTTCTGTTTTCTTTTTGGATGAGTCTTGTCTCTCCCACACATTTCTTGCTTCTTATACATTATCCCTTCCTTATTTTCTCCGCTTTCTCCCAGTTTCTTGTCCTTACATGGCAAATGTTCTCTAATTTAGTCTTGGTTTATCTCTTAATCTCAGCTAACAAAGTTCTTCATCTGGTATTAGTCACCCCTACTTTCCCACCTGCTCGTTTCTGCCAGTCCTGTGTTCCTTGCTCCACTTCTCCTTCTTCCAGCTGTTAGGCCGAGACTTTCACCACCTCTCCATGTCCTGGTCTACACCAGATGATGGTGCCCCTTTCTGCAGGGTGTTTCCTGGGTGTATCACTTCCTTTGGCTGCCTGAGTGCTAGGATTAAAATAGCTGATGGCAGCAGAAGGAGAGAGAGAATCTTTGTGCTGACTTCATGATGCTGGATTTCAAGTCATATCTAGAGGATCTGTGAAATGCTTCTGTCTAGAGGATATCTTTTTATTTCTCTGTTTCAGTCTTGGCCTAATGTCAAACATGTAATGGTTCTGAAGTCTAAACATACTTTGGGAGAGGATGAAAACATGACGGTGTAAGCTGCCACTGGGGAGAAGACGTGGGTGGGATGTCTCCTCTGGCAGACAGCTGTAATCTGGGCGCTAACCAGGAGGGGGGAGTGTTCTATGTGCTCTATGCGAGAACGGTGCAGGTACAGCTGCTCGGCCAGCTGCTGCTTTTCAGTGAGAAACTGGGGAAAAGGCAGGCAGAAGAGCTGACAGATAAAGGGGAGTCAAGAAGATCCCCAGATCCCCAATCTGTTGACTTTTTTTTTTTTTTTTTTCAGCTTTGGGTTTCAAACTTGGGACTGGTGGGCAAAGAATAATTAAGTAATTCTGTAGCTTTGCAAAAGTGTCTGTAAAAAGGACACTGTCTGAGACATATATTAATCAAGAGGGTCAGAAATACTAGGATTGCCCAAGGCTTGAGGGCTTCTGTCACCATTGCAATGTCTGACAGAGTGCTGAGCACATTTGGAGAGTCACATCATAGTCATGGATTGAGTTGGTGAGGAACCTGCCTTGTGTTGGTCTCCCTTTCCCTGACCCAAAGGACCCAGAACTGCACCCTTCGTGGCATGCTCTGTCAGCCTTGTCACATTCATGTGCATCATGGATCAACTCATAGAGCAGGGTCTGCCCCCCGGGGGCTGCATTTACCACCTGGGAGAGGGGCAGCAGACTTCAGGGCCAGCCTGATGCTGGGCATGCTGGGGAGGCAGGCTGCCCCGTAGAGCTTAGATCCTGCCCTTGAGTGATGATAAAATATGCACGAGACTGCTTCTGTGAAGCATGGTGTGTCCAAGAGTGCAGTCATTGTGGGAAATGTGACTGAACCATTTGGAAGAGGAGCCAGAATGCCAAGTACCCTGCTGGTCCTAGTGCTTCCTTAACAATCAAATGCGTTAAGGACAAACATAATCCAATTACAAAGCAGAGAACCCACGGTAACAATTCAGCAGCACATGGGATGAAAAAATAATGTAGCTAAAAAGTCATAAAAATGAATACTATTTGATTAGATCCAAACCAGTGGTATCAACTGATTTTGCTCATTTAACCTGTCTCCTGCTCGCAGTACAGCCGTCATTTAGCTGCAGGGTGGATGTGTTCATACCGAACTATTAATCTGTTTCAAAATGCCATAACATTTCCATGAAGAACTTCCTAATTTTTTTTTCAGAAATTAAATGTCTGTTTAAAGTTCATTCCCTCCTGCTGCAACTAATTGAAATGAGATTTGGTTTATCTTTATGACATGAAAATGAGATTGAGTTTCATAATAATAACAATAATGATAACTCTATAGATTTTAGGACTAGTAGTTAATAATTATAGTAATATGTGGAGATTAGAGAAGAGTAATGCAGCATAAACAGACCATTGTTATTTGTTGAGATGTGGGATTGGCTAGCAAGCAGTTAATACCAATTTTCTTATTTTTTATCTATTTTCTATTCTCATTGAATTTTAGCCAAGAGTACTAATTAATTTTGCTCCAGTATATGATAGTTTAAGGAAGCTTTTTTGAACTATTGAACAATTTAATGAATAAAGAAATGGATTTTATGAAGGGAAAATTCTTAAAAAGCAAAAAGCTAGGGAATATAAACATTCATCAGCCATCTATCCTCTCCACCTCCCCTGGGGGTGTACGATCAGGAGTTGGCCCTGGGGGTGGCCGTAGCAGTTTCAGCTGCAGTCTGAAGGTGAACCTGAAGGTCCTTTGTGCTGAGCACTGAAGACACAGAGAATGCTGCTGAGGGATGGAAGGGGCCAGTGCTTTGCCCAGTGGGTTGCACACCAGAACAAAAGTCCTGGGGGTACTTCCCAGTTCTGTTTGAGGATGAGATTTGGGTCCAAACTGTTTTAGCTCAGCTAATACCGAAGCCTGTACAAAGCACTGGTGGAACGAGCTCTGCTGAGAAGTGATGTGAAACTGGCTGTTGTGCCAAGGCCCTAGGTTAGAAAAGAGGAGAATTTTTGGAAATGCTGATTGTGTATGTCTGTAAATACGTATATGCATGTAAGTTACATACATGTATTTTAATAATTACTAGGAAATGTGTTTGTCATCTTTAGAACAGCCCTAGGAGTTGTGTAATGGCTAAAAGTTTGGGTATTTTGAAGGTTCTGGTGCTTATTGAGAGGATAAGGATTTGAGGCATCAGAGGTAACACACCCTGCAAAATGGAAGGGTATATTCCAGAGGAGATCTGCATGTCTATTTTCTCTCCTGGCCGTTTTAATTTTCTGTTTTACCTTCTTAGGTTGCTTTTATCCACTGAAGCTGAGTCATACAGCAATTCACATTTAGAAAAATATTGTATTTTTTGGTGCCTCTGATTGTATTGCCTTTAACCATGCTGAGCTTTACCTTCTAATATAAATGACTAGTGTTTGCAGTGGGGTTTGGGGGAAGTAAGGCAGTGTTTAATGTAAGTCAACAAGAATGTACTCCTTAGTGCTTTGAATTTCAATGCCTTCTTTCTTATGGTAGGAGTCAAAGAGAAGAAATATACGGCATGCACTCAACAGGGAGCCGGATCCTGGGCTGGGTTTGCAATACAACAGTGCGCTGCCACGTGCTGACCGGTGAGATCAGCAGGAGAGGCGAGGAGCCAGCAAACAACCCCTGGAGGAGAGGACAATGAATTATATTAGCCTGTAGAAGAGATGACAGGAGATCTGGGCAGCGGATTTGAGATTCCTGACACTTTCCCTATGAAATTCAGGTTTCTCAACTGAAACAGGAGAAAAAAAAAATCATCTTATGGATCTCCATCCATGGTGGGTACAGATCGGAACAGTGGCTGTAGTAGCTTGGACTGAGGACCTTTTTACCTTGGGGATATACACCAGCCTCTCTGAGTGCCTCGGAAGAAAGCAGAGGATGAGGATTTGATCGGCCTGGGAAGCTGGTGTGGGGAGGAAGGGAGTTGTTATTGGAAGTGGTGTCTCCAAGGGGGACTCAGCAGAGACCTTTGGGGAGGGGATGGAAGGAATTAGTTGACACAAAGGACAATTGGCTGTAATGGCTCTTTCAGATCGTTATGTTTTATTGTGTAAATGTATGTTTATAGGCTTTTTTAAAATGCAGATTAAACACCTAGCACTGTATTTAGATACTGGGAAGAAAGCATGTCATTGACTCAACAACTCCCTGCCCCTGCTTTTAAGCTGATATGTTCCCTTATGCTAAAATGTGTTTGGGTGATTGGGTGGTTAAATATGTGTATTGCATAACCAAAGTAGTCGCTGC
Organism: Netta rufina; assembly: GCF_964035555.1. NCBI lineage: Eukaryota > Metazoa > Chordata > Aves > Anseriformes > Anatidae > Netta > Netta rufina. The sequence continues at coordinate 2,621,728 of NC_140131.1, forward strand.
TGCTGCTGGCAAAGCTAAGGCATGGGAAGAGAGACACTCTTAAACAGCATCTCTGAAGTGTCTTGGAGGATACAGACCTAAAGATTGCCCTTATTGCAGTGCACATGGCTAGAAGATGGAAACAAATGCACTTAGTTTGAGTTGGAAGCCCACATACAGCTTAATTTTGTAGCAGACTCAGTGAGGGAAAACATCAGCCTCTGTTTTTTTTTTTTTTGTTGTTGTTGTTGTTGTTGTTACACCTGATGATGAGCTTATAGTAGGACAGGTTGGCTTGAATCATCTCTCATGATGGTGCAAATTAGAGGAAACTCCACTGAAGTGGTGGGAAGGACAGACACTTCACACTGGTGTCAGTGGGGGGGAAAGCAGGCCTCCTCTTCGCCAAATACTGCCCTTAAGAGCATGAATTAGATAAAACCCGAAGAGTTAACACAGACCTTTAAGTGAGGAAAGACTTCTTCTTCAGCATGTGCTTAGTTTCTTAATCACAAAGATGGTTCGAGCTCTCCTGCTGTGGTGCACTGAAGAATGTTAAAATATTCCTCGGAAGACCCACGGTTTAAAATGTGTTTTGAAACCTCTGAATGGTCAGGATGGCTTCTGCGGGAGCAGGCGAGGAGCACCCTGTCCCTTCAGAGCAGCCGTGCCAGCCCTCTCTCTTGAACCCACGTCTCTCACATGAGATGAGAGCACAATCAATAGGCCACGAGGGCAGCCCCAGAATAAATTTTCAAAGACATGTTCTTAGCTGTCTTCACAAAAGGAGATAT